>NC_136421.1:160690758-161326745 GCF_052625555.1 Lactuca saligna | reverse complement strand
GAAGAAGAAGAAGAAGAAGAAGAGGAGGAAGAAGAAGAAGAAGAAGAGGAAGAAGAAGAGGAGGAGGAGGAAGAAGAAGAAGAAGAAGAAGAAGAAGAAGAAGAAGAAGAAGCGGAGGAGGAGGAGGAAGAAGAAGAAGAAGAAGAAGAAGAAGAAGAAGAAGAAGAAGAAGAAGAAGAAGACCTCTTGGTGATTGCTTAGAGGGATAGCTTGAGCTTTTAGATCCGGAACTACCTTCTCATTTGCAAGCCTTTTGTGGTAAAAAAGCTCTCACCATGATCGTCATGTTGGATTAGGTGTCTAAGCCTAAAAATAAAATTGGTGTGTACTTGATTTGATAGTAGCATGGTCATTTTGGGTTGCGTTTACTTATGCAACTTGACAGGATGACTTTTAGAGAGAGGAGTTAAATTTATTGTTTGGAATAATAAATTGATTTATTAATGCGTTATCAGAATAATATATTAATTAGAAATCATGTTATTTAATTAGTATTTAATCAGAAATTAGTTTGAATTTAATTTCGGGATTAAATGAATTGATTAAAGGAACATGGGCTATTTTGCAAATCTCTGATTGTTGTGAAACTGGGCTACTAGACTCCTTAGATAGGAATGGACGAAGATTATAGGGAGGCCCTATAAGTTTTTGTCCAAGGCTCCTTAATAAGGGTCAATGGGTTGCGTAAGTCTTAAGCAGGAAATTAGGTTTTCCTCCAGCAAACCCTAGCAGCCCTCAGCTATATAAAGACCCTACCTCCTTAGAGTTTTGGCATATGCTTTGTTGCTCCTAACCCTAGCCGGAGATCTGGTGCTATTCCCTCCTATTTCCTCTCATCCAACAAAGAGTATTTGTATGCCATTAGAGGTGCCACATTTGAGACACTTGCTTTCTAGAGTCAAGATCTACAAGTTTTTCTTGTTATTACTACATAACAAGTAAGGTATAATTCTAAACCCTATTTACATATAGATTTTGAATTATATACTAGCTCATAGGGTTTTGCTTGGGTATTCAAATTTGCATGTTCCACTAGTGAAAACCTAGATCCAAAGCAATTACGGTTGCATGAACACATAGGTTTGTTGTTATGCTTAAAACCAATCAAAGTCTAGGATATTTTTCAGTTGAATTCGATGAAATTGTGAAATGTCTGGAGGATAAGCGAACAAAATCGTCATTCTGTTCATAGAACTCGACGAGTCACTTCTCAGACTTGACGAGATGACTCGTCAGATCCCTGATTTTTCGATTTTGATATCTTGGTTTGATTAGGATAATTACCTTAATTCGTTTTTACTGCTTAAAATTGAATTTTCTGAAAATGTAAATGCATATCCTTATCAAATATAAATGATTTAGTCAAATTTTTAGATAGACAAAATTAATTAATTAATTTAATTATTTAAAATTTGATCTAGTATTTTTGAAAATTTTTAAAATACACCATTTAGCTTTATAATTTATAATTTGATTGAATAGTTTAATTTGAAATCTTAAATTTTAGAACCCTAGTATTTTAAAAGTTTAAAATATACCATTATACTATTATAAAATTAAAAGTTTAATATATATATATATATATATATATATATATATATATATATATATATATATATATATATACGAAAAGGTCAGTCTTACTGTTAGTAGGCCTCATTCACGAAGCTGGTCTATAAGAGGTGTTTAAGGAAGCAACCTATAAAATGCCCGTCATTGGTGTCCATTCTTACCCAACGCGCCCTTGACTAGTGGAGGGTCATTAGCCAAACGGGTAAGATAAGACATTAAATTCTCATTAATAAGTATAATAAAAAAATATATAAAGTAACTAAATTTTTTTTAAAAAAATTCTCAATCTTAGTTACTTTAGGAAAATGTGAATTCGATGTTAATCCATGAAATTACACATTGCACTTTATAAAAGTCATTAGCAGAACGTGTGTGGTTAACCGACACACTAATATGTACTAATAAAGGATGGAAGTGGGTAGCTCATAAAGTATCATTGATCAATGGAGCGTGTGTGGTTAACCAACACATTAATTAAGTGATAAATGACATCGATTGTGCTAAACTAATTTGCATGGTTATTCACACCTTGTTTGTGATTCTCGGTATCCAAATCACAAATGGAAAGGGCATAATCGAGATTAAACATGTCATTGAATAGTTTAATGAATCTCAAAAGACCTAAGAATTTCATTTAAAACCTAATTCATTTAAAATTTCGTTTTCATGGTGGAATTGGTAAATCACCATTCACCTACCTTCAAATAATTTACAACTGGATTACAACATCCCTTTTCTGAATTGTGAATTATTGTGTTTGATCCTAGCCTTAGTATTTCTTTTGGGTGTTATATTAAGGATTTCCATATCTGATCAAAAATTATCTTACTTCTTTTTCAGATGTCTACCTGAAACAACGCTTCTAGCTCCTCAAACAACAACAATAAAAACTCCTCAAACACTTTCTCGCTCTTGAGCATTTATGCCAAGGTTACATTTGTTAGTTCCAATTTTAATGATTGGATCTGTAACATTAGAATGACCAAGCGATTTGGGGATATGGAATACGTCCTCGACAAAGAGTTGAATGGGATAGATGAATCTAAAGCTACTCCTAAAGAAATAGTTGGGTATAGGGCCCACTGCAAAGATGCAACCAAAGTGTCGTGTACCATGGTGGCTACTATGACTCCTGAGCAAAACCAGTTTTATGAGGACTATTGGCCTTATGAGATGTGCTATGTCACACCGCAAAACCGAGAATGGCAGAAACGTTCTGGGGCGGAGGACGTCATGTAATGTATCACAACAATGTAAAGTAGTAAGCAAGAAACAACATCATCCATTTGATTAATAGTATAATTTTAAATACAAGTGTGTTCTTTCATTGTATAAAACAACATAATGAATAATTAAAATAAAAGATGAGTCTTGACTGCTCCGTCTTCACAAAACCTGGTCGTTGTACCTGTCTATTTGTGACCTGAGAATACAAGTTATTTTGAAAGCGAATATCAACAATAAAGCTAGTGAATTCATAATTATTTATGTGCCTTTGATTTGTAAAACTGTAAAGAAAGACTTGTGAATGTTTGAAGAAAAGTTTGTATCAATGAACATGTTTGTAAGTAATTGTAAGCGTTTGAAATCCCTAGAAAATCCCATATTTCTTACTAGTATAAAAATTAGTCTTCTACCAAGACCCAACTGTTTTTTAAAGTAAGTATCACTATAAATGTGATGGTTTTTCCCTCGTATAACTATTATTATTATAAAAGTATGATCTACCTCATCGTTTATGTGTATGTGTCACAATATAAAGGTAATAAGGAAAATAGTCTATCTATATCAAATATATTATACCTTGTCGTTCATGTGAATGTGTCACAAAGTAAAGGTAAGAAGGAAAATAATATAATAAATAAAGTTGTATCCTTTTGTACTGGGATATTCACGGTGTGGTAACTCGCCGAACAGTACAACCGTAGCCACCCGTCGATGAGCATTTTCCCTACTGTAGCTAACACCCTTGGGTATGGAATGGTAAGTCCCGAAACGTATGTAATAGTTTCAATGTAATAGTATCTATGTAAACGTATCTATGTAGTCGTATCTATGTAAACGTATCTATGTAATCGTATCTCTTGTAAATGTATCTATGTAATCGTATCTCTTGTAATTGTATGTATTGTGATTGTATGTCTTGTAATTGTATGTAATCATATCTCTTCATATAGTATGTAATGTATTAGTATAGACTCATGAATGAATTGAATCTTGTGTCATTCCTTGTACTTGGAATAGTAAATAGTATCTCCGAACTATACCTATTATAGCTATAATTAATGTACGTGTATAACCCAAAGTATGCCTTTGCTACCCAAAGGTACGAAACTGACTGATGGAACTTTTATGTCTATATATGTATACATGATATATAACTAGTATTTAGATGACATTCGAACGAATAACCGATGCCCTAGGGCCACATCCCAATGAGGAAAAGGAAATAAAGCGAGCTAGCCGTCCTAAGTCCTTTAAACATTACTTATATAACTATACATATATAGGCATGCATTTGACAATATAAAAGTATAAAAGAAGTTTTGTAAAACCTTTGAAAAGTTTAATAACTAAGAAATGATGACTTGATGTCAGTTTATAAAACCATTTGAAAGTAGTTTGTTTGATAAGACAGTTTTAAGTATAAGGAAAACCTTTGTTTGGAACACAATTGTAACAGAGTTTGAAAGGAAACATACAACATGTAAGACAGATTGATAAGGAGTTTTAACATGTAAAAACGATTGAGAAAGTCATTTGAAGTAATATGTTTGGTAAAACAGCAAAAAGTATAGTAAATCCGTTTGTATGCTAGTTATTAATCACATGTGATTGATATAATAACTAGCATGATTCAACTTGTATTACCCCTATAAAAGCATTTATAAACATTTAAAAACATTTAAAAGGTTAATTAAGGGGTATGAACTCACCTGCAATGAGTGAATCGTATGGAAGTGTCGGATAAGTTCTTGGTGTCAAGTGAAGACTTAAACACACACAATGATCCTAATAACATATAAAGACATGTCTTGGCTGTAAACTCCTTTGATCTTGTGTTTCTTGGTGATTTTTAAGATCTAAATATGTTAAACCTAGTGTACAACGAGTTAGAACAAGAGTACCTACGATCTAGGAGCTTGAATGGTCGGTTTTGGCCAAGAACACTAGTGTGTGTTCTTGTTGTTCTTAGTGAAACTTGAAGATCTACACAAATGGAATGATTTCACGGATGAAATCATGTAAGATCACTAGTTCATGTAAGATATCAACTAGTTAGGGCAAGAAACTTACGAGTTTTGAAGATCGGGGACGAAGATCGGGATGATAATTGAGAGGATTTCAGCTAAGGAAAAGAAAGGAATGAACAAAATGGCCAAGACTTCAACATATAGGAGGAGTTTATGGCCCACATGGAGTTTACGGCCGTAAACTCCTTTGTGGTGGCCGTGAACTCCTTGTCAAGGGGTTTCAGACTTGTTCCTTGTGCTATAACTTCAGCAAATAAACACCTCCACTTATCCCTTAAGTGTAAAAGGCTTAGAACGCTCAAATAAACTCCTAATTGTGCTAAATGATAGCAGGAATAAGTTTGACTTTCAATGAAGTGTTTGACTGTACAGGATAGAAAACTTCGGGTTGTCACATCATCACCCCGTTAGAGGGAATTACATCCCAAAATTATAATTTAGATAAAGGAGTAGGTATGAATAATCGAGTCAAGAAGTGGGGATACTTCCTAATCGATTGATTCTCGTGCCCCCAAGTGAATTCCGGTCCTCGGTTAGTATTCCAGCGAACTTTCACTAATGGGAAGCGACTTTGCTTCATTCGTTTGATCTCTCGGTCTATGGTCACTACGGTTCTTTCACGAAGGTGAGGTTCTTGTTGTTCTCGATCTCGTCGAGTGGGATTACAAGAGTCCTGACGTAAAGGTACTTTTTCAAGTTCGAGACGTGAAGGGTAAAATGTACGTTACTGAGTTCGTGGTGTAGGTTGGGTTTGTGAGTTACGGGGCCGATTCTAGCAAGAATCTTGGAAGTCCTAACTATCTTGGATTTAGCTTCCCACGCTTTCCGAAGCGTATCAAGCCTTCCCAGAGTGAGACTTCCAAAAGAATTTGGTCTCTCACATGGAATTCCAAATGTTTCTTTCTCTTGCTTCTCTTCCCAGTCAAGGGCCACTCCCTTTAGGGTCAAAGTCGTATGAGGTTCCAAAATTCGTGAGGAGTTCTTGATGAACTTTCGATAGTAGGTCAACAAGGTCTAGAATTTGGCGAATCCCCGTAGGCGTCTTCGGTGCTGAGAAATTCTCAACGATTTTGATTTTTGGAAGGGTCCTCAAGAATCCCTACATCACTAATAGTGTGTCTTATGAATTCGACTCTTCAATTCCAAAACTCGTATTTGGAGAACTTCGCGTAAAGCTTCTCTGATCGTAATGTTTCCATGTTTTGTTGTAGATGCTCTTTATGATTTCCTTCTTACTACATAGTAGATAAGTAAGTCATTTACAAGGATAATGACGAATTGATCCAAGTAAGAATTGTGTACTGTATTCATTAAGTTCATGAATACTACGGGCGTATTGGTCCTATCCAAGGGATATCACTACGGACTCATAGCTTCTGCATCGAGTTTGGAAGATTGTCCTCAGGACATCGATCTCTAATACTCGCAACTGGTGATATTCGGATCTCATGTCCTTTTTTGAAAGGTACATCGTTCCTTACGGTTGGTCAACCAATTCATCTATGTGAGGCAGAGGGTAATGATTTCTAATGGGAATCTTGTTGAGATCTCTGTTAGTCGATGCTTCTATGAAACAATCCGCCTATCCTCTTGAAGAATATGACCGGAGCTCTCCAGGTTGAGGAGCTTGGTCTTCCAATTCTATTGCTGAGTAGTCGTTAAGCTATCCGGACGGTTCTTGTCTCTCCGTGGGTATGAGACTGTAGGGTGATCTGGTTATAAGAGTCGTATTGGGTTCTAAGTTTGTTTGCATGATGATGCGATTACTCGTAGTCTTGGGCAGTCTCCGTCCTGAAGTTCATATTAGAAGTCATACATGGTTCATCAATCACAGTCTCGTGTATATGAGCATATATAATTAAGATTGAAAAGGTAGTTGAATAAATGATTCTTCCTTAAGCTCACATCCCAACGAGGAAAATAAGTTAAAGTGGAATCATCAATTCTAAACCTGTAGAACCTTGATTATATACCACCCTTGTGTATACGTTCTTTAGCGATAGATCAACCGTACAGGTCTTTGGATTAAATTTGATGTACTGTACGAGTGGTACTTCGGGAGGTTTGCTAAGGTCTCTTCAGAAGGATAAGAAACATGAGGTACTCTATGCATGAGTACTTCGGAGTTTTGAAATGATGGCTTCGCTAGAAAGGCGATTTCGGAGAAATAGATTTACGCACGAAATTGATATTATGAAGATCGAATTCACTCAATTTGAATGGTGATATCGGACTTACTTGGAAATAAAGGCGTTAGATTTGATCATAATGGCGGTACAGACAAAACACAACAGTGCAACTTTTAACAGAGTTACAGTACTTTAGATTTACTACAAGAATACTGTTGCGAACAAGGTATATTACAAAATGCAAGTATACGCAGCATGATGGTCCCTTTACTGATGAGATCTCGCAAAAGATAAGACTCGAGTTGCACTAGTTTTAAACAGTTTATGAGTCTATTACAACGAACGCCTTAAATACTTTAACATGGGTTCGAGGTAGTTTCTCCTGCGGCAGTGATCCTTAGTATCTTCCCGTCTGCGCCAGAGTTCTTTGTTATTGGATAATCCTTTTTGAGGTGTCATGTCTCGCCGCATTGGTGACATATCTGGCTTGTACTAGCATTGGTGGTGGAAGTGAGGTGTCGAGTCAGAGTTATATGGACATGGTTGTTTTCTTTGTTGATCCACTTCGAAAATTTCCTTTTATGGGGTCCAGTTTTACCACCACCATCGTGTGTAGGGCTGATCCCAATGTCAGGGACTTGAGAAATGGGTCGTGCCAATGCTCCACAGATACGGGCATGGTGCGCTACTTTGTGGCAATTGCAGCATTGCATTTCATGACAAGCCCCGTTATGATGAAAGCTACACTTGTTACACTTCGGAAGTTTTCCATCGTATGATCTGATCGGTGCTGAAATGGCAAGGGTTGCCACTTGTTGTTGTCGCATGGCAAGTCTTTGGGATCTCTTGCGCTCCTTTTGGGCTTGGCGCTTTCGTTTGTTCTTCTCGGTTTTACAGCTTTGCAAGTCCGTGACTGTTGTCATTTGTTGGCTTCCCATATCCATACAACAATTGGAATTGTCAACTCCTTTGCCAGTCTTGTTTGCATTGTCAGGGTTGAGGTGTGCAAGGAAAGCTGTCACGGAAGCTGTTACCGCGACTTGTAACGTAGCGGCGTTGATATGAAGGATAGGGGTTTCGTTGCTGGGTGGGCTATTTCTGGATGACGACATGATTTTGTAACACGGAAAGAAAATGAATTCGTGAGCGAGTATGGTTGAACCTAGACATATTTCGGTCGTTCATGTAAATAGTATAAGTATGTTCTCAAGGGTTCGACCTATATCCCTATGATGCAGTCCTAGTAAAGATTGGAAGTAAGTTCACATAATGGTCTCAAGACGTTTGTCGTCCAAAACGGGGTTTTATTGTTTAGTGGATAGTATGATCCAACCTTTGAAAAAGACCTGGAAATGATCCCGAAATTAATTACTATAGTCCAATGACTTGACTAAAGCAAGTTTTAGATAGACTCCAATGAAGGTATGATGAAAATATTTGAACAAAGAGTGAGACGAAAGTTAGCCGACTGTGGGTATCATTGATATTCATGATGTAATAGTTTGGGAAAATTGACCTTGTAGTAGGTCTTACATCATATTCAGAGTAGAAAAGTATTTGACAGCATAAAGACTTAACTAAAAGTACTTACAATATAAGGTAGTCACATAGAAAAGTGCTACACAGAACATAGACAGGAACACAGTTCTTTAAAACAAAGAAGGAAATTAAAGCATCTCCTACTGGCGACAGTCACCCCTATGGTGAACCCTTAGTTCAGCTAGTTAACGTTCCTTATCAAGCAGGTATCTTTCGTACACTCTCTGGCATACTCGGAGCTCTATAACCTTGGATCGAGTTTTAGTTAGTGCTTGCAGTAGGGTCTTATGGTCTCTCTCAGATCTCTGACGAGTGTTTTCAAGACAATTGGTGTGGATGGTATGCATTCTTGCATTGGCATTAACCTCTTCGATACGATGGAGAGCCATCCTGCCCTGAATTTCGTTTTGGTCAACTCTTCGGATCAAGAATGGTAGAAATTTGTCTGCTAAGCCCCCTTCGCTTAAGTTGTAGAAGCTTCGGTATCCATTAAATGGCCTAGGTTGATCTTTCTCTTCGATCCATGTTTCCAAGCACTGCACCCAAGGAGGCGTCGGGCCATGAAAAGTCGGACAAGGGTTAGGATTTGGAATGGGAGCTACCGGGGTAGGTTCTCAACCTTGGGCTCGGAGTTATCATCATCCGAAAAGTCTTTAGCATGGTGATCATTTAAAGGGATTGGATGATCATTCTTTGGTTCTTCTCCAAACCATCCAACATTTCCTTCGTTTGGAAGGTACGGGTTGCCATGGGGATGGAGTCCAGCCATATTATCTACGTGAGAATTGGGGTAAGAAAATAATTATTAGACGAACTATCTAGATAATTATTAGATAATCTTCATTAGTTCCATCACTATTTGTAAAGTGCATACCAATTATATGTAATCAAAACAGGATAGGGCTTCGAATAAGTGACCTTAACTCCAAATTCTTAAGGAACAGGGTAAAGCAAAAATTCACAGATTCTAAGTCTATGACATCCTAGTTAGATATAACCTTGGTGTATCCACTTAGCAACTATCGACTTAGTAATGAAGATCATTTTTAGTTATCAAATAAGTAATTATAGTAACACAAAATAATCCTATAGTATTTTTAGACATATGTTTTGTTCTAGAGTTCTCATTGTAGTAATGTTGGTAAGTTTTTAGAATTGTTGCCATATCACAACCATTCTTGGGCATGTGCTAATCACTCCTCGGAACAACATATTTGATCAAGCTATGCCACTCCCAGGACTGACCATACATCCTCGAGCTTACTTGTGATATTCAACAATCGTAATACTTTTGTTCTTGTCATAGTGACACGGATTTTAGTATGAATGCAGGTATGTATACTTAGTTAAATATTTTATTATTTAAAAGTATAAACTCTTGATCAGAGTATTTTTAATCCCATTATAGTTAGTATATCTTTTATGGTTTGATATACTCAATTCACTATAAACAATGCTCTGATACCAATCTGTCACACCCAGAAACCGAGAATGGCGGAAATGTTTTGGGGCAGAGGACATCACGTAATGTATCACAACATTGTAAAGTAGTAAGCAAGAAACAACATCATCCATTGCATTAACAATATAATTTTGAATACAAGTGTGTTCTTTCATTGTATAAAACAACATAATGAATAATCAAAATAATAGACAAGTCCTGATTGCTCCGTCTTCACAAAACCTGGTCGTCATACCTATCTATTTGTGACCTAAGAATACAAGTTATTCTGAAAGTGAGTATCAGCAATGAAGCTGGTGAATTCATAAGTATTTATGCGTCTTTGATTTGTAAAACTGTAAAGAAAGACTTGTAAATGTTTGAAGAAAAGTTTGTATCAATGAACATGATTGTAAGTATTTGTAAGCATTTGAAAACACTAGAAAATCTCATTTTTCCTACTAGTATAAAAACTAGTCTTCTACCAAGAACCAACTGTTTTTTTTAAAGTAAGTATCATTGTAAACGTGACGGTTTTTCCATTGCATAACTATTATTATTTTAAAACTATCGTCTACCTCATCGTTTATGTGTATGTGTCAATATATAAAGGTAATAAGGAAAATAGTCTATCTATATCAAATATATTCTACCTCGTCGTTCATGTGAATGTGTTAAAATTGTATCCTTTTGTACTAGGATATTCACGGCGTAGTAACTTGCCGAACAGCACAACCGTAGACACCCGTCGATGAGCATTTTCCCTACTGTAGCTAACATCCTTGGGTGTGGAATGGTAAGTCCCGAAACATATGTAATAGATTCTATGTAATAGTTTCTATGTAAACATATCTATGTAATCGTATCTATGTAAACGTATCTATGTAATCGTATCTCTTGTAAATGTATCTATGTAATCGTATCTCTTGTAATTGTATGTATTGTGATTGTATGTCTTGTAATTGAATGTAATCGTATCTCTTCATATAGTATGTAATTTATTAGTATAGACTTAAGAACAAACTGGCTCTTATGTGATTCCTTGTACTTGGAATAGTAAATAGTATATCCTAACTATACCTATTATAATTACTATTAATGTACGTGTATAACCGAAAGTATGCCTTTGCTACCCAAAGGTACTGAACTGACTGATGAAACGTTTATGTCTATATATGTATACATGATATATAACTAATATTTAGAGGACATTCGGACGAATAAACGATGCCTTAGGGCCACATCCCAACGAGGAAAAGGAAATAAAACGAGCTAGCCGTCCTACGTCCTTGAAACATTACTTATATAACTATACATATATAGGCATGCATTGGACAATATAAAAGTATAAAAGAAGTTTTGTAAAACCTTTGAAAAGTTTAACAACTAAGAAATGATGACTTGATGTCAGTTTATCAAACCATTTGAAAGTAGTTTGTTTGATAAGACAGTTTTAAGTATAAGGAAAACATTCGTTTGGAACACAATTATAACAGAGTTTGAAAGGAAACATACAACATGTAAGACAGATTGATAATGAGTTTTAACATGTAAAAATGATTGAAAAAGTCATTTGAAGTAATCTGTTTGGTAAAACAGCTAAAAGTATAGTAAATCCATTTGTATGCTAGTTATTAATCACATGTGATTGATATAATAACTAGCATGATTCAACTTGTATTCCCCCAATAAAAGCATTAATAAACATTTGAAAACATTTAAAAGGTTAATTAAGGGGCATAAACTCACCTGAAATGAGTGAATCGTATGGAAGTGTCGGACAAGTGCTTGGTGTCAAGTGAAGACTTAAATACACACAATGATCCTAATAACATATAAAGACATATGTATATATATACAATTAGTGATTATAACACTAATTAGACAAGTATAAACATCCTAATGTGTGGAAAACACTTTGGTCAAAGTGTTAAGAGGCCATTGGGTTGAAACAAAGGATTGTAAGGCATTGTATTTGAGTTTATGGTTTATGAACCATACTTAATGGAGTTTACGGCCCAGGGGAGTTTACTCCTGGCCGTAAACTCTCTAATAGGTCTTTATTTGAGGCTTAAAGGCAAGATGTCTTATGTGGTTGGGTGTTCCAAGGCTTAAACAAGAGGCTAGCTGAGTTTAAGGTCCAAGAATGACCTTAACTTGAGTTTACGGCCTGGGGACCACTTCCCCATGAGTTTACGGCCGTAAACTCATGGTATGAAGTACCAATTCGTTGCTTCAAGTCCCTAGTTCAATGGGGTATGGTTTTATACTAAGTTCCAAGGCTTGGTAAGGGACTAGGGTGCAATTTGCCCCACTTATAGGGGTTTACGGCCCAAGAACATGTCTTGGCTGTAAACTCCTTTGATCTTGTGTTTCTTGGTGATTTCTAAGGCCTAAAAATGTTAAACCTAGTGTACAACGAGTTAGAACAAGAGTACCTATGATCTAGGAGCTTGAATGGTCGGTTTTGGCCAAGAACACTAGTATGTGTTCTTGGTGAAACTTGAAGATCTACACAAATGGAATGATTTCAAGGATGAAATCATGTAAGATCACTAGTTCATGTCAGATATCAACTAGTTAGGGCAAGCAACTTACAAGTTTTGAAGATCGGGGACGAAGATGGGATGATACTTGAGAGGATTTCAGCCAAGGGAAAGAAAGGAATGAACAAAGTGGCCAAGACTTCAACATATAGGAGGAGTTTACGGCCCACATGGAGTTTACGGCTGTAAACTCCCTTGTAGTGTCCGTGAACTCCTCATCAAGGGGTTTCAAACTTGTTCCTTTCGCTATAACTTCAGCAGATAAACCCCGACACTTATCCCTTAAGTGTAAAAGGCTCAGAACGCTCAAATAAACTCTTAATTGTGCTAACTGATACCAGGAATAAGTTTGACTTTCAATGAAGTTTTTGAATATACAGGATAAAAAATTTCGGGTTGTCACATGCTAGGACTTGATGGAGAAGTACCGTTAAAAAGCACGTCAAGAAATGTAACACCCATAAAAATTTAAACCAAAAATTAACTTTTCAACACATTTTAAATCCAAGAGTTATTACAAATCTTTGTTTTCAAAATAGTCTTTATCAGAGTTTTCCCAGAAACATAAACACAATGTAAGGAGCTGTATGATCACGCCTTTGCCTTGTCGTGATCCCCTGATGTACTTGAAACAATAAACTGAAACTGTAAGCCCGAAAGCTTAGTGAGATCCCCCAAAATACCCATACTCACACAATACAAATATAATCATAAACAACATACTATGGGTCCAATCAATCATTGGGTTGGAATACCCCAGGCCCTAAACCTTTCGGTTGGAATGCAAACATATTATGGGTCCTATCATCCTTGGGATGGAATACCCCAAACACACAACCAACAGGTTAGAATGCCCACATATTATGAGTCCAGTCGTCCTCGGGATGGAATACACCATGCCCACAACCAACAGGTTGGAATGCCCAGGTCTATTGGCTTTCACACAAAGCAAAGAAGCATCAACTAATAAACAAACATGTGCACATATAACAGATAATCACATAACAGTCTATAGAAAACAAACTAATCTACCAGATCATACCACATATCATATAATGTTATCCTAATCTCTAGGATGTCTAACTAACATATCATACTAGCATAACATAACCCATAACAATTCAAAGGGCCGAACTTGGTACCTTAGACCCTTGAGTATAGTGAGGTAAACTCACCTGACTCGAAGTGCCGAAATGTTGGAATTCTAACCGCTGCCTCATTAGAGATCTCGAGCTGACATACATAATAAATACTAGGTTATTACCTGCCATCACTCCCTTGGCCAAGTGTACATATAATTCATAAAGTCCATTTCTTTTTGTCGGGCCAAGGCCCAACACCAAGTCCTTATCTTGAAGGTCTATACTCTAATCTCCATTATTGGCCCAATTTACCAAATTGGGCCCGACCTCCTTAGCCTAACCCCATGATCCACTATCATAACCTGACCTAAAATATCCTATTTGTTGTTTCCAAAAAAGGCCTAAATCCATCTAGCCCATAAACCCTAAGCCCATTTATCATGAGCCCAACAGAGAGTGTACGCGGGGCGTACCTCTTTGGTTACGTCGGGCGTAAAGCCGTTCTACGCTGACTGCCATTGGGACAGTTGATCTCGTACGTTGGGCGTACAGAATCTACGCTGGGCGTACGCGGGGTCCTACCAAACCCTAATAAGTTCTTAATGACTTAAGCTCTTAAGCCCAAATTCCAGATCCATCAACCAAATATGCCATGGGAACATAAAGTTCTAGAATTTATCACTTTGGACATCTAGAAAGTCCTTACTCATGGTCTTAACCCATTACTTTATCACTTCATCCATGGGACAAGCTTAACTGTTGTGTCACACACCCAAAACGGAACGGCGGAAACATTCGAGAGCGGATGACTTCATGTGGTAACGTAACAAATGAATACATAGTGTAGAAAGCAATACAACCATCATATATAAAATTGAAAGTTTACATTGTTAAAAGGTACATGTTCAAAACCAATTACAATATGATGCCAAAATATGAATTTAAACTGGCGCCGCAGCGTCCCTTCTTCAAAAGCTGTTTGTTACATGTAATTACTGAATCCCTGGGACTTACAAGTAGTTTTGAAAGAGTAGATCAGCATTTAAGCTGGTGAGTTTCATAAGTATTAAATGAAAATGTTTGTATGAAATGAAATGTTTTGTTTTTGTTTGTTTGTTCGTAGAAAATCCCATATTTTCTACTAGCATAAATGCAGCCTTCTATCAAGACCAATGTTTGTTTCTAGAAAATGTATGCACGTATAAAATTTCGAATACATCTGAAAAACCCCGTAAATCAATGTGTTTTTAATACTCCATGTGAGTTTTATAACCATGCTATTGACTAGAATTGTCTATACACAACATTCTTCAGGCGTTGGAATGTTTTGACGTTTGTCACCCCAAATGGTGTACTGTAGCTAATAGTCAGGGCGCGGGGTTGTCAAGCGCGTATAGATCTATTCACCAACACAATGCTCCCCCTCCAAGGGATTCTGGTATGTAATACAGAACTTGAAATGTGTACTCGAACGTACATGAAGTTAATGTCTCACAAAACTTAGTATAAAAACAGATTTACTTTTGAAAATGTTCATTTGTTCTTGTAGGTGAAATTAAACTTCTTGAAATAGTGTTTCTAGTATGTAACAGTTCATGATGTTCTCGTAAAACTATATAGGTATATTTTTTATGTAGAAGAAAAGTTTGTAAACAAAGCATATATAAGTATATATATATATATATATATATATATATATATATATATATATATATATAACTTTTAAAAGATGATTTGGTATGTTTCGTAATTGTTGTTTATATTCTTACGTTTTTATTAGAAACTTTGCATGAGATAATTCTTAAGTTTGATACTAAAGACCTTTTTGTACTTATCACTTTTGTAAAAACGGTAATTAAACATATTTAAATGATTGTGTATTAACTTCCTTAATGTATAAGCATTGCTCAAAAATGTTAGAAGGTGTTAATAAATCTATAAACCACTTTTGACAGTTTTACCCTTTACAGTCCCTGTTTTTAGAAAACTCATAGAAAAATCATCGTAAGTCAAAAACTGTATCCATAACCTCTGAGAGTTTATAAAATGAGTCTACTTTGTTCCTAATGTTTATTATGATTTTTAGTGGTCTCAAACTAGTGTGAAAATGAACATCTTCACAGACTGGTCTGAAATCACTTCTAAAATGACAGGCAGTTTTATAAAAATCGCCACAAATTGTAGAAAAATCATATGAACGCATGCGAGTAGTCCTTAGAAAGTTATAAACTGGAACTATTTTTATATTGTACAATTTTGAAAGATATTAAGTTTAAGATGGTCAAAACAGTCCGTTAACTGGACTCAACTTTTCTGTAGAAAGCTATCATTTAAATTTAAGTTATGCTTAGTGTTCTAACTTGTATTCCCCCCCTTAAAACTTGTAGAAAAACATGAAAATGTAGGGGTATGAACTCACCTTATGTGAATACTTGAAGAATGGAAGGTTGAAGATGAAGAACTTTTGGGTGTTGGTTTGATGCTCCAAAACATCCACTGTTTTGGCTATATTGCTGTCACGAAAACTTCACAGAAAAAGAGTAAGAAAAAGGGTAGTTTACTCACTGTTTTGAATCTATAATTTTTAGTAGCCTAACAACTAACTCCCAGGGGTATTTGGTGGTAAAAATATCAAGCAAAAAGAAGGTGTAGATGGGTGAAATGGTGGCTGAAACACAAAAGGGACAACAACCCTTTAGTTCATGGTTTTGATGGCTGTGGAAGGAAATTCTTGTGCTTGAAAATGAGATGGAGGTTGAGAGTAATTCGCTGGAGTATTGGCTGGTCAAATGAGGGTAAAATGAAGACGAAATTTCGTGGATGTGAAGGAGGAAGGAGTGGAAGAGGATAAGGGGACAAAACCTAGACTAGCTTGTGATGGGATGTGAGGTTAAGTGATGTGATCTTGTCTAGCCACTTGCATAGTTGCATGGGTGGTTGCTTAGAGATAGAGTTAGTTAACTAACTAACTATTAGTTATTTAGTTAGTTAGGAGTTCTAGTTAAAGAGAGGGAAGGTCTTAGTCTCGAAAATTAGAAGAGGGATTAATAAGCATTCTTAGTAAAACATCTTAAGTGATTAAGCACTTATTAGTTAAGTTGGCACATATCTCCACCAATTCTCTTATCTTAATTGATTTAGAAATCATATTCCTGACATGAAATCACTTAAATCATGACCCATTACTAGTCATTCACTAGATAATAATACATATGTACAAATACATACATGTATACTTAGTATAAAATAACAATGTAGTTTTTGTGTATTTGAACTTTTATGTTTATGTTTTATTCTTTTTATTCAAAAACACTTAAATACATTCTAATTATACCTTATAATAATTCATTTTATATTTTTATTTATTTAAATATAAAATTTATTGACCAATGTATAATTTCGTGACATTTAACCGGTATCGTTAAACACGTTTTGTCACTTTGGTTCGTATATTTGTCAAATTTAGATACTTCACATCTATTAAGCAAACGTTTTACATAGAACCTAACTTACTTATCAACTAGAGACATGTTTATACAAAAATTAAGTTTGTTGTGTTTAAATGATGTTATATGCTAATTTCACAAACCGATGATGGTTCGTAGTCATACATCATAACGAAATTTATCAATAGTTACTTGTTTTATATTTCACAATAACTTTTTTAAATAAAAAATGTTAAATTCCTTCAACCATTCTTGATAAAATACTCATATTGCTTAATAATCAAAACATAGCATCGCACGATCATTTCTATTTTTACCAATTGTTACATTCTCCCCCCGTTAAAAGAATTTCGCCCTGAAATTCAACTTGTAGACGGGATATCACTAAACAATTGGGGGTGTTTTTTTTTATTTGATCCTCGCATTCCTTAGTGAATTTCAGTCCTTGCTTGGCGTTCCAACGAGCCTTCACTATGGGCGTGCGACTTTGTTTTGTCCTTTTGACCTCCTGATCCCTGATTTCCACCAGTTCTTCGATGAAGTTTAGACTCCCGTTGATTTCAGTTTCATCCAGTGGAATAATAAGAGTCTCATTAGACAAGCTCTTCTTCCGATCCTGGGATGCCTTCAATCGTTCACGGGTTTGAACAATCTTCTCTGTAGTTTCTCGTATGATCTGGGGGCTGGTGAGAGTGTTGTTAGGAACTTTCCTGTTAGCTATTTGTGTGTCACCTACCTCATCCCATCAAAGAGGTGATCTACACTTGCTTCTGCAGAGAGCTTCGAATGACGCGACTTTGATGTTAATGTAATATTTGATGTTGTATAAGAATTCGATGAATGGTTCTTCCTCTTTGTCTTTCAATTTGAGGGTGATAAAAAGGACTTCTTTAACGACTATTGAAAACACTAGGCGAATCGCCTGTCCCTTATCCAAAATGATAGATAGTGGTATATTATGCAGTCTTGCAATTTTCTTGTGATATGCTCCTGTCAGCTTTGATATTTTTCTTTGTATCCTTGGTCGGTAGAAAGTGTGTGGGTTTGGTTGATTTGTCTACGATCGCTCAAGTGGTAGCATGTCCATCCACTATCCTGGGTAACTTGTCATGGAGTTCATGGTATGACCCATAACTGATTCATCTATCATTTCTTTGTTTTTATAACTCGTATATAATTAAGATTGAAAAGACAGTCGAATCGGTGATTCTATTCTAAGCCCACATCCAAACAAGGAAAAGGATTTAAAGCGGTATTACGAACCCTAAGTCCGTAGAATCTTAATTATATAGTGCTCCAATATATGCACTTAGTAATCATAGATTCACTAGTATGGGTCCATAGTCTCTACTTGAGTGGGGTGATTAACTTGGGTGAGATGGCATTTACAACAACCCTTTTCCACAACTACTGCACTTAGGTTGATTTTTGAACTCGGGTTGCCGTACGGATGGTATTCTTAGGAGATCTTCTGGGAATATATCGAGAAGGTTACAGGCTTTTTCAACATCCATGATGTCTTTCTCTTCTTGTTTCTTATCCACAACACGGGCTAGGACGGCATGGTACCTCCTGTGTAGGTACTTCTGAGTCTTGTTGTAAAAGGTGAGTCGGGGGTTTGTGTCCGGTTTGTCGCCATAGACAATGAGGATTCTATTACTCGATGGGTTTAGGCGAATGGCCTTTTCGTAATATATGATATCGGTATGGTGAGGAAACTAACTAATACATTGTTAAAATGAAAATGTCGTAAATTTTTATTATGATCGGTTTTAGGATGATTTGAATGAATTGGTTGATTTAGTGTTATAGTGCACCCTATGTACACGTCTCTAGTGCTTTTGATTATTCCAATGCTACTGTAAATATTTCGTTTAAGTTTTTGAGGTTTTTGGTTGAGAAATTGATTAAATCTTCAACTCACAATACTCCTCTCCGCGTTGCTATTATATAGTATCCATGCATATGTGCTATCGGGAATGAACGTACCGGAATCTCAGCGAGGTCTATTACTGCTTTCCCATGCTCTGTTGCTAAAACACTTCCGATGCTCCTGACATCTTTGTTTTTAGTCTCCGGGAACTCCTTTATGAAATGCCCTACTTCTCCACATCTGTAGCAATTCCGACTCATCCCAACTTTTGTGTTATGGGTGGTCAGTAGAGCCGGCACCCTATAGAAATTTGTGGTATGCCCCTTTTCATTATAGTCCTTGCAGTGCATTTCCCTGCACTTTCCTTTTTGATGAAAGCTACACTTGGTGCACTTTGGTAGGTTTCCAACATATGGTCTTGTCGGCACTAAGGTAGTAGGGATGGTGGTGGTATGGAATGTCACTGTTTGTTGTCTTTTTGGTAGGTCCTTGACTTGGGGCTTCGTTGTAGGAACATAGTTGGGGTGTCCCTGGTTGTTATTACGATTGGAACTTTCGGCGCCGTTCTCGCTTTTGTTTGTGTTGTTAGCACCGAGGTGTGCCATGACTGCTGTTACGACGGCTGTTACCGCAATTTGAAATGTTGTAGGGTCTATTTATAGAACTAGTGTTGCAACAGTATGTTGATTACCTTTATGTGTCACCATGATTCTATTTAGCAAGTGGCCTCCTCTGTTCTCAGTTCTGTGATGACTATCCAAGTTGTAGCTGTAAGGGTTCATTGTCCTATAACAACTATATCCTTTTCTAAGGAGTGTAGGTGATCCGTATTGTTCTCTTGATCTGCTTGCCGGTCTATGGGTGCTATGGATCGAAGTACGGTGCAGTGAGTTTATGTCGGTTGTGGATCATCGGTTGTCCTCTCCAGTCTATATGTGTGGCTAGGTAGTTAATTGCGGGTTGCTTCCTGAAATGAGAGGTGGAGGTTCTCACACTCCTCTTGATAGGGTAAGGTTTATTGATGGTATCTCCTGAACTTCTTTCTCCATATGGTCCCTTCTTGGAAATCTTCTTCATCATATTTCATCTATTGGTACTCTGGGAAATCTTCTTCTGGATCCTTCTTGATCCATCTATTGGCTTCGGTGGCAGGATAGTAGGGGTCTATGTGGAGATGAATTCTAGCTGATATGCCTATGCGAGAATAGGGGTAAGAAGCATATGAAGAATCTAAGTGTGTGGTTCTATTGTAACGCAAAATACTCCTATAGTATTTTAAATTTGTATGTTAAAGTTTTCTTTGTATGGTTTGTTGGTAAGTTTTAGACTCGTCATCCACTACGACCATTCCTCAGCATACGTTGGTCACCTCTTGGATAAATATAGTTGATCAGGCTATATTCATCCCAGACATGATTACATACGCCGAGGCTTACTCACAGTGTTTAACTTATCTTAATACTTTTTGTTTTGTTGCCAATATGACTCCTTACTAGTATGTTTGTATGCACTTACATTTTTCATGAAATCTCGGTCCATTCCTGGTCCTTCTATGGTTGCCTTGTGTATACAGGTCATATACAGTCAAGATTAAATAGTTATTCGGATAAATGATCTTACCTTATATCCACATCCAAACAAGGGAAAGGAAGTAAAGTAAAATCACAAATTCTAACTCAATAAAACTTTTAGTATATACCACCTTAACGTATGCACTTAGCAAACATAGACCTAACAACAAAGGACCCCTAATGTTCCTGTTTTGAAATTGTTAAGTCAGAGAGTTTTAGTCCCTATGTATTTATAGTTTGTATATCTTATGTGGTTTGATATACTTAGCTCACTATAAACAATGCTCTGATACCAATCTGTCACACCCCCAAACCGGAACGGCGGAAACATTCGGGAGTGGATGACTTCATGTGGTAATGTAACAAATGAATACATAGTGAAGAAAGCAATACAATCATCATATATATATATAATTGAAAGTTTACATTGTTAAAAGGTACATGTTCAAAACCAATTACAATATGATGCCAAAATATGAATTTAAACTGGCGCTGCAGCGTCCCTTCTTCAAAAGCTGTTTGTTACCTGTAATTACTGAATCCCTGGGACATACAAGTAGTTTTGAAAGAATAGATCAGCATTTAAGCTGGTGAGTTTCATAAGTATTAAATGAAAATGTTTGTATGAAATGAAATGTTTTGTTTTTGTTTGTTTGTTCGTAGAAACTCCCATATTTTCTACTAGCATAAATGTAGGCTTCTATCAAGACCAATGTTTGTTTCTAGAAAATGTATGCACGTATAAAATTTCCAATACGTCTGAAAAACCCCGTAAATCAATGTGTTTTTAATACTCCATGTAAGTTTTATAACCATGCTATTGACTAGAATTGCCTATAAACAATGTTCTTCAGGCGTTGGAATGTTCTGACGTTTGTCACCCCAAATGGTGTACTGTAGCTAACAATCAGGGCGCGGGGTTGTCAAGCCCGTATAGATCTATACACAAACACCATGCTCCCCCTCCAAGGGATTATGGTATATAATATAGGACTTGAAATGTGTACTCGAACGTACGTGAAGTTAATGTCTCACAAAAATTAGTATAAAAATAGATTTACTTGTGAAAATGTTCGTTTGTTCTTGTAGGTGAAAGTAAACTTCTTGAAATAGTGTTTCTAGTATGTAACAGTTCATGACGTTTTCGTAAAACTATATAGGTATATTTTTGATGTAGAAGACAAGTTTGTAAACAAAGCATATATATATATATATATATATATATATATATATATATATATATATATATATATATATATATATATATATATATATTAAAAGAAGATTTGGTATGTTTCGTAATTGTTGTTTATATTCTTACGTTTTTATTAGAAACTTTGCATGAAATAATCCTTAAGTTTGATACGAAAGACCTTTTTGTACTTATCACTTTTGTAAAAATGTTAATTAAACATATTTAAATGATTGTGTTTTAACTTCCTTAATGTATAAACATTGCTCAAAAATGTTAGAAGGTGTTAATAAATCTATAAACCACTTTTGACAGTTTTACCCTTTACTGTCCCTATTTTTAGAAAACTCATAGAAAAATCATCGTAAGTCAAAAATTGAATCTGTCACCACTGAGAGTTTATAAAATGAGTCTACTTTGTTCCTAATTTTTATTATGATTTTTAGTGGTCTCAAACTAGTGTGAAAATGAACATCTTCACAGACTGGTGCGAAATCACTTCTAAAATGACAAGCAGTTTTATAGAAATCGCCATAAATTATAGAAAAATCGTATGAACGTGTGTGAGTAGTCCTTAGAAAGTTATAAACTTGAAATATTTTCATATTGTACAGTTTTGAAAGATATTAAGTTTAAGATGGTCAAAACAGTCCGTTAACAGGACTCAACTTTTCTGTAGAAAGCTTTCATTTAAATTTAAGTTATGTTTAGTGTTCTAACTTGTATTCCCCCCTTAAGACTTGAAGAAAAACATGAAAATGTAGGGGTATGAACACAACTTATGTGAATACTTGAAGAATGGAAGGTTGAAGATGAAGAACTTTTGGGTGTTGGTTTGATGCTCCAAAACAGCCACTGTTTTGGCTATGTTGCTGTCACGAAAACTTCACAACAAAAGAGTATGAAAAAGGGTAGTTTACTCACTGTTTTGAATCTATAATTTTGAGTATCCTAACAACTAACTCCTAGGGGTATTTGGTGGTAAAAATATCAAGCAAAAAGAAGGTGTAGATGGGTGAAATGGTGGCTGAAACACAAAAGGGATAACAACCCTTTAGTTCATGGTTTTGATGGCTTTGGAAGGAAATTCTTGTGCTTGAAAATGAGATGAAGGCTGAGAGTAATTCCGTAGAGTATTGGCTGGTCAAATGAGGGTAAAATGAAGAGGAAATTTCGTGGATATGAAGGAGGAAAGAGTGGAAGAGGATAAGGGGACAAAACCTAGACTAGCTTGTGATGGGATATGAGTTTAAGTGATGTGATCTTGTCTAGCCACTTGCATGGGTGGTTGCTTAGAGATAGAGTTAGTTAACTAACTAACTACTAGTTATTTAGTTAGTTAGGAGCTCTAGTTAAAGAGAGGGAAGGTCTTAATCTCGAAAATTAGAAGAGGGATTAATAAGCATTCTTAGTAAAATGTCTTAAGTGATTAAGCACTTATTAGTTAAGTTGGCACATATCTTCACCAATTCTCTTATCTTAATTGATTTAGAAATCATATTCCTTACATGAAATCACTTAAACCATGACCCATTACTAGTCATTCACTAGATAATAATACATATGTACAAATACATACATGTATACTTAGTATAAAATAACAATGTAGTTTTTGTGTATTTGAACTTTAATGTTTATGTTTTTATTCTTTTTATTCAAAAACACTTAAATACATTCTAATTATACCTTATAATAATTCATTTTATATTTTTATTTATTTAAATATAAAATTTATTGACCAAAGTATAATTTCGTGACATTTAACCGGTTAACCATATCGTTAAACACGTTTTATCACGTTGGATCGTATATTTGTCAAATTTAGATCCTTCACATCTATTAAGCAAACGTTTTATATAGAACCTAACTTACTTATCAACTAGAGACATGTTGATACAAAAATTATGTTTGTTGCGTTTAAATGATGTTATATGCTAATTTCACAAACCGGTGATGGTTCGTAGTCATACATCATAACGAAATTTATGAATAGTTACTTGTTTTATATTTCACAATAACTTATTTAAATAAAAGAGGTTAAATTCCTTCAACCATTCTTGATAAAATACTCATATTTCTTAAAAATCAAAACATAGCATCGCACGATCGTTTCTATATTTACCAATTGTTACATGTTGGGAACTGATTTTTATCACTTAAGACCCTTCCTAAGGTCTAAAAGGACAACTCATTTTGTCTAAGACATCACATGCACCATTTAGGGATTCTTGGGACAAAAGATTTTCATAAAGTTAGATGTATAGATCTATAACTAAAAATCACAAAGTTTCAAGCTTTTTACCTTCTAGAGCTTCAATGGCACAATATAACCTCAGATCTATGGCCTTGCTTTCCTCCTCTAGCTCCTTGGTTCAGTGTCTTCACTTCCCAAGGTTTAGGATGCACACCAACTCACACTTCTCACACACACTGGGTTTTAGAACGTTCTTCTGAGGTATAGAGGCTGAGGTTAAGCAAAAGAATGAGCCGTAGGGATGATTATATAGCGCCCAACCCTGAATATTAGGGTTTTCATCAGACATAAGTTTTCCTAGCATACATGAGTGTATGCCCAACATACTAGGGTGCGCTTAGTACGCTTAGCATACTCTTATGTTCGCTCAACATACTCCTTCAAGTCCCAAAGTTGCAACTTTAGTCCTTATACTCCTCGCGACCCAACACAACCAACTCCAAGGACCAACAATGACAACTAAAATTAAGGAAGAAGGATTTTCAAGATGTACCTGCAAGGTTCGGTGTAATACAACTCTCTCCCACTTGACCTAGACTTTGTCCCTGAAGTCGCATGCAACAAAAATATTTGGGTAGTGCTCTCTCATTTCGGACTCTGGCTCCCAAGTCCATTCACATCCCCTCCGATGCTCCCAATGTACCTTTACCAAAGGCACTTCCTTGGTTCCTAGGATCTTCACCTTCCTCTCGAGAATGGTCACTGGTCTCTCCATGTAGTTCAAACGCTCATCAACTTGAATGTCATCCAACGAAACTACAACATCCTCATCCAGGATGCACTTCCGCAATTGTGAAACGTGGAAAGTGTTGTGGATCTGACTCAGCTCTTCCTGGAGTTCCAACGTACATGCCACCTTGTCAACCCTGGCAATAACCCTGAATGGCACAATGAATCAGGGAACCAATTACCCATTCTTTCTGAAGCTAATGGCACCCTTCTAGGGTGAAACCTTTAGGAGTACCATATCACTAACCTGGAATTCCAACTCATATTGGCGACGGTCAACATAGCTCTTCTGCCAACTCTGTGCGGCCTGCAGCCGCTATCTAATCTACTGAATCCTCTCAATAGTATTCAGAACCAACTCGGTTCGGACCATCACCCTATGACCAACTTCGCCCCAACAAACTGGGGTGCGACATCTCCGCCCATATAACAGCTCGAAGGGTAGCGCACCTATGTTGGACTTGAAACTTTTATTGTAGGAAAACTCTGCAAGCAGTAGGTAGGAGTCCCAGCTCGCACCGAAGTCAATAACACAGGCTCTCAACATATCCTCGAGAGTCTGTATAGTCCACTCACTCTGGCCGTCAGTCTGCGGATGATAGGTTGTACTGAAGTGCAGCCGCGTGCTCAATTCCTTGTGGAACTTTTTCCAGAAATGGGAGGTGAACCGAACATCGCGATCTGAAATGATAGAAACTGGTACCTTATGGCGAGCAACGATCTTGCAGATATATATGTCACAACTAGGAATTTGGTGCTTGTAAACATTAAACAATGATAACAAATGTGAACCAACAATGTGAAAGCATGTATGATGCTTATTCAATAACAACAAAACTTCCATCAAACACTTTATAGAAGCACATCAAATAGTCAACAAAGGATTGGAAACCCTAGAAATCCCGGTTTAAGTCCATTGTGGACTAGGATTCCCTTATTGGGCCAATGGGCCAATAAGCTTCCAGTTTGACTATCTTGGGCTTAGAACTCTTAAATGGGCTCTAATTGGACCCACTTCCATTATTTTAATATTTTGGGCCATATTGGGCCAAGAATGAAATAAAATACCTTAATGGACCTTATTGGGCCATAACTAACCTAATTAGCCCTAATGGGCCATAAAAACTAATACTTGATTAATTTGGGCCGTAAACCCTCTCCCAAGACCCATTGGACAAAAAATCATCTAATTGGGTCATGATATGGGCTTAAGAATGCAAGGCCCAAAAATATTCTTCTCTCTTTTCTCTTTTCTCGGCCCAAGAAGAAGAAAAAACAAAACAAAAACTAGTGAAATAAGGAGGGTTAGCCACCTCTTTATTACCTTGTGGATTCCCATGCAACATCCCATACATCCATGCAACTCTCTCTCTCTCTCTCTCTCTCTCTCTCTCTCTCTCTCTCTTCTTCTTCTTCTTCTTCTTCTTCTTCTTCTTCTTCTTCTTCTTCTTCTTCTTCTTCTTCTCTTCATACTACTCTCGGCCAAGGGGAAAAGCACACACATACTCACAAAATTCACTCCAACTCTTTCCAAATCCTCTCAAGAACACTTGCACTCATTCTTCAAAAATTTCGAGACTTAAAGCTTTTCAAGGAGTTTCTTCCACGAAAATCATCATCTAAGGTAAGTTCATGTTTAAATCTATGATCTAACTACTTCATTTCATCAAAAATCTCTTATTAACTCATTTAAACTCTTTATCACCATCTTAGAAGCCCTTTAAGTTTGAAATCAACCCAAGAAGACTTGCTAGGACCGAAAATAACATCAAACTTCCCTAATCTTCTTCAAAACCAAACCCACAACTCAAGGTGAGTTTCATACCCCTCTTTTTTTGGTTTTTTATGTGTTTCATGGGGGAGAATACAAAAAAATGTGTAGATCTATGTGTATGTGTATGCTATGTGTGATTTCATGTATGTATGTGTGTTTTTATGTGTTTCTATGATGAACATGTAACCATCAAGGGGTGAAACTCGAGATCTAGAGCATGGGAAAGGAAACAAACATGATGTAAGTTATGTTACACTTAACAAGTCAAGAATGATAACTTATAAGATTATGATGAACATATTTCCAACATAAAACCCATTTTTGGGCCTAAATTGTTAAAAATACCAAACTTGGGTTAAAAGTTGCCAAGTCAGGGTTTCTTAAGGGTGAATATAGTCAAAGCAGTTTCAATAATCATTTTTCTGAATATTAAAATTTTAAAGGGAATTAAAATGTAAAATTTTAGCTTAATGGGCTAATTTTGGGCTTTTCGGCCCAATAAGCCAAAAAATTGCGAAAAATGTCATTTAAAGGGGCTGAAATGAAACTTTCTGCAAATCAGGGGATAATAAGTGTAATAAAACTATTTCAAGGGTCAAAGATGCTTTTTATTCCTAAAAGGATAAAAAAGAAAGGTAGAAAGGGGCAAACCTCTACTTTAAATGAATTGTTTATCTACTCAAAATGCAAAAACCACTACTGCCGAAAAATTAAAAGACGAATACATGTTTAACTCCAAATATCGTTACAAACGAATCGATACCCTTACAACATCCGTAAAAATCGAACCCTCCAATAGATATGCGAAACCTAAGATGAGTAACTATTCAAACTTTGGGCTTAGAAGTTTCAAACTGCAGCTATCCGCTGAGCTCAGCAGTGTACACCCTGTTTTCCATGTTTCAAACTTGAAAAAGTGCTTATTCGATGAAACCCTCGTCATTCCCTTTGAAGAAATAGAAATCAACGAGAATCTCCTGTTCGTTGAAGAACCAGTAGAAATCTTGGACAGGGAGGTGAAGCGTACTAAGCAAAGTCGCATTCCGATTGTGAAGGTACGGTGGAACGCGAAGCGTGGGCCAGAATTCACATGGGAACACGAAGACCAGATGAAGCAGAAGTACCCTCACCTATTCTTGCATTCTCAAATCTAGTTTTCTAACAGGGGGATGATGTAACAACTAGGAATTTGGTGCCTTGTAAACATTCAACAATGATAACAAATGTGAACCAACAATGTGAAAGCATGTATGATGCTTATTCAATAACAACAAAACTTCCATCAAACACTTTATAGAAGCACATCAAATAGTCAACAAAGGATTGGAAACCCTAGAAATCTCAGTTTAAGTCCATTGTGGACTAGGATTCCCTTATTGGGCCCAATGGGCCAATAAGCTTCCAATTTGACTATCTTGGGCTTAGAACTCTTAAATGGGCTCTAATTGGACCCACTTACATTATTTTAATATTTGGGGCCATATGGGACCTAGAATCAAATAAAATACCTTAATGGACCTTATTGGGCCATAACTAACCTAATTAGCTCTAATGGGCCATAAAAACTTATATTTGATTCATTTGGGCCGTGAACCCTCTCCCAAGACTAATTGGACCAAAAATTATCTAATTGGGTCATGATATGGGTTTAAGCATGCAAGGACCAAAATTATTCTTCTCTCTTTTCTCTTTTCTTGGCCCAAGAAGAAGAAAAAAAAAACAAAAACTAGTGAAATAAGCAGGGTTAGCCACCTCCTTATTACCTTGTGGATTCCCATGCAACATCCCAAACATCCATGCAACTCTCTGTTTCTTCTTCTTCTCTTCATATTACTCTCGGCCAAGGGAAATCACACACACACCCATACACACACTCACAAAATTCACTCCGACTCTTTCCAAATCCTCTCAAGAAAACTTGCACTCATTCTTCAAAAATTTCGATACTTAGAGCCTTTCAAGGAGTTTATTCCACAAAAATCATCATATAAGGTAAGTTGATGTTTAAATCTATGATCTAACTACTTCATTTCATCAAAAATCTCTTCTTAACGCATTTAAACGCTTTATCACCATCTTAGAAACCCTCTAAGTTTGAAATCAACCCAAGAAGACTTGCTAGGTCCGAAAATAACATCAAACTTCCCCAATCTTCTTCAAAACCGAACCCACAACTCAAGGAGAGTTTCATACCCCTCTCTTTTTGGTTTTTTATGTGTTTTATGGGGGAGAATACAAGAAAAATGTGTCGATGTGTATGTGTATGCTATGTGTGATTTCATGCATGTATGTATGTTTTTATGTGTTTGATGAACATGTAACCATCAAGGGGTGAAACTCGAGATCTAGAACATGGGAAAGGAAAACAAACATGATTTAAGTTATGTTACACTTAACTAGTCAAGAATGATAACTTATAAGATGATGATGAACATATTTCCAACATAAAACCCATTTTTGGGCCTAAATTGTTAAAAATACCAAACTTGGGTTAAAAGTTGCCAAGTCAAGGTTTCTTAAGGGTCAAAATAGTCAAAACAGTTTCAATAAACATTTTTTTGAATATTAAAATTTTAAAGGGACTAAAAATGTAAATTTTTGGCTTAATGGGCTAATTTTGGGCTTTTCGGCCCAATAAGCCCAAAAATTGCGAAATATGTCATTTAAATGGGCTGAAATGAAACTTTACGCAAATTAGGGGATAATAAGTGTAGCTAAACTATTTCAAGGGTCAAAGATGCTTTTTATTCCCGAAAAGGATAAAAAATGTAAAGTTATTGGATTTCGGGCCAAAATTGTAAAAATTGTGAAAAGTTGGGTTTTAACCGGAAATATCAATCCTAAAAGGACTAAAACAGTTAACAAAGTAAATTTTGAGTTAAAACCATCATTTCAACAAATTTATGATACAAAAGCATCAAGAAAAAGTTTAAAAGGGCTAAAAATATCCTTTCTTTTAAATAAAGGACTAAATTTGTTATTTTTATAAAAAAGAAAGGTAGAAAGGGGCAAAACTCTACTTTAAACAAATTGTTCATCTAGTCAAAATGAGAAAACCACTACTACCAAAAAATCAAAAGACGAATACATGTTTAACTCCAAATATCGTTACAAACGAATCGATCGGTCTCGAATCGATACCATTACAACAACCGTAAAAATCGAACCCCTCCAATAGATATGCGAAACCTAAGATAATTAATTATTCAAAGTTTGGGCTTAGAAGTTTCAAATCATGCTTTTTGGACCTTGCAAGTCCATTATCATGATCTTTGGGCCGAAAGGGATAACGCTTATGTGTTATTGCGCCTCCTATGGTCCAATTCCATATAAAGGGACCTTAATTGGCTCTCAAATGCTTTTAGGTCTTAGTGATCCAATAATATTGCCAGTAAGGTCAAGGTAGACAAATGTGAGGTGGGCCAACAAGTCTTTCGCATTCCCAATGGCCTAAAGTAAACTCACGGAAATAGTAGGATTGTACCCCTCCTTTTCCACATTTACTAGGCTTATGAGTAATCAGCATAAACAGATTTAGGCGATAAGCGAGAGTAATCATGGTGGTTGGGTTAACTGAGCTATAACGAGCGATACCTCTAAGGATCGTTCTAAAACTGTAGTTATATGTCACACCTCCAAACCAGAACGGCCGAAACGTTCGGGGGCGGAGGACGTCATATTCAGTATCATAACAGTTCATAGAAAGGAAAGTACACACCACCATATATATTAAAGTTTCCAAGATGTTTACATAATTGTATTCGTTACATGTTCAAAAGATAAATACATAAACATCATCCAAAAGAAGTAACTAACGCCAGCGCGTTAATCCCAAAAGTTGATTCCCAAACCTGCTTAGCGGTTCCCTGAGAATACAAGTTATTTCAAAGAAAAAGTGTCAACAATTAAGTTGGTGAGTTCATAAGTAGTTTAGAAAAATTGGATGCCATTCCAAAATGGGTGTATATTTTCCAGAAAACGCAGCATTTCAAATGTAAAGAGTTGTGATTTGTTGTGTTGAAAGTGAATGTATTAGATCCAGAAAATCCCATATTTTCCCTAATGGTTGAGATACGAGTTGTTGTGTTTTCCAAGAAAACCCTTATTTTCTTATAAAAGTATGAAATGCATATAAATGTTCGTGTTATAAGTTGTAAATAATTGCCCCAGGAAAATCCCTTATTTTCCTATTAGTTGTTTGGTTTGTATGCAGGAGAAACCCTTATTTTCCTAATATAATTGGCAGTCTCTAAGACCGAAAATCGCAAGAAACCGACGTTCTCAAAAGTTGTGTCATAGTTTTATGTAGTAAAACTATACGAAGATCGCATTTATTAGATGAAGAATAGTTTTAATAGCTACTCGTTCATAAAAGCATAATACCATAATAATTGTATATCCGATGAGTTTTATAACCATACTAAACATAATATGCTTGTAACGACGTTCTTTAGGCGTCGCAGCGTTATGACAACTGTCACCCCAAAAGACGAACTGTAGCTAACAGTCAGGGCGCGGGATCATGACTTCCCATATAGATCTATACACATTTGACACGTTCTCCGAACGGGAGACTCTGGTTATAGACAGGACTTGCAGCATTACTTTCTAATAAAGAAAAGTAACATTTGAAGATATACACGTCTCATGGATTCTCAATTAAGCCCGTATTAAAGTGATAGTTTTCTATGCAAAGTTTATCCTTTTTCACAATGTTTGACAAATCAAAATCATAGGTTTTTAGAATGTATAAAACGACTTAACAACGAAAGTTACTTTGAAATCATTATATACTTTGTATAATGTCGGATGCACGCAAAGTATAACAAGAGTTTTCCATAATAGTAATGAGTTCCAAGTGATTTATTCGATAAAACAAGTGAAGTGAAACTTTATAAAATACACGATAATAACCGTACGTTTACTTGTATTCCCCCCCCCCCCCTAAAAGAGTATAAAAGCATTTAAAATGTATTTAAAGTGTGTTTAAAAGGGGTATGAACTCACTTGAAAGTTTGAAGATAGCAAGATGGAAAACCGGACAGAGTTTCATCTCGGGAAATGGATTTTCCTCGGAAATCTCGGGATTCCTCGGGAGAAAAATCGACCTTCGGGACTTGCACAAAATGACCAGGCTTCGGGGTAGTGCGAGCACGGAAAACAAGGTAAAACGCAAGAAAAAGGAGAGAGAATGGGCCATTTTCCCGGGAACCCTCGCATGCTATTTATAGGGGGCCTGAGAGGCCACCTACGCGAGGCGTACGCTCGTACGCAGCGCGTACGCGTACGTCATGCGTGACCGAAGCCTCGACTGCCTCAGCCTCAGATGGGACGGCTCAGGCAGTCGGGTCGGATAGGACGGGTCGGGTCGGGTGCCTCGCATAGGGCGACGGGACGGTTTGAGGCCAAGTTCCTTGGGTACGCGGGGCGTACAGGAGTACGCAGCGCGTACCTCGGATGAGGACGCTGACTCCCCTTCGGATAATACCAAAGTTATATAAAAAAATATATATAAATTAATTATGAAACTTCAAAAATTCATATCTCCTTTATACGAACTCCGTTTTTGACGTTCTTTATATCCCCGCAAAGGTGAGACTACGATCTACAACTTTCATTTAGATTTTGTTGGCAAATTCCGGAATTATTTTTATTATTTATTTATTAAAATGACGTGATTAAGGAATTTCTTTAAAAATTCATAACTTATTCATACGATGTCCGATTTGAGCGTTCTTTTTATGCATGTTTGTAGTTTAATGATATCTACGACTTTCATTTAGACACCTAAGGTCGGAAAGTGTTTTATTGAAACTTTGCGTTTTTACGCAACTTCGCATTGCTGGTTTTTGTCGAAAAACTTAGAATGAGCATATCTTCTTCGTTATAACTCGGATTTTTGTGTTATTTATATGTTTGGAAACCTTAAGACGATAACTACCACATAGTGTACTCCAAATAGAGTTTTTGAATACTTCATTTTTCGATGATATTCTATTTCCTTTCTCAAAGAGGTTACAAGACTCGATTTTTTACTGACTTGAAATAACGGGTTGTTACATCATCCCCCCGTTAGAGGGAATTTCGTCCCGAAATTTTAATACAAAAGAAGAGTCTTAGGGGCTGGGGAAGAGATGTGGATACTTCTGTTTCATTTGATCTTCTCATTCCCACGTGAACTCAGGTCCCCTCTTAGCATTCCATCGAACCTTTACTATTGGAATGCGACTCTATTTAGTTCGTTTAACTTCCCTATCCATGATCTCGACGGGTTCTTCCACAAAGTTAAGATTTTCATTTAATTCGATCTCATCGAGTGGAATTACAAGTGTTTCGTCGGACAGACACTTCTTCAGGTTTGATACGTGGAATACTAGATGTACTTTGTTAAGCTCAATTGGAAGTCGGAGTTTGTAGGCTACTGGACCAATTCTTGAAATGATTTCGAAGGGTCCAATGTACCTAGGATTTAGCTTCCCATGCTTTCCAAAGCGTATCATTCCCTTCCAGGGTGAGACCTTCAGTAGTACCCGATCGCCAATCTGAAATTCCAAGGGTTTACGTCTTTTGTCGGCATAGCTCTTTTGCCTATCCCTCGAGGATTTCAGTTGTTCTCATATTTGCACGATCTTTTCAGTAGTTTCCCTGATGATCTTTGGACCAGTTAGGGTGCTATCAGGGACTAGACCTTTTGCTAGTTGTGTGTCGCCCACTTCCGTCCAGCACAGAGGTGATCTGCACTTACGGCCGTAAAGGGCTTCAAATGGAGCAGTATTGATACTAGTATGATAACTATTGTTATAAGAGAACTCAACCAAAGGTAAGTGAACATCCCATGCTTTACCAAAGTCGATTACACATGCTCGCAACATGTCTTCCAAGGTTTGGATCGTTCTTTCGCTCTGTCCGTCAGTTTGGGGGTGATAGGCAGTACTCATGTCCAATCTTGTTCCCATGGATTTTTGCAATGATTGCCAGAATCTAGACGTGAATCTGATGTCTCTATCCGAGATGATAGACATTGGCACTCCATGAAGTCCTACGATCTCTCGGATGTAGATTCTTGATAGCTTTTCCATTTTATCAGTTTCCTTGATCGGTAGGAAATGAGCGGACTTGGTTAATCTATCGACGATTACCCAAATAGTATCTTGGCCACCCTGAGTTTTGGGCAGTTTCGTTATAAAGTCCATGGAAATCTGCTCCCATATCCACTCAGGAATTTTAGGTTGTTGGAGTAGTCCTGAGGGTTTCTGGTGTTCTATTTTGATCTTGGCGCAAGTCAAACACCTGCTCACATATGTAGCGATCTTTGCTTTCATGTTTGTCCACCAGTAGAGTTGTTTGAGATCTTGATACATCTTGTCTGACCCGGGGTGTACGGAGTATGGAGTCTTGTGTGCCTCGCTCATAACTACCTCTCTTAGTCCACCAAACTTGGGCGTCCATATTCGGTTCATGAGGTAGCGTGCTCCGTCACTCTTGATTTCTAAATTCTTGTCCATTCCCCTAAGGGTCTCACCTATCACGTTTTTGGGTTTCAGGGCCTCTATTTGAGCTTCCTTGACTTGTGTCGACAGGTGCGAATGGATTGACATGGCTAATGACTTCACTCTTCGGCCAGAGTACTCCTTACGACTAAGGGCATCTGCCACGACGTTAGCCTTTCCAGGATGATAGCGAATCTCACATTTGTAGTCGTTGAGCAATTCGACCCAACGTCGCTTTCTCATGTTCAACTCCTTCTAGTCGAAGATGTGTTGTAGGCTCTTGTGGTCTGTAAAGATAGTGCATTTGGTACCATATAGGTAGTGTCTCCAGATTTTAAGAGCGAAGACCACCGCCCCAAGTTCTAAATCATGAGTGGTGTAATTGACCTCATGCGTTTTCAGTTGTCGTGAGGCATATGTAATAACATTTCCCCTCTGCATTAGTACACAGCCCAGCCCTTGCTTTGAAGCGTCGCAATACACCACAAAATCTTCGGTCCCTTCTGGGAGAGAAAGGATGGGCGCACTGCAAAGGGCCTGTTTCAAAGTCTGAAATGCAGAATCTTGCTTTTCTCCCCAATTGTAGGTCACACCTTTCTGGGTTAAGGCGGTAAGAGGCTTTGCGATGCTGGAGAAATTCTGGATGAACCTTCGGTAATAACCAGCAAGACCTAGAAATTGGCGAATTTCTGTTGGTGTAGTTGGCGCAGACTAGTTTTTGATAGCCTTGATTTTTGATGGATCCACGTGGATTCCTTCCTTGCTGACCACGTGACCGAGGAAGTCCACCTTTCTAATCCAAAATTCACATTTTGAGAATTTTGCATATAGTCTCTCAGTCCGTAACGTCTCTAAAACTTGCCTCAGATGTTGACCATGCTCTTATTTATTCTTTGAATAAATGAGTATGTCGTCTATGAATACTATCACGAATTTATCCAAGAATGGACGACATACCCGATTCATTAGATCCATGAACACGGCCGGGGCATTGGTTAGTCCGAACGGCATCACTACGAACTCGTAATGTCCGTATCGTGTTCGGAAGGCCGTCTTGGGAATATCACTCTCCAGGAATCGCAGCTGGTGATATCCCGACCTCAGATCGATCTTGGAGAAGTAGTTGGCTCCTTGGAGTTGGTCGAATAAGTCATCGATTCGGGGTAGGGGGTATCGGTTCTTGATGGTAAGTTTGATGAGTTCTCGGTAGTCGATGCACATTCTGAATGATCCATCCTTCTTTTTCACGAACAGTACGGGTGCTCCCCATGGCGAGAAGCTCGGCCTGATGAATCCTTTTCCAAGTAGTTCATTCAGTTGGCTGGATAGCTCTTGCATCTCTGTCGGGGCTAATCGATAGGGTGCTTTGGCTACTGGGGTAGCTCCGGGAACTAGATCGATTCGGAACTCAACTTGTCTCGCGGGTGGTATTCCCGGAAGGTCCTCGGGAAAAACGTCGGGAAAATCGCGTACGTCGGGCACACTCTTGATGTCTTGGACTTCGCGTTTCACATCTACAACATGTGCCAAGAATGCGTGACACTCCTTGCGTAGGCATTTCCGAGCTTGGATACTTGAGATGATACGGAGAGTGGTACTTGGTTTGTCGCCCAAGACAATGAAAGTTTTGCCGGTTGGCAGATTAAGGCGAATGGCCTTATCGTAACATAGAATGTCCGCATGATGAGAACTCAGCCAATCCATGCCAATGATGACATCGAAACTCTTAATCGAGACTGGCATGAGGTTGATTGAAAAGGGATTATCGTTTAAAGTTAGGGTGCAGTTTAAGTATATCTCCTTAGTGACTTCGGTTTTCCCGTTGGCCATTTCTACTATGAATGGTTCACTTAATGATTGTGGTATTGATTTTACCAGACCTTTAAAGTCGTGACTCACAAAACTCCTTTCCGCTCCACTATCAAACAAAATGCATGCATACGAGTTATCGAGAAGAAACGTACCCATAACAACAGTAGGGTCCGCAATGGCTTCATCTTGTCCCATTGCGAAAACTCGCCCCCTTCCGCCGGTATTCCAGTTGTTTGCCTTTGGGCAGTCCCTGCGGTAGTGCCCCGTGTCTCCTCACTCAAAGCATGCGCAGCTTACCCCGGTATTAGTAGTGGGGACGGATGGTTGGGTTGGCCCTTTGCAATAGCGGGCTGTATGTCCCTTCTTATTACACTTGGTGCATTGAAGATCAGGGCAAGGACCGTGGTGGTGGAAGCTGCATCGGTTGCATTTAGGAAGTTTCCCATTATATGAGCTTGTGGGGGCAGGGTTCACAGGTACAGTCATAGCGTGGGTCGCTATTACTTGTTGTTTCTTGGGGTTTTCCTGGAGAGTTTGTACCCTCCTTTTGTTCCAAGGCCTACTCTAGCCCTGAGCCTCCCTAGGTGGATTTGCGGTTGTTGAAATGATACTGGGTTTTACTCCGTGGTCGATGAGTTGCTGAGCCAGGCATTTAGCGTTGTTGTAGGTAACAGGGCCGGAAGCTAGGACATGCCCTTGGATATGGGGTGACAACCCCCAAATATACCTTTCAACCTTCTTTGATTCTGGGTTGACCATGGTAGGGCACAGTGCGGCGAGGTCGTTGAACCTAGCTGTGTAGGTGACTAGGTCAGACCCAATCATTTTCAGATTCTAGAGCTCCTGCTCCAGCTTTTGCACTTCGCCTCTTGGGCATTATTCTTCCAGTAGTAGAACCTTTAGATCGTCCCAACTCATGGCGTTGGCGACAGTGAGCGTCTCTGAATTCACATGGCTTTTCCACCAAGTGAGGGCTCGATCCACGAAAGTGCAAGCAGCGAACTTGACTTTGCTTGCTTTTAGGCATGAGCAGATCTCGAAGACTGTTTCGGTCTTCTCGAACTATTGCATTAGTGCAATGACTCCCCCAATTCCATTAAAAGTTTTTGGCTTAGCGTTAGAGAACTCCTTGTAAGTACATTCTCTTCCTTGACCATGACCAGTGCCATGATTTCGATGATTCGTGCTGCTTCCCACCCCTCCATTTCCGTGAGAGTTTATTTGCGAGAGGGCTGCAGTTACTGCTGCTGTGATAGCAGCCTGGACCATGGATGGATCATAAGCTAGTGGTGGAGGTGGTGGTGGTACCGTGCCTGGTCTGGGCCTTAGGTTTGGACGGGGAGGCATCGTGCTGCCAAAGAAAAAAAATATGGAAAAATTTATAAGTTTTGGCAGTTCAGAGTTGAATGATATTGAGTTAACTTCTAATAGTTCTAAGAAGTTGGGTTTGACTGACACAATGTTTTGAGCTTGAAAGTAAAGTTTGAATAGCTATACCAATGAATCGAACGATTTGCGCATGATTAACAACAACAAGAAAAGGGGTATACCCTTATATATATTAAACATATAGTTGTGTTATAGCGGGGTCTAGACAAAATTTCTTGGCCTTTCTAAAGGCCTCCGATTACAGAACAATTTAAAGAAAATAATACTTTTATCCGAAGTCCTAATTTATAACAAAATTTGAGAATTGGGCAAGTACTACTTGTTGTGCGCTTTGCGTTTGGAGCTCGACTCCGTGTCGGACTGCTTCGACTCCATGAGGCGTCTATCAAACGCAGCTTGTTGTTCTCTTAATTCTGCGAAGGCCGCATTTGCTTGTGCTTGAAACGCTTCGGCGCGAATGTGGATGTCGTTCTGCAACAAATCTAGGCGGTTGATATCGGCCGTGTGGATTTGTATTTCCACATTGACCTCTCGGATTCGGTTGGCTTGCACTCCGGATTGATAGCACTGGTTAGCGAGTTTGCCAACCATGACCGAAAGTGCGCGGTCGGATGATCCCTCGCCTCTCACATCATAGAAGTCTCGGCACATGCTCTAAGGAGAGCGTAAGCTTTGTTGTTGGCTCCAATGATGGAGGTGACTTCCCCACACTGGAGTGGGTCCTTGGAAATTCCTCACGTGGACGGGAGATTGTGGGATTGGTGGATTTATAATTTCTGGCTCCGAATCCGTGCTAGAGTCATCCCCTCCCTCCAACTCTATAGGCTCTTCGTCTTCTTCAGGATCTTCTTCAATCCACCCTCCATTACCTTGGTTGGGGTAGTAGGGGTCATTGGGGTGATGGAATCCCGCCATTTAGACTGTACGAGAGTAGAGTTAAAAGTTTACTATAAGCTAGAGCACATGAAACTTACCCTTAAGTTTAATGGTTGACGGCACTCAAATACTCCCTCAATATTCTTTAGCGATTTGCTTTTGGTAAGTTTTAAATTTGTTGTCCATTACAGACACTCCTTGTTATACGTTAGTCGGCTCTTGGACAAATATAGTTGATCAGGCTATATTCTTCCCAGTTCCGATTACATGTCCCAAGGCGTACCTGTGCTGCACAACTTATTTATAATACTTCTAAAGTTATTTACTATGAAACTGTTATTAGTGTAAAAATGAGTGCATGCTTACCTTAAAACTAATTAGGTTTACTTTCAAAAGTATGAATTTTTCTCAGAGTGTTTTTGCCCAGTTGAGTTTATAGTTGTATATCACAAATGAATGGTTTTGATATACTTAATTCCCTATAAACAAAGCTCTGATACCAATCTGTCACACCCCCAAACCAGAACGGCGGAAACGTTCGGGGGCGGAGGACGTCATATTCAGTATCATAACAGTTCATAGAAAGGAAAGTACACACCACCATATATATTAAAGTTTCCAAGATGTTTACATAATTGTATTCGTTACATGTTCAAAAGATAAATACATAAACATCATCCAAAAGAAGTAATTAACGCCAGCACGTTAATCCCAAAAGTTGATTCCCAAAGCTGCTTAGCGGTTACCTGAGAATACAAGTTATTTCAAAGAAAAAGTGTCAACAATTAAGTTAGTGAGCTCATAAGTAGTTTAGAAAAATTGGATGCCATTCCAAAATGGGTGTATATTTTCCAGAAAACGCAGCATTTCAAATGTAAAGAGTTGTGATTTGTTGTGTTGAAAGTGAATGTATTAGATCCAGAAAATCCCATATTTTCCCTAATGGTTGAGATACGAGTTGTTGTGTTTTCCAAGAAAACCCTTATTTTCTTATAAAAGTATGAAATGCATATAAATGTTCGTGTTATAAGTTGTAAATAATTGCCCCAGGAAAATCTCTTATTTTCCTATTAGTTGTTTGGTTTGTATGCAGGAGAAACCCTTATTTTCCTAATATAATTGGCAATCTCTAAGACCGAAAATCGCAAGAAACCGACGTTCTCAAAAGTTGTGTCATAGTTTTATATAGTAAAACTATACGAAGATCGCATTTATTAGATGAAGAATAGTTTTAATAGCTACTCGTTCATAAAAGCATAATACCATAATAATTGTATATCCGATGAGTTTTATAACCATACTAAACATAATATGCCTGTAACGACGTTCTTTAGGCGTCGCAGCGTTATGAAAACTGTCACCCCAAAAGACGGACTGTAGCTAACAGTCAGGGCGCGGGATCATGACTTCCCGTATAGATCTATACACATTTGACACGTTCTCCGAACGGGAGACTCTGGTTATAGACAGGACTTGCAGCATTACTTTCTAATAAAGAAAAGTAACGTTTGAAGATATACACGTCTCATGGATTCTCAATTAACCCTGTATTAAAGTGATAGTTTTCTATGCAAAGTTTATCCCTTTTTCACAATGTTTGACAAAGCAAAATCATAAGTTTTTAGAATGTATAAAACGACTTAACAACGAAAGTTACTTTGAAATCATTATATACTTTGTATAATGTCTGATGCACGCAAAGTATGCAAGAGGTTTCCATAATAGTAATGAGTTCCAAGTGATTTATTCGATAAAACAAGTGAAGTGAAACTTTATAAAATACACGATAATAACTGTATGTTTACTTGTATTCCCCCCCCCCCTAAAAGAGTATAAAAGCATTTAAAATGTATTTAAAGTGTGTTTGAAAGGGGTATGAACTCACTTGAAAGTTTGAAGATAGCAAGATGGAAAACCGGGCAGAGTTTCGTCTCGGGAAATGGATTTTCCTCGGAAATCTCGGGATTCCTCGGGAGAAAAATCGACCTTCGGGACTTGCACAAAATGACCAGGGCTTCGGGGTAGTGCGAGCACGGAAAACGAGGTAAAACGCAAGAAAAAGGAGAGAGAATGGGCCTTTTTCCCGGGAACCCTCACATGCTATTTATAGGGGGGCCTGAGAGGCCATGTACGCGGGGCGTACGCTCGTACGCAGCGCGTACGCGTACGTCATGCGTGACCGAAGCCTCGACTGCCTCGGCCTCGGATGGGACGGCTCAGACAGTCGGGTCGGATGGGACGGGTCGGGTCGGGTGCCTCGCATAGGGCGACGTGGACGGTTTGAGGCCAAGTTCCTCGGGTACGCGGGGCGTACAGGAGTACGCAGCGCGTACCTCGGATGAGGACGCTGACTCCCCTTCGGATAATACCGAAGTTATATAAAAAAATATATTTAAATTAATTATCAAACTTCGAAAATTCATATCTCCTTCATACGAACTCCGTTTTTGACGTTCTTTATATCCCCGTGAAGGTGAGACTACGATCTACAACTTTCATTTAGATTTCGTTGGCAAATTCCGGAATTATTTTTATTATTTATTTATTAAAATGACGTGATTAAGGAATTTCTTTAAAAATTCATAACTTATTCATACGATGTCCGATTTGAGCGTTCTTTTTATGCATGTTTGTAGTTTAACGATATCTACGACTTTCATTTAGACACCTAAGGTCGGAAAGTGTTTTATTGAAACTTTGCGTTTTTACGCAACTTCGCATTGCTGGTTTTTGTCGGAAAACTTAGAATGAGCATAACTTCTTCATTATAACTCGGATTTTTCTGGTATTTCTATGTTTGGAAACCTTAAGACAATAACTACCACATAGTGTACTCCAAATAGAGTTTTTGAATACTTCATTTTTCGGTGATATTCTATTTCCTTTCTCAAAGAGGTTACAGGACTCGATTTTTTACTGACTTGAAATAACGGGTTGTTACATTATAAACTAGGCATTTCTAATGCATGCTTATAACAACTCACAAACCTAAATTAATCCAACACTACCTGAGTAATCAAGGAAGAGTATTCAAAAATCATTCATTGTGGTGGTATAACAATTTGAGAAATCACTGTATTTTATGTATTAGGAAAACATCGGGTTTTCCGAGAAAGTTCAACAAATTTCACCTGAAAAATCAATACTAAGGTTCTACAATTATACATGTTTCTTTTTGAAATCAGTATCCATATATTTACGGATCTTCACACTTTTTATAAACAATGGACTTTTCAAAATATATTGAATTTTCTACGTTTTACAAACTTCACAAAAACATTTTATCACAACATACTTATGAACTCAACAACATTTCATATGTTGACCGTTTTCAAAATAACTTGTATTCTTAGGTAACAGGTAAGCCGAGGAAAAAGTACCAAGTAGGTTAGGGTGTCTTGCTTATGAAATCTATCGAACAATTTATGTATGGATTTTTAATGTTAAAACAATGTACTTGATCTGAACAATTCCAATTGTAATATATTGATGCATGGTGTTGTTTATGTTATGATTCATGTATATTCATTGTGATGATATTCAATTTAAGTCACGCGAGCCCTCGGACGTTTCCGCCGTCTGGTTCTGGGGTGTGACAATATACCTCGACCAATTTCTGTGTTGACGAGCTCTCCCGTATAGCTAAAAAGTGGGCACCCTTGGTTAATCGATCCACGATGACCCAGATAGCATCGAAACCCCTGGCCTTCCTCGACAACTTGGTGATGAAATCCATTGTGATCTGCTCCCATTTCAACATGGGAATCTCCAGAGGCTACAACCTGTTACGCGGCCTTTGGTGCTTGACCTTGAACATCCTGCAGGTCAAGCTCCTCTCGACATACCATGCGATGTCTCGCTTCATACATGGCCACCAATAACTCAACCACAAATCTCGATACATCTTGGTGGCACCCAGGTGAATGGAGAAATGAGAGTTATGAGCATCCTCCAGAACAACCAGTCCCCTCCGGACATCGGAACTCAGACCCGACCGCAATGGGTCAACAACCCCCGAATATCCTGCACGAACCGGATGTTCTCACCCTTAATCCTTTGCAGCTTCCAATTTTCTTGTAACACCCCGTTCTTCAAGTGTTTAATTATGAGTCCCTAAGATTTAAGAGAAAGGTAATTCCGGTCCCTTTCGAGAAATGAGTTCATCCGAGAAGGTTTCGAGTGGGTGTATGTGTTGGAAGTATTGGGCTTCTCGTCACCCTCGTATGAATGTAAAGTTATTTGAGAGTGGGTTTAGATTGGAGGAGTTGCGGTGCCTCAAAGTTGATGATTGTTTATAGTCCATTGTGGAATAAGAAGGAAAGGGTCCCATTCATGCATGCTTGTGATTTTGAAGGGTGGCTGGGTACGCGCAGCGTAAGCTGGACGTATGCCCAGCGTAATGGGACGAAAGGTTGCGGGTAGCCGGGTGAGTATGCCTAACGTACCAGGGAGGTACGCCCATCGTACTCTCAGAAACCCCAAACCCTATTTTTAGGGTCAGCCACTATATAAGGAACATGTTGGTTCACCCCTCAGCCTCCTTATGCTCATCTTCAACCTCAGAGAAACCCTAGATCTTGTATCCTCTCATATTTGGGTGTGTTTGATCTTGAAAAGCTTGTGTTGGCAATAGAAAGGCTTGAAGGAGAAAAGGGAAGTTGTCAAAGAAGAAGAAGAACGTGTGGAGCTTGTAGATCTGAAGAAATATCACCCTTTGGGGCTTGTTTGAGGTATAAAGTTTCTTGCTTGAGCTTCATATTGCATAGATCTATGTATCTTGAAGCCTTGTCACCATTCTAGTCCCAAAAGTCCCTACCTTGTGGTATAGTTCGATTTGGTCAAGATTATCTGTCCTTTCAGACCTTTGGAGAGGTCTTGAGTGACAAAAATGAGGTCCCAAGGGCTGTAGCTATTCCATGTATGAGATATATTGGTCTTAATGGATTAAGACCTTGGATTAAGGGCTTAAGGACGTCCCAAGTGATAAAGTCTGAGACTTTATGAATTCAAATCATATTTGATCTTTGGATCTGAAATTTGGGCTTAAGAGCTTAAGCCATTAAGAGGTTAGAAAGGCTTAATGGATCTCGCAGTTACGCCCCGCGTAGCGGGCCAATGCCCCGTTTTCTTTTGGTGATCATGGCAGTATGCCCAGCGTACCAAGGAGAGTACGCCCAACGTACTCCTCCTGTGGACTTTCATTTTGGGCTTTTGAGTTTGGGCTAATTGTGGATTGTTGGTTATTGGGCCAATTCGGGGAAATTATGAATAAAGTTTTTTGGGCCCAATTATTGTTATGGTCTTTGGATCTAGGCCCATTTGGTGAGGTGGGCCCAATTTGGTAAATTGGGCCACTGATTGGACTTTGTGTGAGATTTGGACTTTGGTCTTGGCCCGATAAGTGAAAGTATGATTGACCTTATGTTTATTTTTGTGATGATGGTTAGTTCAGGATTTGCGGTGAGTTGGTGATTCGAGAGTCTGCATCTTCGGTTTAGAGTATCGGCCATCGCGAGGTGAGTTTTCCTCACTATATCGATAGGGTCTACGTCACCAAGGCCGACCCTTTACCGGATGGAAATCCATTGCTTGATATGGGCCGGAAGGCATTATGATATGGGCCGGAAGGAATTCTATGTTATGTGGACCAGAAAGTCATGGCCTGGAAAGGCGTATGTGCGTAAGTAGTATTTTGGCTGAGATGTAGGGTGATGTTATACTCGTGATCGGTTAGGTCGGTATCCTGGTTAGGGTGATGATATGTTATGTGATCTGTTTGATCGATTTGTTGACTGTGAACTGTTATATGATTGAATGTTATGTACACAGGGTTGTTTGGACTGGATTTTGACTCGATATGCATGGTTGTTCTATGTTGTGTTATGTTATGTATGCTTTTTATGTTATGGGCCGGAAGGCAATATCTTATGGGCCGGAAGGCAATATGTTATGGGTCGGAAGGCAATATGTTTTGGACCGGAAGGTCGTGGCCTGGAAGGGCGTATATGTGGTTGGTATTTTGGGGGTATCTCACTAAGGTTTCGGGCTTACAGTTGTGGTTTAATTTTTTTCAGGTTCTTCAGGAGACTGTGGCAAGGCAAAGGTGTGATCGTACGTTCCTCACGTTTATGTTTTATGAAATGGACCTGGGAATACTCTGATAAATAATGTATTGATAACCTTTTTGTAATAATGTTATTAAAATGGATTGTTTTGAGAAGTTTAAATTATGTTGAAATTTTTGGTCGTTACATTTCCCGACGCATGCCCTCTGCCTGAGCCTCCCTGATCAAACTCACAAGTGGGGAATCAACTAATATCCTCATACACGACACCGCAGAATAAGGTCCTGTTGATTTGTGGCTCAGAGCGTCCGTGACCACATTCGGTTTACCCAGGTGGTAAAGGATCTCACAATCGTAGTCCATAACGATATCCAGCCACCTACGCTGCCTCATATTCAGGTTGGGCTGATCCACAATGTGTCTTAAACTACCGTGGTCCATGTATAAGCTATAACGAACCCCATAAAGGTAATGCCACCAGATCTTGATAGCGAATACCATTGCTCCCAACTCTAAATCATGAGTAGGGTATCTCGTCTCGTGCGACTTCAACTGCCGCGAGGCATACACTATAACCCGTCCCCTCTGCATAATAACGACTCCCAAGTCCCATGATGGGTGCATCACAGAAGACCACAAAATCCTCCACTCCCTCCGGGAGGGTCAAGCCTGGAGCCTCGCATAATCGCTGCCGGAGGGTCTCAAATGCCCTCTGCTGTTCGGGTCCCCACCGAAAATCTACCCCTTCCTCGTTAGACGAGTGAGGGGTACTGCAATATTGGAGAAATCTCGAATGAATCTCCAGTAGTACCATGTTAATCCTAGGAAACTCCTGATATCTAAAGGAGATCTCGACACCTCCCACTGCATAACTAACTCGATTTTGGCTGGGTCGACCAAAATCCCCTCCTTATTGATGAGGTGTCCGAGGAATTGGACCTCTCGTAACTGAAACTCACATTTCGAGAACTTGACATACAACTGTTCTTGTATCAGAACTCCCAACAACTCTCTGAGGTACTCCTCGTGCTGTTGTCGGGTCTTGGAATATACCAATATATCATCAATAAACACAATGAATGAGCGATCGAGCATCGATCTACATACTCGATTCATCAGATCCATAAATATTGCTGGAGTGTTGGTGAGTCCGAACGGCATCACCAAGAACTCGTAATGACCATAAAGAGTCTAAAACGCGGTCTTCTCTTTGTCCTCCTCTTTGACCTGGACCTCATGATACCCTGATCTCAAATCAATCTTGGAAAACCACGATGCACCCTGCAGCTGATCAAAGGGACCGTCTATCCTCGGAAGTGGATAATGGTTCTTCACTGTTAACTTGTTCAACTGCCTATAATCAATGCACATACGGTGCATACAATCCTTCTTCCTGACGAAGAGGATCGGTACACCCCATGGAGAACTACTCGGATGAATGAACTGCTTGCCTACCAGTTCCTGCAACTGAGACGAAAGCTCCTACATCTCTAGCGGTGCCAAACGGTACGACGCCTTGGCAATGGGAGCCGCACCTGGCACTAGGTCAATCCGAAACTCGACCTGCCGCTCCGGAGGCACCCCAGGAATTTCCTCCAGAAACACATCCGCAAACTCTTGAACCATTGGAACCTCTGATACTGAAGTCTGATCCCTGACCCATATACCCACCACATATGCTAGATAACCTGCACACCTGTGTTGAATGTACTGTCGAGCCCTGGTGGCTGAACAAATCCTGATCCCACTCTGGTGCCCTCGCCATAAATAACCAATTCTCCCCCACTTGGGGTTCGAACGACCACCCGCTGGCCCTCGCAATCAATCATGGCACCGAACAGACTAAGCCAATCCATTCCCACAATCACACATACACCCCTCATGGGAATCGGAATCAAGTCTATTTGGAAGGATATCCTGAAGATCTCCATCTCAAATCCTCGGTAAATGGAAGAAGTAGAAATCCCGTGTTCGTTAGCGATAGAGACTCGCAATGGACACTCTAGCTCGCCTATAGGCACTCTGAACTCCCTGTTGAATTTCTGAGACACGGACGGCCGAGTCGCCCCCATGTCAAATAAAACCAAGACATGCAAGGAGTTTACTAAGAACACACCTATTCATAGGTACTACAGATAAGCATAAAACAAATATAATGAATGATGTTGGGCTTAAAAGATTGCGTCTTTTGGGCTTGTTTGTTTATAATTTTTTGTATTACGGTTTGGGCCTGTCCAACCGTGTGTCTTTTATGCTTTGTATATAAGCTTATGCTTGCATGCATATTAGGTTAAGGTTTTAGAGATCTGAGAATACGATATTTTCCAGACGACTAAAGGTTTCTTTGATCATACTTGTAACCTTCCAATCCTCTACAGTTGATGTTCTTAATCGAGCTCTTCTGAGGATTTTGTTTTAATCATTCGACACGTTTGATTCATTCTTGTTCTATAATTTTACTGTGTTTATATCGTCATTGTTTTCATAACTTGTTCAAGATCTTATCGATCTTCATAGATTAAAAGTAACATTAATCTCATCAATTGGTATCAGAGCAGGAGGCTGTGTAATTGATACACATCTTTTCTGTGAAAAAGATTTTCATTAGGGTTTTTCCGCAATCATTAATATTTATTGAGCCGTCATCTCTTTATTGACGTATCTTGATATTTATTATTTTGCCCTAATCTGCTTTATTACAAGTCTGATCTTTGAACAGGTTTTTTCGATCATAATGGACACAACACAATCAAACATTATTAATATTTCAAACAGCATTGGTTCGACGACAAGGATTCCGATTTTATACACCAACGATTATGAAGTATGGGCACATCATTTCGAAGACTACGTTATTGGGTCGGAGGAAAATGGGTATTTGATTTGGGAAGCCATCACAAACGGACCTTTCTCTCATTCTGCAACGTCCAGAATCATTAAAACTCAAAAAGAATACAATGATCTGCTCAAGGACGTGAAAGACATTGCACAAGATGAAAAGGACAAGTTCCAATGCAATATCAAAGCACTAAGATTGATCCGGTTCGCCCTTCAGTCCGATACATTCAGATTGGTTAGCTCATGCACGACGGCGAAGGATGTTTGGGACAAACTTCGTGAACTGTACTCTACAGACGAAGATCTCGAACATTCTATTCAAACTCTGCTTCTATCTGAGTTTGGTGAATTCAGACAAGGGGCTGAAGAATCTGTGACCCAGACGTTCGATCGCTTCAATCATCTTCTCAGCAAGATGATCAAACATGATATCGAAAGGAAGCTCATCGAACAGAAGGTTACATTCCTAAATGGTCTAAGGTCTGAGTGGAGAGCAGTTGTTTCCACGGTTAAAGCCCATGATCAATTTAAATCATACTCTTTGGCGAAACTGGTGGGAATTCTCAAGTCTCAAGAGAAAAATGTGGTGCAAGAGAAGAATGTCGTTTCCAGTCTCGGTTCGTTGGCTCTCTTGTCAAAAAGTAAAGCCATTATGGAGGATGAAGACCTCAGCCTGGAAGAATATGATCTCACATCGGAAGATTATGCCTTGATGGTATCCAATCCCAAAAGGTTCATAAAGAAGAAATTTCCCAGCAACAAAAACCGAAACTGGCAGGGAAGTTACAGCTCTGAAAAGGTGGTTAATGAACCGAAAGTTGAGGAGCACAAGAAGGAACCGAAGGTTGACGGCGACTCTGGAGTGAGCTGTTTCTACTGTGGTGGGAAAAATCATTATGCTAAGGACTGTGTCCTCAAGAAAATGGCTGAGAAAGATGATGGGAACGATGAGGAAGCTGTGTTGCAGAAAAGGCTTGATGAGTTGAGAAAGAAGAAGTCTGCTGCTAACCCGCCTAGTAATGCTCTTATTGTGCAGGGTTCTGTTCCAGGTGATGAGTTCGGTAGCACGGAAGTTTGGTCTACCGACTCAGAAGACGAGGAAGTGAGGCAGCCTACTCATGGAAAGGCGTTCGTGTCTAAGAAAGAAGGCAGTGGTGGTAAATGCCTTATGGTTTCTAACGTATCTCAATTGAGGGGATACAACACCGATGGAGGCAATGATGGACAGAATGCAAAGGAGGACATGTGCTTCACAGCCAAACCACTCAGCCAGCAGTTCAATGAGCTTGATGAACTGATAAAGAAGGTACAATCTGTTTTTATTTCATGTAAAGTAACATCATCCTCTTATGAGAAAGAACTAAAAAGTGTCAATACAAGAATATCTCATCTAGATAGTAGCTTAACTCAAACTCGGGTCACAAATTCTAACCTAACTGATCAATTGAGCAGGGTAGCATCAAAGAGTGTGGAGCGGAGAATGTGGATAGAGTTGAAGGAATCAGAATTAGTCAAAGTTAAAGATGAAAACATTTATTTGCAAAGAGACAATTTGAAATTGTTAAAACAATGAAATGTTTTTTGTTTAATTGCTAAACGTCTGTATTCTAATATTACTCAGCTTCACTTGGATTGTGAAATAGGCCAAAGGATTCACCGTATGATCTTGCCCTTCCTAGAATTTAAGGAAGATGAAATCGATGCCGAAGCCTATAATTGTGAAAGTGTGATATCGTCTGATGACATAAATCCCACCTACATGTATGGACTGGACAAAATTGAGTCCTTCATTAAATCTAAAGACCACAAGCTCATGCTTAAAAATCTTTTGGATGAAAATGACAGATTTAAACTAAGGACCGAAACCATGCAAAAATTTGACTCTTTAAACGCCAACGTAAGCTCAGAAAACAAAATTGATGTTGAAAATGCATCTGAGCTTAACGAGGACGACAATATGAGTGAAATTTCTGTAGAGGACACGGTTGACTGCTCAGAATTTATTAAAACCGAGCCAGAAAATCACAAGAATCTAATTTCTGAAAATTCTGTAGAATTCGCTCGGTTGTCCCATCAAAAGTCCCCGAAATTAGTTGAGAAAGCTGTTGTCTATCAAAAGGTTAGGACTACTCCAAATCAAGTATACAAGGTAACAGGAGTAACCGAACATCAAACAGCTGAACTTGCAGCTATTGTAAACGAAGACAATACTGATGGCTGTGATGAATACTTATGGGAAGCTCCCATTGATAATGCAGACGAAACCATTGGTTTATCTGAAAGAACTTCCTGGAAGAGCAAAGGAAGATACATACCCGAACCATTGAATAAGCCAAATAACTTCAATGAGCCGAGCACTAGTGGTACAAAAGATACTTCTCAGAAGGATGTTCACTCACCAAAAGCAGACATTCCTAAGGCTCCTTCAGCTCAAAGTAACTCTACCGCAGTTCAAATGGAACCGGTCAAGGATTCAGCAAAAACGAAAGCAAATGTTCATCATCAACCCTCTCAGATGCGGAACAGGAAGATAGAAAGGAATAATAGATACCGGAAGAATCTTTCTGAGAGGAAACAATTCTGGCGTTCCCAGAATGCATACTTCACTCATCAAGACAAGTATCTAAAGTATGAAAACATTCCTGCTGGAAAAGTTGAAAGTCACAAAAACCGAAAGTCAAGGTTCGGTACACAAGAAGATATCAACCGAAAGTCAAGTTTCGGTTCACAAGAAGAAACCAACCGAAAGTCAAGTTTCGGTTCACAAGAAGACATCAACCGAAAGCCAAGATTCGGTTTACAAAAGGATAACAACCGAAGGCAGATGTTCGGTTCCAAAGGTAACTCCAACCGAACGCAAAGGTTCGGTTCTGAAGACAAAAGAGTGCAAAACTCTAAGGTTGGTCCTTCCGATGATCAAAAACAAAAGGGTCACCTAGAGTCTCCTTCTAATTCTAATTCATCTCATTCTTCTAATTCTTCTTCACCCTCTGTTTCATATCGATCTCGTTCTAAATCTCATTCATCAACTGAGCAAAAGTGGAAGCAGAAGATCAATAAATCCACACCAGAGACCGAAACTAACTCTACTAATCTTAACAAAATAAAAGTTTACACCATTAAAAGGAAAGATAAAACAACTCTCGTAAAAAGAACTTATCTTGTTGATATCTCTCTCTGTGCTCCTGTTTCAATGCAAAGCTCACGTGGACCCAAGAAACTTTGGGTTCCTAAATTTGTCTAAATTTTGCAGGTTATAAGTGACGAGCAGTTCGACGAAGAATGGTACATTGATAGTGGCTGCTCACGTCACATGACAGGGAGGAAAGAGGAGCTTAGGGAGTACAGATCGCTTGCAAATGGTGGCAACGTCAAGTTCGGAAACAATTCTTTCGGCACCATAAAGGGATACGGGATGATAACCAATGGGGACTTCTCTATAAGGAAGGTGGCTTATGTGGAAGGACTCCAACACAACCTCATTAGTGTATCTCAACTGGTTGGAGGTACAAGTCTCAAAGTCTCATTCGATGATGAAGGTTCAGAAATTATAGAGAAAAAGTCAAATAAAATAATTCTCAAGTCAGAGCGAAAGGGTGAAATGTTTCCCTTAAACATGAAACCCATCAAAGGAAACCCAGCTGTGTGCTTATTGTCAAAAGCGCAATCCGACGAAAGCTGGTTGTGGCACCGAAGATTATCTCATCTTAACTTCAAAGATATCAACCGTCTTGTTACAGGAGGTCATGTAAGGGGCCTTCCATTACTCAAGTTCGACCGAGATCATCTGTGTGCTGCACGCGAAATGGGAAAGCAGAGTCGTCAAAGTCATCCATCTATTATCAACACAAAAGTTGTTGAACCACTCGAATTAATTCATATTGATTTGTGTGGTCCTTCATCTATCGAAAGCATCGGTGGTTGCAAGTACATTCTTGTTATCGTTGATGACTTTTCTCGATTTACATGGGTGTTCTTTCTAAAGCTCAAATATGAAGCGACTCAAAAGCTGAAAATGTTTATTAAGCAAATTGAAGTACAGCTCAAGAAGGTTGTTCGCAACATCAGAAGCGACAATGGTCTCGAATTCAAGAACAGGGAGTTTGAAGAGTTTCTTGCAGAGAAGGGAATTAGTCATAATTTCTCAGCTCCCTACACAACACAACAGAACGGAATAGTCGAAAGACGAAACCGATCCTTGTGTGAAGCTGCCCGAACTATGCTAAGTTTTGCTTCTTTACCTCTTTATTTTTGGGCTGATGCTATATCTGCTGCTTGTTTTACACAAAACAGGTCATATCTCAACAAAAGGTTCGCACTCATCCCATATGAGATATTGAACAACAGGAAGCCAAATGTGAAATTTTTCCATGTGTTCGGCTCAAGGTGTTTCATCTTCAACTCTAAAGAACACCGCAACAAGTTTGATGTCAAAGCCGACGAAGGAATATTTCTGGGTTACTCTCTGACATCCAAGGCATACAGGGTCCTAAACAAGCGTTCAAGAAAAATTGAAGAGACGTATTATGTGACCTTTGACGACAACTACGTCAAGAAGCTGCAGGCTAAAGAAAATATCACTGGGGAAATCTTTCCTCCAAATGGCATGGTTACAGTCTCGGTTGCTAATTTATTCGAGACATCACTTTCTGAAGCTGGTGCAGCAGATAACAAAGTTGATCACATGGAGCAGATTGTTGAAGATGCTGCAAGGAGAATGTATGAAGAAGAATCAATCTGTAACGACTCTCCTTCCAACGAAGCTCAAATCGAGGGGGAGCCAAGTGCTCAAGTCGAGGGGGAGCCAAGTACTCAAGTCGAGGGGGAGCCAAACGCTCAAGTCCAGGGGGAGCCAACTTCCACATCTTCAACCGAAGAGGTGTCAACACCAGCAAGCTCAGGCCCACTAGAATCACACGAACCTCATATCTTCCAAAGTACACCAACTGAGGTAGAACATGATGATGTGACACTCGGTTATGATAGCCAATCTGAGCTAGACGAAATAATCAATGCTGAATTAGACCCAACTGTTGATCCAAATTACCCTCCTCTTATCAAATGGACCAGAGATCATCCTGTCTCTCAAGTAGTTGGGGATGTATCTGAAAAGGTTCTGACCCGATCACAACTGAAGGCAAAACAAACTTCCTTATTTTCAAAGGTAGAATTTTGCATGTTCAATTCATTCGTATCAAAAGTTGAACCAAAGACAGTTAACACTGCTCTCGATCACTCTGATTGGGTTCAAGCAATGCAAGACGAGTTGAACGAATTTGAAAGAAACAAAGTCTGGCGCCTAATTCCAACTCCTCCAGATGCTTCGGTTGTTGGTCTCAAATGGGTTTTTAGGAACAAAATGGACAAGGAAGGTAATGTTATACGGAACAAGGCTCGTCTGGTGGTAAAGGGATATTGTCAGGAGGAAGGGATAGACTACGAAGAGACTTTCGCTCCAGTAGCTCGGCTAGAATCTGTTAGAATATTTCTGGCTTATGCTGCTCACAAGAACTTTGAAGTTTTCCAAATGGACGTCAAGTGTGCATTTCTCAATGGAGAACTTGAAGAGACGGTGTACGTAGAGCAACCTCCTGGATTCGTGAACGAAAAGCATCCAAATCATTGCTATATTCTGGATAAAGTTGTGTACGGCCTTAAACAAGCTCCGAGAGCCTGGTATGAAACGCTTACAAAATTTTTAAAGATGTCTAAATTCAAACAAGGTTCGGTTGACCCAACCTTCTTTCGCAAAAAGGAAGGTAACCACCTTATGATAGTTCAAATTTATGTCGATGATATCATCTTTGGCTCCACGAATCCAAGCTTAACTGCTGAATTCAGAAAGCTGATGGAGACTAAGTTTGAAATGAGCTCAATGGGTCCAATTAACTTTTTCCTTGGTTTAAACATAAGACAGGGACCCGAAGGCATCTTTATTAATCAGGAAGCTTACACGAAGACTCTCCTAGCAAAGTTCGGAATGATGGGAGACTCAAAAATCAAAGTCCCAATGGCATTCGGCACTAAGCTTACCCCATCTCTAGACAAACCAGCTGTTGATATCACGCTCTATCGTCAAATGATTGGATCGTTAATGTATCTTACTGCTAGCAGACCTGATATCATGTTTTCCGTGTGTTATTGTGCTCGATTTCAGGCAAACCCTCGTGAACCTCACATGCTTGCAGTGAAGAACATCCTACGATATCTCAAGCGAACCACCTCCTTAGGTCTATGGTATCCATCCAACTCAGGCTTCTTCGTTCAAGCCTATTCTGATGCTGACCTTGGAGGATGTGGACTCGACCGAAAAAGCACGACTGGTGGATGTCAATTTCTTGACGGGAAGTTAGTCAGCTGGCAATCTAAGAAACAGACATGCGTGTCGCTATCCACAGTCGAAGCAGAATACATTGCAGCTGCATCATGTACATCACAAGTGATTTGGATTCAAAGCCAACTTCGAGACTATGGACTCAATATGAAGAAGATCCCACTATATTGCGACTCCGAAAGTGCAATTAGGATCTATCATAACCCAGTGCAGCACTCCAAAACCAAGCACATAGCACTAAGGTATCACTTCATCAAAGATCACGTGGAAGATGGAAACGTCGAAGTTCACTTCGTAAGAACCACTGATCAACTGGCTGACGTCTTTACAAAAGCTCTTCCTGAAGCATCATTCAATAAAATATTGCAAGGACTTGGTATGATGGAATCTGAATCAGTACCAAACTTAAAGATATCAACCGAACGTTAGGGTTCGTCTCAACTATCTAACCCACTCTTTTCTTCAAAGATAGTTTCTCAATATTGTGTATTGGCTGTACAATTCTATTTTTACTATAAAAAAAAAAAAAAAAAAACTCTTAACTGACACCAACCAAAGGTTCAGGTTCGGTTTTTCAAAATTTTCTAGAACCGAAACCAACCGAAGGTTCGGGTTCGGTTTTTCAAAATTTTCTAGAACCGAAACCAACTGAAGGTTCGGGTTCGGTTTTTCAAACTTTTATACAACCGAAACCTACCAAAGGTTCGGGTTCGGTTTTTCAAAATTTTGTAGAACCGAAACCAACCGAACGTTCGGGTTCGGTTTTTCAAAACTTTTCTCAACCGAAACCAATCGTAGGTTCGCGTTCGGTTTACCTCGAAAATTCCAAATTTTTTTTTTGTTTTATTTGTTTATGTGGTTACACTTTATGGACTTCCTACTTGTCCCTAGAAGCATGCTGTTGTATGTGTCTCAAGCCTCATAAGATTTTGAATAAAGGCCTTCATGACCTGGTATACACAAACCTTGTCTTCCCAACAAGGCCACTTCATTTATTCTAATCGTGAGCTACCTCATTCTTTTCTCACATGAGTTAAGAACTTCCTCCTTGGTCCTTCTTCTTGCAGTAGAGGTACTTTTGTTATCTTACACCATCTCCTATTACTTCTCCACTACACTCATTCCATCATGGTAACCCTTGAGACTCTCAGCCCTTACCACTGAGGTTTATGGTTGCACAACATCTGTGTTTATGATCTTAGTTTTGTGACACTATGAACTAAGTGAAACCCAAAATTCAACACCTAAGGAATTAACGGTGAACGATTATATTGTTCAAGCTTTTACTACCGAATTGATGAAAGTACCATATTAAAATCTCCAGTTTTATGTGATTCCTATGAAAATGTTATTAACCCATAACTTTTCTTCCCCTGGGATCTTATCCTTATCTTTCTTTCTGAGATTTCATTTAGCCGAATTAAAAGAAGCCTTTCAACATTTCTCAATAAATGGTTGATCGTATTAATAACGGACATTCCTTTTGAAATCCTAAGTTTTTCTTTGTCCTATGGCATTTAATGCGCGTGGTTAAACAGTAACGGCTTGTCCCTATGAAACGGCGATTATTGGGCGGCGTGATCCTAGGAATCTGACACTCTCTCTCCTACGTGATCATCATCCGTCCCAACTGTCATCCATAAGAGATTTGAAAGGATCTTTCTCTCTCTTCCCTCCCACTATAAATAGCCCGTTATACCTCCTTTTACCTCTTTACCACTCTCAAAATTTCCAAACCACAAACTCTCCCATACAGTTTCCTGTTCATCATCTTCTTCACACCTGCATCCATGGCTGACTCTTCTTCAGTTCATGCTACATCCCAAATCCTTCCCATTCGCCCACAACAATGCTTAGTAATTGATCTTAACCCAAAGGCATACGATCCTTACATGTCACCGGTTATAGAATGCCTAAAATACTCTCAACTCGAACCAGCACTATCCAGAATCGCATCGGTGCCAATGGCGGCTCTATCGCAGGTCTACGCGACTGCATATTATGACAAAGCTGTCGACCGAGTATTCTTCGAGATTGGAGACCACAAAACCTCCATTTCTCGCCCTCGTTTCTGCTCTCTACTCGGATTTGCTTCTGACTCATCCAGAGTCCATCCGGAGTCCATACAAACCGGTCATATGTATAGCATGTTTTACAACATGGGATACACGGAGGTTCTTACATCCGTTGCCAGATTCAAGAAGTCCTGCTTACCACCTCAATGGAACGGTTTATTTACAGTCCTGTTCAAGGGACTGTCGGAGAGAAGCTCAGGTTCAGACGGTGCCAGTCGTCTGTTCCTTTCTATTCTGTATGGAGTTTACAATGGGATCAACCTGGATTACGGGTTCGTTCTATGGCAACAACTTCTTCAGAGCCTCTCATGTTCATCCAGACACTCTGAAGTTTCATTGGCCCGATTCTGGATTCTGATCACCAAATGGGCCATGGACAGATTCGACGTTCCCATTGCCAAAGGTGCATCGATGACTTCCGTTGGTACTTTTCACACCAAGAAGATCATCATCTCCGATGCCTCCAAATTCTACTTTATTGGCTCGATTCCGGAGTCCATGTATGGAAGCGTACCTTCGGATAGCAGGCTGATCAGAAAGCTTAAGGAGCTAACACCTTCTGGTCCAAGGGTTCTGACCCCGGACATGCTCAGATCTATCCACGATGCAGATAAACCATTGAGCAAAGGTAAAAAGGCGGATAAAGGAAAGCAAGTAGAAAAACCTTCAAAGGGGCCTTCCCCTAAGAAGAGGAAACAGACGAAAGCTGCCACTTCCCCCCCACCGAAGAAGAGGAAGACTCAACCAAAGCGAAAGCTCATTATACCCTCCTCTTCGAGTGACTCTGAGGGTGAGAGTTCGGATTCTAACGACTCTCAAGGGGATGCTTCTCCTACACGAGGCAATACACCACCTCGATCCCCTACCCCAGAGATTAAAATTCCCAATTCCCCAATTCCTTCTCCTCCTCAAATCTTTACCACTGCCACTGAATCACTCCATGTAGCCAAACCTCCTCAACCCAAAACCCACACAACCGAAACTACCCATATACAACCACCCACCAAAACTACCCATACACAACCACCAACCGAAACTACCCATACCGAACTACCAACCGAAACTACACCTTCACCCACTCAACCTTCTCCTAATAAACCCTCTACACCCCCAACCTCTCCACCCTCTTCTTCTCATGGCAATGCCTCTGAGGGTGAAAACCCTTATCTCGGGGGAGAAGACATGGTCTTTGATTCGGTCTACTATAGTCCGTTTCAAATTCAGAGTGATGAGGAGGATGATGCACCTGTCACTAAGAAACATCTAAAACAGCTCAACGAGAAGATTGATCTCCTTCTCGCCTCCTCGTCCAACCAACAATCAACCCTAAGCTGCACTTCAGAAGATCGTAGATGCCTTCACCAGCGCCCAACATGATTCAGCAGCCTCAGCAACTGCTGCAATTCAGGCATCTACCCGAGCATGTGAGGCTGCGACCGAAAAAGTCGATAAACTATTTTCTGATGCCTCTGCTCTTCTGCAGTCAATGCAACAAAGTGCAGCTGACACAAAGGCCTCATTGGAACCGATTGTCCAACAATTGGTCTCCTTTGTCACATCGGAGTTGCCATCGTTCGCCAACCTACATAAAACCATAAGCGACGACAACTCGGCTTTTACAGCCTCCATTGAAGCTCGTCTCGTCAAGCTTCAAGAAGATCTGACATCCGAGCGTTCTTCAATGGACGATCTGGCATTAAAAACAACGGCTCTTGAGGTCAAGACCACTCAACTCTCTCAATCTCAACAAGAGCTGGAAGATCTTCACTCCGAACGGGAGGTGGTTAAGACATGTGTTTCGGATGTCCACACTGTCATCTCAAACATCCTGGAAGCACATGATCCAATATTAAACTTTTCGGTGAGGCGATCCCTTGCTGAAAAGCTCTCTCCAGCCATTGATCTACTAAACAAGGTTGAAGGCCTCCCAAGTTTCGTGTCCATTTCGAAACAAGGGGGAGATGAGAAGACAAGTTCAAAACCACCTCCTTCCTCAAAAGCTTCAAAACCACCTCCTTCCTCAAAAGCTACTCATACAACTGAACCATCTTTAACTCATCAAATTTTAAGTTCAGGTATGAAGAACAAAGGTAAAGATATAGTTGAGGACGAAGATGAAGAAGGCGACAAGGAGACCATTGCCGACATTTTGAAACGAAAGAACAGTCGCAAGGTTGGTGATGATGCCAGTCGTGAGGCACGTGAGGCTGCCGAAGCCGAACGTAAGCAAAAAGAAGCCCACGATCTCCTTGAGAGCCGAAAGACTCTCTTCCCTGCCTGGACCAGGGAACGCTTGATCAAAGAGGCCATCGAAACTCCCAGCATCCTATGGCTCGAGCCGGTCATATCGTTCGACTGCAGCAATTCTGTCGATTCGCAGTTCGATATGCCGCTGACTCGAAAGGCGTTTATCTTTCACGTCTTCTCTAATATTTTTGATGTCCCTCACCCGAACGCTGAGCTTGACAGGGAGCTCATTGACTTTTACCTGAAGGCTGCTCGTCCTCAATTCCTTACATGGAGCGCTCAGAAGATTGTCAATGTTCGGGTGCTAAAGCCTTACACTGAGGGACGCTTCATAAACGTTCGGTTCAAACTGATTCGGGGATCTGCAAAATCTGTTCATCTCATCTCTCTAGCAGATCTACCGAATCTAAATCCTCATGATTGGATCGTCTTGTATAACATCCTTTTGACCAATGAAGCTGAATATGGTCCCATTCTAGACCATGTCAAAAGGATGTTAATCTGCTATATCATGGAGGTTGCCCTTATGGATCAGGAGGTCGCCACAGTCTTCAAGAAGAAACCCAAAATTGCTCCTGTGGGATCGGCCAGTGATCTAAATCAAATGCAGCTGGGCAAGATTGATCCGAGACGTAACACAGTTATGTTCACTAGAGCAGAAGGACAGAAATGTCTCTTCGCTTTAGCTGATAAGCATCTTTACACCACAACTTGCTTGGAGCATGTGCTTTTTATTGTTAAACGGTGTAAAGAGAATTCGGCTGATGATGTTAAATATTTTGAAGATATGATCAAATGGTACATCCGGTTTAGACAGACAATTCTTTCCATCACCAAGTGTCTGTTTAGTACCGTGAAGAAGGTACCAGTCTCGGCTGCTGGCCCAAGTAATAAATGAAGATCTCGCCCCAAATTGACGCAAAGGGGGAGATTGTTGGGCTTAAAAGATTGCGTCTTTTGGGCTTGTTTGTTTATAATTTTTTGTATTACGGTTTGGGCCTGTCCAACCGTGTGTCTTTTATGCTTTGTATATAAGCTTATGCTTGCATGCATATTAGGTTAAGGTTTTAGAGATCTGAGAATACGATATTTTCCAGACGACTAAAGGTTTCTTTGATCATACTTGTAACCTTCCAATCCTCTACAGTTGATGTTCTTAATCGAGCTCTTCTGAGGATTTTGTTTTAATCATTCGACACGTTTGATTCATTCTTGTTCTATAATTTTACTGTGTTTATATCGTCATTGTTTTCATAACTTGTTCAAGATCTTATCGATATTCATAGATTAAAAGTAACATTAATCTCATCAAATGAGATAAAGGATAGAAACATACCAGCAACCATATCCGGTGCTGCCTTGGCCTCCTCAGTTGTAAGCTGGAAAGCATGCCCCTGAGCCTTTGAGGCTCCGTCCTAACAGGCCTCCCACCCGTGATCCTCAAAGTAGCCGGCACTGGAGCCTGCACCGGCTTGGTGGCTAATAAAGGACACTAGGCCTTAATATGGTCCACCTGCTCAAAATGATAACAAAGTCTGACCCCGGAAGTCGGAGCCTGCTGCCTGCAATCCATGGCCAGATGACCCTGCTTGCCACAATGGTGGCACCCATTTCCTGCTCGGCATGTCCCTGAATGAGCCTTCCCGCACTTCCCACAAGTGCGGCCTTGCTACCGCCAATCTAGGTATCATCGGTCCCAGGCCACTTTGGTGCCGGTTGCAACTGCACTGGGGCCCGCTGCTGCTCCCTCAGCTGCAACTCAATCTCCAACTCACACTAACTAGCGGCATCCTGAAGGTCTATAAGTGTATGACATCTCTGAGTGGCGACAAACTGATGGATTTCAGTCTCGAGCATGCCCAGATAACGCATCATCTGAGCCTGCTCCAAGGCAAATTCCAGGAAAAACATCACCCTCTCCGAAAACATGTGGGTGATCTCCGTCACTGATCCAGTACCTTGCTTAAGATCTAAGAACTCCTGTGATGACCGCTCGCGCCGGACCCGCGGAATATAACAAGCGCGGAACATATACTTGAACTACTCCCAAGTAATGGTAGCTCTCTGATCATCCGTGTATGACCCAGTCACCAACCTCCACCAATCCTTTGACCCGACCTGCAACAAGTTAAGGGCACAACTAACCTTCTGGTTAGTAGGACATGAGGACGTGAAGAAACATCCCCCTAAATCTGACATCCACCTCATAGCTACGATAAGATCCTGAACACCATCAAATGTCGGGGGCTTCGTATTCTCGAAATCCCGGTACTGGAATCCCCAACTGGCTCCTCCCCCTCCTGCTGCTGTTACAGCCGAAGTAGCTACAACGGAAACCATCTCAGCAAGGACTGCATATTTGTCATCAAAGTACTCCCTCATAGCAGACTTAATAGTCCCAAACAACTCTGGAATCTGACCCTGGACAATCTCGACCACCTCATCGCGGATGATCTCCCTAACCCGATCCTCTGTCATCACTGGCCCCTCCTGGCCGATAATCTCCAGTGCTGCTGGGGCCTCCTGATCACCCTGTCCTAATCCCGATCTGGATCCAGCCATGAAATGTCTCGTAACCACCATACTGAAATACAAACAGGAAGATATCAGATAATCCGCATAAATAACCGGGAACAAACTCCCTCCAAAACCCTATGGGTTTTGACTTCCTTCCTACGGGTATAGGTCTTGTGCTTTCAATAGTACGGGCCCAATATTACCTTCCATACCTACCCATATTTGTCTCAAGTATCATCACAACACCCTAACATTATACATGCTCATGGTGATCGCTCAGTCTCACTCCTAAGGGAAGGATAGCCACCTCACTACTAACCTATCGACCTTACACAACCCACCCATCCATGAAACTTCCACCAACCCTGCAACACTAGTGTATGCTACCCATACATAACGTTCGACCCCATAGACTTTCGAATATCTAATCCTACGCTAAGCTCCTAATCAAACAAGAACAAAACATAAGGCTAAATAAAACATTCTCAAACTATAAGATCTTAATTACGTATAACCGTGATGCCTACACTAAGCAGCTAAAGTAACGATGCCAATTTCATATAAGGAAATCCCTAGGCTATTAGGCATCATATAATCAGACAATTCTATCATGGAGTTTTTGAAGATCCTTAGCCTAGCACTAGCATGCTGTTCTAACATATTACATTATCAAATAACTGTATGGTATTTTGGGGTATACTTACTAGCTCCGGCTGAGCGTACACCCTGCATCCTCCTTTAGTTATTTTGAAAACCATTCTAGAAATCATTTTGAAAACCTTTCCTTGATTTGAGATTAGATTCACACGAATGTTACCCCAATTCACTCAAACAGAGGCTCTGATACCAACTTGTATCACCCATAAAAATTTAAACCAAATTTTAACTTTCAACACATTTTAAATCCAAGACTTATTACAAATCTTTCTTTTCAAAATAGTCTTTATCAGAGTTTTCCCAGAAACATAAACAAAATGTGAGGAGCTGTGTGATCACGCCTTTGCCTTGCCGCGATCCCCTGATGTACCTGAAACAATAAACTGAAACCGTAAGCCAGCAAACTTAGCGTGATCCCCCAAAATACCTATACTCACACAATAAATATATAGTCATGAACAACATACTATGGGTCCAATCAACCATCGGTTTGGAATACGCCGGGCCCTCAACCTTTCGGTTAGAATGCCAACATACTATGGGTCCAATCATCCTCGAGATGGATTACCCTAGGCCCACAACCAACAGGTTGGAATGCCCACATACTATGAGTCCGATCATCCTCGAGATGGAATACTCCAGGCCCACAAACAACAGGTTGGAATACCTAGGTCTATTAGCTTTCGGACAAAGCAAAGAAACCTCAACCAATAAACAAACATGTGGATATATAACAGATAATCACATAACAGTCTATAGACAACAAACTGATCTATCGGATCATACCACATATTATATAATATTATCCTACCCTCTAGGATGTCTAACTAACAGATCATACTAGCATAACCTAACCCATAACAATTCAAAGGGCCAACCTTGGTGCCTTAGACCCTTGAGTATAGTGAGGAAAACTCACCTGACTCGAAGTTTCGAAATGCTGGAATTCTAACCGCTGCCTCACTAGAAATCCCGAGCTGACACACATAATAAATGTTGGATTAGCGTCTAAGTTCATAATTATTTTGGTATGTACTTGACCCGATGGTGCTTGGTCCTTTTGGGTTGCCTTCACCAAAGCAACTTGATAGGATGAATAATGGAGAGAGAGGATTGATTATGATTTATTAATATATTAAAGGATAAATAATATTCATTAATTAATATTAGTCAATAATTAATGAAGAATTAATTATGTGGCTAAAAGACATTAATTAAACTTAAGGGACTAGAACTGTCAGTTGTATGATAGTTGAATATTGGGCTAATGGACTCCATATTAGAGGGGTGGACAAATTCTATGGGGAAACCCATTAGAAATCATCCTAGGCCTCTAAGGAGGGAGTCCATGGGTTGCTTAGGGCTTAAGCAGTCAAATGAGGGTTTCCTTGTTAGATAACCCTAATATCCTCACTATTTAAGGATCCCTAGAGCACCAAAAACGTGGCCAAGAGTTTCCTTAGGGTTTCCACACGTTTTTGGGTGCCTCCTCTCTTATCATTCTCCATCCTCTTGCTCTTGGTGTTTGTGAGCCATTAGAGGAGTGACACTTGTGACTCTAAGCTTTCTAAAGCCATTACAAGGAGAGTTTGAGTTGTTATCACTATATAACAACAAAAGGTATGTATTCTAATCTTCTTGGTGAATTTCGAAAATAGTATGACTCATTAGGGTTTTATTATGTGTTCATAATGTTGTGTAACTAATAGTGAAAACATAGATCCAATTCTAGGGTTGAATGCACACATAGGATTGTTTGTATAAAACCCATCAGTGGTATCGGAGCCAATGGTTTTTGTTTTCAATTAGCTTTTATTCAAATGTATGAATTTGACATATTAGGGTTTATGGCTAATAAGACCTGAAGGCTAGGTAATTTTCGCAATTAGGGTTGCAAGACCCTAGTTGGCGATTTTTGCTAGGGTTTCCCAAACCCTTTCCTTAGCCTCCAAGATGTTGAATTCTTGGGTATCCAACCCTTGGATTTCGAAATTACCTCTTTCCCCAAGATAAGATCCTAAATTTTAGGGATTTGGATTATCCCATATCTTGTAATTATACTTTAATAGTTAAATATGGTAATTAAAGATTTTGGGATATCTCATCCCTTATATTCGAAATCTATGAAGAAGTTTAAGGGATTAGGATATCTTAAATGTATAAATGGTAATTATCCTCATGGTTTAGATAATCCCTTATGATTTAATAATTAAAATCAATAGTCTAATTCAAGATAATTATTAAATCAAGAGTTTTAATATTTAAAATTTTAATTTGAATGTCTTAAATTCGAATATTTTAAGTAAGAATAAAACCTAATTGTTTTGAAAAGTTTCAAAACTTGTCCTCAAGTTTTGGAATTTAAATTGTTGATTAAAAGTTAATTTTGAAAGTCTAAATTCCAAAACCCTAATTTTGAAAAGTTCAAATTGAACCCTTATGGTTTTATTAAATTAATTAAGTGTATAATTAAAAGAGAGTTAATAAATCCATAATGATTTTTGTATAATTTAAACCACCTAGTATTTTAAAAGTGTAAAATACCCCCTTATACTATGTATAACATTAAAAGTTTAATATTATATATGTGTAACTAAAATGCTAGTCTTACCGTTAAGAGGCCTCCTTCACGAAGCCGATCTATAAGGGGGGGGGGGGTATAAGGTTATGGCCTATAAAATGGCCGTTTATATCCATTCTTACCCACCGCTTCCTTGATTGGTGGAGGGTCGTTAGCTGAACGGGTAGGATAGGGAAAACCCTTTCCATTAAAAGTATAATGAAGTATAAAGTAACTAAAAGTTTTACAAAATTCCCAATCTTAGTTACTTTAGGAAAAAGTGAATTGATGCAATTCCATAAAATTACACTTTGTGCCCTTGCGAAGACGTTAGTGGAGCGTGTGTGGTTAACCGACACACTAAATGGTTCCAAGCAAAGGTAGCAAAGGGTGACTTGATGTTTGTCATAGTTCGGTGGAGCGTGTATGGTTAACCGACACATCGAATAGGTAACTGTAACATGTGGGGGCACCATGTAAGATTGCATGGTTATTCACACCCGCTTTGTGATCCTCTGTATCCCAGTCACAAACTAGAGGGGCATATCGAGATTTAAACATGCCATTTAAAAGTTCAATGAATCTCAAAGTATCTAGGAGTTTTCATAAATTTAAAACTTAAATTTCTTTTTTCGTTTTTCATGGTGGAAATTGGTAAATCGTCATTTACCTAACTTCAAATATTCTGCAACTAGATTACAACATCCCTTTTCTAGGTTGTAGAGTATTATGTTGGGTCCTAGCCTTAATATCACATTTGGGTGATTTATTAAGGACTCAATCAATCAACTAACTTGAATTTAGTTTCTCACGTTTTGTAGATGTCAAAGTACGACAACTATGGTATTCCCAAATCCCGTGGAACAAGCTTTCCACATGAAGATGATATTCCACGATTGGATCGAGGAACAAGAGATCATGCTTCACTTCCTCAACCTCCTCCAATTATTCTCCCTAACCCACAAGTTCGAAGGCTTGAAAAGTTCAAGCTCACTCAAGCCCTTTTGGCAAGTAAACATGGGAAACCTGTGTGTGTACAAGTCTTAGAGATGAAGTCACACACTGATAGGTTAAGGATGTTGGGTGTCGAGATTTCATGTAAGTTGGCTGTTGATTGGGTTCTTCAGTCGTTTCCTGAATCATATACTGAGTTCGTTAGAGAATACTATATGATAGATCATGACGTGACCCTCATTGATTTGACCTGTTTGCTTATAGCTGCTGAATCAACAATGATTTGGCGAACCGGTTGAGCAAATTTGTTTGGTAAATCAAACTCCCAAAATTGCAATGGATATTGAAAATGGTGACATTGGAGATCCAGAAAAGGTAGATTCTGAGATAGTTCCATGTGCCATTCCAAAAGAATCCATTTGTTTTTATTGCCAAGAGAAGGGGCATTGGAGACGAAGCTTCCCTATTTACCTAAGAGAGCTAAGAGATGGGAGAGTCAAAATGTATGGCTCTTCTTTAGGTAAAATCCATTAACTAACTCTTTTAAGTTCCTATTCTAGATTCTTAATACATGATGTGATAAGATTACATTTCGATGTCTTGTAGGATCGAAGAAAAGAGAGGAAGCTTAAGGGAAGAAGTGAACAGAATCTAATCGTGAAGAAATGGATTTCGATCTCATTACTTGAAGATTAGAATCTTGAGCTACTACTTAGAGTTAGAATAAGATTGCTAAGAAATATGTATTAACATTGTTTTTCAATTGAATTGCATTGTAAGGACAAATTTTTTCCGCAATAAAATAAATTTTGATTTTTATATTATTTATTTATCCTTGCCATGGCGTGTATGAAAAATTGATAATGGATTTGATTCTTAATTATGTTATTTGTGGAAAGGTAAAGAATTTACCAAATAGGGAAAGTTTCTCATCGCCCAAGTTTCAATTGGAAAGGAACTTGGAATCATACAACAAGTATTACATGATGGATGAGAAGTTTCATATTTGGAAATTAGACTAATTCGTTGATAAAGTGTCAAGTGAAGGACTAGGAGATCGAGTACAAAAAGTTGTGTGTTGATCAAGTCCACCACAAGAGTAAGAAAGATATTCGTCATAATTTACTAAAGGTTTAGTAAATATTATTATACTTATAAGATTAAGTGTGATACTGAATTGATTAAAAGAGTGTAAATCAATAGCAGAACGAATAAGAAGAATCAAGTAGGCAGAAAGATAAAAAGTGTCTCTATTCTAAGAATAAGGGAGAGTACCTTTTATTTTGTTTTATGATAGGTCTCAATGATTAAGAACCATATCTCAATTGATTCTCTAAGTGAGTCTTAGTACAATTGTATGTCTGAGAAGAGGAATCAAGAAATTGAAGAAATGGTTAAATCACGAAGTCAATCATACTTTGTTCCAAAAACAAGTCTTAGAGTTAAGATTTTGACATTGAGTGACAAGTCTTAAGAAGGTTTATAACATTCACCAAATGTGGAAAGTTGTGATGTCTTGGATAAGACAAAGACCAACTAGGACTAATTTTGTGAAGTGTTTTGTCTTGATAAAAGCTACACTAACTCTTGAATATTTGTTTGTCTAGAAATGTTTATTGAGAAGAGAATCTTATATGTCAAGGAGTTAGTGGGAGTCTTAATGGTCTTGAAAGGTTTCAAGAACAAATCAAGAATAAACCTTATCGATCATCACTAGCAAACGAATCGAGGATTATAACCTATCGTGTTTCTGTGCCATTTTAATTGAGTTAATTATGCATGTGAGTTCTATGAGTTCTCATTTGAATGCATAAAAGGCAAGGACCTTGATCAATGAAAAGTACATTGATAGGAAAGGGTGAGCTGCTTAACTGCTTGGAAGACATGGTGGGCACTCGTGTTACCATAAGACAAGAAATCAAGATTAAGAGTTCGGTCCATATGAGTTTGGATTTGTTGCAAACTTTGGTTTTGACAAATTCGCATGGATATGAACACATACACCATTAAAATCTAAGTGTCATAAGATTCCCTCCTTCATGAAAATGACAGTGAGGAAATTCTTTCACTAAGAGAGATTTTAAAAAGATAGTGATTGTGAAAATTGCATTCTTAAATTCGATTATTGTTACGGTATCCCTTTCCATGATTCAAATTGTGAGATTTGGCAATTAGTCTAAATTGTTTAAAGACACATATGAGATATCTAAGGCAAAGGTGTATAAGCTTAGATAAAGGATTATCAAAGCATTAGGTATTAGAAATATGAACTTAAGAAATTCAATAGGTATTGTTTTTCTAGAAGTTAAGTTGTTTTCTGAATACCTATCAAAGCTAGTGGGAGCATAAGAGTTATGCTTATATGATAATAATCATCATGATAGTGGGAGCATAAAAGTTGTGCGTGTATGATTATTATGGAAAGTATTGCAAGTTAGCAATATTAATTATAGAAAAAAAGAGTTATACTTTGCAAAGTCGCAAGGGTTGAAAAGTTGTTTTGCTATAATTAAGGGAGAGAATATTATGCTTCATTTCAAATCTAAAGGCTTAGGTTGTGGAATGTTAATAAATTTAGTCAAGGATACATAGTGCGTTCTCAACATTTCGATTATGATTATGGCATCCCTCTTCATAGTTCGAATTGTGAGAACGTGACACATTAAATATTATGGCAGAAAATTGATAGAGTATCGTATCTTTATGTAAGACATTATGCGTCGTGTCCCATACGCTTCGGGTATAGGATCGATTGCAAGTGCTATATTATTTGACCATTCTAAAATTTAGAGGGAAAAGGACAAGAATCGTTTTTTTGACTAAGATAATTAAACAACTATCAAAGGATGATCCAAAGCTCGCTGAGGATTGGTCGCTTGTGAGTAGTTGGAAGTATGGTATTGGATGGACCATATTGACATTATTATGAATGGATAAGATTCTATTAAGAATGAGTTGTCATATGGCAAATATGGAAATGTTTCCATATTGGGAGTTGGATATTGAGAATCTATATCTAGATTAGAAACGTTTATGCAAGAAAGGATGTTCAAAGGAATGTACTTTGAGACATCATATCTATAGAATTGTTTCTTATAGAGATTAGCCAAGTCTTGATGATTTTGAGCTATGACTTTACGAAAGAATCATTTCATAAAATTTTAGAATCTAGCATAAGTAAAAGGAATTTGATATTCTTACACTTGTGATAGGTATTGGGAGTTGTGAAATGAGTATGATTGGAAATGTGTTCATTTGATCTATTTCACAAAGTAAGGACCATAGGTGAACATTGTGTGCGTGATAAGATAATGGGACAAGTGTAGTAATAATTAAAGAAAGAAGTTGATTACCCGAAATAACAAATAATGAGTAATCAATATGATGATTAAGTAAAATGTTTTATTTATACCAGAGTTTGGGGCCATATAGGATTAGTATTATTCTTGTGTTTCACTTTGCATGTTTTGACTTCCTGAATAATTAAATTGGTTCAGAACAATCAAATTATTCGAACGGACCACAGTCGTTCATATGTTGGAAGTAAGTATGAATGAAGACTGTCATGAATTGGTTTGTAGATTGTCTAAAGTGTATGTCGCACCCGAAAACCAAGAACGGAGGAAACGTTCTGAGGTGGAGGACGTCATGTACAGTATCACAACAATGAAAAGTAGTAAACAAGCAACAACATCATCCATTGCATTAATAATATAATTATTATACAAGTGTTTTGTCAAATTTTGATAAACACTAAAGCATAAATCAAATTGAAAGATGAGTCTTGAACAAGCTCCATATTCCTTTCTCCTTGCATCGGTACCTGTCTATGATGACCTGAGGATGCAAGTAATTTTGAAAGCGAGTATCAGCTTTGAAGCTGGTGAGATCATAAGTATTTTAGTGTCTTAATTTGTATGTAAGAATTTGTAAGTTTATGAACTGTAAGTATAAAAATGTTTGTAAAACAACTGTAAACATTTGAAAAACTCTAAAAATCCCTATGATTCCTACTATTATATAAGGGTGTCTTCTACCAAGACCTAACTGTTCTCAATGTAGTCTGCTACCAAGACTTAACTATTCTAAATGTTCGTTTCATGTAAAAGTGTGTATTCCCAAGTGTAACTATCATTAACAAAATATAGTTTTTACATTTATAGTTTAAGTGAAAAGATCACTAAACATATGTACAGGGAAAATTAATGTAGTACTAATATGTAGCGCTATAAGAACTACTGTTGTACTAACTACCTTAAACCGGATTTATATTAAGGCATCATGTGATTAATTGTACCATACTATTGACTGGTAACAATGACATAAGAATGGTCTTAAAAACAAATGACGTTTGGTACCCGTAGACCTACAGGTCCCGTTGTAGCTAGCAGCAAGGTGAAGGATAGTCAATCCAGTATAGATCTATACGTAAACTCACGCTCTCCCTCCAAGAGACTCTGGCAACAACTCGGGCCATGACATTGAAGGCATGCTCCGATACAGTGGATCACAATTATTAGCGTATTCATATATATATATATATATATATATATATATATATATATATATACATATGTATATATATATATATCTAATGTAATGAATTGTTCTAGCTGTAATGTACGTGCTCTCTACCTAGCAAGTATAGTAATGTACTCGTTCTAGTATCATTGTATATGTTCTCTTTCTAGTATAGTTGTATATGCTCTCTTTCTAGTATAGTTGTATATGTTCTCCTTCTAGTATAGTTGTATATGTTATCTCCTAGTATAGTTTTATCTGTTCTCTTTCTAGTATGTTTTGACTCAAGAATGAACTGACTCATGGTATGATATCGCGTTCTAGTAATAGTTCTAGTATCTTCCTAAACTACCGAAATGGTAGTTTACTAGTAATCTATCTGGTACGCATGGACATGGATGTATACCCTTGATACCCAAGGGCATGGGATGAATTGGTAGGGCCTTTATGACTATATATGTACATATTTTATATAACTAATATTTAAACGATCTTCGGACGAGTACCCGATATCCCACCAGACCACATCTCAAGCGCGAAAAGGAAATAGGGAGGATAGCCTTCCTAAGTCTTTTAAATATTTCTTATATAACTATACATATAGAGGCATACAATTTATAATATAAAAGCATAAATAAGTTTTGTAAAACCTTTGAACATAATTATTATCTTAAGAAAAGATCGACTTGATGTCAATCTATAAAACGGTTTGAAGGCATGGGTTTGATAAAACAATTTAGTATAAGGAAACATTTGTTTGAATCACAATTGTAAATAAGTTTGAAATAAAACATACAGAGTAAAATGTACAGTGTAATAAGGAGTTTTAAACATATAAAATGTTTATAAAAATCATTTGAAAGAAACTGTTCAATAAAACGGCTAAGGAATAGCCAATCATTTGAATGCTATTTATTAATCACATATGATTGATATAAAAATTAGCATAATTCTACTTGTATCCCCCCCATAAAAATTTTAAAATTGTTAAAACATTGATTAAGGGGTATGAACTCACCTGTTGTGGGTGATACGGATGAACTGAAGAGGTAGGACTGCTAGGTGTCAAGTGAAGTCTTGAACACACTCTATGATCCTAGTTAACATATAACTTCACTATATGTAAAAAATTAGTCTATAAACAAGTAATAAACAAGTCAAGACACCCTAGGACATGCTAAACACCTTTATCAAGTGTTATTAGCCTCTAGGATTGCATCTAAGTGTTCGTAGAGGAAGCTATTGTGTGTAGGGCTCAAGGAAAACTCCACCATGAAGTTCACGGCCCTAATAACACTACCAAATGAGTTTACAATTGTAAACTCATGGGTTTATGGCTTTAATCTCATACTTAGGTTACCATGTTGTGTTTGATGCTCTACAAGACTCTAGGAAGCATTTCTACTTAATGGCTTGGTCTATGGAAGAGTTTAGGCATAATATAACTCCTTTTAGGAGTTTACGGCCTTGGGATCATATCCCTTGGAGATTACGGCCGTAATTTCCCTTGGGAGGATGTTTATGGTGTTTTCAAGTCTCTAAATTAACTAGGAACTAAACTAGGCTTTTGTACTTGGCTTTAGAAGAGTTTATGGCACCATTTGGCACCATTTTATGGAGTTCACGGCCCTAGAACCTTTTGGGCCGTTAACACCTTACTTTTGGCGTTCTAAGTGTGTTAGCTAGTCCTAAACTCATTTAGGTACATGCCCAAATTAGTCTCTTAGCTTAAGGAGGGTTTTTAAGGCATTTTGGCACATAAAAATGGAATTCACGGCCCACGAACCTCCTTGGCTGTGAACTCTCTTTCACCCTTGATTCTTAATTGTTTTGGTGGTCTAAACATGTAATGGTAGTCCCTATGTTGAGTTCTAAGGCTTTGTGGGGCGTTGGGACACTTTTGGCCCTTAAAATGGAGTTTACTCCCCAAGTGTTCTTGGGCGGTAAACTCCCATATCTTGGGGTTTTGGTCTGATTTTGATGTTTTCTAGTCATATACACACTAGCATACAAGCCTAAGGTAGTTACAAATCATGGGCGAAGGACTAGGCATCTATTTAGGAGTTTACTCCCCAAAGTGTTCTTGGGCGGTAAACTCCCGAATCTAGTTGTTTTGTTTTGAAATTGATGTTATTAAGCACATTATAAGCCATAAAATACAACTAGAGAAAGGTACTCATGATTTGGGATAAAAACCCGAAGATCCGTGAGAGAGAATTTGGCTTTTCTCTGATTGGAAATGTAACTAATGAATTATTTGGTTCAGATTTCTATATATAGTCCTGAGATTTTTGGCAGAAATATTTTTATTCCAGAAATGAACTCTAATATCCTAGAGTATTGGAATAACAGTGTTGCACAAAACTCTAGTGCATCCACTCTCCTGATATCTCCTTAAGTGCTAAACCTGAAATACTCAAAAGTCTGGAAATTTTCTGTAACTGTTCTAACTTCTATTGGCTTGATATGGTTTGTTCAGAATTGAAATTTCGGGTTGTCACAGTGTATTAGACATAGCAAGGGTTTGCTGCAACGTTCATGAGTGCTTATGAATATGATTTTGAGCATTGGATTAAACCCACGCTCACTTGAATCACTTCATGGATTTTATCATGAGTGATTGGTGAGACGATAATATCTTATATTCTTGAAAACGAGATGTGTGAGTTGTATCTTGTGATTCGGTTACACATTGATAATATGTAAACGCACCAGTAACTTGGTGTCATAAAACATATTGTTGTGTGTGATTCGGTGAGTGAGTGCAAGCAAGCATTTAATCAAATTTTATCCATTTCTTTTATCCAGAGTAGGATGAAAGCGATATATGTGGGCCCCTCGATGATTTAGTGATGACACCTAAGCGCTTGGCCAAGCCGGGACTATTGATGTGTTCAATTGTAGTTTGTTGTCAGTCATCGTAAATCGGAAATCGGGAAACAACACATAGACAGAGAGAATGATTTAAATCCATGTCTCAGTCTATACGATATCTAGAATGGAGGAATATATGATCTCTTATCTAAAGGACGCGTATCTGATAAGATCAGAGTTGACAGCTGCTTTTGAAAGCTACAATTGCGGATCAGGATCTGAAGTCATATGCATAATAATTATTCGACTTATCCAAGTGGGAGACTATTGGATTAGTGTCTAAGTTCATAACTATTTTGGTATGTACTTGACCTGATGGTGCATGGTCCTTTTGGGTTGCCTTCACCAAAGCAACTTGATAGGATGAATTATGGAGAGAGAGGATTAATTATGATTTATTAATATAATATGAGAATAATATATTAAAGGATAAATCATATTGGTTAATTAATATTAGGCAATAATTAATTAAGAATTAATTTTGTGGCCAAAAGACATTAATTAAACTTAAGGGACTAGAACTGTCAATTGTATGATAGTTGAATATTGGGCTAATGGACTCCATATTAGAGGTTGGATGAATTCTATGGGGAAACCCATTAGAAATCGTCCTAGGCCTCTAAGGAGGGAGTCCATGGGTTGCTTAGGGCTTAAGTAGTCAAATTAGGGTTTCCTTGTTAGATAACCCTAATAGCCTCACTATTTAAGGATCCCTAGAGCACCAAAAACGTGGCCAAGAGTTTCCTTAGGGTTTCCACACGTTTTGGGTGCCTCCTCTCTTATCATTCTTCATCCTCTTGCTCTTGGTGTTTGTGAGCCATTAGAGGAGTGACACTTGTGACCCTAAGCTTTCTAAAGCCATTACAAGGAGGATTTGAGTTGTTATTACTATATAACAACAAAAGGTATGTATTCTAATCTTCTTGGTGAATTTTGAAAATAGTATGACTCATTAGGGTTTTATTATGTGTTCATAATGTTGTGTAACTAATAGTGAAAACATAGATCGAATTCTAGGGTTGCATGCACACATAGATTGTTTGTATAAAACCCATCAATAAATACTAGGTTATTACCCTCCATCACTCACTTGGCTAAGTGTCCATATAATTCATAAAGTCCATTTCCTTTTGTCGGCCGAAGGTCCAACACCAAGTCCTTATCTTGAAGGTCCATACTCTAAAGTCCATTATTGACCTAATTTACCAAATTGGGTCCAACCTCCTTATTGGGCCTAACCCCATGATCTACTATCATAACCTGGCCCAAAATATCCTATTTGTTGTGTCCAACAAAGGCCCAAATCCATTTAGCCCATAAACCCTAATACTATTCATCATGAGCCCAACATAGAGTGTACGTAGGGCATACCTCTCTGGTTACGCCGATCGTAAAGTCGTTCTACGCAGACTGCCATCGTGATAGTTGACCTCATATGCTGGGCGTACAGAATCTATGATGGGCGTATGCGGGGTTACCAAAACCCTAATAAGTGCTTAATGTCTTAAGCTCTTAAGCGCAAATTCCAGATCCATCAACCAAATATGCCATGGGACCATACAGTTCTAGACTTTATCACTTTGTGTTGGTGATTTATTATCATCAATGTTATTTAAGTGTGATGGGATTACTTTGTTGACTAAAAATGATCTTGATAAATAGTAAACATGTAAGGAAGGTGTGGAGTACACACTTGTTTAAGTTTGATCAAGTATCAAAGTATACTGTCATTTAGGGGCGAAGCCCTTGAACGAACGGGGGTCTGGGGGCAGTGCCCCTGGCTGGGGTCGAGCTGTATTTGACCCGATTTTGACTTTGCATTAATCCATATACAAAACCCGGATTTATAACAGTTTTGACTATTGAGAAAAACTGTTATATAAAAGTTTTGACAGTTTTTCAGACAAGGAAGGTTTATAACCAATTTTAGTCATTTTTCTGGTACTCACCAAATTACACCATCTCATTTTGTCTTTCATTCTCTTTGATTTTCTCTTAGTCTTATCCAATTGAGGATTTGGGAGTACCACCCAAATATTTCGATTTGAAAGTGATTATCACGATTCTCAGATTTCCAAGAGCCATTAAACTATATGTCTAACAAAAATCGAAGGAATATGTAATCTTGGCAAGTGGTGATTCTGTGAAGGAAATGAGAAGTAAGTTTGAAAAACGGAACAAGTTTGTAGGGCAAGATTTTCGTAGATGGCAAAAGAAGTTGAAAAAGTTTATCTTTGAGAATTGTTATCTTGTTATCACTTCTATAGATCCTAGTCTTAAGCCTTTACCTAATAAAGGATACCTAGTGTCTCAACTAGAATAATCAAGGGCTATTGGTTGTCTAATCTATGCCATGACTAGTACTAGGCCTAATATAGAATATGTTGTGGGAAGGATTAATAGATATACTAGTAATCCTAGTTTACATCATTGGCAAGTTGTGAGTAGAGTATTCAAGTACTTAAAAGGGACCATGAACTATGGTTTAACTTATAGTGGATATCCTTCTATTTTAGAAGGTTATTTAGATGCCAACTGGATTAACAACTTAGAGGATCACTCCTCTACTAGTGGTTGGGTGTTTCTTCTTGGAGGAGGTGCCATTTCTTGGGCATCTAAGAAATAGACTTGTATTACTAACTCAACCATGGAGTCTGAGTTTGTTGCTTTCTCAGTTGCTGGTAAAGAAGCTGAGTGGCTAAGGAATTTGATTTATGAAATTACATTATGGACCAAACCGATATCTACCATTTCTATCATATGTGATACTGCTGCAACCTTGGCTAAGGCTTATAGTCAAGTGTATAATGGAAAGTCTAGACATGTAGGTGTTAGACATAGCATGATTCGTGAGCTCATCATGACTGGTGTGATATATGTGGAGTTTGTACGAAGTCAGTTGAATTTAGTCGATCATCTAACCAAAGGGTTAGCAAGAAATCTTGTGCACAAGGTGGCTGTAGGGATGGGTTTAAAGTCCACTTAAATATTTTATATTAAGATACCCAAGACCATCTAATGCAATATTAGATGCTGAATTGAATGTGGAAAGCTTGATATTTGAAGATTGGAACAAATTTTATTATCAAGGTATGTGTTTAGTACTGCAAGTTAAGGAGGTTGAAATTTTATTTCTTAATAATTCTTTGAAAAATTGTATTTGCAGGTGCAAGAACAAAAGAACTACCTATATAAGCATGAAGTTTAGCTGCTTCAAGAAGTTGGGACTTTACATTGAAATGCTTATTGAAGTATGGGACACAAGATAGTAAAATATAGTGTCAATTTAGAACTTTGAGAATGTAAACTGTTGTGTATATTATCTTCATGTATTCACTTAGAATAGAAAGGGTTCAATCCTTAGTGACACCCTAATATTCGAACATTTGGAATGAATAATATACCAATGTGAAATTCCATCATACGATATTTCATTTATGCATTAGTTTTGTTGGTGTTATGTTTCATTTTAAGTTAATCAAGATTATACTTAAATGGGGGAGGTTTGTTCGTGATTTGTTATCATCAATGTTATTTAAGTGTAATGGGATTGCTTTGTTGACTAAAAATGATTTTGATAAATATTAAACAAGTAAAGAAGGTGTGGAGTACACAATTGTTTAAGTTTGATCAAGTATCAAAGTATGTTGTCATTTAGGGGCGAAGCCCCTGAACGAATGGGAGTCTGGGGGCAGCACCCTTGGCTAGGGTCAAGCTGTATATGACCTGGTTTTGACTTTGCATTAATCCATGTACAAAACCCGGATTTATAATAGTTTTGACTGTTGAGAAAAACTGTTATATGATAGTTTTGACAGTTTTTCAGACAATGAAGGTTTATAACCAATTTTATTCATCTCTCTTTCTTTCTCTCTGATTTTCTCTGAGTCTCATCCAATTGACGATTTGGGAGTACCACCCAAATACTTCGATTTGAAAGTGATTATCACGATCGTTAGATTTCCAAGTGCCACTAAACCATATTTCTAACACTTTGGACGTCTAGAAAGTCCTTACTGATGGTCTTAACCCATTAAGACCCTCTCACATCATGCATGGGACAAGCTTAACTATTCGAAACTAATTTTTATCACTTAAGACCACTCCTAAGGGCTAAAAGGATAACTCATTTAGTCTAAGACATCACATGCACCATCGAGGGGATTCTTGTGACAAAAGATTTTCATAAAGTTAGATGTCTAGATCTATAACTAGAAAGCACAAAGTTTCAAGCTTTTTACCTTCTAGAGCTTCAATGACACAATACAACCTCAAATCAATGGGCTTGCTTTCCTCCTCTAGCTCCTTTGTGTAATGTTTTCACTTCCCACGGTTCAAGATGCACACCAACTCACTCTTCTCACACACACACACTAGGGTTTGGGACATTCTTATGAGGTATGGAGGTTGATGGTAAGAAAAAGAGTGAGCCATAAGGATGCTTATATAGCCCCCAACCCCAAATATTAGGGTTTTCATTGGACATAAGTTCGCCCAACATTCATGAGTGTACGCCCAGTGTACTAGGGCCCGGCTAGTGCGCTTAGCGTACCCTTATGTACGTTCAGCGTATTCCTTATACTCCTCGCGACCCAACACAACCAACTCCAAGGGCCAATAATGACAACGAAAAAAAAAGGAAGAAGGGTTTTCAAGATATACCCGTAAGGTTCGGGGCATTACAAGAAAGGTATGAGATAGTCAAATCAATCATAACCACGAAGATGAAGGATGGAGAGTCCATCACGACCCACCTATAACACATGCAATGCTATTTGGATCATTTGTTGAAACTTAATGTGAACTTCGATGTGTTCAAAATTACTTATCATTTGAGAAAAGAGGAAGTCTTGCACTCATTGCCTCCCTGCTATGATCAGTTCTAAATTACTTATCATTTGAGAAAAGAGGAAGTCGCATTGAGTAAACCTCAAGGCTTGTTAAGAACCGCTGAAGGTGGATTAAAAGGAAAAGGTGTTCAATCCACTTGTACTGCTGTTGCTCCAGTCCTGGCTATTGGAAAAGGGAAAGAGAAAAAAGTAAAGCTCCCTGAAAGAAAAACTGGAAGGGAAAGTCTCATGAAGGCTCTTCTAGTTCATGAAGGCTCTTCTAGTTGTGGAGCCAAAGGAAAACCCGTTTCTGCTTCCCCTCCTACTTTAGATCCGGAAGAGGCAATGTGCTTCTACTGCCAAGACAAAGGGCATTGGAAGAGAGGTTACCCCAAATACTTGCAGGATATTAAGGATGGCAAGATCAAGCCTACCTCGACAGGTATTTACACTATTTTGTCTAAAAACTCATCTCATTGTATTTCTTGGGTCCTTGATACAGGATGCGACTTTCACATTTGCTCTGACTTGATGTAACTAAAAGAAAGTAGGAATTTGGAGTATGGGAAGATGAAAATGATAATGGGAAATAGGAGATCGTCATATGTTACCAAGATCGTCATTTATTCTTTAATGCTTAGTAGTGGGTTGTGTTTAGACATAATAATTGTTACTACTCGTTAGAAATGACGTGGAATATTATTTCTTTTCATGGTTCCTATAGATAAGGTTTAGATATTTGTTCAATAATGAGAATGGTTCTATTAATGCTTATTATAATGGTGTATTTTATTTTGAAGCATTGCCTTGTGATGGTGTGTATGAAATTGTGATGGTTATAGAAAATTTAGGAAATAGTGTGTTGCAAACTGATTCATCTAATGGTTTAGATAAAGCATGCTTGTGGCATTGTCTTCTTGGACATGTCAACAAGAAGCGTATTGCCCAAATCCAAAAGGATGGAGTGTTGGAATCATTTGACCTACAGTCGGATGATACATGTGAGTTTTGTTTACTTGAAAGATGATTAAATCACCTTTCACTAGTTCTTGTGAAAGAGGAGAATGATTGTTCGATCTTATAGACACAGATGTGGGTGGGCCCTTTAGATACACCACAAGGTATGCAAATCGATTTTATGTGACTTTTACTGATGATTATAGGATATATATATATATATATATATATATATATATATATATATATATATATATACTTAATCAAGCACAAGTCAGAAACCTTTGAAAAGTTCAAAGAGTTTAAACATGAAGTCGAAAATCAATTAGGCAGGAAGATCAAGATACTTAGATCTGATAGAGGTGGTGAGTATCTTAGTATCAAGTTCTACGACTATCTTAAGGAATGTGGATTTTTTTCACAATTGACGCCTCCAAGGACATCACAACTTAATGCTGTAGCTAAGAGGAGTAATCGAACCTTGGTGGACATGGTTCGTTCCATGATGAGTCGAGTTTCACTACCAATCTCATTCCGGGGGTACGCCTTAGAGACTACCGCCCATATCCTTAATTTGGTCCCGACAAAGAAGGTTACCAAAACACCTCACGATATGTAGATAGGGAAGGTTTCCTCGTTGGTACATATTAAGGTTTGGGGCTATGAAGCTTTTGTTAGACGAGAGACTCACGAAAAGCTTGAAATCATTTGGATACTTGTTCTACAGACCAAGTGAGAAGGTGGTCTTCTTAGCACGGAGAGGAGTTTTCCACAAGAGGGAACTCATATGTAAAGAGGACAGTGGGAGTATAACTGATCTTGAAGAAATTTAAGAATCAAGTGATGAAGGAACCTATAACACTGGTATTCAACGCCAGGAAGAAATTCCCATTGTACTTATTGACGAGTCATTACCTCTTAGACATTCCAGTTAAATTAGAATGACACCAGAGTTTTATGGTTTCCATATAACTATAGATGGTGATACGTTTATCAGTTATAGGACACTAATAAATTTGGATGAGCCTTCTAACTATAAGGAAACCATGGTGGGCGCTAAGTCTGCCAAGTGGAAAGAGGCAATGGGCAACGAGATCCACTCCATGTATTAGAATGAAGTTTAGAACTTGGTTGACAATGTACCAGGTTGTAAGATAGTTGGGTGCAAGTGGATCTTCAAGAGGAAGAACGAGACGAATGGAAAGGTATATATCTTTGAAGCTCGACTCATGGTGAAGGGCTTAACTCAAACCCTAGGGGTTGACTATGATGAGACATTCTTACAATGGATAAGATCAAATCTACCAGGGCTATGATAGCCATAGTTGCATTTTATGATTATGAAATATGGTAAATGGATGTTAAAACCGCTTTCCTTAATGGAAAGTTTGTTTAAGATGTTTACATATGTCATGCAGAGCGTTTTGTGGATGCTAAGTACCCTAATAGAGTGTGTATGCTAGAAAAGTCAATCTATGGATTGAAACAAGCTTCTCGTAGATGGAATCTTTGCTTCGATGAGAAAATCAAAGAGTTTGGTGTCTCTAGGAGTGAAGATGAGTCTTATGTATATGTCAAAGCTAGTAGGAGTATAGTCAGTTTTCTAGTATTTTATGTTGACAACATACTACTCACAAGAAATGACGTTCTAGCCTTGTAGGAGGATAAGCCTTGCTTGGAATGTGTTTCGCTATGAAGGATCTAGGAGAAGGTGCTTACATTATGTGAATAAGGATCTTAAGAAATAGGATTAGAAGACTAATTGGACTTAATCAAAGTACTTATTTGGATAAAGTGCTAAGGAGTTTTAGCATGGAGAATTCCAAGAAAGGAGAGTTAGCTATCCAGAGGTATACCAAATTGAGTAAGACTCAGAGGCTCACTAGATAGCGATCAAGAACATATGATTCCGCCATCGGATAGATCATGTATTCTATGACATGTACTCACCCTGATGTGGCTTTTTCCTTGAGCATGGTAAGTCGATATCAAGGTAACCCGTGTAAGGCTCACTAGATAGCGATCAAGAACATGATTAAGTATTTGAGAAGCACTAAGGACTGGGTCCTTGTGCTTGGTGATAGTAATGAATTAAGAGTCACAGGGTATAGTGAAGCCATATAGCTTTTAGAATAATAGAGACAACTTCTGCTATCAGTCAGGCTAGGTGTTTACCCTTAATAGAGGAGATTTGACCTGGAAAAGTTCCAAGCAGGAGACCGTGGCTGACTCAACATGTGAGTCAGAATATATAACCATGGGTGAAGCATTAAAGGAGCCTATATCGTTGAAGAACTTCATTGGAGACCTTGGAGTTGTACCAACCATAAAGGAGCCCATGGAGATTTTCTACAATAATGAAGGAGCGGTTGCCTTGACCAAGGAACCAAGAGATGATGGAAGATCCAAACATATCGACAAAAAATACCACTTCATCGGACATCGGGTAGAAGAAAGACTCCTCGTTACCAAGAGGGTATTGTCAGAAGAGAATCATGTAGATCCCCTAATAAAGGGTTTGAGTAGGATTAAGCACGTTCATCATACGAGGAGCATTGGTCTGAAGGATGATATTAGTTTTAATTATTAGATAGATATTTAGAAACTTGTAACCAATGAATGTAATTGACATTTGATTATTAAGAAATGAATATTTATTTATGAGTATTGTTTACTATCTTTCTTCAATTGTTTATCGTTGTGTTTCACTTTTGCATGTTTTACTTCTAAATAATTGGATTATTCAAATATCCACAGTCGATCATACTTTGGAAGTAAGTAATGAATTAAGACTTCCATGAATTGGCTTCTAGATTGTCTAAGTGTTTAGACATAGCAAATGTTTGATGCAACATTCATGAGTACTCCTGAAATAGGGATTTCAGTATTGGATTAAACCCACACTCATAGAATTACTTCATGGAATTTATCACAAGTAATTATGATACATTAATATCGTATAATCTTTAAACCAAGATATACAAGTTGTTGTTTACCAGTTGGTTGTGCATTGATAATGCATAAACGCATCAGTAACTTGATGTTATAAAACATATTGTTGTGAACAATTTAATGAGTAATTAGTACAAACATATAAGTCAAAGTTTATATGTTCCTTTTATCCCAAGGAGGTAAAAGTGATATCTTGGGACCCTCGATGATTTGGTATTGACTTATGTGTCAGACCCGATCAGGATTTAAATTGATGTGTTCAATTAAGTTCATTGTCATACAAATTAGAAATCGGGAAGCAAACTGTTGGACAATGAGAATGATTCTATTATGTGTCATTTGTCCACATGATATGTTGCATAACATAGGATTATATGATCCCTTATCTTAGGACTAATAACTGAATAGGTAAGAGTTTGATAGCAGCTTTTAAGAGCTACGAACTAGTTAAATTTTGAAGTCATACTTACAATCACAGTTATTAGACTTATCCAAGTGGAAGACTGTTGGATTAGGTGTCTAAGCGCATAACTATAATTGGTGTGTACTGGATTTCATAGTAGCATTGTCCTTTTGGGTTGCCTTTGTTGGGTATTTGGTGTTGCGATTTGATGGGATTTTGTATAGTCTATTTTGTATCCGGGTTGGGCCTATCTACCTGTGATTTATTAATTAGGGTTTACCTATTTAAGGTACATGCATGCACTAGTTTTAGTAATGGTCTAATCATATTTATAAACCCAACACGCCTTTTCAGTAGTAGTTCTTAATCGAGCTTTTCTATGGTTGTGATATTTAATCATACACATCTCTTCTGTTAAAGAACTTTTAAGGTTTCTTCTTTAATAGGATGTGTAGTTTTCCATCTTCTTTGATTTCAACGATTATAGACGTTGAATCTTGATCTTTATTTTACCCTAAAATCGATTGTAGGTTTACACATCTGGTTCTTACAGTTTTTTTTTTATCAAATCAACAACATGCAGCCTGAAGAGTCTTCCGTTAACTCAATCAATATCTCAAGTGGTATTGGATCTACAACAAGGATCCCGATTCTTTTTCCAGATGATTATGTAGTATACGCTTTGCACTTTGAAGATTACGTGCTAGGGTTGGAAGATAATGGTTCATTGATATAGGATGCAATAACTAAGGAGACGTTTGCTCACACTGGTACTAAAAAGGTCATCAAGACTCAAGCCGAGTACGAGGATCTTCTTCTCGATGTTAATGATATTCCACAAGATCAAAAAGACAAGCTGCTTAGTAATGTCAAAGCCATGAGGATCATCCGATTTGCATTGCCTGCAAACACGTTTCGTTTAGTAAGCTCATGTGAAAATGCAAAATAGATATGGGAAACACTGAGAGAACTTTACTCGAGTGACGCTGATGTTTAACACTCAAGTCAGACCTCGTAACTTTCATAGTTTGGAGCATTTGTTAAAATAACAGAATAAAAACTCGACTTAACGTTCAACTGCTACAACCATCTATTAAGCAGGATGGTGAAGCACAAGATCAAACATGAAGTGATTGAGAAAAAATTCATGTTCATGAATGGGTTAAGATTTGAGTGGATAGCGGTGGTTTCCATCGTTATAGCACATGAGCAGTTTAGGAATTACTCCTTGGTAAAGCATGTTGGTATTTTAAGGTCACATGAGGAAAAAGTGACAGGTGAGGGAAATATTGTTTATGGAATGGGTTCCTTGGATCTCGTAGAAAATAGAAATAAGGTTGATGATGATGGATCGAAGTTTGAACTATCCGATTGTGATCTTTCTAAAGAAGACTACGCTTTGCTGGTGTCCAATCTGAAGAGGTTCGCAAAGAGGAACTTCAGTCGCAACAAGAACTGAAACTAGCAAGGAAGTTACAGTTCTGAGAACGTGAAGGATGAGAGTGCAAACTGTTGGATATAGTGTCTAAGTTCATAACTATATTTGGTATGTACATGACCCGACCCGGCATGGTCCATTTAGGTCGCACTTCACCCGAACAATTTATGGATAATATTTGAGAATAGTACAAGTTATGATTTATTAATATATTATAAGTTCTAATATATTAATATAAGATCATATTATTTAATTAGTAGTGATCTATAATTAATTTAGGATTAATTTAGATATCAAAGATATTACTAATTAAATATGGGCTTCTATATTTATATAGAGTGGGCTAAAGCTTATTAGGAATGGGCAAGGCCTGCATGGAAAAGTCCATGGATTCTCCATGGAGCTTTAACCCATGGATCTCATGGAAATTAAGAGACATGGATTTTAGGGATGTAACCCTAATCCTCCACACTATATAAAGGAGGCTTTGGTTCTTGAAATGACACTAGTTGACACTTGTTGAGGTGATGGAAAATTTCAAGATAGTAGTGACTATTCTCTCAAAGTTCCAAGTTTGTGGTCATTTGTGATTTCCACTTGAGGCATCCACACTATTGGTGCTAGGCTCAAAAACTCCAAGCAATCAACTACAACTTCAAGGTAAGTATTTCTTCTAGCTTTATTTGATTCATGTTCCCCATGCCATGCTAGCTAGGATATAAACCTTGGAAAATTAATTATTTGCATGTATCTTAGACAAACATAGATCCAAGGTTTATTAGCGTTGCATGTACACTTAGGAAGTGTTAGAATGCTCAAAACCCAAAAGTGGTATCAGAGCCTAGGCTTGTTTGTTTGATACTTGTTGCAATATTTTGCAAAAAAGTCGAAAAACTTGTTGTTTGACTGCTGGACTCAGCGAGTCCATGGGGGGACTCGTCGAGTTCACTTGTATCTTCAAACTACTCGCCAAGTAGGTTCATGCACTCGACGAGTAGGGTCGACAAAGTGCAGATTTTTGACTTTAGTTGCTGGAAATGGATTAGAAATATTACCCTAAACTGTTTTGGTACTTGAAAACTTGTTTTAGATGGTGTAATGTGATTGCTAATTCATTTACAACAACTAGTTATCAAGATTACAATGTTTAAGTGTGATTTTGATTCATGAAAGTGTTCATGTTCATGTTCTTGTTCTTATGATGTTTAGATGATCATAGGAATTATTTGTAACCTATGTGGTAGATTAATTTTGATCATAATGTGTTTTAATGGAGACCATAACTTGTCCTCAGGTTATGGAAAACCAAAAGTCACTTGGATTCAAAAACCATTAAAAGAACACAAGAGTTAGAAAGATGAAGAGTCTTCATTTTATTACTCTATTAAACTCATAAGTTACAAGAAATGAAAAGTTTTGAAAGTTTACAAAACTTGCCCTCACGTTTTGGAACAAGTAAAGTCAAGTTAATCTTTAGTTCCAACCCTTAGAATTTTAAAAGTTAAAATTCAACCCTGATACTTATATTATTATGATTTAATAATTATATATATGTAGAAGAACAAAGTAGTCTTACCGCTAGTACGCCTCATTCACGAAGCCGGTCTATAAGGTGGGTATAAGGTTGTTGCCTATAAAATGGCAACTTAATGGGTGTCCACTCTCACCCACCGCTTGCTTGACTGGTGGAGGGTCGTTAGCCGAACGGGTAAGACAAGGACTTATAAATTCTCATTTAAAGTATGATGAATATTATAAAGTAACTAAAGGTTTTATTAAATTCCCAATCTTAGTAACTTTAGGAAAAATGTGAATAAGTTGGTAATCCATGAAATTACACTTTACACTTTGTTTAAGTCGTTGGTAGAGCGTGTGTGGTTAACCGGCACACTAACTTGGACTTAACAAGGTAGGTAAAGGGTGACTTAAGGTTTATTATAGTATCGATGGAGAGTGTGTGGTTTACCGGCATATCGATTGAGTGATAAACTTTAAGGGTACCAAGTGATTTGTATGGTTACTTCACACCTTGTTTTGTGATCCCCGGCATCCCAGTCACAAAACTTGGAGGGCACACTCGAGATTGAAACATGCCTTTGAAAAAGTTCATTGAATCTCAAAGAATCTAGGAAGTTCTAAGTACCAAATCAAAAACTTAATATTTACTATTTCGTTTTTTGGTGGAAATTGGTGAATCGTCATTCATCTACCTTTCAAATATGTTATTACTTAGACTACGACATACCTCTTCTAAGTTATAATATATTGTGATTGGATCCTAGCCGTAATACTACATTTGGGTGTTTTATTAAGGACTATCTCTATATCTAAACTAAAACCTTCTTTCTTCATTTTCAGATGTCTGCAAACACAACTGCTTCTGGCTCTAATCCCAGTGGCTCCTTTACTCTTATGAACTTATGTGGGAAAGTCACTTTTCATGGATCCAACTTTAATGAATGGATCAGAAACATCAAAATGATTACTCGCTACGAGGACAAGGAATATGTCCTCGATAAGGAGCTTAAGGAGATTGATGAGACAGTTGCTACTCCTCAAGAGATCGCTGAGTTTAGGGCACATGAAAGGGATGCCACCAAAGTGGCATGCATCATGATGGCCACTATGACCGCGGATCTTCAAAAATCCTATGAAGATTTCTACCCCTATGAGATGTAGCAAGACTTGATGGAAGGACACCATCAAAGTGTTCGTCGAGAGAGGTATGAAATCATCTCCTCCATGATAACAACTCCCATGAAGGATGGTGAACCCATCACAAGCCACATGCAGAAAATGCAAAGATTTGTGGACCGTTTGCTGAAGCTAAATGTGAACATCCCTGAGGAGCTTGCAATAGATATCGTTTTGCACTCCTTACCTTCATGTTATGATTAATTCCGCATGACATACCACATGAACAAGGAAGAGGTCACACTCAGCAAACTTCAAGGACTCTTAAAGACCGCGAAAAGTGGTCTTAAGGGTAAGGCGGTTGTTACTACTCCTACTTCTACAAACTCCGCCCCTGTCTTGGCAATCGGGAAAGGACGAGGGAAGAAGAGAAAGAGTTATTCGAAGGGTACCAAGGTTAGGACCCTTGATGGCTCTTCTTCAAGTGGAACCAAGAAAGGTTTCATCACTCCTTCTTCTGACCCAAAAGAGGCTAAATGCTTCTATTTCCATGAAAAGGCACATTGGAAGCGGAACTGCCCAAAGTACCAGCAAGATGTAAAGGATGGGAAAGTTAAACCCAACCATGCAGGTATTTACACTATCATTTCTAATAACTCACCCTATTCTAAATCTTGGGTCCTTGATACCGGTTGTGGTATTCATATTTGTTGTGACTTGCAGGGACTAAGAAGAAGTGAGAATGTGGAGCAAGGAAGAATAAACTTAATCATGGGGAATAGGAAAGTTACACCTGTCACCAAGATTGGAGTTTATACTTTGTCGCTAAGTAGTGGGTTTAGTTTAGATATGAATAAATGTTGTTATTCTCCAGAAATGGCAAGAAATATTATTTCCTTTCATGCATTGTATAAACAAGGTTTTACCTTTTCATTTAATAATGAAGTTGGTTCTATTGATGCTTTCTTTAATAATGTTCTTTATTTTAAAGCATTACCTTGTGATGGCGTGTATGAAACAGTATCTGTGGTTGATAACTTAGGAAATAATGTGATGTGTATTGATTCTATTAATAATAATAACTTGGATAAAGCATCGTTATGGCATTGTCGACTTGGACATATAAGCAAGAAGCGCATAGGCCAACTCCAAAGGGATGGAGTCTTGGAGTCATTTGACCTAAAGTCAGATGATAGTTGCGAATCATGCTTACTTGGAAAAATGACAAAACCACCTTTCATAGGCTCGTGTGAGAGGGGTGAAGGTTTGTTGGACCTTGTACACACGGATGTGTGTGGACCATTCAAACATGCCACAAGGGATGCTAATCGTTATTATTTGACTTTTACCGATGATTACAGTAGATACGGATATGTCTACCTAATCAAGCATAAGTCAGAGACTTTCGAAAGGTTTAAGGAATTTAAACAGGAAGTCAATAATCAATTGGGCAGGAACATTAAGATGCTTCGATCCGATCGAGGTGGTGAGTATCTTAGTTCAGAGTTCCTCGACTATCTTAGGGAATGTGGGATAGTCTCACAATTGACACCACCCAGGACACCACAGTTGAATGGTGTAGCTTAGAGGCGTAATCGAACCTTGTTGGATATGGTTCGTGCCATGATGAGCCGAGCTTCGCTACCAATCTCATTCTGGGGGTATGCCTTAGAGACTGCCGCCCATATCCTTAATCTAGTCCCTACAAAGAAAGTTGCCAAAACTCCTCACGAGATGTGGACTGGTAAAGTACCCAAACTAGACCACATCAAGATCTGGGGTTGCGAAGCTTTTGTGAGGCGCGAGTCTCATGATAAGTTAGAACCCCGAAGTGAGAGGTGTATTTTCATCGGCTACTCACAAAGATCCTTTGGTTACCTCTTTTACAGACCTAGTGATAATGTGGTCTTTGTAGCAAGAAGAGGAGTCTTTCAAGAGAGAGAATTTATAAGCCAAGGAGACAGTGGGAGGAAAATTGACTTTGAAGAACTTCAAGAGTCAAGTGGTTAAGGAACTTCAAACCCTAGCCCTCAACTTGACGAGGTAACTCCTGTTGAGCCAATTAACGATTTTGTACCTCTGAGACGTTCCACGAGAGTTAGGAATGCACCTGAGCACTACTATGGTTTTCATATTACTGCGGAAGGTGAGACACTTATTAATGATGAGACAGTAGTAGGTCTGGATGAACCTAACAGCTACACGGAAGCCATGGCAGGCCCTGAGGCTGCTAAATGGAAAGAGGCTATGGATAGCGAGATACAATCCATGTATGACAATCAAGTTTGGAACTTGGTTGAAAATGTAGCCGGTCGTAAGACTGTAGGGTGCAAATGGATCTTCAAGAAGAAGACTGACATGGATGGTAAAGTACACACTTATAAGGCTAGACTAGTTGCAAAGGGCTTCTCTCAAATTCCTGGAGTGGACTATGATGAGACCTTTTCTCCAGTAGCCAAGATTAAGTCTATTCGGGTTCTGTTAGCCATAACTGCATTTCATGACTATGAAATATGGCAAATGGATGTCAAAACCGCTTTCCTTAATGGAAAGTTGGCTGAAGATGTTTACATAAGTCAGCCAGAGGGTTTTGTCAGCAACGAGTACCCTAATAGAGTGTGTAAGCTTGAGAAATCCATTTATGGATTGAAGCAAGCACCTCGCAGATGGAATCGTTGCTTTGATGAAAAGGTCAGGGAATTTGGCTTTTCTAGGAGTGAAGATGAATCTTGTGTTTATGTCAATGCTAGTAGGAGTATAGTCAGCTTCTTGGTATTGTATGTGGATGACATACTACTCATAGGAAATGACATCCCAACTCTGCAGGAAGTAAAGTCCTAGCTTGGGAAGTGTTTTGCTATGAAGGACCTTGGTGAAGCTGCCTATATCCTGGGGATAAGGATTTTGAGAAACAGGAGGAAAAGACTAATTGGACTTAGTTAAAGCACCTATGTGGACAAAGTGTTGAAAAGATTTAACATGCATAACTCCAAGAAAGGTGAGTTACCCATTCAGAGTAATGCCAGATTGAGTAAGACAAAAAGCCCTAGTACTGAGGCTGAGATAGCAAAAATGAGTCGACTACCTTAGGCTTCAGCTGTAGGATCAATCATGTATGCTATGACGTGTACTCGACCTGATGTAGCCTTTGCTTTGATCATGGTTAGCAGGTATCAGGGGAACCCTGGCAAGGAACACTGGACTGCGGTAAAGAATATCCTCAAGTACCTGCGAAGGAATAAGGACTGGGTCCTTACCTTCGGTGGGAGTGATGACTTGAGAGTTGTAGGGTATAGTGATGCTAGCTTCCAAACTGATAGGGATAATTTCCACTCTCAGTCGGGTTGGGTCTTTACCTTAAACGGAGGATCAATCACTTGGAAGAGTTCCAAGCAGGAGACAGTGGCTGATTCCACTTGTGAATCAGAGTATATAGCAGCAAGCGAGGCAACAAAGGAAGCTATATGGCTAAAGAACTTCATCGGAGACCTTGGAGTTGTACCAGCCATAAAAGAGCCGATGGAGATTTTCTGTGACACTAATAGTGCGGTTGCCTTAGCCAAGGAACCAAGAGATCATGGGAGATCCAGACACATTGATAGAAAATATCACTTCATCAGACATCGAATAGAAGAAGGAATCATCGTGGCAAAGAGGGTATCATCGGATGAGAACCCAGAAGATCCCCTCACGAAGGGACTGAGTAGGGTTAAGCATCTCCAGCATGCTCGAAGCATAGGGCTAAACGATGATATAAGTTTTAGTAGTTACATAAATTATGAAATGTTTAAAGTATAATTGACATTTGATGATGAATAAAAGGTGTTTTATTTATGAGTAAAGTGTTGCTATCTCTTGTCGATCATTTACTTTATTTCTTTTTGCATGTTTTGACTTCCAGAATAATTATGTTTGGTATATCATATTATTCAAACCTCCACAGTCGGTCATATGTCGGAAGTAGGTATGAATCAAGACTGTCATGATTGGTCGCAGAGGTCTAAGGTGTTGGACATGGCTACAACAATCATGAGTGCTCATAAGTTCTCAACATTGGGCTTAACCCACGCTCACTGGAATCACTTCATGGAATTCTATCTCGAGTGATCGTGAGACGGTAATATCATATAAGTCTTCAAACCTAGAGATATGAATTGTTACTTACAAGTTGGTTATGCATTGATTGTACGAAAACGCATTGATAACTCGATGTTATAAAACGTGCTTTTGTGTGTAATTCAATAAGTGTTAGAACAAACATATGAGTCGAATTTTGTCTGTTCCTTCTTGGATTAGAAGCTGATATCTGGGCCCCTCGATGATTTTGTTTTGACCTATGTATCGGGCCCGGTCAGAACTAAATTGATGTGTTCAGTTAAGTTCTATGTCAAACAAATCGGAAATCGGGAAACAAATGCTGGACAATAAGCAAGACCATGTTCCATGTATTTGTCCGACTGATATTTAGAACGGAGGATTATATGATCACTTATCTTAAATGGTGCGTTCTAGTTCAACAGAGTGTAAAGAGCTATGATTGCTGATCGATTCCTGAAGTCATACTTGCAACTATAATTATTAGGCTTATCCAAGTGGGAGACTGTTGGATATAGTGTCTAAGCTCATAACTATATTTGGTATGTACTTGACCTGACCCGGCATGGTCCATTTGGGTTGCACTTCACCCGAACAATTTATAGATAATATTTGAGAATAGTACAAGTTATGATTTATTAATATATTATAAGTTCTAATATATTAACATAAGATTATATTATTTAATTAGTAGTGATCTATAATTAATCTAGGATTAATTTAGAGATCAAAGATATTACTAAATAAATATGGGCTTCTATATTTATATAGTGTGGGCTAAAGCTTATTTGGAATGGGCTAGGCTTGCATGGAAATGTCCATGGATACTCCATGGAGCTTTAACCCATGGATCTCATGGAAATGAAGAGACATGGGTTTTAGGGATGTAACCCTAATCCTCCACACTATATAAAGGAGGCTTTGGTTCTTGAAATGACACTAGTTGACACTTGTTGAGGTGAGGGCAAATTTCAAGATAGTAGTGACTATTCTCTCAAAGTTCCAAGTTTGTGGTGATTTGTGATTTCCACTTGAGGCATCCACACTATTGGTGCTAGGCTCAAAAACTCCAAGCAATCAACTACAACTTCAAGGTAAGTATTTCTTCTAGCTTTATTTGATTCATGTTCCCCATGCCATGCTAGCTAGGATATAAACCTTGGAAAATTAATTATTTGCATGTATCTTAGACAAACATAGATCCAAGGTTTATTAGGGTTGCATGTACACTTAGGAAGTGTTAGAATGCTCAAAACCTTACACAAACAACTTTCCAAAGGAAGAAGTAAAGAAGGACAAAAAGGTTGTCGGTAACTCTGGCTATGACTGTAATTACTGTCGTGGAAAAAATCATCTAGCCAAGGAGTGGATGCTAAGAAGGATAAACGAGAAGAATGAGGGAGATTATAACGAGGGTTATTTCCTCAGAAAGTTGGAGGAGATCAAGAAGAAGAAAACTAGTGATGATACTAAACCTGCTTTAATTGTTCAGGAACAGGATGATGAGTTTGGCAGCATTGAAGTGTGGTCAATTGACTCTGAGGACGAAGAGGTTTGTATACTAACTCATGGGAGAAGCTTCGTGGCGAAAGACGAAGTATCTTAGTTCAATGGAAGATGATTGATGTTCAGCCATAACATTTCAGAACAAATAGGCTACGCTACTGATGGAGGGCGAGACACAGACAACTGCTTCACAATGAAAACTGTTCCGGAGCAAATAAGTGAGTGTGAAAAATTGATCAACAAGGTAAATTCCATTCTCAAATCTCTAAACTTCCCTATCTCTTGTTACAAAACTAAACTAAATGAGTTAAAATATACTTTTTCAAATTTCAGTGATAGTCTTAAACAACCACGATTAACTAGTTCTAACTTAACCAATCAACTCAGCAGAGTTTCATCAAAAAGTGAAGAAAGATGCATGTGGATTGAAAAGTTGGAGTCAGATAGGTCTAGGTCCAGGGATGAATTGATTCATTTGCAATGAGATAATTTGATGCTTTTGAAACAACGTAATACTTTTTTGTCTAATTGCTAAAAGGCTTTATTTCAATATCACTTAGTTACATCAAGATTATGAGATTGGTAAGAAATTCCATAAATCGATCTTGCCATTCCATGAATTAAAAGAGGACGAGATAGACGATGACTGCTACAAGTGCAAATCCATTGTTTCATCATATGACGTTTTAGATGCTTACAAGGTAGGACTGGACAAAATAGAATCTTACATACAGTCCAAGGGTCACAAAAACATGATAAAACAACTTTTAGTTGAAAATGACAAAGCAAAAATTAAATCTAAAACTATGAAGAAGTTCGAGTCATTAAACACTAAGTTGAGTTCAGAAAATAAACTTAATGTTGAAAATACATCTGAATTCGATGATGACTGTGATATGAGTGAAATTTTTGTGGAGGGTGAGGTTGATTGCTTTGAGATTGTTAAAAACGAACCTGAACCTGCGTAAGTTTTAATATTAAAAAATTTAGTCGAGTTTGCACTTTTTTCTGAAAATAAATTAAAAGTTTTACAAGAAAAAACAATCGTTTTTACAAAGGTTCAAACTGTTCCTAACCAAGTTTTCGCAACTAAGGGTCTGAACCTAAATCAAATAGTTTAACTAATGTCCTTGGTAGAAGAAGACAATGTCAATGGATGTGATGAGTATTTTTTGTCCGCTCCCATTGACAACACGGATGAAACCAATGGTCTCTCTAAGATGACCTCTTGGAAGACAGAGTGTAGATACGTAGCAGAACCATTGAACAAAGTCAACTCAAACTACAAAAAGGGAGTCCAAGTGGAACCAAGAATGTTCCAAGTGATACATCTTCCATGCAAATCGAAAATCCAGTTAGAAAGTCGAAAGCTAAGGCTAACATTCATAAATCTTCTTAGCAGTTCACAGCTCAAAAACGCCAAAGGAATGCGAGATATAATAAAAATCTCAAGGAAAGAAAGTAGTTCTGGCAATCTACAAATCCCAAATTTGTGAATAAAGAAGAATCATTCAATCCAAATGTGAAAGCCTCGTCACATGAGAAACCTAGGAGATTTTGGCAAAGTCAGTCACAGTCTCCACAGATTTCCAAACAAAAGGTTTCACAAAAACCCATTTTTCCAAATCAAACAAAACTTATGGAAAAGTCAAGGACTAACAACTCTCCTAACACGAATGTTTCACATTCGGCCAAGACATCGCAAGATGTTAAAGGCAAAGGAAAGATGGTTTCGAAGCCTAAAAATCCAATCAAGAATTCTGAAACTAACTCAAATAAAGATGAGATGAAAATTTTCAAGCAACAAATCCAAAATAAACAAGAGAAAATATCCTTAAAGTATACGAACTCAAAAGATAAAAGGATTACTATTTTTAAATTACTAAGAAAGATAAAACCGCCTTAATATAACAAACTTATATGGTTGATGCTTCCATTACTTATCATGTTTCTGTGAAAACCTCCCGAAGACCCAAACAAATTTGGGTTCCTAAATCTGCTTGATTTTTGTAGGTATTTCGTGATGAGCAGTTTGACTCTGAATCGTACATCGACTGTGGTTGCTCGCATTACATGACGGGAAGAAAGGAAAAACTGCGAGAGTTTAGAGAACTGAAAGATGGTGGAAGAGAGAGGTACAACAACAATTCACTTGGAGAAATCAAGGGCTAAGGGAGGATCACAAATGGAGAGTTTTCAATTTGCAAAGTTGCGTATGTGGAAGGACTATAACACAACCTCATTCATGTTTCGTAGTTGGTGGTTGGTATAGGATTAAAAGTCTCATTTGACGATGAGGGATCTGCGATCATTGAAAAAGCAACCATAATGTGTTGTTAAAGTCAAAGTGAAATGGAGAAATGTATCCTCTCAATCTTAATCCAATCAAAGGGAAGCATGCCATCTGTCTACTTACGAATGCTTCATCAGATGATAATTGGTTGTGGCATCACAGACTTTTGCACCTTAATTTCAAAGACATCAACAAGCTAGTTCTTAGTGATCGTGTGCGAGGGCTTTCACTCTTGAAGCATGATAAAGAACATCTTTGTCTAGCCTGCAAATTAGTAAAGCAGAGTAGGAAGATTCATCCAACAATTGTGAACACGAAAGTCATAGAACCACTCGATCTTTTACATGTAGACCTTTGTGGTCCTTCTGTAATTGAAAGTATTTGTGTTAATAAGTAAATTCTCTTAATTGTAGATGATTTTTCCAGATTCACTTTGGTGCATCTTATTAAGCAAAAATCAGAAGCCACTCTCAAACTCAAGGATTTTATAAAGTAGATAGAGCTACAACTGTGAAAATTGGTTTGTAACATTCGCAGTGACAATGGTTAGGAATTTAAAAACCAGGTGTTTGAAGAATTCCTGAAAACAAAAGAAGTATCTTAAAACTTTTTGGCTACTTATACTCCTCAACAAAACGGGGTCGTTGTAAGATGAAACCGCTCATTGTGAGAAGCTGCGAGAACCATGCTATCATTTGCGAATCGACCACTTTACTTTTGGACGGATGCGATAGGAACTACCTTCTTTACCCAAAATTGATTCATCTTCAACAAGTGATTCTCTGTCACTCCATATGAAATAATAAATAATCGCAAACCTAATGTCTAGTTTTTCCATGTTTTTGGTTGCAAGTGCTTTATCTTTAATTCAAAAGAGCAAAGGAACAAATTCGATGTGAAAGCTGATGAAGGTATTTTCTTGGGGTATTCTTTGACTTCTAAAGCCTATAGGGTTCTCAACAAAAAGTCTAAAAGGATATAAGAAGACTACTATGTCACTTTCGACTACAATTACTTGAAGAAGTATAAGAAGAATAATAGTCCATCACACGACATCTTTCCTAAATCGAATCTGGCTACCATTCCACTCTCCAATCTTTACGAAGATTTCATAAACTTATTCGACAAGCCTGAAAAGACCATCTCCTTTGAATCCAAAGTACCAAAAAACAAAGGAGATGAACTGAAGAAAATTATTGACGATGTTGTGAAAGATATGGATTATGAGCACCCCACTCCGAACGACCTTGCAGTTCCATCTCAATCAATAGCTGTGAATGCTACACCACAAGGGGAGGATTCTACTTCAACCTCCTCATATGATACAACTATTCAGAGGGAGAAAAAAAACCTTCATGTTAGCACATAACCACCTTTCGAGGAGTAGAATGCGAATCCAGAAGAAAATCTACATACATCATTCGATGGGGAGAATGAAAATACAAAAGATGATTCGGATGTACAATCAGAGTTTGAAGAAGTGAATGCTGAATTGGATCTGACTTGTGATCCTAATTACCCTCCATTGACCAAATTGACCATAGATCATCCTAAAACTCAAGTTATAGGATATTCATTTTCAGGAGTTCTTACGAGAGCACAACAAAAAGCAAAGTGAACTACACTATTCTCTAAAGTGGAATATTGCATGTTCAACTCATTTATCTCCAAGATTGAACCTAAAAATGTTCAAATTATGCTTAATCATTCTTATTGGGTGCAAGCGATGAAGGAGGAGCTCTATGAATTCAAACAAAACAAGGTCTGGAGACTTATTCCCACTCTAAAGGATGCATCTGTAGCTTGTCTGAAATGGGTATTTTGCAAAAAACTAGTTAAAGAAGGAAATGTGATAAGGAACAAGGCGTGACTCATTGTCAGTGGATACTGTTAGGAAGAAGGCATTGAATATGAAGAAACCTTTGCATCCGTTGCAAGGTGAAATCTATTTGTATCTTTCTGGCATACGTAACACAAGAACTTTGAGGTATATCAGATGGATGTCAAGTGTGCATTTCTAAATGGGGAACTAGAAGAAACAATGTATGTGGTACAACCACCAGGTTTAATAACCGAAAAGTATCCGAACCATTGTTACATTATGGATAAGGCAGTTTATGGTCTAAAGCAAGCTATGAGAGTCTGGTCTGAAACTCTAACCCGTTTCTTAAAACATGCTAAATTTAAATAGGGATCGGTCGATCCAACCTTCTTTTGCAAGAAAGATGCTGACCACTTGATGATCGTCCAAATTTACGTTGATGACATCATCTTCGGATCAACTAACCCCAACTTAACAATGGAGTTTCGAAAGTTAATGGAAACTAAATTTGAGATGAGTTCCATGGGTCCGATTAACTTTTTACTTAGCTTGAATATTAGACAGAGTCAGGAAGGTATCTTTATCAATCAGGAGGCTTATACAAAGACCTTACTCTCCAAGTTTGGAATCATGGGAGCTTCAAAGGTGAAGGTTTCAATAGCATTTGGAACAAAACTAAAATCATCTCTGGACAATCCAACTACTGATATAACTCTCTATCGTCAAATGATAGGTTCATTGATGTATCTGACTGTTAGTCGTCCAGACATTATGTATTCTGTCTACTATTGTGTCAGGATTCAAGCGGGTCCTTGTGAATCTGTAACATCCCGAAATCGCAAAAGTAGAGTTGAAGGGCTAAAAGTGTAAGTTTTAGAGGATGACTCGGCGAGTCCATGGATAGACTCGGCGAGTCAGGTCGCGGTCATGGTCGCGTGTCAAGTGGCCTACTCGGCGAGTCCCTAGGATGGACTCGGTGAGTAGGTGCTGTATGGAGAAAACCCTAATTTTCGGGGCTGACCCCTATATAAAGAGCATTATACCCCTCCACAGCCTCCCTTATTCACCCCTTGAGTTCCAGAAACCCTAAATTCTTGGAGAGATCATTTGTGGAGCAAATTAGAGATTGGAGAGGTGTTGTTTGAAGAGATCTTGAAGGAGAAGTGGCTTGGATCAAAGGGCTTTGCTTGGATTCGAGTTTGGCTGCTATTGAGGCATCTTTTGGAGGTAATATCTTCATCCTTAGTCTGTGCATTCCTAGTTTCATCATTTTGGGGTTTGTGGGGAGTATGTCTTGGAATGTTTTGGAGTTTGGAGGATAGATCTGAGGTTGCTACCTCAGATCTGGAATATTGAAGGCCTAGAGTGCATTAAAGTTCTTGTGTTTGAGTGCTTAGTGAAGCCACCATGTCCCAAACCTTGGTTTTAAGGTGAATATGGCTTAGATCTCGTTAGATTCACGTAAAGTTTGCCACTTTGCATTATGGATGGATTGTAGGAGGTTGGATCTATGTTTTGGATCAATTGCATGGCCTGAGATGCTTCTGTATGGATTCAGACCGGTAGTACTCGACGACTCACATGGGTGGACTCGACGAGTTGCTTGAAGATGGCCTGGGACTCGACGAGTTGGAAGAACAACTCGGCGAGTAGGTTGAAGATGGCCTTGGACTCAACGAGTCCATTTGGACTCGGCGAGTCTTGTCGAGGAAGTCCCAATATTTCTGGTTGAGTCGATGAATCGGTGAGTCAAGGGATGACTCAGTGAGTTGGGTGCGAGTGGACTCAGAGTTGTTGGACTCGACGAGTCTTGGGGTGACTCGGCGAGTTGGGTCGCTAATTGAGGGAAGTTCTGAGCATAAGGACTCGGCGAGTCATTGGGATGACTCGGCGAGTAGGGTCAGTCAGGGGTTAACTTTGACTCGTCCAAGGTTGACCAGTTGTCTTCCATGGGTATTTTGGTAATTAAGGGTATTTATTGAGTTGTATGTTTTGATGTTTAGTGGAGGAGTTCGTGTCAGAGTTTGGAGCAGCGGGATCTTATCTTTTCAGCCGGCAGTTTCGAGGTGAGTTATCCTCACTATATCAACAGGGTCTAAGGCACCAAGGCCGACCCTTTATTGTATTGAGATTCGGTTATGGTTATTATGTTATTGTTTGATGTGTCTGCATCCTGGTAGCTAGGATGGTACATGCTAGGAGGCCTTGCTAAGGTCAGTTTTCCCGATATACAGAGTGATGCTATGCTAGTGACCGGTTAGGTCGGTAACCCGGTTAGGGTAATGATATGCTATGTGATCTGCTTGCTCGGTTTGTTGACTATGACTGTTATATGAATGTATGTTTTGTGCACATGGTTGTTTGGAATGGAGATGGGTTGAGGGGGGTCCTATTTTGTGCTGTAGGCCAAGATACCCAGGGCGGACCGGTTGTTCCAAAGGCCAAGCGAGCGGTCCGGATAGGCTGTAGGCCCCACGAGGGAGGACCAGACGTGCCGAGGCTCGGAGAGTGGACCAGGCCGACTGAAGGCCCGATGCGGGCGGACCAGTCACACTGTAGACTCAGAGAGTGGACCAGGTGGGTTGAAGGCCCGATGCGGGCGGACCAACCCCACTGTAGACTCGAAGGACATGACTAGACCCGAAGGATGGATCCGTTGGACTGAAGGCCCGATACGGCGGACCAGTCACACTGTAGACACGATATGCATGGCTGTTCTATGTTCTATTATGTATGTATGTTTTATATGTTTTGGACCGGAAGGTCGTAGCCTGGAAGGGCGTATACATGGTTGGTATTTTGGGGGTATCTCACTAAGCTTTCGGGCTTACAGTTGTGGTTTAATGTTTTTCAGGTTCTTCAGGAGACTGTGGCAAGGCGAAGGCGCGATCGTACCGCTCCTCATGATTTTGTTGCAATGTGATTCTAGGAATACTTAATGACTTGTATTGAAAACCTTTTTGTAAACATTTTAGTGAAAATCGGGTTGTTTGAAAATTTTAAATTGGTTGTGTTTTTTGGATGTTACAAGTTGGTATCAGAGCCTTGGTTTGAGTGAATTGGAGGAACACTTGTGTGACTCCAGTCTCAAATCGAGGAGAGTTTTCAAAAGAGAATTTAAAATGGTTTTCGAAATAAGTAAAGGAGGACGCGGAGGTACGATCAGCCGGAGCCAGTAAGTAACCCCAAAATACCATACATGACAATTGTTTTATTGAGCTTTGATAGAACAGCATGCTAGAGTTAGGCTAGGGATCTTCAGGATTTATTGATGAGTTGCCTGATTTATGATGCCTGCGAGCCTAGGGTTCCTTGTGAGAGATTTCTAGTGTTCCTCTAGTTGTGAGGATAGAGCGATGTTATGTGTGTCGCTAGGGTGTTGTGGGAGTACTTCATACAAATATGGGTTGGTGTGGAAGGTAGTATGGGCCCGTACTACTGAAAGCACGGACTCATACGCGTATCAAGGAAACCATGACCTCTAGGGTTGGGATGAGAGCTGGTTCCCGGGATAGTGGAATATGTCTGAGATTTGGTGTTTTATTTTCAATATGGAGATTTCAGGGCACGCTGGGAGTGGATCCGGGTCAGGATCAGGAGCAGGAGAGGGAGTTCCGGGTGGGTTTGTACAGCCAGAGGTTGTTAGTCAGATGAGTACGCACGAGTTGGATGCGAGGATTCGTGAGATCCTGCATGATGAGGTTGTTGCATTGTTTCGGGCTGAGCTGCCAGAGTTGTTTGGGTCGATCAAGACCGCCATGGTGGAGTATTTTGATGAGCGCTATGCGGCTCAAACGGAGATGGCTGCCGCGGCGGCTACCGCAGCAGTAGCAGCGGCAGGGGGAGGAGCCAGTAGAGGTTTTCAGTATCGGGACTTCGATAATACGAAGCCTCCCACTTTTGATGGAGTTCAGGATCCGATCGTTGCTATGAGATGGTTATCAGATGTGGAGGGATGTTTCTTCACGTGTTCATGCCCTGCTGATCAGAGGGTGAGATGTGCTTTGAACCTGTTGAGGCTCGGAGCAAAGGATTGGTGGAGATTGACCACGGGATCGTACTCGGATGCGCAAAGGGCTGCTAATTTATGGGATCGGTTCAGAGAGATGTTCAGCACTCGTTATGTTCCGCAGGTCGAGAGGGAGAGGTTGGCTCACAAGTTCTTGGAGCTGAAACAGGATTCGGAATCGGTGACGGAAATCACCAGGATGTTTACTGAGCGGGCGATGTTTTGCCCTGAGTTCGCTTCGGAGCAGGCTCAGATGTCCCGGTATCTGAGTATGCTAAAGAGGGACATCAGACAGTTTGTGTCTGCGCAGAGGCGCGAGACTTTGCTAGAGTTGCAGGAGGCCGCCAGGCGGCGTGAGTTAGAGATTGAGTTACATATGCGTGAGCTGAGGCAAGCTTCGGTTCAGTCGCAGCCGGCAACGAAACGGTCTAAGACCGTTGATTCCAGGATGGGAGATCAGGGTGGCCACGTATGTGGAAAGTGTGGAAGGGGTCATGTCGGGGTTTGTCTGTCCGGTGGAGCATGCCGCAAGTGCGGAAAGGAGGGACAGTATGCGAGGGATTGTTGGTAGTCAGTGCTGGTTCGGGATTTGAGGATATGTATCATTGTCATCAGGTTGGACATTTGAAGGTCAACTGTCCACGGCTTGCTGCAGGACCGGTGCAGGCTCCAGCACCGGCTACGTTGAGGATCACAGGTGGAGATCAGGGTGGAGTGGAGCCCCCAAGGGCTTAGGGTCGTGTTTTTTTTTTTAGCTTGCTGTTGCGGGTATGTTTCTTTCTGATGTTTTGATTATTTATGATGGTTGTGGAGTATTGTTATCTGTTGGTTTCGTTGGTTGGTTATGGAATTGCGTTTCGGGTTTTCGTGTGGTATCCGTTGTTCCTTGAGGGTTTGGCGAGTTGTGATCGAGATTTTGTTTTAGTATCTTTTGTTCCCTGAAGGATCGTTATGGTTATGGATTAGTACGTCGAGATATTGTTGATTATCTTTGTGAGGATTGGTGGCGGATGCGGCGTTGGTTTGAAGGCCAGTTAGATTCTGCAGTCTGAGGAATGGATAGTTGAAGATTGGGTTCCTGTCGAGCGGGTTGTGCAACGTGGGAACGTGATTTGTATGAAAGTTGTTGGCGCTGGTGAAAACATTTTGAGTGCATGTGTTGATTCCTGCAAGGTTGCTTGGGGAGATCGGTGATGGCGACCGGTGACTAACTGTCAGTGTCCTAAGTGGGGGAGAATTGGAAATTCTCCGGAGGATTGTTGGGCCTGAGAGGTTGTTTAGCTGCTTGGGGGATTCAGCGGTATTTCTATCAGTCGAGAGCAGGCTCGTATGGGTGAGTAACAGGCGTGCAAGGTGGAATACAGACCTAGAGTAGTTGATTGAGGAAGGCATGGGAGCAGGTCGGGATCGAGTATGTATGATGGAGATAGAGTTCGGAACCCCTAGAGGGCTAGAACGGTATGCACGGGAGGATTTCCCAAAGGGATGGTTCGGAGTGTTGAATGCTAGTTGAGCGGTCCGGATAGACTGAAGGCCGGTAGGCGTACCAGTCAGACCGAAGGCTCGGAGGATGGTCCAATCAGATTGGCTGAAGGTTCTGAGAGTGGTTCAGATTGGCTGAAGGCCTGGGGAGGTGGTCCAGTCATGCTGAAGACTCTGCAAGTATTATTGGATCGGTTCGAGGTTATGGGTTGCGTATGTTGCAGTGGGATTACATTGGGAGGTCTGGCCCCGGGTAGCGATCTTGAGCAGTGAAGGTAGTGCATGGGCTTGAGAGTCCCTGTGATGAGAGTTAGTGTAGTGCTGATGCATGGATGTTGGGTACTCTTTAAAGAGGTAATGTAGCGTGGGATGAGCACCATAGTGCCTTCCATGGTGACTGGGCGGACAAGCGGTTTCCTTGGTAAGGAAAGAGGGAGGAATGAAATCCCAAAAGGGAGTGCGAATTCACGGAAGTGAAAGCGGCAGTGTAGAGTTATGATTGGAGTGGTTTGTCGATGGTCTTTGAGTAGCGTGTTGCGGCGGTAGAATAAAAGCTCATTCGAATTGATATGTTGCTCTGGGCGCGGAGGGAATACCGCGACGTAGAGCCAGGGAGAGGGGTTCGGAAGGGATACAGAGAAAGAGTCTTGGACTCTCAGTGAGATTCTGATCAGGGTTCTGGGTATGTATCAGTGGTTCATCCTGGAAGAATGTTTGAGGATATCATCAGTATATCCGGTTATCCACACCTGAGGGTGCTAGAGCTAGATCAGCATGTGTGTGTGATTGCGAGAGGAGAACTCGGGGGAGTTGCTCTGAAATGGAGGAATGGGTCTTTCGGTCGGCATGGGATGGATAGAGTGGAATTCTGATCGGGAATCCGATGGTTCGTGGCTTTATAGCCATATGAGTCAAGTGAAAGATGAGGATTTGAGCAATAAGGCATCATGGGTAATTCTCGGTTGCTGAGCGTGGTTATCGGAGGGTACAGATGGTGCCCGGTTTGAGTAGGTGGTGGGGACACCGTATGGAAGGAGAAAGTGAGCTTCTAGTTCTATGGTTGTACCTTGAGGGACTTGGTTCGGTCAAGGTCAAGTGGTGCGTCGTGGGAAGTAATTTGAAGATGAGATGCCGAAGGCTTTGAGGACGAAGCCTAATTTAAGTGGGGGAGAATTGTAACATCCCGGAATCGCAAAAGTAGAGTTGAAGGGCTAAAAGTGTAAGTTTTAGAGGATGACTCGGCGAGTCCATGGATAGACTCGGCGAGTCAGGTCGCGGTCATGGTCGCGTGTCAAGTGGCCTACTCAGCGAGTCCCTAGGATGGACTCGGCGAGTAGGTGCTGTATGGAGAAAACCCTAATTTTCGGGGTTGAGCCCTATATAAAGAGCATTATACCCCTCCACAGCCTCCCTTATTCCCCCCTTGAGTTCCAGAAACCCTAAATTCATGGAGAGATCATTTGTGGAGAAAATTAGAGCTTGGAGAGGTGTTGTTTGAAGAGATCTTGAAGGAGAAGTGGCTTGGATCAAAGGGCTTTGCTTGGATTCGAGTTTGGCTGCTATTGAGGCATCTTTTGGAGGTAATATCTTCGTCCTTAGGCTGTGCATTCCTAGTTTCATCATTTTGGGGTTTGTGGGGAGTATGTCTTGGAATGTTTTGGAGTTTGGAGGATAGATCTGAGGTTGCTACCTTAGATCTGGAATATTGAAGGCCTAGAGTGCATTAAAGTTCCTGTGTTTGAGTGCTTAGTGAAGCCACCATATCCCAAACCTTGGTTTTAAGGTGAATATGGCTTAGATCTCGTTAGATTCACGTAAAGTTTGCCACTTTACGTGATGGATGGATTGTAGGAGGTTGGATCTATGTTTTGGATCAATTGCATGGCCCGAGATGCTTCTGTATGGATTCAGACCGGTGGTACTCGACGAGTCACATGGGTGGACTCGACGAGTTGCTTGAAGATGGCCTGGGACTCGACGAGTTGGAAGAACAACTCGGCGAGTAGGTTGAAGATGGCCTTGGACTCGACGAGTCCATTTGGACGTGGCGAGTCTTGTCGAGGAGGTCCCAATATTTCTGGTTGAGTCGATGAATCGGTGAGTCAAGGGATGACTCGGTGAGTTGGGTGCGAGTGGACTCAGAGTTGTTGGACTCGACGAGTCTTGGGGTGACTCGGCGAGTTGGGTCGCTAATTGAGGGAAGTTCTGAGCATAAGGACTCAGCGAGTCATTGGGATGACTCGGCAAGTAGGGTCAGTCAGGGGTTGACTTTGACTTGTCCAAGGTTGACCAGTTGTCTTCCAGGGGTATTTTGGTAATTAAGGGTATTTATTGAGTTGTATGTTTTGATGTTTAGTGGAGGAGTTCGTGTCAGAGTTTGGAGCAGCGGGATCTTATCTTTTCAGCCGGCAGTTTCGAGGTGAGTTATCCTCACTATATCAACAGGGTCTAAGGCACCAAGGGCGACCCTTTATTGTATTGAGATTCGGTTATGGTTATTATGTTATTGTTTGATGTGTCTGCATCCTGGTAGCTAGGATGGTACATGCTAGGAGCCCTTGCTAAGGTCAGTTTTCCCGATATACAGAGTGATGCTATGCTAGTGATTGGTTAGGTCGGTAACCCGGTTAGGGTATTGATATGCTATGTGATCTGCTTGCTCGGTTTGTTGACTATGACTGTTATATGAATGTATGTTTTGTGCACATGGTTGTTTGGACTGAAGATGGGTTGAGGAGGGTCCTGCTTTGTGCTGTAGGCCAAGATACCCAGGGCGGACCGGTTGTTCCGAAGGCCCAGCGAGCGGTCCAGATAGGCTGTAGGCCCCACGAGGGCGGACCAGACGTGCCGAGGCTTGGAGAGTGGACTAGGCCGACTGAAGGCCCGATGCGGGCGGACCAGTCACACTGTAGACTCAGAGATTGGACCAGGTGGGTTGAAGGCCCGATGCGGGCGGACCAACCCCACTGTAGACTCGAAGGAATGACTAGACCCAGAGGATGGATCCGTTGGACTGAAGGCCTGATACGGTGGACCAGTCACACGGTAGACCCGATATGCATGGCTGTTCTATGTTCTGTTATGTATGTATGTTTTATATGTTTTGGACCGGAAGGTCGTAGCCTGGAAGGGCGTATACGTGGTTGGTATTTTGGGGGTATCTCACTAAGCTTTCGGGCTTACAGTTGTGGTTTAATCTTTTTCAGGTTCTTCAGGAGACTGTGGCAAGGCGAAGGCGTGATCGTACCGCTCCTCATGATTTTGTAGCAATGTGATTCTAGGAATACTTAATGACTTGTATTGAAAAGCTTTTTGTAAACATTTTAGTGAAAATCGGGTTGTTTGAAAATTTTAAATTGGTTGTGTTTCTCGGATGTTACAGAATCCCACATGACCGTTGTTAAGAATATCTTTAGGTATCTCAAGAGAATATCCTCACTAGGAATATGGTGTCACATCCGCAAACCAGGATGGCCCAAACGTTCGGGGGTGGATGACTTTCATGTAATGTGTCATTACATAGAGAATAATAGTGACCAAACGAAACACAACCATCATAAATATAATTGAAAAGGTTACACTATTTCATGAGCTACATGTTTCAAAATCAATTACAATATGATGATAAAAATGATTTGTCTGACGCCTTAGCGTCCCATTCTCAAGAACTGGTAGTTACCTATTTTAGTGATTACCTGAGAATACAAGTAGTTTTAAAAGAGTGTCAACAATTAAGTTGGTGAGTTCATAAGCATTTGTATGTAGAGTTGCAAGTCTTTCGTTATAAAAGATAATGTTCGTTCCAGAAAATCCAATATTTTCCTTTATGAATTGAGTTGCTATCTTAAACCCCAATGACCGAAATGTACAAGTATTTTACATACTTATAACAGTACGTGCATGTTTAAAATATACAAAACCGTTTGAGTGAGTGTGTGCTCGTAAACTATATGTATCGTTGTTTCCCAGTGTGAGTTATTATAACCGTGCTAACGACATAGATGGTCTGTTATGACATTCTTCATACATTTGAGTGTTGTGACATTTGCCACCCCAAACCTCCTGGTGTAGCTGTTACAAGCAGCTTAGGTGCGAGATTGTCAATCCCAATATAGATCTATACACAACTATCAAGCTCTCTTACTGGAGAGTCTGGTTATAAAATAAGAAATTTGTAGGTACACTGATGTAACACCGTAAATTTCAAGACAAAGTTTTCGTTTAAAATAATCATTTTAATATTAAAACACCTGTTTAAAATCTCATTCATAATTGAATTACAAAACATAGTTCATTTTCACTTGAATAGAAAACCAGGATCCTCCAAAACATAACTCTTTCTCTGGTGTGTACAATCGAGCTGGTGCCGTCCTGTGTTACTGAAAGAACCTGAAAACAACATAACACAAAACCCTGTAAGCACGAAGCTTAGTGAGTTCCCCAATATACAACTTACGCACATACGCCTTTCCAGGCCCTGACCTTCCGGTCCACTACACAACGCCTTCCGGCCCATGAGATAAACGCCTTCCGGCCCATAACGTATTGCCTTCCGGCCCATAGCACATTGCCTTCCGGCCCATAACATATTGCCTTCCAGCCCATAAACATACACAACACATGATACACTTAACTTACCACATATAGCACATATATCATATTTCATATCCGACCTTCCGGTCGCATAACATATTGCCTTCCGGCCCATATAAACATACATAGCACGCATAGCAATTATCTTACCATTTATAGCACGTATAACACATATCATATCCGACCTTCCGGTCACACAGTCAAACCCTTCCGGGTACGGTATAGTGAGAAGACTCACCTCGCGGATACTGAAAGTTAGCAACTCCTGAAATCCCTCATACTTGATCCGCCGAGCTACAAGCTCCCTATAACATCATATATCTCTTATTAATACTTTTATCTTCCACGTTAACTGACCCTAAGAAATCATACATGGGTCAACTCTGGTCAACGGTCCACGGTGAACTCGACCAGACTCGGCGAGTACTCTGGCGACTCGGCGAGTCTAGTCGTCCTCCAATCCTCTAAGGTTTCCCTTCTACTCGTCGAGTATCCTCCTTGACCCGACGAGTTACTCCTGGAAGAATCGCGGGGCCACCCCGACTCCAGTCGCCGAGTCTGATGAACAACTCGACGAGTCCCAGTTATTCTTCAAGCTACTCGCCGAGTCTGCTCATCTGACTCCGCGAGTCCATGCCATGCAGCCGCTCAAACTGTTCCCTAAGGTCAGAACTGCTCCGACCATTCATAGGTCTGGCCTTCCTAGACTGATCCATTATGTATGGTCCTCATTTTGGTGCTCATGCTACACCCCAAGACTTATAATTCACATGTTGACCTAAGGCATAAGGATTTCAATCCAAAACCTTCACCAATTCCCGAAATGCACAAACATGGGATATTCTGGACCTCCAAGGGTCCTAATACAGGGTTACAATCGTTTGGGGAACTAGGGTAACATTCAATCTATCCATAAAAGGGTTCCATAAACCCTAATCCTCTAAATACATCACCATAGCAGAGTATACACGAATTCTTACCTGGATAATGTGTTCTCTGTGTCCCCAATCCTCAGAATGTGACCCCCTTGCTGTTCCTTTAGCCAAGCCCTTCTCTTCTTTGCACAACAACTCCTTCAAAATCACCAATGGCCTTTAATCTTGATCTAGATGCACACAATCGATTTAGGGTTCTTCTCAGAAGGCTAAAACGAACAATGACGGCCAATAAGTCCCCTTTATACGTCCCAAACCTAAACGGCTAGGGTTTTCGCTAAACAGCGCAGACTCGCCGAGTCCCTATCTGACTCGTCGAGTCCAGTCGCGAACCCGCGACCAGGTCTGCGATCGTACTCGGCGAGTCTGGCTCCAACTCGCCGAGTCCCCCCTTAAAACACCCCCTAAAATATAATTTTAACAATACTTGAAATTCCGGGCTGTTACAATTCTCCCCTACTAGAATCATACTTCGCCCTCGAAGTCTTACTCTGAAAATAGTTCCGGATGCTACTCCCGCATCTCACGTTCCGGCTCCCAAGTCATTTCCAATCCCTTCCGGGGTTGCCACTGAACCAACACCAGAGGTTCCTCCTTGTTCCTCAGAACCTTGATCTTCCGATCCCTGATGGCCACTAGTCTCTCAGCATAACTCAGGCTCGCATCCACCTAAATGTTCTCTAGTGGAACCACTGCTAACTCATCGACTATACACTTCTTCAACTGCGACACATGAAAAGTGTCGTGGATCTATCTCAATTCCGCTGGCAACTCCAAACGGTAGGCCACCCGTCCTACCCTCACAATTTCACGAAAAAGCCCAACATACCGGGGCCCCAACTTTCCCCTCTTCCTGGATCGCATCACCCCTTTTCCAGGAGAGACCTTCAGGAGTACGAAGTCGCCGACCTGAAACTCAAGCTCGGACCGGCGTCTGTCTGCATAACTTTTCTGTTGGCTCTAGGCGGTCAATAACCTCTGTTTAACCTGTTGAATCTGCTCTGTCGACTGAAGCACGATCTCTGTACTGCCCACTACTCCCTGTAACCGAGAATTACCCAAGATGCAGCTCTATTCTAAATCTCGACGATCACTCGGCCCATAAGGGTTAGGAAACCATGAATCACCGGATCCCCGATCCAAAGCCCACTGTATCCATTTCGGAACGACTGAGAGACCCATCCTCACTCTCAGAGCAACTCTCACGAGTTCTCCTCTTGCAATCGCATACACATGCTGCACTAGCCCCAACATACCTTTCTCTTCCCTTGCCTAGGGAAATCCTCTTGACGACCTTGCCACTACTCCATGTATCGCACATGCTCTGGATCTGCTCGCAAGGACTCTCGGGTCCATGCGTTAACTCTCCTCAGCAAATGAGGGTCCAATACCCCCCTCATATGCAACAGCTCAAAGGGCGGCATACCAATGCACTAATGATGGCTGTTGATATGAGACAACTCAACCAAGGACAATTACGTACCGCGGTTTCCTCCAAAATCTAATACACATGCCCGATGCATGTCTTCGAGCGTCTGAATCGTTCACTCTCTCTAAAGTGTCCTTAGATGTCATCAGGATAATCTCCTTTCTCATATTCCTCTTCAAGACTGAGTACCAGATCAGCTTTTGGCTCCACAGCTAAGCCCCCAACGTCACCCATAACGTGATCCAAATACCCCACTAACTTCCTCCCCGTGACCACTATCCCGACCCAGTGACACACAAGTCACAAAATCTTCTTTTCTTCATGCGAGAAAAATACAATCCAACTGAGGATCGTCTCAACTCAATTCTTTGGTTTCTGCTGCGCATATTCCTTGCGTATCTCCCCGCATCTTCTGACAGAGACAGAGACCCCCGACTCAACATCCAAGCTCCAAAGACTCAATACCAGAGCTACTCAAACCCAACTCTTCCACATCATACACTGCTTGAAAAACATTCCAACATCGAAATTCTCTTTCCATCTAGTGAGTACTGCAACTCCACGCAATATCACAACACCCTCTGAGTAGGGAGTACTACGGCTCGAATATCCATCACAGACTCTGGAGGCAATCAACATAACAAATGCCCATCTTTGCGAAAATCCACTCTCTCAAATAATCTCCCTGGATGCCCATACTCGAAAGGCTCCCACTAGATCCACAGATACTTGATATGCCTCACATCGATTCAATTCAGGATTCACGAATAACTCTGAAATAAAGATATCATACCCGAATATCTCAGAATACCCCAACAGCACATCACCAGATCCTGCCACAACCACTGATCTCCTGCCCCAAGCATCATATAGACACAATAATACATTTCTTCTGAACCCCATAATTATATCTATACTTTTCCCACCTTACAACTTCGGTGCATCTAATTTCTCGATTGTAATACGAGAAAACGCTGACGTTACGAGATATGCTAATAATTCTCCGAAACCCTTTTTCCCGACACTCAAAATCCAAACAAGGACACGCATACCGACCCAATCCTTCTCAATCTACTTGCAACAACACCAAACACCTGTCATGGATACATTCGTTCTCCTCCTCAAGTAATTCCCGCATTAACTCCCTTTGACCCTCTTCCTCGATCACCGACACCTCTGGTCTCATGATTTCTTACAGCATATCTCTATACTTCACTTATAACCACTCCTGACAAATCTTTGCTTCCCTTACATACTGTACCCGGTTCTCCCCCACTTAGGGTTCGAACCATTATCAATTAGCACACATCCAACCCACGACTATTTTTCCACCAGCGAAATTGCACCTGCCCCAGGAAAGTGCTACTCAACATCCGATGATTCCCCCTTAAGGAAATCAATCAACCCCCTATACTATGAACCTCTGATGAACTCTCCAAGAACTTCTCATCACGACTGCCTCTAATCGTTCCAAATCCCATACCAATCTAACACCAAGCATCACAACTGCTCAATAACATCCTTGGCTCATAGACTGCACCGCAAAATCATCATTCCTCTCACCTCAACTCATCAACCAATGTTCTAACACCAGAATTGTCCCAAGGACAGGGACCCACTCCCAACATAGACGAAAACTCTCTGCACTGCAAAACTCGACCGAACTCCCCACTGCTACCACTATAACACAACCTACTATTCTCAATTAGGTGTGGTGTGGTCCTCGACTACCTCAGTCCCAACTGACTGTCTGCTCCCGATAAGTCACTGCCTCGCGGCACTCCTGCTACCTGATACTCTGAGGAAATCATTATTGATAACGACCTGCAGGGTGTACTCCCAAATCCAAAACTGAAACATCAGGCCTCTCGTGTTTTGCACACGAACATAAATGGCACTACCCATCTAGAAGGTGACCTCTCCTCTATCGACTGATTGCTCGACTCAGACCGAAAATTTTCCTCTCCCTTTAACTCCTTACCAAAATACTCTGATAGGCACTCGCCTTCCTCTCGAGGAACGCTGCTTCATACTCAATCATGGTCTGCAGGCCTAAAACCCATAGCGTCCGATCTCTACCTCATCGATCATGACCGGATAACAAGATAATCACAAGCATCATTCAATACGAGTCATGGTACTCATCCCATGACATCCCTTCTCAATATGCTCCGGTGTATGGTACCCGAACCATAGCTTCACTCCTCAACCTACTCCGATGTATGGTACTCGAACCATAGCATCACTCCTCAATCTGCTCCGATGTATGGTACCTGAACCATAGCATCACTCCTCAACCTGCTCCGATGTATGGTACTCGAACCATAGCATCACTCCTCAATCTGCTCCGATGTATGGTACCTGAACCATAGCATCACTCCTCAACCTGCTCCGGTGTATGGTACTCGAACCATAGCATCACTCCTCCATCTGCTCCGATGTATGGTACTCGAACCATAGCATCACTCCTCAATCTGCTCCGATGTATGGTACTCGAACCATAACATCACTCCTCAATCCGTTCCTTAGGACCTTCAGAATGCTCCCTGTATCAAGTATGGGTCCTCTGCTTTCAGTAGTACGGGCCCATACTACCTGCCACATCTACCCATACCTTCCACACGGACCATCCTAGAGCTCCTAAGTAGCTGCTCAACCTGCTCTTTCACCAATCCCATCGCACGTGCCCGCTCTCCAGCGAAATCCTCTACTTTACCAGTGCACTCATTTGGCTAGGTTTACTCCCTAGTCTCTTCCGTCGTCCTCCCACTTCTTTGCTATCAGCTGCTGAAGAGCTCCTAATGATGTCAGCCATCTACCTCCTGAATATCGTCATACTCACTTAGTAGCTGACTCCCATCATCGAGAGTTCCACAAAGCACAAAGCAAGCAACATTCAAACATCGAAGAATACATAGGACTCCTTATCCGTGATAACTCCACCTACTCGGCTCATCCTCGGAAATACCCCTGAACTTTGTAACTCTACCCCTCGTGGGTTCTAGCTGGATACTCTCACTCATCACATACTCAAAACATAACACATATAACAACGAGTCCTGGGCTAAGGCATCACAAATCAGGCCACTCTAATCCTAACATATGAAATACCTAGCCTGTCTCTAGCATGCAATAATATCTCATAAAGTGCATCATACATATATCATAACACAAAAATAGGGTATTTTGGGAAATCACCGTTCGGGCTCTGGCTGATTGTACACACTGCTCTTTCTTGCTTTCTCTTTGAACTCTTATTCACTTTTAGGAAACTATTTATTTGAAAACTTTCTCTTACTTCCTCAGTTTGAGTCCAGATTTACCCGAAGGCGCATCCGAATCCCTCAAACCAAGGCTCTGATACCAATTTGTAACACCGTAAATTTCAAGACAAAGTTTTCGTTTAAAATAATCATTTTAATATTAAAACACCTGTTTAAAATCTCATTCATAATTGAATAACAAAACATAGTTCATTTTCACTTGAATAGAAAACCAGGATCCTCCAAAACATAACTCTTTCTCTGGTGTGTACAATCGAGCCGGTGCCGTCCTGTGTTACTGAAAGAACCTGAAAACAACATAACACAAAACACTGTAAGCACGAAGCTTAGTGAGTTCCCTAATATACAACTTATGCACATACGCCTTTCCAGGCCCTAACCTTCCGGTCCACTACACAGCGCCTTCCGGCCCATGAGATAAACGCCTTCCGGTCCATAACGTATTGCCTTCCGGCCCATAGCACATTGCCTTCCGGCCCATAACGTATTGCCTTCCGGCCCATAAACATACACAACACATGATACACTTAACTTACCACATATAGCACATATATCATATTTCATATCCGACCTTCCGGTCGCATAACATATTGCCTTCCGGCCCATATAAACATACATAGCACGCATAGCAATTATCTTACCATTTATAGCACATATAACACATATCATATCCGACCTTCCGGTCGCACAGTCAAACCCTTCCGGGTACAGTATAGTGAGAAGACTCACCTCGCGGATACTGAAAGTTAGCAACTCCTGAAATCCCTCATACTTGATCCGCCGAGCTACAAGCTCCCTATAACATCATATATCTCTTATTAATACTTTTATCTTCCACGTTAACTGACCCTAAGAAATCACACATGGGTCAACTCTGGTCAACGGTCCACGGTCAACTCGACCGGACTCGGCGAGTACTCTGGCGACTCGGCGAGTCTAGTCATCCTCCAATCCTCTAAGGTTTCCCTTCTACTCGTCGAGTATCCTCCTTGACCCGACGAGTTACTCCTGGAAGAATCACGGGGCCACCCCGACTCCACTCGCCGAGTCTGATGAACAACTCGACGAGTCCCAGTTATTCTTCAAGCTACTCGTCGAGTCTGCTCATCTGACTCGGCGAGTCCATGCCATGCAGCCGCTCAAACTGTTCCCTAAGGTCAGAACTGCTCCGACCATTCATAGGTCTGGCCTTCCTAGACTGATCCATTATGTATGGTCCTCATTTCGGTGCTCATGCTACACCCCAAGACTTATAATTCACATGTTAACCTAAGGCATAAGGATTTCAATCCAAAACCTTCACCAATTCCCGAAATGCACAGACATGGGATATTCTGGACCTCCAAGGGTCCTAATACATGGTTACAATCGTTTGGGGAACAAGGGTAACATTCAATCTATCCATAAAAGGGTTCCATTAAAACCTAATCCTCTAAATACATCACCATAGCAGAGTATACACGAATTCTTACCTGGATAATGTGTTCTCTGTGTCCCCAATCCTCAGAATGTGACCCCCTTGTTGTTCCTTTAGCCAAGCCCTTCTCTTCTTTGCACAACAACTCCTTCAAAATCACCAATGGCCTTTAATCTTGATCTAGATGCACACAATCGATTTAGGGTTCTTCTCAGAAGGCTAAAACGAACAATGACGGCCAATAAGTCCCCTTTATACGTCCCAAACCTAAACGGCTAGGGTTTTCGCTAAACAGCGCAGACTCACCGAGTCCCTATCTGACTCGTCGAGTCCAGTTGCGAACCCGCGACCATGTCTGCGATCCTACTCGGCGAGTCTGGCTCTAACTCGCCGAGTCCCCCCCCCCCCTTAAAACACCCCCTAAAATAAAATTTTAACAATACTTGAAATTCCGGGCTGTTACAACTGACTTGCACGTGAAGATTTTGGCTCGCAAAATTTGATTCAACGAGTTTACGCGTAGTTTAATGAAAACCTTTTTGTAGTGAAATAATAACCTTTCATATCAAATTTCATAGTGTAAAAGACCCATAAACTATACCGATTATAGTTTATCATAATGTTTTGTAGTGATGAAAAACCTTTACATTTATGATTATCACCTTTTTGTGGAAATAAAATAGCACGGAAATAATCAATATATAGTTCCTTATTATTATACACTTTGCTCAACATGTTAGAAAGTGTTGATGACTCATAAACTATTCTTTAAGAGTTTATTATAGTATTTTGGTTTTCGTAACCATATATAAATATATGAATATATATATATATATATATATATATATATATACATATATACATATACATATATACATATATATATATATATATATATATATATATATATATATATATATATATACATACATACATATATTTACATAGGGTCTAATATACTTAGACATTTACAACCAATAATTATTTTACAACAAACATAAATATGTGAGTCTTTCGTACGAAGATGTTCATTTTTCTAGTCTTTAACTTTCATGTTCACGTTTTTAGAAAAGTATAGAAAAATCAGCGTAAGTAGCAATCTAGATCCGTAAACAATCAATACATAGAAAATAAGTCTACTTTGTCCATGATTTTTTTATCCTGACCTTAATTGGTTCCTAACCAGAGTGAAAATATTCATTTTCATAGAATGGTATGCAACTGTTATGAAATGACAGGCCGTTTTGTAAAAATAAACATAAATCATAGAAAAATCATATGAATACGTGAGAGTCGTCCTTAAAAAGGTATAGGCCTGACATATATGCGTATTGTACAGTTTTGAAAAATATTAATTTTAAGATGGGTAAAACAGTCTGTGAATAGACCTCAACTTTTCTGGAAAAGTTGATTTTTAAGTTTAGATTTTGTTTTAGTGAAATGACTTGTATCCCCCCCCCCCCCCTAAAAACTTGGAAAAACTCAAAAATATAGAGGTATGAATTCACCTTATGTTTTTCTTGATGAGTGGAAGGTTGAGGATGAAGAGTTTCAAGTCGAGAGCACTTGACATTGCTTGGAGATTTTGATGATCCTATGGATGTTAATATGTGAATATGTGTGTAAATGATTTAATATTATTATGGATGTATGTATAAACCTGAGAAGTTAGAGGAGATACTTACCAAAAATGAGGAATGATCCAATAATAATCATTCAAGAAAACTTGGTTAGAGAGGGAGAAAGAGTGTCCTTTGGAGAGAAAGTGGAATTTTGGAGAAAATGGTGAAGTGAGAGTTTTATCTCCTGGTCATTCTTTTTGAAGGATGAAATAAGCAAGTGGATTGGTTGTTGGGATGTGTAATGGATAATGATTTGACCAAAGGTGACATGAGTTTGATGTGGGGATCCACATGATCCACTTGTGTCATTACTTTATGTATAATATAATATAATATCTTTATAGTTTAAGATATTGTTTAATGAAATGGTGTGATTTATATTTAATAAAGCACCAAGATTTGAAAAAAATATGAGTTTAGGAGGTCTAGGATGTGATAAAATATGAGTTTGATGGAAAACTGGCGTCAAAAAACTCTTAAAAATGACGATAATCCGAAACTGCTCAAAATTCCGATGTGGCGTACAAAGGCTTCATAGGCTGCGAAGGTCAGCAGTGCATATATGAAAGCTGAGAATCCACAAGTGAAGGATTTCATGCGAGAGTTTCCGAAAGAGAAGGTCCATGCTGCGAGTTTGCCCGATGCGAGTGCTAGGCATGTCAGATTGTCCGTGTAACACCCTAATTTTCATATATAGATTAAAAAAAACAAATAATCGTTCCAGCGTCTCCCAAGATCAATTAGGAACTTACTTACAGACTAAACTACAACGGAAACAAAATAAAATAAAATAAAATCTTCAACCGAAGAGGTTCGGGTGTTAGGTCTTTGCGGAAATCCTTTGTCGTCTTGTTGGTCAATCTTTCTCCCTAGCCTTCTTACTCCCACTTGTTAAATACTTCCATGGGTTACGCACATTTAAAGTTTCTAAATGGGTAAGCCTAGGGCCTAGTGAATTCGTGTTGCACATATATGTCCATCAATTAAAAAAAAAAACAAACAATTTTATCATATAGTTTCAATAAATCATACAACAAATATATCACCCGATGACATAATTTAGGGGAACGATTAATTATCTATAGAAAGAACCAAAGATTCATTTCCCTTCTCCTTGAGACAACTAATCATCCATTGTACTCAAGTATTTTAAATTTATAAGGAAATGAGTATAAATCTCAATTCCCATCCCCGCCGATCACACACATCCGTCATGCTCACGACGATTAAACACCCACTTGTTCCCAGTAAACATGTCAACAAAAATCACACGCACCGTAGATCACAGATACAAAATAACATTTTGTATGCAACCATACTTATCATAAAACATATTGTCAGTAAATAAATAGAAACAACATAATAAACGCATGACAAACATTTATGTGCGAACAACCACAGAACACGATAAAAACTCACCTTGCAACCGATAAGTCCTAACCGAAGCTTTGTTGCTAATCTGCACCCTACATTCCACTAACAAATTTTCTAAGGCAATCATCCTAGAAAATATCCTACACGTCCGTTTCGATTCAAGTATCCACATGTCTCATTCGGCCAACCAAAATAATTTTACATTGACGTTCGCAATTGAACTATGCCACTCTCTTCCCAACTAATTGATTTCATTTTTAATACTTAAAAGTTAAAACAATTTAAATCTTAAAAATACAAGACGAACTTGTGTCTCTTTTTTTATAAATAAAAGAAAATAAATAGAACTAGCAAGTAATCAAAACTCTATACCTCATTTACGTAATTTTGATTAAAATGCAATGGTTATAAATGTAAGAAAATAAATATTGACACGTCATTAAAACTATAAGGACCTTTTCCATAAATTCGTATACCAGTTTAAATGAAAAGGAAGAAACATACATTTTTCTAAAAATGGAAGTTAACACTTTATCAAACGTATAAGGATTGATTCTTTAAATTGAAATTTCATTAAAACAAGTGTTGCGAGTCTCGATATTTGACACGTCCAATGACCCACCCAAATAAAATTAAACCCATAAACACCCTTTCTTCTTAACCCGAAATTTTAACTCATTTTAACCATTTTTAATCTGTAAATACTTTTAAATTTCCTCCAAATTGTTTCAAATAATTATATAAAAATCAAAATACTTCTCTTCATTCTTTTTTTCAAGTTATCCATATTCATTTACCAAAATTTTACTCTAAATAAGATGGAGTCAAACATTTGTTTCAAGCAAAATTTATTTCTTTAAAATTCTCATGAAGCTGTGACTTATTGGCTTGAATCGAGACATGGGATTGAACAAGACACAAAATGCTTACATATAAACATATTTTAACAACTATAACGAGTTGAAACTAAAGAATCTTACCTTAATTTTGAGCATCACTTCCGAAAATACTTTACCGACTTCAAACCCCGATTTCTACTTCGTTTCTCTAACCTTTCTTGCAATTTTGGTGGGGTTTCTAGTCGATTTTTCGAGCTCTTTATAATGCCTAAGGCCTTGGAAGTTATAAACCCTTCAAATGCTAGAATTTATTTCCACAATGAAGGTGACGGTTGTGGACATGAAACCTTATAACTCTCTACTAATTAACTCATTAATTCTTGAACTAATCATTTTATTATAATGATATAATCTAATTACATATATATTTATATATTTTAGCTTTGAGTTATCACAAACTTCCCCCCGTTGAAAAATTTCGTCCTCGGAATTTCAACTAAACAACCAGAAAAGGGTATTTGGTCTTCTTATCACATATGTTTCCCCATGTCGCGTCTGACCCTTTATGTTAGTTTTACTGAGCATTCATGAGTTATATCTCCACATTCCCTAACTTCTTGACCAACTAATCCATTTCTTGTTGTAATCTCTTCCAAAATTATGACATGAAACTAAGGTTCTGATCATAAATAGACAAGCAAATGATCTCATTAATAACTTTTCCCACAAGTATATTTCACCCGATGACACAATTTAAGGGAGCATTTTATATATCCAGAGAAAGAACCAATGGTCCGCTTCCCTTCCCACTTGGCACAACCCGTCTGTTGTGCTCAAGCATTTAAATATCCAAGGAAATGAGTTAAGTCTCAATTTCCTATCTCCCGCCGGTCACACCACACTAGTTATGTTCCCGACTATCATACACCCATGTCCTCATTAAACGTGTCATCATATATTAGGAAAACAATTCTAAAAAATTTTCCACTTCTCCTCTACCGAGGATTCTTCCGAATCCTCCTCAGTCCACCCAATACACCGAAGGTTACATCAATCATCATCAAATAAATCTTACTTGGTTCCTTCCTTACATACGACTTAGTGAATAAGTGACAACATTAATCTTCCGTAATTCGTAACGATCTTACACCTTCTTTGACTTTTGGTAATCCATGCGCATATATATATATATATATATATATATATATATATATATATATATATATATATATATATATATATATATATATATATATCGTCCCCTTTTTTTTCGTGACGAGCACTACTAGTGCACCCCATGGTGATGTACTATATCGAATAAAAACTTTATCAAGGAGATGTCCAACTGCTAAAAAAATTCCTTCATCCTTATCGGTGCTAGTATAGTATGTCACTGTCACATTTCCTTGTTCGAGTCTCAAGAATGCTTCCTCTAACTGCTAGATCCTCGTTCGAGGACAAAACATCTCTCTAACGATTCTTGCAAACTCATCCCATGAGATCCTATTGGTTGTATGCGAAACCCTAATTGCTTTTACCCTGCCCAGCAGTACAAAGCCTCATTTTTAAACATCGTCACGACATAAACCACATTGTCCTTATTTCCACACTTACCGGTATCTAATGTTTCCTCTATCTCCGTGATCCACATTGATGATACGATTGGTCAACGTCCCCGCGACACATTTGTGGTTTACAAGTCATGAACATCTTGTAACAATTACCCCATCATTTGTCGTTTACATGTTTCCGTAATCGTAGTGCAACACTAGGGTCAGAAATTGTAGTGACATACCATATCCATAGCGTTCCTCTTCATCAACCTTGTTACCACCGTTCACATTCTATAGTGCATCTCGGTCCTTAACATTTACACTCGACAATGTAGATTGCATATCTTGATCAATATCGTCAATTAATTATTCTCGTGTAACCATATTTGTTGCACGACCTTGTCCGCAATCTTGACCCGGACCACAACCTCGATTGGAGTTAGAGCTCAATTTCACCAATTGTGCTCACACCGGTGCTATGATGACTCCTAGACCTCTTCCCTTACACCTACCTCTACCTCAAACCTAACCGCACCAACAACTGGAAATAAGGTTTACGGGAGTCTTTAGTTCTTCTTTGGGTGCAGAAACATCAGCTCCAAATTAGAATGTCTTCCCGATCTAGTGTTACCTTAGTAAGCCACTCTGATATCCCTGAGGATATGATGCCTACTAGTAAGATATGGTCTAAATTAGTTGTTAGGTTACTTCTCGCTCCTTCTGTCTAAGCTTAAGTGTTTACGGAAACACCTAATATGCTTAAACCACGCTTTGATACCAACTTGTAACACCCCAATTTTCATATATAGATTAAAAATAACCAAATAATCGTTCCAGCATCTCCCAAGATCAGTTAGGAACTTACTTATAGACTAAACTACAACGGAAGCAAAATAAAAAAAAATAAAGTCTTCAACCGAAGAGCTTCGGGTGTTACGACTTTTCGGAAATCCTTTGTCGTCTTGTTGGTCAATCTTTCTCCCTAGCCTTCTTACTGCCACTTGTTAAATACTTCCCTGGGTTGCGCACATTTAAAGTTTCTAAATCGGTAAGCCTAGGGCCTAGTATGTTCGTGTTGCACATATATGTTTATCAATTAAAAAAAACAAACAGTTTTATCATATAGTTTCAATAAATCATACAACAAATATATCACCCAATGTTATAATTTAGGGGAACGATTAATTATCCAGAGAAAGAACCAAAGATTCATTTCCTTTCTCCTTGAGACAAATAATCATCCATTGTACTCAAGTATTTTAAATATCCAAGGAAATGAGTATAAATCTCAATTCCCATCCCCACCGATCACACACATCCGTCATGCTCATGGCAATTAAACACCCACCCGTTCCCACTAAACATATCACCAAAAAAAACACGCACCGTAGATCACAAATCCAAAATAACATTTTGTATGCAACCATACTTATCATAAAACATACTGTTAGTAAATAAATAAAAACAACATAATAAACGCATGACAAACATTTATGTTCGAGCAACCACAGAAGACGAGAAAAACTCACCTTGCAACTGATAAGTCCTAACCGAAGCTTTGTTGCTAATCTGCACCCTACATTCCACGAACAAATTTTCTAAGGCAATCGTCCTAGAAATATCCTACACTCCGTTTCGATTCAAGTATCCACATGTCTCATTCGGCCAACCAAAATAATTTTACGTTGACGTTCGCAATTGAACTATGTCTCTCTCTTTCCAACTAATTGATTTCATTTTTATTACTTAAAAGTTAAAACAATTTATATCTTAAAAATACAAAACAAGCTTGTGTCTCTCTTTTTTTTTTATAAATAAAAGAAAATAAATAGAACTAGCAAGTAATCAAAACTCTATACCACATTTACGTAATTCTGATTAAAATGCAATGGTTTTAAATGTAAGAAAATAAATATTGACACGTCATTAAAACTATAAGGACCTTTTCCATAAATTCATATTTCAGTTTAAATGAAAAGGAAGAAACGTACATTTTCCTAAAAATGGAAGTTAACACTTTATCAAACGTTTAAGGACTGATTCTGTAAATTGAAATTTCATTAAAACAAGTGTTGCAAGTCTTGATATTTGACACTTCCAATGACCCACCTAAATAAAATTAAACCCATAAGCACCCGTTCTTCTTAACCCGAAATTTTAACTCATTTCCATCATTTTTAATCTGTAAAAACTTTTAAATTTCCACCAAATTGTTTCAAATAATTATATAAAAATCAAAATACTTCTCTTCATTCTTTTTTTCAAGTTATCCATATTCATTTACCAAAATTTTACTCTAAATAAGATGGAGTCAAACATTTGTTTCAAGCAAAATTTATTTCTTTAAAATTCTCATAAAGCTGTGACTTATTGGCTTGAATCGCGACATGGGATTGAACAAGACATAAAATGCTTACATATAAACCTATTTTAACAACTATAACGATTTGAAACTAAAGACTCTCACCTTAATTTTGAGCACCACTTCTGAAAACACTTTACTAACATTAAACCCCGATTTCTACTTCGTTTCTGCAACCTTTCTTGCAATTTTGGTGGGGTTTCTAGTCGATTTTTCGAGCTCTTTATAATGCCTAAGGCCTTAAAAGTTATAAACCCTTCAAATGCTCGAATTTATTTCCACAATGAATGTGACGGGTTTGGACATTAAACCTCATAACTCTCTACTAGTTAACTCATTAATCCTTGAACTAATCATTTTATTATAATGATATAATCTAATTACATATATATTTATATATTTTAGCTTTGAGTTATCACAGTTCGATGCGAGGCTAGGCATGTGAGAGGGTTTGCTGTGGGAGGGAGGGCTTGCTGAGAGGTTTCACTACGAGAGAGAGGGTTCACTAAGAGGTTTTGTTGTGAGAGCACTTAGCTTTGATAGGGTTTGCAGTAGACTTTCCATTTTCCATTTTCTCCTCCCATTTCGAGTGGCTTTCAACAAATTAAAGGGTTTGGATTGTATGGCTGTTTATGGAAAAGTTTGGAAGTGTGATTCTTGTTAATAAGAGACATTTGGGAGAGACTTGAGAGAGATTTGGGAGAGAGAGTGTGAGATTGAGAGAGATTATGTTCGTAGTCTTCGTTATAGTTTTTCCCCATAGTGTTAGGATTTTGAACTCCACTACACTGTGGTATGAGTTTTATTATCCCCAAAGGATACATAGTTGAACTTTTATCGCGTTAATACGTTACTTAACTTATCTAGTGTTTATATTTGACAATTTGGAAATCCCGAGTGATACCTTGTATTATAATAGTATGTTGTACATTTGGAAACATTAGGAAAACTTAGTGTAAACCCTAACGTACTAGTACTAGTTGAGTTGACCGAGTAGACAGTAGTCACATCATCCCCCATTAGAAGGAATTTTCTTCCAGAAATTACCAATTTGCGTGGGGCCTCAAGGGTCGAGGAAAAGATGTGGTATTCCTGTTTCATCTGGTCCTTACGTTCTGAAGTGAATTCAGTTCCTCACTTGGTGTTCCACTGGACCTTATATGGGTATCCCGCTTTGCTTTGTTCTCTTGATTTACTTGTCCATGATTTCCATCGGTTCTTCGGTAACGTGGAGACTCTCGTTGATTGCAATTTCTTCAAGTGGGATGACAATGGTCTCATTGGATAAGCACTTCTTTAAGATGGACACATGAAAGGTGGGATGCACATTACTGATTTCCTGTAGTAGTTGAAGTTTGCAAGCCACTAGGCCAATCCTGGTAAGGATCTCGAATGGCCCGATATACGTAGGACTTAGTTATCCATGTTTTCTAAAACGTACCATTCCTTTCTAGAGTGAGACTTTTATTAGCACATGGTCCCCAACCTAGAATTCTAGAGGCTTCCATCTTTTATCTGCATAACTCTTTTCTCGGTCCTTAGAAGCTTTCAGTCGTTCACAAATTTGAATGATCTTCTCTGTGGTTTCTCATATGATCTCAGGGTTGGTGAGGGTAATATCAGGCAACTGTCCCCTTGATAGTTGTGTGTCACCCACTTCAACCCAACACAAAGGTGATCTGCACTTGCGCCATAGAAGTCTTCAAATGGAGCAACCTTGATGCTAGTGTGATAACTATTGTTATATGAGAAATCGATGAGGGGCAAGTGCGTATCCCAAGCTTTACTGAAGTCGATCACACAATCTGTCAACATATCTTCCGATGTTTGGATATTCCTCTCACTTTATCCGTCGGTTTGTGGGTGGTAGGTTGTACTCATGTCAAGCCTAGTTCCCAAGGATTTTTTAGCGTTTTCCAAAATCGTAAGGTAAACCTACTATCTCTGTCGGAGATAATGGATGTCGGTAACCATGCAGTCGCATAATCTCCTTGATGTATGTAACACCCATAAAAATCAAGTCAATTTAAAACTTTTTCAAACATTCAAAATCCATCAGTTATTATAAAATTTTTTCAAAATAGTTTAATATAAGAGTCTCCCAGAAACATAGTCATAAAATGTGTGGTGTTGTACGGTCTCACCTTTGCCTTCTCGCGATCCTCTGAGCTACGTGAAACCAAAACTGAAATTGTAAGCACAAAACATAGAGAGTTCCACCAAAATACCAATATACTGCAAATATCACATATACAAATAACAACATGTATCGAGTCCACAGTTTTAAATATTGGATTACCCCTGGCCCACTGTATGAGTCTGGATTGCCTTCCGAGCCCACATCTCAAATCTAGATTGCCTTCGAGCCCACAGTACGAGTCTGGTATGCCTTGCCCGACCCTCAGATCATATCTGGAATGCTCCCGAACCCACAATACGAGTGTGGCATGTCCCACCCAACCCTCAGGTCATATTTGGAATGCCATCGAGTCCTCTGTATAAGTCTCGCATGCCCCGCCCGTCCCTCAGCTCATTTGTGGAATACTTTAGGGTTTGTTGGCTACTGCACGGAGCAGTATAACCTCAACCCAACCCATATAATATGTCAACATATATCATAACTAATGCACATACAGATAAACATGTAATACCACAGGTAACCCTACTAGTATACCAAACTGGCATAGCAACTAGCATGCATAACTAACTCGTACTCAGTATAATACCAGCTGCTAGAATATTATATCCAATGGGCCGGCATTTGTGCCTTCGACCCCTTAGTATAGTGAGGATAAATCACCTCGCACTGCTGAAGTCCTACGGAAGAAACTCCAGCTGTTGGTTGATAGAATCCCAAACTGCCAACATCAAATAATGCCCAATTAACAATTGGGTTCCAAGCCAACGTCCAACTCACACTTTAAAGGCCCAATAGTCAAGTAATGGGCCAAGGCCTAACATAGGCAAAATTGGGCCAAGACCTCTACATGGTCTTTCCTTAGGGCCCATCCAATTATTCTACTCCAAACTCTTGGTATTCCCATGGCCCAATATCACATAATCATCAAGGCCTAGTTATGGCCCACCTATGGCCTAATTTTCCAAAAACGGGCCCAATTCCTTCACATCGGCCTTATCCTACAGCACATCCAATTATTTTCGTACATTTCCTTTTCCTTGGATAGCTCATCAGTAACCCAATCACCAAAGCCCAGAAGAAAGGCCCAACTTAAGGCCTAAGTGAAATTAAGGTTAAGTGTTTCTTACCTAACCCATTAAGGACTTAATTTATTAAGTCCAATATTGTCTTAGGTTAACTGCAAAGGATTATTGATTTACATTTTCAATTTCGTAATTAATTCAAGTGCGGGCCCCGACAATTCCCCAAAATTAGGGTTTTATGCCATTAGGGATTTCAAATCCAGCCCATTAGTCACATGGTTGGGCTTTTAGGTCAATTAGGGCTTCATTGGGCCCATTAAGGTTTCATTGGGCCCACTAGGGTTTCATTAGGCCCATTCTATCCAAGTATCCGAAACAAGTCAAAACACAAACGAGGCACACTGCCACCCAACACGGCGGCTGGTGGCAGTAGGAGACGGCAGCCACCACCCTATGGTGTTGGTTTTGAGTTTTTAGTATCATTCCGACACCAATTACAATTTATGACACAATCCCGATAACACACACACAAACTAATATAAACACACACACACACACACACACACACTCCATATTACACAACCCACACATAACACGTCCTAACAAAGGAAACACCCAAACACACTTTTTTTTTGTGAGATATACCCAGCCACCCACCTGGTGGCGTATGGCAGCGGTAGTAACACAAGATGGCGGCTAACAACGGTGCTAATGGTGGCACAGTAGCGGCTGACGATGGCAGACACCATGGTTAGTGGCCATAGTGGATTGTCTCAGGTTTTTCTGACCAAGCGAACGCCTATAAGCAAGTCTCGGTGAAGCAGCAACCCTCACAACCCGAGTTCATTCGCGAAGCATGCACCCATCTCAACCACTTCAGGTGGTAAACGGTGATCGGGGAAGCAACGACAGAAAGGGTACAATAGCAAAACGAAATGGAGAAAACACACGGTGTTATGGTTCCTTCCAAGTTCAGCAGTAGCGACAGCAAAACAAACGACCGTCTATTTGTGTTCCGAGACGTTGCTGGCAAAGAGAAGGCGACATGCAAACAATTGGTCAACATGGCGGCGAGGTGTCAGTTGATACCGGCGGCCGATGGAACAATGGCACTCATGGTACGCCACTCCACGATAATCTTGAAACAAACCAACGTGGGGGAAGAATGGGGGTTGACAACGATTCTCTTGGCTGATCGAAAAGACAAGATGGGAGTGAAAGGTGGTGGCGGTCAGACGATGGAGGAATGAGAGATGGTGGCTGAAGTATAGAGTGGTTAGGGTTAGGGTTACAGAAGGCTGAGGCTCATATACCCGGTTCTAATAAACTACACCTCATAATGACAACATTATCCCCTCCTTTTCCATTTTCTTTCACAATAGATCCATATTTTACCATTTACACCATGCCTCCTGAAATCCTTCACAATTTAAGTCTGAATTTAACTAAGCAGCCCCTCCCTCTACAAATCCTTTTCAAATTAGGTCCATAATTTACTCTTTAGCCCTTGTTTCCATAAATCCTTACAAAATAGGTCCTGGATTTACACTTTAATCCCCAAAACTCTAAATCATGCCATTTGACTCCCCGAAACCAACACCCCACTAATTATTATTTTATTTTGGACTATAATAATAATAATAATAATAATAATAATAATAATAATAATAGTAATAATAGTAATAATAATAATAATAATAATAATAATAATAATAATAATAACTTCTTGTGGTTCCGGGTTTATTATTTAATTATTTTACTTTAAACGGGATGTTATAATGTACGTCCTTGTTATTTTATCCATCATGTCTTTCTCTTTTATTGGTAAGAAGTGTGAGGATTTGATTAACCTATCGACAATCTCCGATATGGTGTCGAGTCCACCTATCATCTTGGGTAATTTGGTTATGAAGTCCATGGTTATCCACTTCCACTTCCACTCGCGTATCTCCGGTTAATGCAGCAAACCCGAAGGCTTTTGGTATTCTACCTTAACCTTGGCGCAAGTCAAGCACTTTCCCACATACGTAGAAATTTATGCTTTCATGTTTGGCTACTAGTATAGTCTATTGAGGTCTTAATACATCTTTTCTGAACCTGGATGAGCAAAGTATTTGTTCTTGTGAGCTTCGTTCATGACAAAATCTCTAAAACCACCAAACTTCTGTCTAGATCCGGTTCACAAGCTAACAAGATCCGTCACCTTTGACTTCCACGTTTTTATCCATTCCTCTCAAGGCTTCACCTCCTAAATTCTCAGGTTTCAACGACTCGAGCTAGGCTTTCTTAATCTGTGTGGATAGATGTGAATGGATGGTTATGGTTAATGATTTTACTCAACAGCCTAAGTATTCTTTTCGACTTAGGGCATCTGCTACTACATTGGCTTTTCCTGGATGGTATAAAATTTCACATTCGTAATCATTTAGTAGTTCTACCCATCTTCGTTGTCATATGTTGAGTTCCTTTTGATTGAGAATGTGCTAGAGAATCTTATGGTCAGTGAAGATTGTGCACTTCGTACCACAGAGATAGTCTCTCTAGATGTTCATCACAAACACCACTGATCCTAATTCAAGGTCATGAGTGGTGTAGTTGACTTCATGTGTCTTAAGTTGTCTCGAGGCATAGGAAACGACCTTTCCTCGTTGCATGAGTAGACACCCAAGACCCTGGTTTAATGCATCGCAGTAGACCACAAAGTCTTTTGTCCCTTCTGGAAGAGACAATATCGTAGCATTGCATAGAGCTTGTTTCAGTGTTTGGAAAGAAACCTCTTATTTACCCTCCCAGTTGAAGGTCACTCCTTTCTGAGTCAAGGTAGTGATTGGCTTAGCGATCTTGGAGAAGTTTTCGATGAACCTCCTATAGTAGCCAGCAAGGCCTAAGAATCAGCGGATTTCCGTCAGTGTCCTTGGTGCTTTCCAGGTCTCAATTGCTTTGATTTTAAGGGATCTATATGTATCCCTTCCTTGTTGACCACATGTACCAAGAAGCCCACCTTCCAATTCTAAAATTCTCATTTTGAAAATTCCGCGTATAATTTCTCCGTCCTTAATGTATCCAAAACCTTTCATAGATGTTAACTATGCTCTTCCTTACTTGGTGAATAGATCAGTATGTTGTCGATGAATACTATGACGGATTTATCCAAGTAGGGTCGCCACACATGGTTCATTAGGTCCATGAACACCGTGGGAGCATTAGTCAATACGAAAGGAATCAGTACAAACTTGTAGTGGTGACATCCTCAATTTCACGGCCAGAAAAGACCGATTTTGTTTATGCTTTATAAAAATCAGATTACCTTCATTTAATAAAAATGTTGCGGAATTTGTTGCAAGTAAAACATGATTAATACGTTATCAAAGTATTCCAAAGAAAATTATTTTTATTCATTTTAAAACATTTGGGATGTCATCGTCAATACATAAACATAAGCATCAACAAAACTTACATTCATTATCACTAGTGATTTATATCTCCTTAATCTCTCAGTGTAATGTGACTTCATATCAACACCTATGGTATAAATAACTGAGTGCGTTAGGTTGCGAAACCTAGTGAGTACATAGGGTTTTCAACCCACATTAATATAATTATTATGTTTAATTATCAAATAATTAACCCAATTACCCATCCCCATGATCCTCTTTAGCCTTAAATATCTACCCTAATAATCAGTTATTTCTCGTTCATTCATTCCTAAGGATGGTCCTAAGGAATAGGTACAAAGTCCATCGTTGTCAACGACACATCTGCTAGTTCTATCACTTAGGCGCAACTGCTAGTTCTATCACTTAGGCGCATATGCCTGAATTGTGACATTCTATATGAGGTGCAACTGCCAGTATTGTCCTTTGAGCACAACTGCTAGGGTTATCTCGTTTATTGACAGTATCTCTTTCGAGAGACCACTCGCAATACATGTCAATGGGTTTTTTGAGTAAACCAGTGAACACATCGTTGACAACACCTACAGGTTGCGAGCATACTAGTGTTCCACTGGACTTTCTAGAATAGTCCGTTGTTGTCATCCATACTCTGCTAGATGACGGGGCCAACATTTGGAAACAAGGCTTCTCACATTGTCCACCTCTCACACTTATCTCATGGTATATATCACCTCTCAACTCATCATCCAACTCATATTTCATCTACCCATGTTTTACCTAACATATTTCGTAGATATAAAATACATATATAGTTTAAATCAATTAAAACATGTATAAAATCTTTCATCCAACATATAAATCAAGTATTCAGACAATATGAACACATAACACATAATTTATATAAAATAGTTCATATCTATGTGTAAGATGAAAGTAACTATGCACTCACATGTGAAGGTAATGATTCCGAACTTCGACATCACTTCGTTACTCTTGAAAGAATTTCCTTCGTGAGAACCTAGTATCAGTACGACTAGAGTTTAGTCTAACGTTTGACGAGACTAATTAATAGTCTAGCTATTATTACTATTATATAAGCGTTAAAAAAAACTTATACAACCCATAATAATAGCCCAAATACTCCTTATAAGGTCCTAATAACATTACTATATTGAAACATAAGGTATACTAAAGATAGGGTAGGCATAGCTCACTTACAGCGGGTTTTGTCAAAAACATGGCTTTGCTGGAGGAGCGTTCCCAAGCAGAAAGGAAATTGATAGCTAGAAATGCTACATGTTAAAATGTGATTTTATCACATTATAACATGAATGAAAGTATATTCCATTCTTGAATTTGACTCTAAGAGACCTGAGTCTAAGCGTTGCGACAGACGATGAGAAGTCATTGCAACATGATCCATCGGTCTATTCTGGAAATTAGACAAGTTATCTTAAGTTGTTAAGAAGAAGGAGTCTTCAGTAAGGATCGATATTTTGACTTGAAGGTCATAATTTGGAGTCTAACACCACTTGCAATCAAGGAGTCCAAGATTTAGATACTAGTTCGTAGCAACATACAAGTTACGGTTATTACCTAGGATGAAAAGATAACATATGGAGTCATTATACAATCCTATTTCGTTGATGATTCCGAGACGTAATCATCCTAAGGGGAACATAATTCTCCGTCGGCTAGTTCTCCACCGATCTTAAATTTAATAGTAGGGGGAAATTATACAGTTAAATGTTCGCGTAAAATTCATAACCTCTACATATAGACTCCGTTTTTGTCTATATTTTTTATCATTGAGTTCCTATTAATGAGATATTCAACTCTTATTTAGGTCGCATAGGCCAAAAACTGCTCGAACTAAAATTCGATTTTCGGGTCATGCACTACTAGGCCAAATCTTAGAAAATTCATAACCTCCTCATACGAAGGGGGATTTGGTCGTTCTTTTTTTTATATGTTCTCCGTTTAACGTATAATACAACTTTTGATTAGACCACTAAGGCTCAAAATTAATTTATCAAAAATTCACTATTTACGTCTCCCGGTGCCATGCCGGTTTTGCCGTAAAACATCGACGAGCCAGAACTTCTTCGTTATAACTCGGATTTTTGCATTCTTTATATGTATGGAACCCTTGAGACATATTACACAACTTGCTTAAGATTATTTATTCTAAATAATCTTTTGTCGAAAAGTCGTTTTTGACCCTTATTATCTCTAAATTGACTTGCTTGGATCTACGGGCGTTACAGTAGTAATCATAGTGAGTCCTAAATGTTGTTTTAGAGACATCTTCCTCCCTCGGTTGTACCTGGAGGTACCCCGACCTCCAGTAGATTTTTGAGAAATAGTTTGCTCCTTAGAGTTGGTCGCATAGATCGTTGATTTGGGGTAGGGTATATGGGTTCTTGATGGTGAGTTTGTTCAACTCCTAATAGTCAATGCACATACGGAGCAATCCGTCTTTTATCTTCACGAATACAACCGGTGCTACCCAAGGTGAAAAACTTGGTTTGATAAACACTTTGCTTAATAATTCGTTTAGTTGGCTAGATAATTCTTTCATCTCGTCCGAAGCCAATCGGTATGGTGATTTGGCTATATGAGTGGCTCCTAGGACCAAGTCGATTCTGAACAAGACTTGTTGTGCGGGTGGTACACTTGGAAGGTCGTTTGAGAATACATCGGGAAAGTTACAGACCTCTGGGATATCCTTGATAACCCTCACTTCGTTCTACTTATCAACAATGTGTGCTAGAAATGCATGGTACTTCTTGCGTAGGTTGTTATCAGACTTGATGTAGGAGATGATTCAGAGGTTTTTTGGCTAGTTTTGTTGTCATAGATGACGAGGGTTTCCTTACTTGGTAAGTTGAGTCGGATGGCTTTTTCGTAGCACAAGATATCAACATGGTGAGGAATTAACCAATCCATGCCAATGATAACGTCGAAACTCCTTATAGTGACATGCATTAGGTCGATTTGGAAGGAGTGATCGTTTAAAGTTAGGGTGAATCCTATGTATATATCTTTAGTGTCTTCAATTTTTCCGTTTGCTATTTCTATTGTGAATATTTCATTGAGTGGTTTTGGCTTTTGTTTGAGTATATATTTAAACTGATGACTTACAAAACTCCTTTCTGCACCAGTATCAAAAAGTATGCATGCGTATAAGTTATTGAGAAGAAACGTACCAGTAACCACAGTGGGCCCCTTTATTGCTTCCTAGCGCCCTATGGCCAACACTCTTCCCACACCACCAACATTGGTGTTGCTTGCCTTTTGGCATTCCCTTTTGAAATATCCTATCTCCCCGCATCTGTAACATGCTCGAATTACCCCGACATTTGTTTCTTGCGTGGTCTGTTGACCTGGTGTCCTACAGAAGCTGCTAGTATGCCCCTTTTTATTACAGTTGTTGCAATGCATTTCTTGGCAAGCAATGGTGTAATGAAAGTTGCATTTGCCACATTTGGGTAGGCTCCCAGCATATTGTCTCACTAGTACTAGAGCGGCAAGAGTTATGGAAGCATGGACTGCCACAATTTTTATTTCTTTGTAGCATCTTGTGTCGGCTGTCCCTTCTTCTTGTTCTAGAACTTCCATTGGGAGTGTTAGTGACTTGGCATGGTCATCCCACCATGAGAGGGCCCCATCAGCAAATGTATAGGTCACGAATTTGAACTTGTTTTCTTCTGGGCATGCACAAATCTCAAATACTGACTCGGTCTTCTCGAGCGACCTTTTTGGGGTAATGACGCCTCTGCTTCCATAGAAGGACTTTGGCATGTAGTTTGAGAAGTCTTTGTAGGTAGATCCGCTTGGGACTCCTTAACTTTCATCCTGATTAGAGCTATTGGTATCATTTCCCACCCTACTGGTACCATTTATGCTAACTTGTGCCATGGCGGCTGCCATGACGGCTATTACAGCAGCATGAAAAATAGTTGTATCCATTGGTAGGGGTGGTGGCGGTGGTGGTTGAGTTGCTGGTGTGTTATTTTTATGCATGTTCGGCTTCCATGGTGGCACACTTCTACTACAAAGTTCAAAGACGAAATGATGATGAGTGTTCAATAGTTGTTACAAGTCGGGTGTTATCGAACTAGATTATTCTAGTTTTACGCGCTTCATGTTCTGACCTTAGTGTATTTTTTAAGCAATTCATAATGGAAGTTGTCACACCCCAAAACCAAGAACGGCGGAAACGTTCTGGGGCGGAGGACATCATGTAAGTATCACAACACAGTAAATGTAAATAAGCAAACAACATCATCCATTGCGTTAAATATATAATTTTAATACAAGTGTGTTATGTACATTATAGACACCAAAAATAACGTATATCAAAATAATAAGATGAGTCTTGAATGCGCTCCATCTTCTCAAAAGCTGGCCTCGGTACCTGTCTACTGACGACCTGAGAATACAAGTTATTTTGAAAGAGTTTATCAGCATTAAGCTGGTGAGTTCATAAGTATTTTTGTGTCGGTATTTATCATCCAAATGTTTGAACATGTATAAAGTATAAGTTTGTAAAATGTACGTAAAGATTTGCAATTATTTGTAAAAGTTTGAATCTCTCAGAAAAACCTATATTTTCTATTAAAGTAGCCTTCTACCAAGGCTTAACTGTTTTGTATGCTCATTTGATGTAAAAGTGTGTAATTTCCCAAATGTAACTATCATTTAACAAAATATAGTTTGTACATAAACGTTTAAGTGAGGTTATCACTAAAAATATGTAATGGGTAAATTATTGTAGTATTGTAGCCTTGTATTATAAGAACTACTGCTGTACTAACTATCTTAAACCGGATTTATATTAAGGCATTACGTGATAAATTGCACCATACTATCGACTAGTAACAACGACAAATGAATGGTCGTAATAACGGAATGACGTTTGGCACCCGCAGACCTGCTGGTCCGGCTGTAGCTAGCAGCAAGGTGTAGGATTGTCAATCCAGTATAGATCTATACGCAAACTCACGCTCTCCCTTCAAGAGAATTCTGGCTACAACTCGAGCCATGACAGTTAAGTCATGCTCCGATTTAAATCACAATAATAAAGTATTCATGTATATGTACTGTTTCTCGTTCTAGTATATGTATATGTATTGTTTCTAGCATCACTGTACATGTATTGTTTCTAGTATATGTATATGTATTGTTTCTAGCATCACTGTATAAGTATTGTTTCTAGTATATATATATGTATTGTTTCTAGCATCATTGTATATGTATTGTTTCTAGTATATGTATATGTATTGTTTTTAGCATCATTGTATATGTATTGTTTCTAGTATATGTATATGTATATGTATTGTGTTACCCCGATGGTAACTAACTATTGATGTACTGATAAATATGAATATGGAAGTACTTTTATTTCTATACATGTATATATGATATATAACTAATGTTGAAACGACTTTCGGATGGTCACCCGAAATTCCACCAGACCACATCTCAGTGCGCGAGAAGGAAATAGGGCGGATGGCCTTCCTAAGCCCTTTAAACATTACTTATATATATACATATATGGGCATGCAATTTATAAGAAGTAAAACAAAGTTTAATAAAAGCATTTGATAAGTAAAAAGAGTTTGTAAAACATTTGAAGTGAAACAGTTTGATAAAACGTTTGAACATTGGTAAAAAAATCGTTGTTTTCCTAGTTATTAATCACATGTGATTAAATGCAATCACATGTGATTGAAGCAATAACTATAAGTAATTGACTTGTATTCCCCCCCATAAAGTATTTAAAACATTTAAAATCATTTCAAAGGTTGATTCAAGGGGTATGAACTCACTTGTGGTGAGTCGTTTGAATTGCAGTGTCGGATACCGTGCTAGGTGGCAAACGGAGACTTGTTTACTCGCACGAGCCTAGTTATCATATAATAAGCATATATATAACTAATTAGACAAATAGTAACTTAAATAAATAAGTTAAGACACTTAGGAAACATGTAAACACTTTTATGAGTGTTTAAGGTTCAAATGGTTGCATCTAAGTTGCTACGGGACAAGGCAAAAGGGTTTGAAACATCAAATGGCCTGGCATAGGATTTCACCACCCAACAAACCCCACAACTTGGAGTTTACGGTCGTAAACTCATGGGTTTATGGTCGTGAACTCCTCAAAGGGTGGTCTTGGGTGTTTTATGGTGCTATCTTGATCCTAGAACACTCCTAGCTTTGTTGGAATAACACATGAAGTAGTTTAAGGCTCTAGAATACCCCATAGTGGAGTTTTCAGCCTAAAGTCCATTCACCCTAGAGTTTACGGCCGTAAACTCCTATGGGGTGATGGCTTTTAATTGTTTTGAGGCTCTTACACATCAAGGATGGCTTCCATGAATTTATCTAAGGCTAATGGGGACAAGAGGCACACTTTTGTGCCTTCACTTGGAGTTTACGGCCCAAGATATGTTCCTTGGCCATAAACTCCTTTCAAGGAGTGATTTTTATGTGTTCTACTCTCCATTCTAGTCCCAAGTACTCAAGGTAAATTGTCTTAAGGCCTAAGGTGTGCTTGGAATGATTTTTACCCTTAGAAAAGGGGTTTACGGCCCAAGATCCTTCCTTGGCCGTAAACTCCTATAATTCTATCATTTTGAAGTGTTTTGAAGTCCAAACTAAGCACAAGTATTAGTGGTTAAAGTCCTTAGGCTCAAGGAGGCAAGTTAGGGCATGTTTGACCTTTAAAAAGGGGTTTACGGCCCAAGAAAGTTCCTTGGCCATAAACTCCTCTAACTTGTTGATTTTGGATGCTTTCTAGTCTATAAAGATCATACACAAGGTCCTTTACACGTTGTCTAACACGGAATCAGGGCTAGGAAGCCTTAAAGTTCCATTTTGGAGTTTACTCCCCAAGAACGTTCTTGCGCGGTAAACTCACGGATCTTGTATTTTGGACATGTAATTGATGTTATAAAGCATATAACAAGTATTAAAACACGTTTAGGAAAGTAGACTCACAATCTGGGATGAAAACCCGAAGATCCGTCAGAGAGAATTGGCTTTTCTCTAGTTGGAATTGTGAATAATGAATTAATTAAATTCAGAAATCTATTTATAGTCCTAATGTACACAAACTTGTTCGGACAAGTCTGAAATTTACAGAAATTGGACTAGCTTCTATTGAATAGATAATGTTCGTACAATGGAAATTTCGGGTTGTCACATCATCCCCCCGTTAGAAGAAATTTCATCCCGAAATTAGAATTTAATCAAATAAGAAGTTACAAATAACTAAGCGAAAAGATGAGGATATTTCAGTTTCATCTGATCCTCGTGTTCCCAAGTGAATTCTGGTCCTCGCTTGGCGTTCCAGCGAACCTTCACGATAGGGATACGGCTTTGCTTCGTCTGCTTGACCTCACGGTCCATGATCTCTACAGGTTCTTCCACGAAGTTGAGGCTCTCGTTGATCTCAATCTCGTCGAGTGGGATTACGACACTCTCGTCGGACAGACACTTTTTCAAGTTAGATACGTGGAATGTAGAATGTACGTTACGCAGTGTGTCGGGTAGATCAAGTTTGTAAGCTACGGGGCCGACTCTTGCGAGAATCTCGAAAGGCCCTATGTACCTAGGATTAAGCTTCCCACGCTTACCGAAGCGTATCAAGCCCTTCCAGGGTGAGATTTTGAGAAGGACTCGGTCTCCCACCTAAAATTCCAAAGGTTTTCTGCGTTTATCAGCATAGCTCTTTTGTCGGTCTCTAGAGGCTTTCAATCGTTCACGAATCTAAACGATCTTCTCTGTCATTTCCCAAATGATTTCCGGACCAATGAGAGTACTGTCGGAAGCTTGCCCTCTAGCTAATTGGGTATCCCCCACCTCAGCCCAACACAGAGGGGATCTGCACTTTCGGCCGTAGAGAGCTTCAAATGGTGCTGCTTTTATGCTTGTGTGATAACTGTTGTTGTAGGAAAATTCGACGAGGGGTAAATGAGTATCCCACGCTTTTCCAAAGTCAATTACACAAGCACGCAACATATCTTCTAAAGTCTGGATTGTCCTCTCACTCTGTCCGTCAGTCTGTGGATGGTAGGCTGTGCTCATGTCCAACCTTGTTCCTAGGGAATGTTGCAGTGATTGCCAAAATCTTGAGGTGAACCTACTATCTCTATCGGAGATAATGGATATAGGTACACCATGTAGTCGTACGGTTTCCCTAATGTATGTTCTCGTAAGTTTCTCCATCTTGTCGGTTTCTTTGATAGGCAGGAAGTGTGCAGACTTGGTCAATCTATCAATGATGACCCATATGGTATCAAGTCCACCCGTTGTCTTGGGCAACTTGGTTATAAAATCCATAGTGATCCGCTCCCACTTCCATTCTGGAATCTCTGGTTGTTGCAGTAAACCAGAGGGCTTCTGGTACTCGACCTTTACCTTTGCGCAAGTAAGGCATTTACTTACGAAGGTAGCAATCTCTGCTTTCATATTAGGCCACCAGTATAGCTTTTTAAGATCCAGATACATCTTATCTGAACCTGGGTGGACGGAATACCGAGTGTTGTGCGCCTCAGTCATGACTAAGTCTCGGAAACCACCGTGTTTCGGTGTCCAGATCCGATCGATGAAGTATAAGGCTCCGTCACCCTTGGCTTCTAAATTCTTGTCCATTCCTCTAAGGGATTCACTCGTCAAATTTTCAGGTTTCCTGGCTTCAAGTTGGGCCACCTGAATTTGGTTAGACAAGTGTGAATGGATGGTTATTGATAATGACTTGACCTTGCGACCAGAATATTCTTTCCGACTCAGGGCGTCTGCTACTACGTTGGCTTTACCCGGATGATAACGAATATCGCATTCGTAATCACTGAGTAGCTCGACGCACCGTCGTTGTCTCATGTTGAGCTCCTTCTGATCGAATATGTGTTGTAAACTCTTGTGGTCGGTAAAGATAGTGCTCTTCGTTCCATACAAGTAATGTCTCCAGATCTTCAGGGCAAACACTACTGCTTCCAGTTCAAGATTGTGTGTCGTATAGTTAACTTCGTGTGTCTTCAACTGTCGGGAGGCGTAGGCGATGACCTTACCTCGTTGCATCAGAACACACCCAAGCCCTTGGTTCGATGCATTGCAATAGACTACGAAGTCTTCTATCCCTTCGGGGAGAGATAGTATTGGTGCGGTGCCAAGGCTCGTTTGAGCGTTTGGAACGCTCTCTCTTGTTTCTCTTCCCAGTCAAAGGCCACGCCTTTCTCGGTCAGGGTTGTAAGAGGTTTCGCTATTCGGGAGAAGTTCTGAATGAATCTGCGGTAGTAGCCAGCAAGACCTAGAAATTGACGAATTTCTGTCGGCGTCTTAGGTGCTGACCAGTTCTCGATGACTTTAATTTTGGATGGGTCCACGTGGATTCCCTCTTCGCTTACCACGTGTCCTAAGAATTCGACTCTTCGGATCCAAAATTCACATTTCGAGAACTTTGCATAAATTTTCTCCATTCGTAAAGTTCCTAAAACTAGTCGTAGGTGATCGCCATGCTCTTATTACTTCGGGAGTAGATTAGGATGTCGTCAATGAAAACGATGACGAACTGATCCAAGTAAGGTCGGCATACTCTGTTCATCAGGTCCATGAAAACTGTTGGCGCATTGGTCAATCCGAATGGCATCACCACGAACTCGTAGTGTCCGTAACGAGTTCGGAAGGCTGTCTTTGGAACATCTTCCTCTAGCACTCGTAACTGGTGATAACCGGATCTTAGATCAATTTTGGAGAAATAGTTCGCCCCTTGCAGTTGGTCAAATAGATCGTCTATGCGAGGCAGAGGGTAACGATTTTTGACCGTCAGTTTGTTGAGTTCTCTGTAGTCGATACACATACGAAATGATCCGTCTTTCTTCTTAACAAACAAGACCGGTGCTCCCCAAGGTGAGAAGCTTGGTCTTATGAATCCCTTGCTGAGCAGTTCGTTAAGTTGACTAGATAATTCCTGCATCTCTGCTGGTGCTAATCGGTAGGGCGACATGGCTACTGGGGTAGCTCCTGGGACTAAGTCGATTCGGAACTCGACCTGTCGTTGCGGAGGTAATCCAGGTAGTTCTTCTGGGAAAATGTCAGGAAAGTCGCTCACTACTGGAATGTTCTTGAGTTCTTTCGTTTCGAGGTTCGTGTCGACGACGTGAGCAAGGAATGCGTGGTATTCTTTGCACAGATATTTCTGTGCTTGAATACTTGATATAATGCGAAGACTCGCACCAGGTTTGTCGCTGTAGACTATAAGAGTTTCATTAGACGGAAGGTTTAGTCAGACTGCTTTCTCGAAGCACATGATGTCGGCGCGATGAAGACTCAACCAATCCATGCCGATGATGACGTCGAAACTTTTTATTGAGACCGGCATGAGGTCGATTGGGAATGAATGGTTATCTAGGGTTAGGATACATCCTAAGTATATGCTATTAGTGTTTTCTGTTTTGCCGTTAGCCATTTCTACTGTGAATTGTTCTTTAAGTGCGTGTGGTTGTGGTTTAAGCATGCGAGCAAATTTGTGGTTTACGAAGCTTCGCTCCGCTCCACTATCGAACAGAATGCATGCATAGGAGTTATCGAGGAGGAACGTACCAGTCACCATTGTCGGGTCAGCGACTGCTTCCCCGTGGCCTATAGCTAGTACCCTCCCTGCTCTTCCCGTATTTCTCACTTTGGGGAAGTCCCTCTTATTGTGGCCTGTTTTGCCACATCCATAGCAAGTTGGGCTCGCGCCAGAGCCAGGGACTTGCATGATCGGTTGTGTCGGGAATTTACAGAAACAGACGGTGTGTCCTTTCCTGTTGCAGTTAGAACACTGCATTTCACGGCAGGGGCCGTTGTGGTGGAAGTTGCATTTGTTGCACTTCGGCAAACTTCCAGCATACTGCTTCCCCGGAGCAGTAACAGCAGTAGGGGTTACCGCAACATGCACTGCCACGATTTGCTGTTTCTTCGAAGCTCGCTGTTTCTTCTTCTCATCCCAGAACTTCCGCTTGTTGCCCGCAGGTTTGGAGGGTTCTGGGATGGCTTGGGTGGTTGTGGTTACGGGGGTCTTGACTCCATGGTCAATAAGTCTTTGTGCCAAATGCTTGGCACTGTCAAAGGTAGTGGGGTTGGATGCTAAGACATTCCCCTGGTAAGGAGGCACTAGCCCCCATACATACCTTTCGATCTTTTTCACCTCAGTGGGAACCATATTGGGGCATAGGGCCACCAGTTCGCTAAAGCGGGCAGTTTAAGCGATCACATTGGTGCCCTTCATGGTCAGGTTCCAGAGTTCATGTTCTAACTTCTGGACTTCGCCCCTCCGGCAGTACTCCTCAGTCATGAGGTCCTTCATCGTTTCCCAGCCCATGTCGTTAGCCACAACGAGAGTTAGGGCTTTGACGTGGCCGTTCCACCATGTTAGGGCTTTATCCTCGAAGGTGCATGCGGCATATTTCACTTTGAATGCAGCAGGGCACGAACATATTTTGAAGACTGATTCAGTCTTCTCGAACCATTGCGAGAGAGCAATGACTCCGCCGGTGCCATAGAAAGGCTTCGGCTTGCAGTTTGTAAAATCCTTGTAGGAGCACTCCCTTGAGCGCACAGGGCTTTCGATCGGAATAGATTCCACAGGGGTTCCACCTCTGCTGGCATCAGTAGAGTGATACTGTGCCATGGCAGTTGCCACTGCTGCAGCTACGACAGTATTTAGGGCTGCTGTATCAATGACCGGAGGTGGTGGAGGCGGTGGAGGTGCAGGATTATTCCTTGCCCTGGGAGATTTGCGAGGAGGCATCTTTCAACTATATGTTTATAAAGATGAGAAAAGTGGTAAGAATCAATTTGTAAGTTATGTGTGAATGACACATGGACTAACTAACCATAGCCCAACAATTGAATGAGTGTTTGTGTTCATAACCAGAAAGATGTGTAGGATAACCCAAATGTAAAGATTCATCCTACAGAGTAGGTAGTTGTCAATAATACTGGTATTACTGATGTAACGAGTTCAATGAAAATTGACCTAACAGTAGGTCTTACATCATACCATACAGAAAGTTTGACAGTTCTTAGATTCCTAATTAGAGTACTGAAAGTTAGGAATATTTTACAGATAAGTGCTACTTAGAGCACAGATGTTAAAAGACTAATCCTTAACCCAAAAGATAATGATGTACTAGACATCATCTAACGGCGATGAGTATTCCTCGGGAGAACCCTGAGGTCTCTCATTTGCCGTACCACCTCTTGAAGGTGTCGTTCATGAGCCCTTTGACGAGCTCGAAGTTCCATGACTTCAGCATGAGAGGCAACAGGACGTTGCTGCAGAGTTTCATTGGTTCTCCGGGTCCGTTCCATATCTTCTTCGAGACTGCGAATGCGGACTGTGTTGACACCAGAGTTGGCATCAATCTCCACGACCCGGTCGATGGCTGCTCGACCTTGCTCGACATTACGAGCTATTCTACGGATAAGGACAGGTAGAGCTCGGTCAGCAGAGCCACCATCATTGACGTTGTAAAAGGTTCGGTCCCCAAAGTATGGTAAGGGTTGAACCTGTTCGTCACTCCAGCGATTCAAGTTATGTACCCATAAGGGAGTGGGACCTAGAAAAGCTGGTCGAGGGTTGTTGTTCGGGGCCTGACCTACTGGAGGTAGGTTGTTGACTTCGGGCTCAGAGTCTGATCCATCTGAGAAGCCTTTAGCTTGATGATCATCCAACGGGATTGGGTGTTCATCGTCAGACTCTGCTTCGAGCCATCCTGCGTTGCCTTCATTTGGAAAGTACGAGTCGCCGTGATGGAATCCAGCCATCTAAATCTATGCGAGAAGAGATGTATAAAGATATAGTATACAAGTAGTTGGTAGTACAAAATACACCTATAGTATTTTAAGTTTAGGTTCTATTGAATCTTCTTGTGGTATTGTTGGTAAGTTTTTAGACTTGTTAACACATCACAACCATTCTAGAGCATATGCTAATCACTCCTCGGACCAACATAGTTGATCAGGCTATGCCATTCCCAGGACTGACCATATATCCCCGAGCTTACCTGTGATATTTAACAAACGTAATACTTTTGTTCTTGTCATTGTGACACTGGTTTTAGTATGAATGTAGACTAGTATACTTAATTAAATATTTTAGTATTTTAAGTATAGACTCTTGGTCAGAGTGTTTTAATCCCAAATGGGTTTATAGTTTAGTATATCTTTTATGGGTTGATACACTTGATTCACTATAAACAATGCTCTGATACCAATCTGTCACACCCCAAAACCAAGAACGGCGGAAACATTCTGGGGCGCAGGACGTCATGTAAGTATCACAACACAGTAAATGTAAATAAGCAAACAACATCATCCATTGCATTAAATATATAATTTTAATACAACTGTGTTCAGTACATTATAGACACCAAAAATAACGTATATCAAAATAATAAGATGAGTCTTGAATGCGCTACATCTTCTCAAAAGCTGGCCTCGGTACCTGTCTACTGACGACCTGAGAATACAAGTTATTTTGAAAGAGTTTATCAGCATTAAGCTGGTGAGTTCATAAGTATTTTTGTGTCGGTATTCGTCATCCAAATGTTTGAACATGTATAAAGTATAAGTTTGTAAAATGTACGTAAAGATTTGCAATTATTTGTAAAAGTTTGAATCTCTCAGAAAAACCTATATTTTCTATTAAAGTAGCCTTCTACTAAGGCTTAACTGTTTTGTATGCTCATTTGATGTAAAAGTGTGTAATTTCCCAAATGTAACTGTCATTTAACAAAATATAGTTTGTACATAAACGCTTAAGTGAGGTTATCACTAAAAATATGTAATGGGTAAATTATTGTAGTACTGTAGCCTTGTATTATAAGAACTACTGCTGTACTAACTACCTTAAACCAGATTTATATTAAGGCATTACGTGATAAATTGCACCATACTATCGACTAGTAACAACGACAAATGAATGGTCGTAATAACGGAATGACGTTTGGCACCCGCAGACCTGCAGGTCCGGCTGTAGCTAGCATCAAGGTGTAGGATTGTCAATCCAGTATAGATCTATACGCAAACTCACGCTCTCCCTTCAAGAGAATTCTGGCTACAACTCGAGCCATGATAGTTAAGTCATGCTCCGATTTAAATCACAATAATAAAGTATTCATGTATATGTACTGTTTCTCGTTCTAGTATATGTATATGTATTGTTTCTAGCATCATTGTACATGTATTGTTTCTAGTATATGTATATGTATTGTTTCTAGCATCATTGTATAAGTATTGTTTCTAGTATATGTATATGTATTGTTTCTAGCATCATTGTATATGTATATGTATTGTTTTTAGCATCATTGTATATGTATTGTTTCTAGTATATGTATATGTATATGTATTGTGTTACCCCGATGGTAACTAACTATTGATGAACTGATAAATATGAATATCGAAGTACTTTTATGTCTATACATGTATATATGATATATAACTAATGTTGAAATGACTTTCGGATGGTCACCCGAAATCCCACCAGACCACATCTCAGTGCGCGTAAAGGAAATAGGGCGGATGGCCTTCCTAAGCCCTTTAAACATTACTTATATATATACATATATGGGCATGCAATTTATAAGAAGTAAAACAAAGTTTAATAAAAGCATTTGATAAGTAAAAAGAGTTTGTAAAACATTTGAAGTGAAACCGTTTGATAAACAGTTTGAACATTGGTAAAAAAATCGTTGTTTTCCTAGTTATTAATCACATGTGATTAAATGCAATCACATGTGATTGAAGCAATAACTATAAGTAATTGACTTGTATTCCCCCCCATAAAGTATTTAAAACATTTAAAATCATTTCAAAGGTTGATTCAAGGGGTATGAACTCACTTGTGGTGAGTCGTTTGAATTGCAGTGTCGGATACCGTGCTAGGTGGCAAACGGAGACTTGTTTACTCGCACAAGCCTAGTTATCATATAATAAGCATATATATAACTAATTAGACAAATAATAACTTAAATAAATAAGTTAAGACACTTAGGAAACATGTAAACACTTTTATGAGTGTTTAAGGTTCAAATGGTTGCATCTAAGTTGCTACGGGACAAGGCAAAAGGGTTTGAAACATCAAATGGCCTTGCATAGGAGTTCACCACCCAACAAACCCCACACCTTGGAGTTTACGGCCGTAAACTCATGGGTTTATGGCCGTGAGCTCCTCAAAGGGTGGTCCTGGGAGTTTTATGGTGCTATCTTGATCCTAGAACACTCCTAGCTTTGTTGGAATAACACATGAAGTAGTTTAAGGCTCTAGAATACCCCATAGTGGAGTTTTCGGCCTAAAGTCCATTCACCCTAGAGTTTACGGCCGTAAACTCCTATGGGGTGATGGCTTTTAATTGTTTTGAGGCTCTTACACATCAAGGATGGCTTCCATAAATTTATCTAAGGCTAATATGGGACAAGAGGCACACTTGTGTGCCTTCACTTGGAGTTTACGGCCCAAGATATGTTCGTTGGCCGTAAACTCCTTTCAAGGAGTGATTTTTATGTGTTCTACTCTCCATTCTAGTCCCAAGTACTCAAGGTAAATTGTCTTAAGGCCTAAGGTGTGCTTGGAATGATTTTTACCCTTAGAAAAGGGGTTTACGGCCCAAGATCCTTCCTTGGCCGTAAACTCCTATAATTCTATCATTTTGAAGTGTTTTGAAGTCCAAACTAAGCACAAGTATTAGTGGTTAAAGTCCTTCAGCTCAAGGAGGCAAGTTAGGGCATGTTTGACCCTTAAAAAGGGGTTTACGGCCCAAGAAAGTTCCTTGGCCGTAAACTCCTCTAACTTGTTGATTTTGGATGATTTCTAGTCTATAAAGATCATACACAAGGTCCTTTACACGTTGTCTAACACGGAATCGGGACTAGGAAGCCTTAAAGTTCCATTTTGGAGTTTACTCCCCAAGAACATTCTTGGGCGGTAAACTCACGGATCTTGTATTTTGGACATGTAATTGATGTTATAAAGCATATAACAAGTATTAAAACACGTTTAGGAAAGTAGACTCACAATCTGGGATGAAAACCCGAAGATCCGTTAGAGAGAATTGACTTTTCTCTAGTTAGAATTGTGAATAATGAATTAATTAAATTCAGAAATCTATTTATAGTCCTGGAATATTTTGACAGAAAATATTTTTATTCCAGAAGTCGGACTATAACATTATGCAACTTAAAATGTTCAAGTTTCACAAGTACAGGAGCATCCACTCTCCTGATACGTCCAGAAACGTAAACCCTAATGTACACAAACTTGTTCGGACAAGTCTGAAATTTACAGAAATTAGACTAGCTTCTATTGAATAGATAATGTTCGTACAATGGAAATTTCGGGTTGTCACAGAAGTCTACCATAATAAGTAAACATTTGGAAATATTTATTTATGAATTTAATAATAACACCCCAATGAAATCAAATGCACGCCAATTTCATGGATATATTTTAGTACATAGTGTTTGGAAATTTTGACCTTTATGCAAGTCTATAATACATCAATGTAAAGGAAATTTTTTGATAACACAACAACCCCTTAAGTAGTGTACTCACTTAATCATAGGGTTGAAGCTACATATTGAAAAGAGTAGCACCAACACTTACTCGGAAAACCTAATCTATAACAAAATGTAACTAGTATGAGTACTACTCGCAGTGTGAGGTGTCCTTGAGACTGATGGGTTTTGAGCATTCTAACACTTCGTAAGTGTACATGCAACCCTAATAAACCTTGGATCTATGTTTGTCTAAGATACATGCAAATATTTAATTTTCCAAGGTTTATATCCTAGCTAGCATGGGATGGGGAACATGAATCAAATAAAGCTAGAAGAAATAGTTACCATGAAGTTGTAGTTGATTGCTTGGAGTTTTTGAGCCTAGCACCAATAGTGTGGATGCCTCAAGTGGAAATCACAAATCACCACAAACTTGGAACTTTGAGAGAATAGTCACTACTATCTTGAAATTTACCCTCACCTCAACAAGTGTCAACTAGTGTTATTTCAAGAACCAAAGCCTCCTTTATATAGTGTGGAGGATTAGGGTTACATCCCTAAAACCCATGTCTCTTCATTTCCATGAGATCCATGGGTTAAAGCTCCATGGAGTATCCATGGACTTTTCCATGCAAGCCTAGCCCATTCCAAATAAGCTTTAGCACACACTATAAATATAGAAGCCCATATTTAATTAGTAATATGTTTTATCTGTAAATTAATCCTAGATTAATTATAGATCACTACTAATTAAATAATATGATCTTATATTAATATATTAGAACTTACAATATATTAATAAATCATAACTTGTACTATTCTCAAATATTATCCATAAGTTGTTCGGGTGAAGTGCAACCCAAATGGACCGTGCCGGGTCGGGTCAAGTACATACCAAATATAGTTATGAACTTAGACACTATATCCAACAGTCTCCCACTTGGATAAGTCTAATAACTATAGTTGCAAGTATGACTTCAGGAACCGATAAGCAATCGTAGCTCTTTAAACTCTGTTGAACTAGAACGCGCCATTTAAGATAAGTGATCACATAATCCTCTGTTCTAGATATCAGCCGGACAAATACATGGAACATGGTCTTTCTTATTGTCCCACATTTGTTTCTGGATTTCCGATTTGTTTGACATAGAACTTAACTGAACACATCAATTTAGTTCTGACAGGGCCCGGTACATAGGTCAAAACAAAATCATTGAGCGGCCCAGATATCAGCTTTTAATCCAAGAAGGAACAGATAAACTTCGACTAATATGTTTTTTCTACCACTCATTGAATTACACACAAAAGCATGTTTTATAACATCGAGTTACCAATGCGTTTTCGTAAAATCAATGCATAACCAACTTGTAAGTAACAAATCATATCTCTAGGTTTGAGGACTTATATGATATTACCGTCTCACGATCACTCGAGATAGAATTCCATGAAGTGATTCCAGTGAGCGTGGGTTGAGTCCAATGCTCAGAACTTATGAGCACTCATGATTGTTGTAGCCATGTCCAACACCTTAGACCTCTGGAACCAATCATGACAGTCTTGATTCATACCTACTTCTGACATATGACCGACTGTGGAGGTTTGAATAATATGATATACCAAACATAATTATTCTGGAAGTCAACACATGCATAAAGAAATAAAGTAAACGATCGACAAGAGATAGCAACACTTTACTAATAAATAAAACACCTTTTATTCATCATCAAATGTCAATTACACTTTACAAATTTCATAATTTATCTAACTACTAAAACTTATATCATGCTTCAGCCCTATGCTCCGAGCATGCTGGAGATGCTTAACCCTACTCAGTCCCTTTGTGAGGGGATCTGCTGGGTTCTCATCCGATGATACCCTCTTTGCCACGAGGATTCCTTCTTCTATTAGATGTCTGATGAAGTGATATTTTCTGCCAATGTGTCTGGATCTCCCATGATCTCTTGGTTCCTTGGCTAAGGCAACCACACTATTGCTGTCACAGAAAATGTCCATCGGCTCTTTTATGGCTGGTACAACTCCAAGGTCTCCGATGAAGTTCTTTAGCCATATAGCCTCCTTTGCTGCCTCGCTTGCTGCTATATACTCTGATTCACAAGTGGAATTAGCCACTGTCTCCTGCTTGGAACTCTTCCAAGTTGTTGGGTTATTAGTGTTGCGTCTTGGGCTCGCTTCTTAGCCCATCCTTTATGCGGTATGGGCATGTCCATCCGTATCTTGTTTTCTAGGTTTTGTGTATTTATAGATGCTTGCATGCATCTTTTACGTAACCGATAGAGCAGGGTTTTACGGTGTAATTATACAAGTTATCTTTTTGTAACCCTAGCATCCTCTACAGTGGAAGTTCTTCATCGAGCTCTGCTGAGGATTGAAAGTTTTAATCATTCGACATATTCAAATCCATTCTTGAGTATTGCTTTACATTCTTTATATACCCGTTTCAAAGATCTAATCGATCTTAAAGATATTTTTATCTCTTCAATTGGTATCAGAGCAGGAGGCTGTGTAATTCATACACATCTCTTCTGTGAAAGAAGCTATTAGGTTTTGTTCCGCATTAACTAATATTTATTGAGCCGTCACCCCATAATTGACGTATCTCATTACTTGTTCATTTTGCCCTAATATTATATATTACAAGTCTGATCTTTCAAACAGGTTATTCGATCAAGCGTGGATGAGTCGCCATCTAATCCCATTAATATTTCGAACAACATTGGATCAATAACGAAGATTCCCATCCTCTACACCCAAGATTATGAAGTCTGGGCAAATCACTTTGAAGACTATGTTATAGGATCTGAGGACAATGGATATCTCATCTGGGAAGCAATCGTTTCGGGACCCTTTGCTGATTCTGCAACTTCAAGGATTATTAAAACTCAAAAGGAGTATAATGATCTTTTGAAAGATGTTAAAGATGATGCCCAAGACGAAAAAGATAAATTTCAGTGCAATATTAAAGCATTGAGATTAATCAGATTCGCTCTTCAATCTGACACTTTCAGGCTGGTGAGTTCATGCACTACTGCCAAAGAAATATGGGACAGGCTTCGCGAATTGTATTCTATGGATGAAGATCTTGAACACTCCATTCAAGCCTTACTCTTATCCGAGTTTGGTGAATTCAAGCAGAGAGTCGAAGAAACTGTGACTCAAACGTTCGATCGCTTCAATCATCTTCTTAGCAAGATGATTAAACATGATATTGAAAGGAAGTTGATTGAGCAGAAAGTCATGTTTCTGAACAGCCTCAGATCTGAGTGGAGAGCTGTTGTGTCCACAGTTAAAGCGCATGAGCAATTCAAATATTATTCTCTAGCAAAACTGGTGGGCATACTGAAATCTCAAGAGAAGATCGTACTTCAGGAAAAAAATGTAGTTTCAAGCCTGGGTTCCATGGCACTACTATCCAAAAGTAAAGCAGCGATGGAAGATGAAGACCTCAACTTAGAAGATTATGATCTTACTTCTGAAGACTATGCTATGATGGTATCAAATCCCAAGAGGTTCATCAAGAAAATATTTCCCACCAATAAGAACCGCAATTGGCAGGGAAGTTATAGCTCTGAAAAGGTCAAAGAAGAACCGAAAGCAGAAGAATCAAAGAAGGAACCGGAAGCTGAAGGAGATTCGGGAGTGAGCTTCTTTTACTGTGGAGGAAAGAATCACTACGCTAAAGATTGTGTCCTCAAGAAAATGGCTGAAAAGGATGAGGAAAAAGATGAAGAAGCATTGTTACTGAAAAAGGTGGATGAGATCAAGAAGAAGAAATCTACTGCTAACTCGTCTATGAATGCTTTAACTGTGCAGGGTTCGATAGCAAATGATGAATTCGGAGGAGTGGAGGTCTGGTCAACCGACTCCGAGGATGATGAAGTAAGAAAGCCTTCTCATGGAAAAGCTTATGTGGCGAAAGAGAAACACAGTAGTGGAAGATGCTTGATGGTGTCTGATGTATCTCAAATGAGGGGATATAACACAGATGGTGGAAACAAAGACCCGAAGGAGCAACAGGACATGTGCTTTACAGCAAAACCGCTCAGCGTGCAATTCAACGAGCTTGATGAACTAATCAAGAAGGTACAATCCGTGTTTGTTTCATTTAAAGTCCCACAATGCTCATATGAAAAAGAATTAAAAAATGTTAATTCAAGGATTTCTCATCTAGACAGCAGCTTAACTCAAACTCGAGTCAACAATTCTAACCTAACTGACCAAATAAGCAGGGTGTCATCGATGAGTGAGGAACGGAGGATGTGGATCGAACTGAAAGAGTCAGAGTTAGTCAAAACCAAGGATGAAAACATTTATTTGCAAAGAGACAATTTAAAACTTTTGAAACAGCGAAATGTTTTTTGTTTGATTGCTAAGCGTCTTTACAATAATATTACTCAACTTCATTTGAACTGTGAAATAGGGCAGAAAATTCATCGTATGATCTTGCCTTTTCTTGAGTTTAAGGAGGATGAAATCGACGATGAAGCATACAATTGTGAAAGTGTGGTTTCGTCTGAGGATGTTAATCCAACGTATATGTATGGTCTAGACAAAATTGAATCTTTCATTAAGTCCAAAGACCATAAGGACATGCTGAAAAACCTTTTGGATGAAAATGACAAACTGAATCTAAGGACCGAAGCCATACAAAAATTTGACTCATTGAATGCCAATCTGAGCTCAGAAAATAAAATTGATGTTGAAAATGCATGTGAGCTTAATGAGGATAATGACATGAGTGAAATTTTTGTAGCGGATGAAGTTGACTGCTCTGAATTTGTCAAAAGTGAACCTGAAATCCACAAAAATCTCATCTCAGAAAATTCTGTGGAGTTCGCTCGCTTGTCCCAGCAAAACTCCCCGAAACTTGAAGAAAAAGTTGTTGTTTACCAAAAGGTAAGGACAACACCAAATCAGGTGTATAAGGTCATAGGTGTAACCGAACATCAGACAGCCGAACTCACAGCCATTGTAAACGAAGACAATGCTGATGGTTGTGATGAGTTCTTCTGGTCGGCTCCTATTGACAATGCTGATGAAATTGTTGGTCTATCAGAACAAACATCATGGAATGCAAAAGGAAGATACGTTCCCGAGCCACTTAACAAACCTGATAACTTTGACGCGTCGAGTTCTAGTGGTACAAAAGATGTTCCTAAAGATAAGTCAGATTCAAGTGAATTATCATCGGTTCAAAGTGGACCTGTTGACACCAGTCAAAATCAAAAGGCGAACATCCATCATCAACCGAAACAGATGAGAAATCAAAAACGACAAAGGAATCAGAGATACAAGAAGAATCTTTTTGAAAGAAAACAATTTTGGCAATCTCAAAATGCCTATTTCTCAAATCGTGACAGAAATTTAAAGTCAGAGAAAAATACTGTTGGATCTCAAGAGAGAAATAATAACCGAAAACAGAAGTTCTGTTCAGAGGACAGTATCAACCGGAAGCTGAAGTTCGGCTCAGAGCACAGTATTAACCGAAAGTAGAAGTTCGGTTCAGAAAACAATATCAACTGAAAGCAGGAGTTCGGTTCTGAGAGTAAAAGAGACCAAAATTCTAGGTTCGGTCCCACTGATAATCAAAACTGAAAGAGTCAACTAGAATATCAAGTCAAGAAATCATCTCAGTATAAATTCTCTCATTCTAATTCTTCCAATAATTCTTCTTCTCAATCTCATTCTAAATCCCCAACTGACCTGAAAGGGAAATCAAAGGTTTCATCAATTAAATACAAGACCAAACCAAAAGCATCAAATCCCACTAAGATTAAGGTTTTCACCATCAAAAAGAAAGCTGAGACAACTTTAATAAAAAGAACATATTTTGTTGACATCTCTCTTACTACTCCTGTTCCTGTGAAAGCCTCACGTGGACCCAAGAAACTTTGGGTTCCTAAATTTGTTTAATTTGTGCAGGTTATCAGTGACGAGCAGTTCGATGAAGAATGGTATATTGATAGTGGCTGCTCACGTCACATGACAGGAAGGAAGGAAGAGCTAAGGGAATTCAGATCTCTTTCAAACGGTGGAAATGTCAAGTTCGGGAACAACTCCTTCGGAACCATAAAAGGCTATGGAATGATTACAAACGGTGATTTCACGATCAGGAAGGTTGCATATGTAGAAGGACTACAACATAATCTCATCAGTGTATCTCAGCTTGTTGGAGGTACCGGTCTCAAGGTCTCGTTCGATGATGAGGGTTCGGAAATTATTGAGAAGCAAACGAACAAAGTTATTCTCAAATCAGAGCTCAAAGGTGAAATGTTTCCCCTAAATCTCAAACCAATCAAAGGAAATCCAGCAATCTGCTTGTTATCAAAAGCACAGTCTCATGAAAGCTGGTTGTGGCATCGAAGGATTGCTCATCTCAACCTCAAGGACATCAACAAACTTGTCACCGGAGGTCATGTTCATGGTCTTCCATTGCTCAAGTACGATAGAGAACATTTGTGTGCGGCATGTGAAATGGGAAAGCAGAGTCGTCAAAGTCATCCATCAATTATAAACACAAAAGTTGTTGAACCACTAGAGTTACTTCACATTGACATGTGTGGTCGCTCATCAATTGAAAGTATCGGCGGTAGCAAGTACATTCTTGTTATTGTTGATGACTTTTCACGTTTTACATGGGTGTTCTTTCTAAAGCTTAAATCTGAAGCGACTCACAAGCTAAAGATGTTCATCAAGCAGGTGCAAGTACAACTGAAGAAAGTCGTTCGGAACATCAGAAGTGACAATGGCCTGGAGTTCAAAAATAAAGAATTCGAAGAATTCTTGGTGGAAAGAGGAACTACCCACAACTTCTCAACTCCCTATACACCTCAACAAAACGGTATAGTTGAGAGGCGGAACCGATCCTTGTGTGAAGCAGCTCGAACCATGCTAAGTTTTGCTTCTTTACCTTTATATTTCTGGGCTGATGCTATATCTGCAGCTTGCTTTACACAGAACAGGTCATATCTCAATAAGCGATTCACGCTCACTCCTTATGAGATAATAAACAATAGGAAGCCGAATGTCAAATTCTTCCATGTGTTCGGTTCCCGGTGCTTCATCTTCAATTCTAAAGAGCATCATAACAAATTTGATGTCAAAGCCGATGAATGGATTTTTCCGGGCTATTCTCTCACTTCTAAAGCGTACAGGGTATTAAACAAACGTTCAAGGAAAATAGAAGAGACGTATTACGTGACCTTTGATGATAGCTACGTCAAAAAATCAACAGCAAACATAAACAAAACTGATGAAATCTTTCCTCAAACAGGTCAAGTCACAGCTTCAATTGCAAATCTCTTTGAGAAGTTTGTCGAGTTATTTGATGAACCAGAGAAAGCTATTAATTCGGAAGCCAACGCAGCAGACAACAAGGTGAATCATCTGAAGCAACTAGTAGAAGATGCTACAAGGCGAATGAATGAAGGAGTGCCCAGTTCCGGTGCATCAGTCGAGGGGGAGCACGCCGATACTGCAGCACCCGAAGGTACTGTAGCACTCGAACACTCCACAACACCAGAAGGCACAACAGCACCCGAAAGTACTGTAGCGCCCGAAGGTACTGTAGCACCCGAACGCTCCACAACACCAGAAGGCACAACAACACCCGAAGGTATTGTATCAACCGAAGGTACTGTAGCATCTGATCACTCCACAGCATCTGAAGGCACAGGAGCACCCAAACTCTTCAATATACCCGAAAGTCCGACTATTTTAGAAAGCTCTTTATTCGAGGGGGAGAATGCCAATATGATCTTTGACGATGAAAGTCAATCCGAACCAGAAGAGATGGTAAACGCTGAATTGGATCTTTCTTATGATCCAAATTACCCTCCTCTCATTAAATGGACCAGAAATCATCCGGTCTCTCAAGTTGTAGGTGATGTTTCTGAAAAGGTTCTGACCCGATCACAACTTAAGGAAAAACAAACTTCCCTATTCTCCAAAGTAGAATTCGGTATGTTTAATTCCTTCGTTTCAAAAGTTGAACCCAAGACAGTTAACACTGCTCTCGATCACTCCGATTGGGTTCAGGCTATGCAAGACGAACTGAACGAATTCGAAATGAACAAAGTTTGGCGACTCATTCCAACTCTTCAAAATGCATCAGTTGTAGGTCTCAAATGGGTATTCAGGAGCAAAATGGATAAGGAAGGGAATGTGATTCGAAACAAAGCACGTCTGCTAGTGAAAGGATAATGTCAGGAGGAAGGGATTGACTATGAAGAGACTTTCGCTCCAGTTGCAAGGCTGGAATCTGTTCGCATTTTTCTGGCCTATGCAGCACACAAAAACTTCGAGGTCTATCAAATGGATGTCAAATGTGCTTTTCTGAATGGAGAACTTGAAGAAACTATCTATGTGGAGCAACCTCCCGGCTTCGTCAATGAGAAGTTCCCAAATCACTGCTATATTCTGGACAAGGCGGTTTATGGTCTGAAACAAGCTCCTAGGGCCTGGTATGAAATGCTAACAAAGTTTTTAAAGATGTCTAAATTCAAACAAGGTTCGGTTGACCCAACCTTCTTTCGTAAAAAGGAAGGTAACCACCTTATGATTGTAAAAATTTACGTCGATGATATCATCTTTGGCTCAACGAATCCCAGCTTAACAGCTGAATTCAAAAAGCTGATGGAGACTAAATTTGAAATGAGCTCCATGGGTCCAATTAACTTTTTTCTTGGATTAAATATTAGACAGGGACCCGAAGGCATCTTTATCAACCAGGAAGCATACACCAAAACTCTTCTTGCCAGATTTGGTATGATGGGAGATTCAAAGGTCAAGGTTCCAATGGCTTTCGGAACCAAACTCACCCCTTCACTGGAGAAACCAGCAGTTGACATTACGCTATACCGCCAGATGATTGGGTCTTTAATGTATCTTACTGCTAGCAGGCCTGACATCATGTTTTCCGTATGTTATTGTGCTAGGTTTCAGGCAAATCCTCGGGAACCTCATATACTTGCAGTGAAGAACATAATAAGGTATCTGAAGCGAACTACCTCTCTCAGTCTTTGGTATCCATCCAAGTCAGGCTTCTTCGTTCAAGCCTTCTCAGATGCAGAACTTGGAGGATGTGGTTTAGATAGGAAAAGCACCACAGGAGGTTGCCAATTCCTTGATGGGAAATTGGTCAGCTGGCAGTCAAAGAAGCAAACATGCGTTTCCCTTTCTACAGCCGAAGCAGAGTACATCGCAGCCGCCTCCTACACATGTCAAGTAATATGGATCCAAAGCCAGCTCCGGGATTATAGACTTAACATGAAAAAGATCCCACTATATTGCGACTCAGAAAGTGCAATTAGGATCTGTCACAACCCAGTGCAACACTCTAAGACCAAGCATATAACACTGAGGTATCACTTCATTAAGGATCATGTGGAGGATGGTAATGTCGTAATTCACTTTGTTCGAACCACCGATCAACTGGCAGATATCTTCACCAAAGCTCTACCTGAAGCCAGTTTCAATAAAATCCTTCATGGTCTAGGAATGATGGAATCTGAATTAATACCAAAGACTTCATCCCAAAGTTAAAAAGTAAGGAGCAAAATGAATCGAACGTTCGGTCCATTTCGGGTTCGGTTCACATGGGAACCGAGATGAACCGAACGTTCAGTCTATTTCGGGTTTGGTCCCATAACACATATTTTTGCTCAAATCTCAAAAAGGTGTTGACTATGGTTGTACACTTTTTGTAAAGCTATTTTTTCTAAAAATCCTAAAATATTTTTTTTTTGAACCGAAATGAACCGAGCGTTCGGTCCATTTCGGGTTCGGTTCATATTTTTTTTTATTATTTATTGTTTATTATTCTGTATTGGTTTTTCCCATTTGTAAAGTTGTTTTCCTAAAATCCAAAAATATTTTTTCGGAACCGAAATGAACCGAGCGTTCGGTCCATTTCGGGTTCAGTTTATTTATTTTTATTTTGTTTGGTTTTTCTCTTTTCACAATCTTAAAATCTCCGAAAATATGTTAGTCTCATTCTTGTTTAAAAATTACTTGAATATAGGTTTGATTCTTATTCTTTATTTTACCTAGTTAAGCGTCCCTAGAAGCATGCTGCTGCATGTTGTCCAAAGCCTCAACTGATTTTGAATAAAAGCCTTAATGACTAGGTATATACAAACCTTGTCTTCCCAATAAGGCTGGTCCATTTATTCTAATCCTGAGCTACCTTACTCTTTTCTCATATGAGTTGAGAGTTTACTGCTTGGTCACTATTTTCAGCAGAGGTACTATCGTTTTTCTTCACCACCCTACTTTTCTCCATCATATTTCGGTCACATATCGTAATCCCTGAGACTCTCAGAATTAACCACTGAGGTTTATGGTTACAAAATATCTGTGTTTATGATCTAAGCCACGTGTCACTACGTGCTTAGTGAAACCCAAAATTCACTACCTATCATGAATTGACGGTCAACATGAAATCTCTCTTTGGTTGTGCGATTCTTATGAATTTGTTATTTTCCATAACATTTCTTCCCATAGAATCCCGTTAAATTTTTTTTTGAGATTTCACCATCATATATTTTTCCAAGTCACTATATCTGTTATCCAGCCTACTTGTTCAACAGACCACATCAGTCTTGACCTTGAAGAGAAAGCCACCCTTTTTTGTCCAATAAAAAGATGCCTTTCAACACTTCTTAGAAAGTGCTTGATTTTAATTCAACGGGAATCCATACAAACACTTTAAGGTCTCTCTTGACCTTGAAGAAAGTGATTCGTGCCCGGGATCATCTGTTTTGTGTCTTATTTGACATCACTCTTTCCCTATATATTTTGCTTTATTTCCTTATCTTTTACACTCTATGCACGAAAATCTTTGATTTTCCAAACTTCTCGTTTGGTTACTTTATAATCTTATGTTTGGATGACAGCTATTAAACAGATAAGATGCTGACTCAGCCGACAGAGTAACGGCCTCAATAGTGAGGTGATGTGCACGCGTGCAAAACGGAACAGTTCTTCTATCTCCTACGTAATCATCGGGGGTGCCAACCGTCGCACTTCAGTCAAATCCGAAACCGTTTTATTGTATCAAGAAGATTTGGGGATAATCTTTCTCTCTCCTCTACCTACGGTATAAAAGGAACTCATCTGCTTCATTCCCAATTTACCACATTCAAAACTCAAACGAGCAAAATCGGACGATTTCTCATCTACTGTTCATCATCTTTTACCTTCAACCATGGCGGATTCTTCATCAGTACAGGAAACCTCCTCCTGCACAAATATTCTTCCAATCCGTGCCCAACAAAGTCTAGTGATTGATCTCAACCCTAAGGCTTATGAAAATTACATGTATCCCATGGTGGAGTGCCTCAAATACTCTCCGTTGGTGCTCGCTCTTTCCAAAGTTGAGCTTGTACCAATGGAATGCCTCTCCGAGGTCTTCTCCACAGCCCATTATGACAGATCAGTGGATGGCATCTACTTTGATCTTCTTTCTCACAAGACCTCCATCTCTAAGAAATGATTCTGTTGGCTCCTAGGCTTTGAAGCTGATGAATCTAGGGTTAATCCCGACACCATTACCGTCGGTCAATTATTTTCGATTTTCTACAATATGGGGTACACGGAGATTCTCACAATGGTTACAAAATTCAAGAAATCGTGTCTCCCTCCTACATGGAATGGTTTCTTCACCATTCTCTTCAAAGGGCTCTCCGAGCGTAGTTCTGGTTCTGACGGGGCTAGCAAACTGTTTATGACCATTCTCTATGGTCTTTATCATGGCCTTATCCTCGACTATGGCTTGGTTCTATGGCAGCAACTCATTCAGAGCCTTGCCTCCTCATCTCGCCACACTGAGGTATCCTACGCCAGGTTCTGGACGCTCATCACCAGGTGGGCCATGGATAAACTTCATGTTCCTACCTTTGCAGGTTCCCTTCTCTCCAACATCAGCGTCTTCCACACCACCAAAATTATTGTCACCGATCCGACAAAGTTTTCTTTTGTCGGATCCATTCCGGACTCTATGTCCACTGGGGTGTCAAAGGAGAGCATCATCATGAAAGCCTACAAGGTCTTTTGTCCTTCGGGCCCAAGGGAACTTTCTGCTGAAATGGTTCAGTCCATTAATGATGCAGATAAACCTGCTGCTCGCGGAAAGAAACCCGAGCAAGGGAAGATCAAGAAAGCATCAAAGGGGGCAAAGGGTCCTTCTCCTAAGAAGCGAAAACCCTTAAAACCAGATCTTTCCCCACCAGCAAAGAAGAAGAGGGTCCAACCCAAGAGAAAACTTATTCTCTCCTCTTCCTCCAGCGACTCGGAAGAGAACCACTCTTACTCTGATGAGTCAGCTAGAGGCGAAACCCCGCCTCACTCCCCTAATCATGAGGTACATATTTCATCAAAACCTCCTTCACCTTCTCCTATACCCACTTCTTCCATTCCCATCATAACCTCCTCCATTTCCATTCCCTCCATATCTGACACTATTTCCATTCCCCCCCATAACTACTCCTCTTCAAACCACATCAACCACCCTTCCACCACCACTTTTTACAGAAGCCACCACCACTACCACCCGTGAGGTTCTAACCAACGTATCTGATACGGGGGTTTCTACTTCACAACCCGAACCTACATCTGCACCCGAACCCACTATCACCACCGAACCACCCACTGCACCCTTATCTCCCACTCCATCTGCTGAAACAGAAACCTTTTGGGAGGGGAGGATACCGTTTTTGACTCCATCTACTACAGCCCCTATCAACTTCAGAGTGATGATGATGATGATGCTCCGGTCACCAAAAAGCACATCAAGGAGCTCCATGAGAAGATTGACAATCTTGTGCCTTATTCCTCCTCCTCAACATCTCACTTTTCAGAGGCTGCTATTCAGAGTATGGTGGAGTCACTTACAAAATCACATGAAGCCTCTAACAGCACAGCTGCTGCTGCCATTGATAAATCCACGCAGGCTAGTGCTGTAGCGACCGAAAAAGTTGAAAAACTATTTCAAGACGCCCAGATCTGGCTAGAGTCTTTACAGGCGGCTTCAGAGTTAAACACTAAGAAGATTCGCACCGTTGTGGAGAAGCTGGACCATTCCTTTGAGACGGAAAAAGATCAATTTGCCAGCTTCCGCCAAAAACTCAAAGAAGACAACCAATCATTTCAGTCTTCGGTTGCGGATCGTTTTCTCTCTTTCCAAGCCACTCTAGCCGCCGAATCTACCACAAAGGAAGATCTTGCCCGAAAGTCTTACGAGCTTAGCTTGGCAACTCATCAGCCCTCCTAGGCCGAGAAGGAGATTGATTCTCTTCGGTCCGAGAAAGTTGTGGTCAGGAGTTGTGTTTCAGATGTCCATGGAGCTTTGTCCAATATCCTTGAAGCCCATGATCCGATTCTCAACTATTCGGTGAGGCGAAGTCTTGCAGAGAAGCTCGCTCCTGCTCTTGCCCTTCTTAGCCGTATTGAAGGCATTCCTGAGCAGGAGGACCATCCAAAACAAGGGGGAGAAAAGAAGAAGTCCACAGATCAACAGAAACCCCCTCCAAGTTCCCTACCTCAATCAATTCCACTTTCATCACTTGTCCCTCCAAAAGCACCCAAACCAACATCTGGTCCTTCATCAGGTTTGAGGGCTCAAGCCAAAGCCAAACAAATTGCCAACGATAGTGATGAAAGTGATGATCAAGAGCCGATTGTCAGCTTGGTCAGGAAGCAGACCAGAGAGAGAGTTGGATGAAAATGCTCGAATAGTCAGGGAAGCCGAGGCCAAGGAAAGGAAGATGAAGGAGGCTCATCATCTCCTTGAAAGCAAGAAAACTCTATTTCCTCCTTGGACCCTCGAGGTGCTCATCAAAGAAGCCATTGAGTCCCCTTGCACTCTATGGCTAGAACCGGTCATCTCACTAGACCGTGTCAACTCATTCGATTCCCAGTTCGACATGCCCCTGACCTGAAGGGCCTTCATCTTCCATGCGTTCGCTCATATAGCTGAAGTTCCCCATCCTCACCCGAAGGTGGATAGGGAGCTTATAGACTATTATCTGAGGAAGGCTCAACCTCAGTACCAAACTTGGAGCGCACAAAAGATAACCAACGTTCGGGTACTCAAGCCTGTTCGTGAAGGTAACTTTGTTAATATCAGATTCAAGGTCTTGAGGGGATCTGAAAAATCTGAGCACTCTATCTCTCTGGCTGGTCTTCCCAAGCTCAACCCTCATGATTGGATCGTTCTGCACAACATTCTTCTTGTCAATGAAGCTGAATATGGTCCGGTTATAGACCATTTCAAGAGAACGTTAGTTTGCTATATTTTGGAGGTGGCTAAGCTTGATCAAGAGATTGCTAATATCCTGAGGAAGAAGCCCATCATCACTCCAGTCGGTTCTGCTAGCGATATAAATCGAATGAAGATGGGAAAGATTGACCCAAAACAGAACTCAGTCATGTTCACTAGAGCAGAAGGCCAGAAATGCCTCTTTGCTTTGGCTGACAAACATCTCTACACAACTACTTGTCTAGAGCATGTTCTGGGTATAATCAATCGTTGCAAGCAGAACACGGATAGTGATAAAAAGTACATCAGTGATATGATAAACTGGTACATTCACTTCCGTCAAGCACTTCTTGCCATTATCCCCTGCCTGTTCAAGACAGTCAAGAAAGCCAGTGCTGCAGGGGCAAGCAAGCTGGAGTGAAGTCTCGCCTCAATTGATGCAAAGGGGGAGATTGTTGGGTTATTAGTGTTGCGTCTTGGGCTCGCTTCTTAGCCCATCCTTTATGCGGTATGAGCCTATCAATCTGTATCTTGTTTTCTAGGGTTTGTGTATTTATAGATGCTTGCATGCATCTTTTACGTAACCGATAGAGCAGGGGTTTACGGTGTAATTATACAAGTTATCTTTTTGTAACCCTAGCATCCTCTATAGTGGAAGTTCTTGATCGAGCTCTGCTGAGGATTGAAAGTTTTAATCATTCGACATATTCAAATCCATTCTTGAGTATTGCTTTACATTCTTTATATACCTGTTTCAAAGATCTAATCGATCTTAAAGATATATTTATCTCTTCACAAGTGATTGCTCCTCCGTTTAAGGTAAAGACCCAGCCTGACTGAGAGCGGAAATTATCCCTATCAGTCTGGAAGCTAGCATCACTATAGCCTACAACTCTCAAGTCATCACTCCCACCGAAGGTAAGGACCCAGCCCTTAGTCCTTCGCAGCTACTTGAGGATATTCTTTACCGCAGTCCAGTGTTCCTTGCTAGGGTTCCCCTGATACCTGCTAACCATGCTCAAAGAAATGGCTACATCAGGTCGAGTACACGTCATAGCATACATGATCGATCCTACAGCTGAAGCATAAGGTAGTCGACTCATTTCTGCTATCTCAACCTCAGTATTAGGGCTTTGTGTCTTACTCAATCTGGCATTACTCTGAATGGGTAGCTCACCTTTCTTGGAGTTATGCATGTTGAATCTTTTCAACACTTTGTCCACATAGGTGCTTTGACTAAGTCCAATTAGTCTTTTACCCCTGTTTCTAAAAATCGTTATCCTTAAAATATAGGCAGCTTCATCAAGGTCCTTCATAGCGAAACACTTCCCAAGCTAGGACTTTACATCCTATAGAGTTGGGATGTCATTTCCTCTGAGTAGTATGTCATCCACATACAATACCAAGAAGCTGACTATACTCCCACTAGCCTTGACATAAACACAAGATTCATCTTCACTTTTAGAAAAAGCCAAATTCCCTGACCTTTTCATCAAAGCAAAGATTCCATCTGCGAGGTGCTTGCTTCAATCCATAAATGGATTTCTCAAGCTTACACACTATTAGGGTACTCGTTGCTGACAAAACCCTCTGGCTGACTCATGTAAACATCTTCAGCCAACTTTCCATTATGGAAAGCGGTTTTGACATTCATTTGCCATATTTCATAGTCATGAAATGCAACTATGGCTAACAGAACCCGAATAGACTTAATCTTGGCTACTGGAGAAAAGGTCTCATCATAGTCCACTCTAGGAATTTGAGAGAAGCCCTTTGCAACCAGTCTAGCCTTATAAGTGTGTACTTTACCATCCATGTCATTCTTCTTCTTGAAGATCCATTTGCACCCTACAGTCTTACGATCGGGTACATTTTCAACCAAGTTCCAAACTTGATTGTCATACATGGATTGTATCTCGCTATCCATAGCCTCTTTCCATTTAGCAGCCTTAGGGCCTGCCATGGCTTCCGTGTAGCTGTTAGGTTCATCCAGACCTACTAGTGTCTCATCACTAATAAGTGTCTCACCTTCCGCAGTAATATGAAAACTATAGTAGTGCTCAGGTGCATTCCTAACTCTCGTGGAACATCTCGTAGGTACAGAATCGTCAATTGGCTCAACAGGAGTTACCTCCTCAAGTTGAGGGCTAGGGTTTGAAGTTCCTTCACCACTTGACTCTTGAAGTTCTCCAAGGTCAATTTGCCTCCCACTGTCTCCTTGGCTTATAAATTCTCTCTCACGAAAGACTCCTCTTCTTGCTACAAAGACCACATTATCACTAGGTCTGTAAAAGAGGTAACCAAAGGATCTTTGTGGGTAGCCGATGAAAATACACTTCTCGCTTCGGGGTTCTAGCTTATCATGAGACTCGTGCCTCACAAAAGCTTCGCAACCCCAGTTCTTGATGTGGTCTAGTTTGGGGACTTTACCAGTCCACATCTCGTGAGGAGTTTTGGCAACTTTCTTTGTAGGGACTAGATTAAGGATATGGGCGGCAGTCTCTAAGGCATACCCCCAAAATGAGATTGGTAGTGAAGCTTAACTCATCATGGAATGAACCATATCCAACAAGGTTCGATTACGCCTCTCAGCTACACCATTCAACTGTGGTGTCCTGGGTGGTGTCAATTGTGAGACTATCCCACATTCCCTAAGATAGTCGAGGAACTCAGAACTAAGATACTCACCACCTCGATCGGATCGAAGCATCTTAATGTTCCTGCCCAATTGATTCTCGACTTCCTGTTTAAATTCCTTAAACCTTTCGAAAGTGTCTGACTTATGCTTGATTAAGTAGACATATCCATATCTACTGTAATCATCGGTAAAAGTCAAATAATAACGATTAGCATCCCTTGTGGCATGTTTGAATGGTCCACACACATCCATGTGTACAAGGTCCAACAAACCTTCACCCCTCTCACACGAGCCTATGAAAGGTGGTTTTGTCATTTTTCCAAGTAAGCATGATTCGCAACTATCATCTGACTTTAGGTCAAATGACTCCAAGACTCCATCCCTTTGGAGTTGGCCTGTGCGCTTCTTGCTTATATGTCCAAGTCGACAATGCCATAACGATGCTTTATCCAAGTTATTATTATTAATAGAATCAATACACATCACATTATTTCCTAAGTTATCAACCACAGATACTGTTTCATACACGCCATCACAAGGTAATGCTTTAAAATAAAGAACATTATTAAAGAAAGCATCAATAGAACCAACTTCATTATTAAATGAAAAGGTAAAACCTTGTTTATACAATGCATGAAAGGAAATAATATTTCTTGCCATTTCTGGAGAATAACAACATTTATTCATATCTAAACTAAACCCACTACTTAGCGACAAAGTATAAACTCCAATCTTGGTGACAGGTGTAACTTTCCTATTCCCCATGATTAAGTTTATTCTTCCTTGCTCCACATTCTCACTTCTTCTTAGTCCCTGCAAGTCACAACAAATATGAATACCACAACCGGTATAAAGGACCCAAGATTTAGAATGGGGTGAGTTATTAGAAATGATAGTGTAAATACCTGCATGGTTGGGTTTAACATTCCCATCCTTTACATCTTGCTGGTACTTTGGGCAGTTCCGCTTCCAATGTGCCTTTTCATGGAAATAGAAGCATTCAGCCTCTTTTGGGTCAGAAGAAGGAGTGATGAAACCTTTCTTGGTTCCACTTGAAGAAGAGCCATCAAGGGTCCTAACCTTGGTACCCTTCGAAGAACTCTTTCTCTTCTTCCCTCGTCCTTTCCCGATTGCCAAGACAGGGGCGGAGTTTGTAGAAGTAGGAGTAGTAACAACCGCCTTACCCTTAGGACCACTTTCCGCGGTCTTTAAGAGTTCTTGAAGTTTGCTGAGTGTGACCTCTTCCTTGTTCATGTGGTATGTCATGCGGAATTGATCATAACATGAAGGTAAGGAGTGCAAAATGATATCTATAGCAAGCTCCTCAGGGAAGTTCACATTTAGCTTTAACAAACGGTCCACAAATCTTTGCATTTTCTGCATGTGGCCCGTGATGGGTTCACCATCCTTCATGCGAGTTGTTATCATGGAGGAGATGATTTCATACCTCTCTTGATGAGCACTTTGATGGTATCTTTCCATCAAGTCTTGGTGCATCTCATAGGGGTAGAAATCTTCATAGGATTTTTGAAGATCCGCAGTCATAGTGGCCATCATGATGCATGCCACTTTGGTGGCATCGCTTTCATGTGCCTCAAACTCAGCGATCTCTTGAGGAGTAGCAACTGTCTCATCAATCACCTTAAGCTCCTTATCGAGGACATATTCCTTGTGCTCGTAGCGAGTAATCATTCTGATGTTTCTGATCCATTCATTAAAGTTGGATCCATCAAAAGTGACTTTCCCACATAAGTTCATAAGAGTAAAGGAGCCATTGGGATTAGAGCCAGAAGCAGTAGTGTTTGCAGACATCTGAAAATGAAGAAAGAAGGTTTTAGTTTAGATATAGAGATGGTCCTTAATAAAACACCCAAATGTAGTATTAAGGCTAGGATCCAATCACAATATATTATAACTTAGAAGAGGTATGCCATAGTCTATGTAATAACATATTTGAAAGGTAGGTGAATGACGATTCACCAATTTCCACCAAAAAACGAAATAGTAAATATTAAGTTTTTGATTTGGTACGTAGAAATTCCTGGATTCTTTTGAGATTCAATGAGCTTTTCAAATGCATGTTTCAATCTCGAGTGTGCCCTCCAAGTTTTGTGACTGGGATGCCGAGGATCACAAAACGAGGTGTGAAGTAACCATACAAATCACTTGGTACCCTTAAAGTTTATCACTCAATCGATGTGCCGGTAAACCACACACGCTCCATCTATACTATAATAAACCTTAAGTCACCCTTTACCTACCTTGTTAAGTCCAAGTTAGTGTGCCGGTTAACCACACACGCTCCACCAACGACTTAAACAAAGTGTAAATTGTAATTTCACGGATTAGCACCTTATTCACATTTTTCCTTAAGTAACTAAGATTGGGAATTTAATAAAACATTTAGTTACTTTATAATATTCATCATACATTAAATGAGAATTTATAAGTCCTTATCTTACCCGTTCGGCTAACGACCCTCCACCAGTCAAGCAAGCGGTGGGTGAGAGTGGACACCCATTAAGTTGCCATTTTATAGGCAACAACCTTATACCCACCTTATAGACCAGCTTCGTGAATGAGGCGTACTAGCGGTAAGACGAATTTGTTCTTATACATATATATAATTATTAAATCATAATAATATAAGGGTTGAATTTTAACTTTTAAAATTCTATGGGTTGGAACTAAATATTAACTTGACTTTACTTGTTCCAAAACTTGAGGGCAAGTTTTGTAAACTTTCAAAACTTTTCATTTCTTGTAACTTATGAGTTTAATAGAGTAATAAAATGAAGACTTTTCATTTTTCTAACTCTTGTGTTCTTTTAATGGTTTTTTAATCCAAGTGACTTTTGGTTTTCCATAACTTGAGGACAAGTTATGGACTCGATTAAAACACATTATGATCAAAATTAATCTACCACATAGGTTACAAATAATTCCTATGATCATCTAAACTTCATAAGAACAAGAACATGAATATGAACAATTTCATGAATCAAAATCACACTTAAAATTTGTAATTTTTGATAACTAGTTGTTGTAAATGAATTAGCAATGACATTACACCATCTAAAACAAGTTTTCAAGTACCAAAACAGTTGAGGGTAATGTTTCTAATCCATTTCCAGCAACTAAAGTCGAAAATCTGCACTCGGTCAACCCTACTCGCCGAGTGCATGAACCTACTCGACGAGTAGGTTGATGATACAGGTGAACTCGACGAGTCCCCCCATGGACTCGCCGAGTCCAGCAGTCAGAGAGCAAGTTTTTTCGACTTTTTTCAAAATATTACAACAAGTATCAAACAAACAAGCCTAGGCTCTGATACCACTGATGGGTTTTGAGCATTCTAACACTTCCTAAGTGTACATGCAACCCTAATAAACCTTGGATCTATGTTTGTCTAAGATACATGCAAATAATTAATTTTCCAAGGTTTATATCCTAGCTAGCATGGCATGGGGAACATGAATCAAATAAAGCTAGAAGAAATAGTTACCTTGAAGTTGTAGTTGATTGCTTGGAGTTTTTGAGCCTAGCACCAATAGTGTGGATGCCTCAAGTGGAAATCACAAATCACCACAAACTTGGAACTTTGAGAGAATAGTCACTACTATCTTTAAATTTGCCCTCACCTCAACAAGTGTCAACTAGTGTCATTTCAAGAACCAAAGCCTCCTTTATATAGTGTGGAGCATTAGGGTTACATCCCTAAAACCCATGTCTCTTCATTTCCATGAGATCCATGGGTTAAAGCTCCATGGAGTATCCATGGACTTTTCCATGCATGCCTAGCCCATTCCAAATAAGCTTTAGCCCACACTATAAATATAGAAGCCCATATTTAATAAGTAATATCTTTGATCTCTAAATTAATCCTAGATTAATTATAGATCACTACTAATTAAATAATATGATATTATATTAATATGTTAGAACTTATAATATATTAATAAATCATAACTTGTACTATTCTCAAATATTATCCATAAATTGTTCGGGTGAAGTGCAACCCAAATGGACCATGCCAGGTCGGGTCAAGTACATACCAAATATAGTTATGAACTTAGACACTATATCCAACAGTCTCCCACTTGGATATGTCTAATAACTATAGTTGCAAGTATGACTTCAGGAACCGATCAGCAATCGTAGCTCTTTAAACTCTGTTGAACTAGAACGCGCCATTTAAGATAAGTGATCACATAATCCTCTGTTCTAGATATCATCCAGACAAATACATGGAACATGGTCTTACTTATTTTCCAACATTTGTTTCCCGATTTCCGATTTGTTTGACATAGAACTTAATTGAACACATCAATTTAGTTCTGACCGGGCCAGGTACATAGGTCAAAACAAAATCATCGAGGGGCCCAGATATCAGCTTCTAATCCAAGAAGGAACAAATAAACTTTGACTCATATTTCTGTTCTACCACTCATTGAATTACACACAAAAGCACGTTTTATAACATCGAGTTACCAATGCGTTTTCGTATAATCAATGCATAACCAACTTGTAAGTAACAAATCACATCTCTAGGTTTGAAGACTTATATGATATTACCGTCTCACGATCACTCGAGATAGAATTCCATGAAGTGATTCCAGTGAGCATGGGTTGCGTCCAATGCTCAGAACTTATGAGCACTCATTATTGTTGTAGCCATGTCCAACACATTAGACCTCTACAACCAATCATGACAGTCTTGATTCATACCTACTTTCGACATATGACCGACTGTGGAGGTTTGAATAATATGATATACCAAACATAATTATTTTGGTGTGCCTTTATTACCCTAGTCTCTATTTTGGCTTCTGCCGTTTTTCACTCTGCATCAATCACACGTCCCTCTATTATGGCCTGACGTTCCCAAGATACTCTAATCTCAGCCCGGGTCGTGGTAACCTCCTCCTGCAGAGCGTTAGTGTGATCTCTGGTCCGATCGTGATCTTCGTCTAGACGACAAAGATGGACTGCAGTGGCCTTTGTGGTGGTGCTGATCTCCATGATTTGTTTGGTGGATGCCCTTTCCAGTTCACCATGGCAAGCAATGTGATGAATTATGACGAGGATAGCCCCATCTGCTGAACCCCCTTTGTCAAGGTTTCAGAAGCCTCATACCATTCCATAAGGAGGGCGTTGGCCTTGTTCCTGGCTCTATCTCCTCAAATCTACTACCCATCAGGGCATCGGGCCCTGGAAGTTCCGTTGGGGGTTTCAGGCGATATAGGGTAGATTATAGACTTTGGGTACTCAGTTGAAGTCTTCCTTAGTTTCTTCCTCGTCCTCCTCCTCCTATTGATCCTTCTCAGAATCTTCCTTAATCCAGCCGCTGTTTCCCTAGTTGGGGAAATAGGGATCTCCGAGTAGATGAAATATTTCCATATTGTCTATGCGAGATTAGTGGTAAGAGACACATAAAGAATCTAAGTGTATGGTTCTATAGTATCATAAAATACTCCTATAGTATTTTAAACTTTATTTTTGGTTCCTAGTGATTCTTTGTATGAAGTGTTGGTAACTTTTAGATTCGTCATTCACTACAGCGATTCCTCAGCATACGTTACTCATATCTTGGATAAATATAGTTCATCAGGCATTATTTATCCTAGATCTGATTACATACTTAAAGGCCTGCTTGTAGTGCTCAACTTATCGTAATACCTTTATGTTGTACTTGTTATGACACCTTTCTAGTATATATGTATGTACTCATACTTTTATAAAAATATCATTGTATTTAAAAGTATACTTGTGAGAAAATGTTTAGTGAGGGAGTTTCAGTCCAACTATATTTATAGTTGTATATCTTATATGGTTTGATATACTTAGTTCACTATAAACAATGCTCTAGTACCAATTTGTCACACCCCCATAGCGGAAACATCCAGGGGTGGATAACTTTCATGTATTGTATCATAACATAGAGAATAATAGTGACCAAAGCAAACAAAACCATCATAAAAATAATTGAAAAGGTTACATTGTTTCATAAGTTACATGTTTCAAAATAAATTACAATTAAATGATAAATATGATTTGTCTAATGCCTTAGCGTCTCATACTCAAAAGCCGGTAGTTACCTGTTTTACTGATTACCTGAGAATACAAGTAATTTTGAAAGAGTGTCAACAATTAAGTTGGTGAGTTTATAAGCATTTATGTGTAAAGTTGAAAGCCTTTCGTTATGAAAGATAGTGTTTGTTCTAGAAAAACCAATATTTTCCTTTTTGAAATGAGTTGCAGTCTTAAAACCCAAAGACCGAAATGTCTAAGTATTTTACATACTTATAATAGTATGTGTAGTTTTAAAATATACAAAACTGTTTGAGTGAGTGTATCCCCATAAACTATATGTATCGTTGTTTCCCCATGTGAGTTATTATAACTGTGCTAACAACATAGATGGCCTATTATGACGTTCTTCAGGTGTCAGAATGTTATAACATTTGACACCCTAGAATATACTTAGACATTCAAAACCAATAATTATTTTACAACAAACATAAATATGTGAGTCTTTGGTACCGAATTGTTCATTTTTCTAATCTTTAACTTTCCTGTTCATGTTTTTAGAAAATTATAGAAAATTCATCGTAAGTAGAAATCTAGATTCGTAAACTCTCTGTGCTTAGAAAATGAGTCTACTTTGTCCATGATTTTTTTTCCTGACCTTAAGTGGTTCCTAAGCAGAGTGAAAATATTCATTTTCAAAGACTGGTCCGCAATTGTTAGGAAATGACTGGCAGTTTTGAAAAAATCACCATAAATCATAGAAAAATCGTATGAATACTTGATAGTTGTCCTTAAAAAGGTATATGCCTGACATATATTCATATTGTACAGTTTTGAAAAATACCAATTTTATGATGGGTAAAACAGTCCGTAAATAGACCTTAATTTTTCTGGAAAAGTTGATTTTTATGTTTAGATTTTGTTTTAGTGACATGACTTGTATTCCCCCCCCCCCCCCCCCGAAAAACTTGGAAAAACTCAAAAATGTAGAGGTATGCATTCACCTTATGTGTTTTCTTGATGAGTGGAAGGTTGAGGATGAAGAGTTTCAAGTCGAGAGCACTTGACATTGCTTTAAGATTTTGATGATCCTATGGACATTAATATGTGAATATGTGTGTAAATGATTTAAGATTATTATGGATGTATGTAGAAACCTTAGAAGTTGGAGGGGATACTTACCAAAAAGGAGGAATGATCCAATAATAATGTTTGAAGCAAACTTGGTTAGAGAGGGAGAAGGAGTTTCCTTTGGAGAGAAAGTGGAATTTTGGAGAAAATGGTGAAGTGAGAGTTTTATCTCCTGATCATTCTTTTTAAAGGAAGAAATAACCAAGTGGATTGGTTGTTGGGATGTGTAATGGATAATGATTTGACCAATGGAGATTAGAGAAATGACATAAAGGTGATATGAGTTTGACGTGGGGATCCACATGATCCACTTGTGTCATTACTTTATGTATAATGTAATATAATATCTTTATAGTTTAAGAGATTATTTAATGAAATGGTGTGATTTATATCTAATAAAGCTCCAGGATTTGAAAAACAATATGAGTCTAGGAGGTCTAGGATGTGATAAAATATGATTTTGATGGAAAACTAGCATAAAAAACTCTCAAAAATGATGAAAATCCGAAACAGCTCAAAATTCCGAAGTGGCATGAGAAGGCTTCACAAGCTGTGAAGGTCAGAGGTCCGTATGCGAAAGTTCTGAATCTGAAAGCGAAGGTTCGCATGCGAGAGTTTCCAAAAGCGAAGGTCTCGGCTGCGAGATTGGCCGATGCGAGGGTTAGGCATGCAAGAGTAGGAATGCAAGAGGGTTTTCTGTGATAGGGTTCGCTGGTAGAGGGGGGGGGGTTCACTAAGAGATTTCACTGCAAAAGAGAGTGTTTGCTGAGAGGTTTCGTTGCGAGAGGACTTGGTTGTGACAGGGTTCGCAGTGAACTTGCTGTTTTTCCATTTTCTCATCCCATTTCGAGTGGTTTTCAAGAAATTGAAGGGTTGGTATTGTATAGGTGTCTATGTAAAGTTTGGAAGTGTGATTCTTGTTACTAAGAGAGATTTGAGGAGAGAGAGAGAGAGAGAGAGAGAGAGAAAGAGATAAAGAGAGATTGTGTTTGTAGTCTTTGTTATGGTTTTACCCCGTTGTGATAGATGGTAATGTGGAGATACACTTCGTTAGATCCACTGATCAGTTAGCTGATATCTTCACGAAAGCCTTGCCTAAGCAAACTTTCAATCGCATTTTTTATGACTTAGGAATGACAGAGGCTGAATATGTGACAACCCGATATTTCGACTCTATGTAATGACCTAAAAAGTCAAGTATTGTAACCACTTTTGAAATAATGAAATTAACTTCGAAAATAAAATGTACAAAAGTCTCTATTGGGTTACCTACTATGCTAGATATTGTGTCAAGGTTTATAGAAATACTAAGAACACTAAAATCCGAGTTATAACGAAGAAGTTATGATCATTCTCAGATTTTCGACAAAACCAGAAACACTGATTAACGAAAAGCACGAAGTTTCAATACAATAGTTTTTAGCCTTAAGTATCTAAAAGAAATTTGTAGATATCATTAAACCATAAACGTATGTGAAAAGAATGTCCAAATCTGATTTGGTATGAGGAAGTTATGATTTTTCCAAGATCCGGATATAACAGTAGACAACTAAAATCTCGAAATAGAGATCGAGAAACTTTTTTCCGATACAACCTAAATGAGAACCGAAGGTCTCAACCAAAGTAGCGCAACGATAAAAAGTCTGGAAAAAACGGATGCCAGATGAAGAAGTTATGAATTTTTAACGGGATTTTCCAGTCGCGGCCTATTAAAAATAAAGTCAAAATTAGCCAACAAAGTCTAAATGAGAGTTGTATAGTATATTCACACCTACGATTATATAAAAAACGTCGAAAACGAAGCTCGTACGCGAAAGATACAGATTTTAGAAGTTTAAGGCTCAAAATTCGAGGATGTCAGGTCTGTCACGACGTGAGACAGTTGGCCGCGACCCAACAAGTGACTGAGGGCGTCCAATCAGTGGAAGAGGATAAGATTTTGCTCACCATGACATGGCACAGTTGGTCACGACGTGGCACACCAGAAATGCCCCTATAAATAGAAGCTTAAGGGTGCCAGGTTTGCTGCTCATCTCTTTCCATCTAAGTGTTGTTACTCTGCATAATTACTTTGATAAGCCATCCTGAAGCCCCGGTTTTCACACTCAAGTCCCGAAGGAAGGTTCTACACTCCCGAGATTTCCAAGATTCCTGAGATTCCCGAGAATCCCGAGAAAATCAGCTCTTCCAAGTCGAAGTGCTACTCAATTATCATCTCACTTTCTCCCATCAATCAGGTGAGTTCATACCCCTATAAACTACACTTTCAAATATTTTGTATATGCTTTTTATACACTTTTAAGGGGCAGGGGGTGGGGGGATACAAGTAAACACACGGTTATTATAGTGTCTACCATAAAGTTTCACTATATACTCTTTTATCAATTAAATCATATGTGATTCATAACTACTACATGGGAACTTTCGTATGCAATATACATTCTCAATAACATCTTGTCTTTTGGAAATAAACCATGTTTATATATATACACGAATCAAACACATTATTTATACTTTAAGTATATGTGATCATTTGTGTCACTATAAATAATATACTTTACATAAGAAGTGAGCATTACACTAGGGTTTACTATACGAACAAAACACATCCTTTGAAAAACTATAATAGGTATAGTTTACGAGAAAATCATGAACATTTACATACTAGAAACACTATATCAAAGAGATATTTTCATACACAAGAAAAAATGGAAATTTTCATACATAAATTTGTTTTATACTAAGTTTTGTGAGACATTTCACGTACTTTCGAGTATGCATTTTAAGTCTTGTATTATATACCAAAATCCCTTGTAGGGGGAGCGTGATACTTGTGTATAGATCTATATAGGATTGACATCCCCACACCTAAGTTGTTATCTATAGCTAGGTCGGCAGGCCTGGGGTGACAAACGTCATAACCTTCCAACGCTTGAAGAACGTTGTTATAGGCATCCTGGTCAAATAGCACGGTTATAAGACTCACATGGAGTATTAAAACACATTGATTTACGGGGTTTTTCAAATACCTTTGCGATTTATGCATAAAACTACTATTTTAGGCATGAAAAGCACCATTGCATTACAAGTTTTGGAACAATTAAACTACCATCTACTATAGTAGAAAATATGGGATTTTCTAGGAACATTCAAACATGTACAAACCATTTCAATCTATTTCATACAAACATTATTACTAAATACTTATGAACTCACTAGCTTAAATGTTGATCTACACTTTCAAAACTACTTGTATTTCTCATGAATTCAGTAAAACAGGTAAGCAAACAGCTTTTGAAGAAGGGACGTTGTGGCATCAGTTTAGTTTCATTTTGACGTCATATTCTAATTTGTTTTGAAACAAGTACCTTTCAACAATGTAAACTTTTAAATTATATATATATATATATATATATATATATATATATATATATATATATATATATATATATATATATATATATATATATGATGGGTGTATTACTTTCTTTACTATGTATTTAATTGTTACAATACTACATGTAGTCATCCGCCCTCGAACGATTCCGTCGTTCTGGTTTGGGGGTGTGACAGATTGGTATCAGCGCATTGTTTATAGTGAACTAAGTATATCGAACCACATAAGATATACAAACTAAAAATGCATGGGGACTCAAAGTCTCTGACAAAAAGTTTTTACACCTAAACCGCGTTTCATTTTAACTTATACTATTGGAGTCGTAAAAGTACAAATACATGCATACAATGAATTATTTTCATACTTAGAGCAATATAGAAGTATTATAAATAAATTATGAAGTGCAGGTGTTCCTTGGGATATGTAATCGGAACTGGGATGAATATAGTCTGATCAACTATATTTGTCCGAGAGCCGACTAACGTATGCCAGGGGGTGTCTACAGTGGAAAACAAATTTAAAACATACCAAGAGCATATCATTATGAATACTATGGGAGTATTTTGGGTATCTTCAACCGTCAACCTTAGGGGTAAATTTTACATGCTTTAGCTTATAATAAATTCTTAACCCTATTCACGTATAGACGCAATGGCGGGATTTAATCACCGGGCGACTCCTACTACCCCAACCAAGGTAATGAAGGATGGATTGTAGACGACACCGAGGAGGAACCCATGGAAGACGAGGAAGAGGAAGAGGAAGAGGATGGGATTTCAAGGACCAACTCCCGTTTGGGGAAGCCACATCCATCATTGGAGCAAACAGCAAGGACTATGTCCTCCTTACGATATGTGTCGGGACTTCTACGATGTTAGCAGAGGAAGTTCAGCTAATCGAGCACTCGCAGTTACGGTAGGCAAACTTGCTAATTAGGCTTATCAATTCGTAGTCCATGAAAACCAGATTCGCGAGGTGGACATAAGGATGGAAGAGAATGCAGCTGATATTCGTTACCTAGACATGCTACAAGGGAATGCTCAACTCCACACTAACTCCCTCCAGGAACAAATGACTACAGCTCTCTCCGAAATGAGAGAGTTGAGTGAGCGACAAGCTGCCTTTGACAGGAGTCTCATGGGAGCCAAGGAATTGGATGCGGAGTCAAGCTCCAAGTGTGATCTGCACAACAATGAGTGCTCGCCTGTCACACATCGAAACCGACGGCGGAAACGTTCCACGGCGGAGGACGTCATGCGTAGTATCACAATCAATGTACGTAGCAAGCATAGTAAACACAACCATTACATTACATATGAATATTTACATTTGTTTGAAAGTAATGAAAATAAATGTTTTATATATATACATCAGTTTGAACAAAAGTAAAGACGAGACTTCTACACACTCCGTCTTCTCCAAAAGAACGCGGGATACCTGTCTAACGAGAACCTGAGAATACAAGCAGTTTTTAAAATATTAGCATAAAGCTGGTGAGTTCATAAGCATGTTTTGTAAGGAAAACTGGTTATTAAATCTTGTGAAAATACTTCATTTCCTTTGATAAAGAATGTCGTAATATCAAAAACCATTGTTACTGAGTTATGAAATACATATGCATGTTTTCCCAGAAAATCCGATATTTTCTAACATGTTAGTCGATTTCCATGAGATAAGAAAAATCTTGATTATCACCAGTAAGATAAGGAAAACCATAAGTTATGATCCCTAGATTACCCTCCAGTATGAAAGTAGGTAGTTTTATTACATAAAACAATAGGTTAATATCCCTTGAATACCCTCCAGTACGAAAGCATGTAGTTTTATTACATAAATAAAACTATCGAAGAAAGAAAGAAATGCATGAACAAAGTTAGTTAGTTTAATACGTATTGTGAGTCGTATAACCGTAATGATTTGACAGTGACCTCCTTGACGTTCTTCAGGCATCGATCAATTCCAAAATTTGTCACCCCAGGCGTGCCCGCCTAACTATAGCTAGCAGTTTAGGTGTGGGATTGTCAGTCCCGAATAGATCTATCCACAAATTCCATGCTCTCCCTCCAGGAGTCTCTGGTTATACTTCCGGAGAGGATTTACTGGTACTCCGAAGGGTATAACGAAGACAAGTCTCACTAACTAGTATTAGCTAATTCACAGGATAATAGATCGTTCTCAAGTTTCGAAACCATTTGGAACATAGTAGAGTATAAATAATTAAATACAAAGTAATTATTTAACATGATACTCTAGATTAAACATGGATAAACTAAATCAGACATAGTTTATATTATTGACTTTCTATGAAATCTGAATCCATAAATCATGTAATGAAGACCCCAAATTATTCCCATAATAATTTGAATGATTTGTTAAGTTCCCATGTTGTTTGAAAAGCATGTAATTATATTCAGAAAACCTCCTTTATGCTCCGCATATTACAAAAGGGATAAAGTATCTAAAATTTTGTCAAAAAATCTTATGATTACATCAGTTTTTAAGTTACGAAAACCTTTATGATTTGCTTGTATTCCCCCCCCCCCCCTGAAAACATGAAAAGCTTGGAAAAAGCGTAGGGGTATGAACTCACCCGACGAGAATGTGTCGGGTAGGATGCTAAGTGTCAATTTAGGGCTTGAACATGAAGTGATACATAATTGTATCTAATTAGACATCGAACCACTAATTAAGTAAGATAATACACTCCGATGCGCGAAAATACTTTAATTCAAGTGTTAGAAGTGATACAGGTTGCGTCTAAGGAGTGTAGGGCCTTGATAAGGAGTTTACTCTTCAAGTATAAACCCTTAGGGGAGATTCCGGCCCAAAGACCATATCCCCCATGAGCTTACGGGAGATTATAGCCCAAAGACCATATCCCCCATGAGTTTACGACCATAAACTGAATGGGTGGGGTGTTTTTGATTGCTCAATTCTAGGTTCAATTCAAGGAAGTGACTAGGGTTTCAAATAGACCCTTTAGGGGAGTTCACGGCTGTAAACATAGAGTTGACAATCGTAACCTCATACTTGCACCTTCATTTCATGGTTTGATGGTTCTAGGTTAAGCATACAAGTTTCTAGTCCTTCATACAAGCCATGAAGGGAAGTTAGGGCACCATTTGACCCCCTTAAGGGAGTTTACGGACCAAGAACATTCATAGGTTGTAAACTATCATTCATTGGCAGTAAACTCATGTTTAATCCCATTAAGACATGATTTTGGGGTTCTAAGTTCATGTATGCTACTTTCCAAGTCATAGCTAAGCATTAGAAGGGTTTTGGGGCTTCAAAACCCCCTTATGGGAGTTTACGCTTTTGGGAGGTGTTCCCCAACCATAAACACAAGTTTTTGATGTATTTGGATGATTCAACCCGGAATTTGCATGTATACCAAGCTAAACAACAAGCTAGGAAGGATTACTTACGATTTTGGAGCTTGAATGGGGCGTTTTTCGATCAAAGATCGAGTTGTAGAGAGAGAGAGAGAGAGTCCTAAGAGTGGGAAAAAGGCTCAAATGAAGCCCTAGTTATCCTTATATAGGGTTTGAGTTTGCGGCCAGATGGGGATACACCCGATCCTGATGTTAAACGGAGTTTATAGTCGTACCCGATTAAATGGATGTAACCCGACTTGGTCGTAAACTAAAAACTTTTCCAAATGAATTCGAGGGTGTTTTGCATGTTTTTATTTCATTTCGACACTTATGAAGTCAATATAAAAGTCTCAATTTAATTTTCCTGATCCAAAATGTTAATGGAAAAATTTAATAGAAACGAGTTTTATTAACGGAATTGGGTTACAGTGACGGAATACATTTCAGGTTGTCACATCGCTTAACTCCCAAATTTTGATATAGAATAGGACCATCGGCTAAAAGTATTACCTTCTTTAACTTTATGTAACCAGAGACCCTTAGAAAGGTCAAAATCTTCTAACTTCGGATGTAACGCAACCATGTGTTTAATATATATAGAGCATACCTCTTTCGTGTGTTAATCCTGTGCATTTCATTCGATTTCATGAGTTTGTTCATTATTATTCAAACTCCATTGGTGAATCAAACTCAAAGACCTATGTTGGTCAAACCAAATTCTTGAACTATTAAAGATATATAACTCGTTATCATTCAACTCTCAACCACCAAAACTTATAATCTTTTATTTTTATTTCTTGGCAGCGCGATGCCTCCTCGTCCAAACCTAAGACCCAGGCCGGGCACGATACCTCCACCACCACCACCTCCATCGACAGAAAATGTCGCATTGATTGCTGCTGTAACTGCAGTAATGGCACATATGAGTAATAATGGGTCAGGAGGAGGAGTGAATATCTCTACAAATGGCCAACATCATGGTCATTCAGGGGATTGTACCTTCAACGACTTCACCAATAGCAAGCCCATGACTTTTAACGGATCCGGAGGGATAATGGCTGTAACACAATGGATAGAGAAAACAGAAGCGGTTTTCGAGATTTGTGCATGTTTGGAAGTGAGCAAGGTACATTCTCCGAGAGAGCCCTAACGTGGTGTAATGGAAACGTCAAGTCACTAACTCTGATAGTGGCAAATTCTATGGGTTGGGAGAATCAAAAGCAAATGTTAATGCAAGAGTACTATCCAAGGGGCAAAGTACAAAAGCTAGAACAGGAACTTTGTGGCCTTACTATGGTAGGCTCGGACATCACGACCTATACTAATAGGTTTAGTGACTTAGCAACCCTTTGTCCAAGGATGGTTGCTCTATAGAGCAAGAACATCGAAAGATACACCTGGGGACTCTCACCCCAGATTCGAGGAAGTGTGCTAGCTTCCAAACCAGTCACTTTCAATAGTGCCAAACTGTTGGCACAAGCTTTCGTTGACCATGGAATCTGTCAAGGCTTCACAACTGTTCTCTTGGAGCAAACCATAGGAAACAAAAACAACAACATCACTACATGAGTACCAACAACAACAGCAAGAAGAAGTTTTCGAACAAGAGGAAGGGTCAGTCTTCACAAGAACCTTCCACGAAGAAACAAATAGTGGCATTCCATGCCGCTACTACCCTCACTACTGCTCCGGTTACCCCTGCACCAGTTAAGCAACATGCGGGGAACCTACCAAAGTGAAACAAATGTAATTTCCATCACAACGGAAATTGTCGGGATATGCACTAAAACAAGAAAGAGCACACTGCCCGTTTCTATAAGGTACCGACACGACTAATCACCCAAGTCCCTGGATTCGGGGTGGTCCAGGCATGTTATGGATGCGATGAGGCTGGACACTACAAGAGAGACTGCCGTAAGGCAAGGAATGTTGGCGGCATAGGAAGAATGTTGGCAATAGGGCAGAACGAAGCAATAGCTGATCCCATGTGGTTACGGGTACGTTTCTCCTCAATAACGCTTATGCATGCATACTCTTTGATTGTGGTGCGGAAAGGAGTTTCGTGAGTCATAAGTGATGGGTTTTGAGCATTCTAACACTTCCTAAGTGTACATGCAACCCTAATAACCTTGGATCTATGTTTGTCTAATTATCATGCAAAGTTGAATTCCAAGGTTATATTCCTATCTAGCATACATGGGGAACAATTTTAACTTGAATAGTAGATATAATAACTTACCTTGTTGTTGTTTGTGTTCCTTGAAACCTTGTGAGCCTAGCACCCCAAGTGTGATGCCTCAAATGCTTCACACAACACCAAATGCTCTTGGAAGAACTTATGAGAGAACACACACTTCTCAAAAATCGGCCAAGCCCTCTTATTTCTTTAGTGTAGCCAATTTTGGAAGAACTTATGAGAGAACTTATATAGTGTTGACACATCTAGGGTTAAACCCTAATGTGTCATGACTCTTCATTTCCATGACCCATGGGTTTGTAACTCCCATGGAGAATCCATGGAGCATCCTATGGGTAGAACCCAACTTGATAATCCATGGAGCCTCTTAGCCCACTATACAAGATATGGATGATTTACATAATCAACCCATATATTTAATTAGTTATCTTTTGATCACATAATTAATTCTAAATTAATTCTTGATCAAACTAATCAAATAATATTATTAATATATTAGAACTTATAATATATTAATAATCTCCAAGTGTTATTTCTCTCATTTAGTCTATCCAATTGCATGGTGTCATTCAACCCAAATGGACCATGCCGGTCGGGTCAAGTACATACCAGAAATAGTTATGGACTTAGACACCTTATCCAACAGTCTCCCACTTGGATAAGTCTAATAACTATTACTGCAAGTATGACTTTAGGAACCGATCGGCAATCGTAGCTCTTTACAAGGTTTCTCGGAACTGAGAAGATGATGGTACGCCATTTAAGATAAGTGATCATATAATCCTCTGTTCTAGATATCAGTCGGACAAATACACGGAACAACATCTTACTTATTGTCCAACGGTTTGTTTCCCGATTTCCGATTTGTTTGACAAAGAACTTCATTGAACACATCAATTTAGTTCTGACCGGGCCCGGTACATAGGTCAAAACAAAATCATCGAGGGGCCCAGATATCAGCTTCTAATCCAAGAAGGAACAGATAAACTTCGACTCATATGTTTGTTCTACCACTCATTGAATTACACACAAGAGCGCGATTTATAACATCGAGTTACCAATGCATTTTTCGTACAATCAATGCATAGCCAACTTGTAAGTAACAAATCATATCTCTAGGTTTGAAGACTTATACGATATTACCGTCTCACGATCACTCGAGATAGAATTCCATGAAGTGATTCCAGTGAGCATGGGTTGAGTCCAATGCTCAGAACTTATGAGCACTCATGATTGCTGTAGCCTTGTCCAAGACCTCTACAATCAAACATGACAGTATTGATTCATACCTACTTCCAACATATGACCGACTGTGGAGGTTTGAATAATATGTTATACCAAACAAAAATTATTCTGGAAGTCAAAACATGCAAAAGAAATATAGTAAACGATCGACAAGAGATAGCAACACTTTACTCATAAATAAAACACTTTTATTCATCATCAGCTGTCAATTACGCTTTACAAATTTCGAGGTTATCTAACTACTAAATCTAATATCATCCTTCAGCCCTATGCTCCGAGCATGCTGGAGATGCTTAACCCGAGTCATTCCCTTCGTGAGGGGATCTTCCGGATTCTCATCTAATGATACCCTCTTTGCCACGAGGAGTCCTTCTTTGATCCGATGTCTGATGAAATGGTATTTTTTGTCGATGTGTCTGGATCTCCCGTGATCCCTTGGTTTCTTGGCTAAGGCAACAACACTTTCACTATCACAGAAAATTTCCATTGGCTCTTTAATAGCTGGTACAACTCCAAGGTCTCCAATGAAGTTCCTCAGCCATAACGCCTCCTTTGCCGCCTCGCTAGCTGCAATATACTCTGATTCACAAGTAGAATCTGCCACTGTCTCTTGCTTGGAACTCTTCCAAGAAATTGCTCCTCCATTTAGGGTAAAGACCCAGCCCGACTGAGAGCGAAAGTTATCCCTATCAGTCTGGAAGCTAGCATCACTATACCCTACAACTCTCAAGTCATCACTCCCACCGAGGGTAAGGACCCAGTCCTTAGTCCTTCGTAGGTACTTGAGAATATTCTTTACCGCAGTCCAGTGTGCCTTGCCAGGGTTCCCCTGAAACCTACTAACCATGCTCAGGGAAAAAGCTACATCAGGTCGAGTACACATCATAGCATACATGATCGATCCTACAGCCGAAGCATAAGGTACTCGACTCATTTGTGCTATCTCAGCCTCAGTGCTAGGGCTTTATGTCTTACTCAATTTGGCGTTACTCTGGATGGGCAACTCTCCTTTCTTGGAGTCTTGCATGTTGAATCTCTTCAGCACCTTATCCAAGTAGGTACTTTGACTAAGTCCAATTAGTCTTTTACTCCGATCTCTCAAGATCCTTATCCCTAAAATATAGGCAGCTTCACCAAGGTCCTTCATAGCGAAACACTTTCCAAGCCAGGACTTTACTTCCTGCAGGGTTGGAATGTCGTTTCCTATGAGTAGTATGTCATCCACATACAATACCAAGAAGCTAACTATACTCCCACTAGCCTTGACATACACACAAGATTCATCTTCACTCCTAGAAAAAACAAATTCCTTGACCTTTTCATCAAAGCAAAGATTCCATCTGCGAGGTGCTTGCTTTAATCCATAAATGGATTTCTCAAGCTTACACACTCTATTAGGGTACTCGTTGCTGACAAAACCCTCTGGCTGACTGATGTAAACATCTTCAGCCAACTTTCCATTAAGGAAAGCAGTTTTGACATCCATTTGCCAAATTTCATAGTCATGAAATGCGGCTATGGCTAACAGAACCCGAAGAGACTTAATCTTGGCTACCGGAGAAAAGGTCTCATCATAATCCACTCCAGGAATTTGAGAGAAGCCCTTTGCAACCAGTCTAGCCTTATAAGTGTGTACTTTACCATCCATGTCGGTCTTCTTCTTGAAGACCCATTTGCACCCCACTGTATTACGACCTGGTACATTTTCAACCATGTTCCAAACTTGATTGTCATGCATGGATTGTATCTCGCTATCCATAGCCTCTTTCCATTTAGCAGACTCAAGGCCTGCCATGGCTTCCTCGTAGCTGTTAGGGTCATCTTGACTTACTAGTGTTCCATCACTAATAAGTGTCTCACCTTCTGCAGTAATATGGAATCCATAGTAATGCTCAAGTGCACTCCTAACTCTCGTGGAACGCCTCAGAGGTATAGATTCGTCAATTGGCTCAACAGGAGTTTCCTCCTCAAGTTGAGGGCTAGAGTTTGAAGTTCCTTCACCACTTGACTCTTGAATTTCTTCAAGATCAATTTGCCTCCCACTATCTCCTTGGCTTATAAACTCTCTTTCTCGAAAGACTCCTCTTATTGCTACAAAGACCACATTGTCACTAGGTCTGTAGAAGAGGTAACCAAAGGATTGCTGTGGGTAGCCGATGAAAATACACCTCTCGCTTCGGGGTTCGAGCTTATCATGAGTCTCGCGTCTCACGAAAGCCTCGCAACCCCAAATCTTGATTTGGTCTAGTTTAGGTACTTTACCAGTCCACATCTCGTGAGGAGTTTTGGCAACTTTCTTTGTAGGGACTAGATTAAGGATATGGGCGGCAGTCTCTAAGGCATACCCCCAGAATGAGATTGGTAGCGAAGCTCGACTCATCATGGAACGAACCATGTCCAATAAGGTTCGATTACGCCTCTCAGCCACACCATTCAACTGCGGTGTCCTTGGAGGTTTCAATTGTGAAACAATCCCACGTTCCCTTAGATAGTCGAGGAACTCTGAACTAAGATACTCACCACCCCGATCGGATCGAAGCATCTTAATGTTCGTGCCCAATTGATTCTCGACTTCCTGTTTAAATTCCTTAAACTTCTCGAAAGTCTCTGACTTATGCTTGATTAAGTAGACATATACATATCTACTGTAATCATCAATAAAAGTCAAATAATAACGATTAGCATCCCTTGTGGCATGTTTGAATGGCCCACACACATCCGTGTGTATAAGGTCCAACAAACCTTCACCCCTTTCACACGAGCCTGTGAAGGGTAACTTTGTTATTTTTCCAAGTAAGCATGATTCGCAACTATCATTTGACTTTAGGTCAAACGACTCCAAGACTCCATCCTTTTGGAGTTGGCCTATGCGTTTCTTGCTTATATGTCCAAGACGACAATGCCATAATGATGCTTTATCCAGGTTATTATTATTAGTAGAATTAATACACAAAACATTATTTCCTGAGTTATCTACAACAGATACAGCTTCATACACACCATCACGAGGTAATGCTTTAAAATAAAGAACATTATTAAAGAAAGCATCAATAGAACCAACTTCATTATTAAACGAAAAGGTAAACCCTTGTTTGTAAAAAGCATAAAAGGAAATAATATTTCTTGCCATTCCTGGCGAGTAACAACACTTATTCAAATCTAAACTAAACCCACTACTTAGCGATAAAGTATAAACTCCAATCTTGGTGACAGGTGAAGCTTTCCTGTTCCCCATGATCAAGTTTATTCTTCCTTGCTCCACATTCTCACTTCTTCTTAGTCCCTGCAAGTCACAACAAATATGAATACCACAACCGGTATCAAGGACCCAAGAATTAGAATGGGGTGAGTTATTAGAGATGATAGTGTAAATACCTGCATGGTTGGGTTTGACTTTCCCATCCTTCATATCCTGCTGGTACTTTGGGCAGTTCCGCTTCCAATGAGCTTTTTCATGGCAATAGAAGCATTCAGCCTCTTTTGGGTCAGAAGAAGGAGTAATGAAACCTTTATTGGTTCCACTTGAAGAAGAGCCATCAAGGGTCCGAGCCTTGGTACCCTTCGAAGATCTCTTTCTCTTCCTCCCTCGACTTTTCCCGATTACCAAAACCGGAGTTGAGTTTGGAGTAGAAGTGATAGCAACCGACTTCCCCTTAAGACCTGATTTTGCAGTCTTGAGAAGTCCCTAAAGTTTGCTGAGTGTGACCTCTTCCTTATTCATGTGATATGTCATGCGGAATTGATCATAGCATGATGGTAAGGAGTGCAAAATTATATCTATTGCAAGCTCCTCTGGGAAGTTCACATTAAGCTTCAGCAATCGATCCACATACCTTTGCATTTTCTGCATGTGGCTCGTGACGAAATCCCCGTCCTTCATCATGGTTGTTATCATGGAGCAGATGATTTCGTACCTCTCTTGTCGTGCACTTTGATGGTATCTTTCCATCAAATCTTGGTGCATTTCATAAGGGTAGAAATCCTCATAGGACTTTTGGAGTTCTGCTGTCATTGTGGCCATCATGATGCATGCTACTTTCGTAGCATCCCTTTCATGTGCCTGAAAGTCAGCGATCTCCTGAGGAGTTGCAGTGGTCTCATCAATCTCCTTAAGCTCCTTGTCAAGGACATATTCTTTGTCCTCGTAGCAGGTAATCATCCTGATGTTTCTGATCCATTCATTGAAGTTGGATCCATCAAAGGTGACTTTCCCACACAAACTCATAAGAGTAAAGGAGCCATTAGGATTCAAGACAGAAGCATTATTTGAAGACATCTGAAAGAGAAGAACAAGTTTAGTGTAGATATAAGAGAGTCCTTAATAAAACACCCAAATGTAATATTAAGGCTAGGATCCAATCACAATATAATATAACTTAGAAGAGGTATGCCGTAATCTAAGCTATACCATATTTGAAAGGTAGGTGAATGACGATTCACCAATTTCCACCACGAAATCCGAAATATTAGATATTAGGTTTTATTGGTTTTTAGAAATTCCTAGATTCTTTGAGATTCAATGAACTTTTCAAAGGCATGGTTCAATCTCGAGAGTGCCCTCCAAGTTTTGTGACTGGGATACCGAGGATCACAAAACAAGGTGTGAAGTAACCATGCAAATCACTTGGTACCCTTAAAGTTTATCACTCAATCGATGTGCCGGTAAACCACACACGCTCCAACGATACTATAATAAACCTTAAGTCACCCTTTACCTACCTTGTTAAGTCCACGTTAGTGTGCCGGTAAACCACACACGCTCCACCGATTCTAGGGGTTGGAACTTAATGTTTTAACTTAAGTTTACTTGTTCCAAAACTTGAGGGCAAGTTTTGTAACTTTCAAAACTTTTCATTTCTTGTAACTTATGAGTTTAATAGAGTAATAAAATGAAGACTCTTCATTTTTCTAACTCTTGTGTTTGTTTTAATGGTTTTAATTCAAGTGTGACTCTTGGTTTTCCATAACTTGAGGACAAGTTATGGACTCTATTAAAACACATTATGATCAAGAATTAATCTACCACATAGGTTACAAATAATTCCTATGATCATCTAAAACATCATAAGAATAAGAACATGAATATGAACACATTCATAAATTACACTTAAAACTTTGTAATTTTGATAACTAGTTGTTGTAAATGAATTAGCAAAGACATTACACCACCAAAAACAAGTTTTCAATTACCAAAACAGTTTAGGGTAATGTTTCTAATTCATTTCCAGCAACTAAATCGAAATTCTGCAATCAGTCGACCCTACTCGCCGAGTGCATGAACTCATTCGCCGAGTTGGTTGAAGATACACATGAACTCAACGAGTCCCCCTATAGACTCGACGAGTCCACTCACAGACAGCAAGATTTTCGACATTTTTTTTTCCAACTTTTAAGCACAAATAAAAAACAAACAAGCCTAGTCTCTGATACCACTGATGGGTTTTGAGCATTCTAACACTTCCTAAGTGTACATGCAACCCTAATAACCTTGGATCTATGTTTGTCTAATTATCATGCAAATTTGAATTCCAAGGTTATATTCCTATCTAGCATACATGGGGAACAATTTTAACTTGAATAGTAGATAGAATAACTTACCTTGTTGTTGTTTGTGTTCCTTGAAACCTTGTGAGCCTAGCACCCCAAGTGTGATGCCTCAAATGCTTCACACAACACCAAATGCTCTTGGAAGAACTTATGAGAGAACACACACTTCTCAAAAATCGGCCAAGCCCTCTTGTTTCTTTAGTGTACCGATTTTAGTGGAGAATATGTTTCTTATATAGTGTTGACACATCTAGGGTTAAACCCTAATGTGTCATGACTCTTCATTTCCATGACCCATGGGTTTGTAACTCCCATGCAGCATCCATGGAGCATCCTATGGGTAGAACCCAACTTGATAATCCATGGAGCCTCTTAGCCCACTATACAAGATATGGATGATTTACATAATCAACCCATATATTTAATTAGTTATCTTTTGATCACATAATTAATTCTAAATTAATTCTTGATCAAACTAATCAAATAATATTATTAATATATTAGAACTTATAATATATTAATAATCTCCAAGTGTTATTTCTCTCATTTAGTCTATCCAATTGCATGGTGCCATGCAACCCAAATGGACCATGCCGGGTCGGGTCAAGTACATACCAGAAATAGTTATGGACTTAGACACCTTATCCAACAATAAGTTCAAACACATACTAAAACAGAACCCTCAATCACTCAATAAGATATTTACATTTGAAATGGGAAACGGTAGGACAGAAAGCACAAACGCTATGTACATAGGCTGCACACTAACTCTAAAAGAACATTCATTTCAAATCGACTTATTGTCAATCACCATAAAAAGCTTTGATGTCATCATCGGTATGGATTGGTTAAGCCTGCACCATGCCGATATACTTTGTCACGAAAGGGTTGTCCGCCTAAATCTGCCAAAAGATGAAACTCTTGTAATTTATGGTGACAAACCCGGTTCCAATTTACAAATCCTTTCTTGCGTCAAAGCCTAAAAATACTTGCGTAAGGAGTACCATGCCTTCTTAGTCCACATGGTAGATAAGGAAAAAGAAACAAAAGGCATCAAAGACATTCCGGAAGTCTGTGATTTTGCCGATATATTTTGTGAAGATCTCCCTGGAGTCCCACCAGAACAACAAGTTGAGTTCAGGATCGATTTAATTCCAGGAGCTAACCCAGTAGCTTAGTCGTCGTATCGTCGGGCATCAGCTGAGATGCAATAATTATCCAGCCAATTAAACGAATTGCTCAACAAAGGATTCATCAGGCCAAGCTTCTCACCTTGGGGAGCACCAGTCATATTCGTAAAGAAGAAGGATGGCTCTTTCTGCATGTGCATCGATTACCGGGAACTGAAGAAGCTCACTATCAAGAACCGATATCCCTTACCACGCATTGACGACTTGTTCGACCAACTCCAAGGAGCGAGTTATTTCTTGAAGATTGATTTGAGATCCGTGTATCATCAGTTGCGAGTCTCGGAAGGAGATGTTCCCAAAACAGCCTTTCGAACTCGTTATGGTCACTACGAGTTTGCAGTGATACCCTTCGGATTAACAAATGCATCGGCAGTGTTCATGGACTTAATGAATCGAGTGTGTCATTCATTCCATGAAAAATTTGGGATCGTGTTCATAGAAAATATACTCATCTATTCAAAGAGTAAAGAGGAACATGGTCAACACCTCCGAAAAATATTGGAAACTCTAAGAAACGAAAAGTTGTACGCACAATTCTCAAAGTGAGAATTTTGGATTCGGAAAGTAGATTTCCTAGGTCACGTGGTCAGCAAAGACGGGTACAGGTGGACCCCTCCAAAATCAAGGCAGTCGAGAACTGGTCAGCTCCCAAAACCCCAACGGAAATCCGACAATTCTTGGGCCTTGCTCGCTAATATCGAAGGATTATACAGAACTTCTCGAAGATTGCGAAACCACTTACCACCCTGACCCAAAAGGGTGTTACTTTCAATTGGGAAGAAAGACAAGACGCTGCATTCCAAACACTAAGGCAAGCTCTATGCAGCGCACCTATATTGTCCTTACCATAAGGAATAGAAGACTTCGTGGTCTACTGTGATGCATTTAATCAAGGTCTTGGATATGTTCTAATGCAATGAGGAAAGGTCATCGCCTACACCTCAATACAACTCAAGACGCACGAGGTCAACTACACTACACACGATCTTGAACTAGGGGCAGTCATTTTTGCGCTAAAGATCTGGAGACACTATCTCTATGGCACGAAATGCATGATTTTCACCGATCACAATAGCCTTCAGCACATTCTCAATCAAAAGGAACTCAACATGAGGCAAAGATGATGGGTTAAACTGTTGAATGACTACGAATGCAAGATTCGCTATCACCTAGGAAAAATGAATGTTGTAGCTGATGCTCTTTGTCGAAAGGAATACTCAGGCCGCTGAGTGAAATCATTAACCATGAAGATCCATTTACACCTGTCCACACAAATCAAGGAAACTTAGAGGGAAGCCTTGAGAACAAAGAACGTGGAAAGTGAAGCCTTAAGGGGAATGGATAAGAATCTTGATGTCAAGGGTGACGGAGTTCATTACTTCGTGGATCGGATCTGGACACTGAAGTTTGGGGGATTCAGAGACGTGGTCATGAATGAGGTTCATAATACTCGATACTCCGTGCACCCAGGTTTGGACAAGATGTATCTGGACCTCAAGAAACTGTATTGGTGGCCAAACATGAAAGCAGAGATCGCTACTTATATGGGCAAGTGTCTGATTTGCGCCAAAGTCAAGGTAGAGTACCAAAAGCCATCAGGATTACTACAACAACCCGAAATACCCGAGTGGAAGTGGGAATGGATAACCATGGACTTCATAACCAAATTACCCAAGATAGCAGGTGGGCTAGACACCATCTGGGTAATCGTAGATAGATTAACAAAATCCGCACACTTTCTACCCATAAAGGAAACCGACAAGATGGAGAAGCTAGCTCGAACATACATCCGAGAGATTGTACGACTACATGGTGTGCCAATATCCATTATCTCTGATAGAGATAGTAGATTCACCTTGCGGTTCTGGTAGTCGCTACAAAAATCTCTTGGAACAAAACTAGACATGAGTATTGCTTACCATCCACAAACCGACTGTCAAAGTGAGAGGACCATACAGACCTTGGAAGATATGCTAAGAGCTTGTGTAATTGATTTTAGTAAAGCGTGGGATACCCATTTACCACTAGTCGAATTTTCATACAACAATATATATCACTCCAACATTAAAGTTGCTCCATTCGAAGCCCTCTATGGCCGGAAGTGCAGATCACCACTATGCTGGGCTGAAGTGGGTGACACGCAACTAGCCAAAGGAAAAGTACCCGACAACACTCTCTTTGGCCCGAAAATCATAAGAGAAACAACCGAGAAGATTTTACAAATTCGGGAACGACTAAAGGCTTCAAGAGACAGATAAAAGAGTTATGTAGTCAAAAGACGGAAACCCTTGGAATTTCAGGTTGGGGACCAAGTGCTATTGAAGGTCTCGCCCTGGAAAGGACTAATACGTTTTGGAAAATGCGGGAAACTAAACCCAAGGTATATCAGACCATTCGAGATCCTTGCAAGGATCGGCCTGGTAGCCTACAAAGTTCGTCTACCGTAGGAACTCAATGATGTACATCCTACCTTTCATGGGTCAATCTTGAAGAAATGTTTGTCCGATGAGACCCTCTTCATCCCTTTAGACGAAATCGAAATCAACGAGAGTCCCCATTTTATAGAAGAACCAACTGAAATCATGGATAGGGAAATTAAAAGAACAAAACAAAGTCGCATACCCATCTTGAAGGTCTGCTGGAATGCAAAGCCAGTACCTGAATACACCTGGGAACGCGAAGATCAGATGAAACACAAGTACCCACATCTTTTTCCCTAATCCACGAGTGTTTTTCTTACATTAAATTTTGGGATGAAATTCCCTCTAATGGGGGGATGATGTGACAATCCGATATTTCGACTCTATGTAATGACCTAAAAAGTGAAGTATTGTAAGCAGTTTTGAAATAATGAAATTAACTTCGAAAATAAAATGTACAAAAGTCTCTATTGGGTTACCTACTATGCTAGATATTGTGTCAAGGTTTACAGAAATACTAAGAACACTAAAATCCGAGTTATACCGAAAAAGTTATGACCATTCTAAAATTTCCAACAAAACCGGCAACACCAATTAACGAAAAATGCGAAGTTTCAATACAATACTTTTTAGCCTTAAGTATCTAAATGAAAGTTATAGATATCATTAAACCATAAACGTATGTAAAAAGAATGTCCGAATCTGACTTCGTACAAGGAAGTTATGATTTTTCCAAGATCCAGAGATAGTAGTAGACGACTAAAATCTCGAAATAGAGATCCAGAGACCTTTTGCTGAAACAACGTAAAAAAGAATCGAAGGTCTCAACCTAAGTAGCACAACGGTAAAAATTCTTGAAAAAACGGATGACAGATGACGAAGTTATGGATTTTTAATGGGTTTTTCCAGTCCCAGCCTGTTAAAAATAAATAATTAAAAATAAAGTCAAAAATAGCCAACGAAGTCTAAACGAGAGTTGTAGAGTATATTCTCACCTACGAATGGATATAAAGAACGTCGAAAACGAAGCTCGTACGCCAATGTTACAGATTTTGCATGTTTAAGGCTCGAAATCCGAGGTTGTCAAGTCTATCATGACGTGACACAGTTGGTCGCGACCCGGCAAGTGACCGAGGGTGTCCAATCAATGGAAGAGGATAAGATTTTGCTCTCCATGACGTGGCACAGTTGGCCACAACGTGGCACACCAGAAATGCCCCTATAAATTGAAGCTTAAGGGTGTCGGGTTTGGTTCTTATCTCTTTCCATCTAAGTGTTGTTACTCTACATAATTACCTCGATAAGCCATGCCAAATCCCCAATTTTCACACTCAAGTCCCGAAGGAATGTTCTACACTCCCGAGATTTCCGAGATTCCCGAGAATCCTAAGAAAATCAACTCTTCCAAGTCGAAGTGCTGCTCAATTATCATCTCGCTTTCTCCCATCAATCGGGTGAGTCCATACCCCTATAAACTACACTTTCAAATATTTTATATATGCTTTTTATACACTTTTAAGGGGTGGGGGGGTTACAAGTAAACACACGGTTATTATAGTGTCTACCATAAAGTTTCACTATATACTCTTTTATCAAGTAAATCATATGTGATTCATAACTACTACATGGGAACCTTCGTATGCAATATATATTCTCGATAACATCTTGTCTTTTGGAAATAAAACATGTTTATATATATACACGAATCAAACACATTATTTATAACTTAAGTATATTTGATCATTTGAACAGCCCTAGACCGTGAACTCATATAAAATGTGTTTTAGAGCCCAAAAACCCTTCCAATGGACCTTTGGAGCTTAGATATGGCTTAATGGCTTAATGGACTGGACATAGAATGCCTTTAACATGGATTTTGAAGAGTAAACATGAGTTTACTACCCAAGAAAATGCTTGGGCTGTAAACTCATATAAATGGGGTTTTTATGCCTTAAACCCTTCCAAAATACCATTGAAGCTTAGATATGAATTTTAGAATATTGGAATTGGCCTTAGAACACCTTGGACATAAATTTAGAGGAGTAAACTTGAGTTTACTGCCCAAGAACATGCTTGGGCCGTAAACCCATACTCTTGGGGAGTAAACTCCTCTAAATGTATTAAAATGCCACTTTAACACACCTAAAGCCTTGGGATAAATTCTAGAATTGTTTACAAACAAGTATTGGACCTTAAAACATTAAAAATCACCCTTTCATAAGAGTTCACGGTGATGAGGGTGTTCATGGGCCGTAAAATCTTAAAAACATGCCAAAAGTCCCCCAAAAATTGATACAAGGCTTAAGAAAAATCATTAGAATTATGTGTGATTGATTTAGAACCAAAACTTTAAGAATTGGATGTAAGGGGGGAGTTTACGGTCGTAAACTCCATGTTTATAGCCGTAAACTCCAATAAATGGCCCCTATGTGTGTTATAATCCATTCCAAAGCCAAAACCCCAAGTCTAGCAATTATTCCCGAGTGTTATGAAGCCATTTTGCACCCAAAATCAACCTCCATGAGTTCATGGCTGCGAACTCATATGGATGAGGTGTTTAGGGTAGTAAACTCCCTAAGGAGTTTAGTCTTGAACATCAAACTCCATTCCCTAGTCATACAAGTCCTTAAACGCCACCTGTGTCCTTCCAAACACTCGAAATAGGTTGTTTCCGCAACTAGGAGTGTATGTCCCTAACAAATAAATTAATCAAATTCTAATTAGATACAAATGTATATCATGTGATAATCCATAGGAATCTTGTGCATTCGTGAACCCAGAACTAACGTTTAGGATCCAAACCGATGCGTTTCTCAACCGGTGAGTTCATACCCCTACCCTTTTTCAAATGTTTTCACTGTTTTCAGGGGGGAGTACAAGGAAATCTTGTATTCAAACTTACTGTTTTCAGTGTAAATAGTTATATTTTGTATGTTTTAAATATCGAAAACTGTGTTTATCAAATAGTTCGAATTACGAAGTCAACTTTCAGATTAATCATAGATTTCTTGATAAAATGCTACAATCTAAATTATATTTTATTATCTACGAATAATTCATACTAATCATCAATTAGAACTAATTCGAATACGAACACGAATATGAAAGTACAATTCGGAACAGAACGAATACGAAACTATAGCTAGGAATAGAATGAATACGAAAGTACAACTAGGAACAGAACGAATACGAAAGTATAACTAGAAATAGAACGAATAGGAATACTAAAATAATAATTCGAATACGAATGCGAATACGAATACGAATACGAATACGAATAGTAATAGGAGTAGGAATAGGGATAGGAATACGACTGCGAATACGAATACCAATACAAATACGAATACGAATAGTATTAGGAGTAGGATTAGGGATACGAATACGACTGCGAATACGAATACGAATACGAATATGAATATGAATATGAATACGAATATGAATACGAATACGAATATGATTAGGATTAGGAATCGGAATAGGAATACAAATACAAATAGGATTAAAATATAAATATGAATACAAAGGAATACGAATACGAATACGAAGGCACGAATCTAGGTACATTCAAATGTAGCACCATTAGGATATCAGAAAACCAAGTTAATATAAAAAGTACGAAAGGTAGTCAATCATTACATCGAAATTCAATAACTAAACTTACAATTAGGAAAATATAGGATTTTCCTAGGATCATAGTTAAACATAACAAGAACCGTGTAACCTAACAATTAATCAAATATTGCTTTTAAGAAAATATTGGATTTTCTTGGATGACAAACTTTTCGAAAACTAAAGGGAACTTGTTCATTTTCTGAAAAACAAACATCTTATGAAGTCACCAGTTTTATGCTGATTTTCAAAGTACTTGTATTCTCAAGTCAACATTAGATAGGTACCTAGCGATCCTTTTGGAGAAGACGGAGCATACAGAAGACTCATCTCTACTTTTGTTCATATATACTATGTATCACGAATGTACAATTTTACTTTTGAACAAATGTAAACTTTGATATGTAATGTAATGGTTGTTTACTTTGCTTACTATGTGCATTGGATTTGATACTCAACGTGGAGTCCACCCCGGAAATGTTTCCGCCTTCGGTTTTCGGGGTGTGACACCTACCCATCTCAGGCTTTCGCCCTTTTCCTAATGAAGTTCAAAAGATCGTTGATGAGGTGGGAAAACCCAAGAAAAGGGTCGCGAAAGTTGGTCCATCCGAACCTCCTCAAGCACCTAAAAAGAAGAAGATCAAGAAAGTGGCTCGCAGGCCAAGAACTCCAAGTCCGAGTGACAATGAAGATTCACACTCGAACACGGTTTCGGAGGTTCCAGTGCATGGGAGTACACAAAACGAACAAGAGGATACTGCTGGAGCTTCACAAGCACAAGTCTCGTATCCAATCTCAACGAACCCTGACGTAATGTTCGAAATTCCTACCTCTGTTCTAATCACCGAAGATCTATTCCAAGATTTTTCCATCCCTTCACCCACATCTACCATCTCTACTCCTATCACAATTACCCCTTTCCCACCAGTATCTCTGGGTGTTTCAAAAATGCAAACCCCACTCTTCACAGATTCAAGCACCACTACAACTAACACCGGTGAACCTATAATGTCTGTCAATGCATCTAATGTAGTGGCAAATTTTTCGGGTTACACTTTTAGCCATTCTACACCACCCGTTTCTCCTCTTAGACAAGGTGATCTAGATACCATTTTTGGTGGTGATGTTAACTTTGAAGATTTTGTTGGATAAGGTGTCTAAGTCCATAACTATATCTGGTATGTACTTGACCTGACCCAGCATGGTCCATTTGGGTTGCATGACATCATGCATTTGGATAGACTAAATGAGAGAAATAACACTTGTGGTTTATTAATATATTATAAGTTCTAATATATTAATTAGTATTGATCAAGAATTAATTTAGAATTAATTAAGTGATCAAAAGATAACTAATTAAATATATGGGTTGATTATGTAAATTATCCATAACTTGTATAGTGGGCTAAGGATCCATGGATTATCAAGTTGGGTAAAACTCATAGGATGCTCCATGGTAGTTACAAACCCATAGGTTATGGAAATGAAGTGCCATGTCACATTAGGGTTTACATGGTGTAACCCTAGGCGTGACACACTATATAAGGAACATGATACTCACCAAAAAAGGATACATGAAGTTACAAGAGGGCTAGGCCTATTTTTACAAGTGTTTCCATTCTCTCAAACTCATTCCAAAGCATTTGGTGTTGTGTGAAGCATTTAAGGCATCACAATTTGGGTGCTAGGCTCTCAAGGTTTTCAAGGAATCAAAATCAACTTCAATGTACATAATTCTACCCATATTCTAGATTAAAAGTTCCCCATGTATGCTAGATAGGATTATGAACCTTGGAAATCATATTTTGCATGTATTTTAGACAAACATAGATCCAAGATTTTCTAGGGTTCCATGTACACTTAGGGGTGTTAGAATGCTCAAAACCCATCAGTGGTATCATAGCCTAGGCTTGTTTCTTAATACTTGATGAAAGATAGTGGAAAAATCAAATTTTTTAGCTGTCTAGAGAGGGGACTCGATGAGTCTATGGGGAGGACTCAACGAGTCCAAGTGAAAATGCATCCAACTCAGCGAGTCAGTTCGTGTACTCGATGAGTTGGCCATGCAGGGTGCCGAATTTCGATTTTTGCTATTGGAAATGGACTAGAAACATTACCCAAAACTTTTTTGGTGTTGTAAAACTTGTTTTAAATGGTGTAATGGTTGTTCTAATCCATTTACAATAGCTAATATCAATTTTTCATGATTTTATGTGTTCATATGTTCTTGAAACTTTGATATGAATATTCATGTTCTTATTAGTTTTTTGATAGATCATAGGACACACTTGTTTAAATGATTTATTCATGATGTTTATGTGTTTTAATGGAGTCCATAACCTGTCCTCAAGTTATGGATAACCAAAAGTCTCTTTGTTTTAAAAACCATTAAAAGAAAACATAAGTTATTGTTGGGTTCTTGGTGTTGCATCTTGGGCTCGCTTCCTAGCCCATCTTTTATGCGGTATGGGCCTGTCCATCCGTATCTTATTTTCTAGGGTTTGTGTATTTATAGATGTTTGCATGCATCTTTTACGGAACTGATAGATCAGGGTTTTTACGGTGTAATTGTAGAAGATATCTTTTTGTAACCCTAGAATCCTTTACAGCGGAAGTTCTTCATCGAGCTCTGCTGAGGATTGAAAGTTCTAATCATTCGGCACATTCAAATCCATTCTTGAGTATTTCTTTACATTGCTTTACATTCTTTATATACCTGTTTCAAAGATCTAATCGATCTAAGAGATTTTTATTTCAACAATTGGTATCAAAGCAGGAGGCTGTGTAATTCATACACATCTCTTCTGTGAAAGAAGCTATTAGGGTTTATTCCGCATTAACTAATATTTATTGAGCCGTCACCCCATAATTGACGTATCTCATTACTTGTTCGTTTTGCCCTAATATTATATATTGCAAGTCTGATCTTTCAAACAGGTTATTCGATCAAGCATGGACGAGTCGCCATCTAATCCTATTAATATTTCGAACAGCATTGGATCAACAACGAAGATTCCCATCCTTTACACCCAAGATTATGAAGTGTGGGAAAATCACTTTGAAGATTATGTTATAGGATCTGAGGATAATGGATACCTCATCTGGGAAGCAATCATATCGGGACCATTTGCTAATTCTGCAACTTCAAGGATTATTAAAACTCAAAAGGAGTATAATGATCTTTTGAAAGATGTTAAAGATGTTGCCCAAGACGAAAAAGATAAATTTCAGTGCAATATTAAAGCATTGAGATTAATCATATTCGCTTTTCAGTCTGACACTTTCAGGCTGGTGAGTTCATGCACTACTGCCAAAGAAATATGGGACAGGCTTCGCGAATTGTATTCTACGGACAAAGATCATGAACACTCCATTCAAACCTTACTCTTATCCGAGTTTGGTGAATTCAAGCAGAGAGTCGAAGAAACTGTGACTTAAACATTCGATCGCTTCAATCATCTTCTTAGCAAGATGATTAAACATGATATTGAAAGGAAGTTAATTGAGCAGAATGTCACGTTTTTGAATGGCCTCAGATCTGAGTGGAGAGCTATAGTGTCCACAGTTAAAGCGCATGAGCAATTCAAATCTTATTCTCTAGCGAAACTGGTGGGCATTCTGAAATCTCAAGAGAAGATCGTACTACAGGAGAAAAATGTAGTTTCAAGCCTGGGTTCCTTGGCCCTACTATCCAAAAGTAAAGCGGTGATGGAAGATGAAGACCTCAACTTAGAAGATTATGATTTTACTTCTGAAGACTATGCTATGATGGTATCAAACCCCAAGAGGTTCATCAAGAAAAGATTTCCCACCAATAAGAACCACAATTGGCAGGGAAGTTATAGCTCTGAAAAGGTCAAAGACGAACCGAAAGCAGAAGAATCAAAGAAGGAACCGAAAGCTGAAGGAGATTCGGGAGTGAGCTGCTATTACTGTGGAGGAAAGAATCACTATGCTAAAGATTGTGTCCTCAAGAAAATGGCAGAAAAGGATGAGGAAAAAGATGAAGAAGCGTTGTTGCTGAAAAAGCTGGATGAGAATAGGAAGATGAAATCTACTGCTAACCCGTCTATGAATGCTTTGATTGTGCAGGGTTCGATAGCAAATGATGAATTAGGAGGAGTGGAGGTTTGGTCAACCGACTCCGAGGATGATGAAGTAAGAAGGCCTTCTCATGGAAAAGCTTATGTGGCGAAACAGAAGGATAGCAGTGGAAGACGCTTGATGGTGTCCGATGTATCTCAGATGAGGGGATATAACACAGATGGCGGGAACAAAGACACGAAGGAGCAACAGGACATGTGCTTCACAGCAAAACCGCTCAGTGTACAATTCAACGAGCTTGATGAACTGATCAAGAAGGTACAATCCGTTTTTGTTTCATTTAAAGTCCCACAATGCTCATATGAAAAAGAATTAAAAAATGTTAATTCAAGAATTTCTCATCTAGACAGCAGCTTAACTCAAACTCGAGTCACCAATTCTAACCTAACTGACCAAATAAGCAGGGTGTCTTCGAAGAGTGAGGAACGGAGGATGTGGATCGAACTGAAGGAGTTAGAGTTAATCAAAACCAAGGACGAAAACATTTATTTGCAAAGAGATAATTTGAAACTTTTGAAACAGCGAAATGTTTTTTGTTTGATTGCTAAGCGTCTTTACAATAATATCACTCAACTTCATTTGAACTGTGAAATAGGGCAGAAAATTCATCGTATGATTTTGCCTTTTCTTGAGTTTAAGGAGGATGAAATCGATGCTGAAGCATACAATTGTGAAAGTGTGGTTTCGTCTGAGGATGTTAATCCGACGTATATGTATGGTCTAGACAAAATTGAATCTTTTATTAAGTCCAAAGACCATAAGGACATGCTGAAAAACCTTTTGGATGAAAATGACAAACTGAATCTAAGGACTGATACCATACAAAAATTTGACTCATTGAATGCCAATTTGAGCTTAGAAAATAAAACTGATGTTGAAAATGCATCTGAGCTTAATGAGGATAATGACATGAGTGAAATTTCTGTAGAGGATGAAGTTGACTGCTCTGAGTTTGTCAAGAGTGAACCTGAAATCCACAAAAATCTCATTTCAGAAAATTCTGTGGAGTTCGCTCGCATGTCCCAACAAAAGTCCCCGAAACTTGAAGAAAAAGTTGTTGTTTACCAAAAGGTAAGGACAACACCAAATCAGGTGTATAAGGTCACAGGTGTAACCGAACATCAGACAGTCGAACTCACAACCATTGTAAACGAAGACAATGCTGATGGTTGTGATGAGTTCTTCTGGTCGGCTCCTATCGACAATGCTGATGAAACTGTTGGTCTATCAGAGCAAACATCCTAGAAGACAAAAGGAAGATATATTCCTGAGCCACTGAACAAGCCTGATAACTTTGACGTGCCGAGTACTAGTGGTACAAAAGATGTTCCTAAAGAAAAAGCAGATTCAAGTGAATCATCATCGGTTCAAAGTGGACCTGTTGACACCAGTCAAAAACAAAAGGCGAACATCCATCATCAGCCGAAACAGATGAGAAATCAAAAACGACAAAGGAATCAGAGATACAAGAAGAATCTTTCTGAAAGAAAACAGTTTTGGCAGTCTTAAAATGCCTATTTCTCATATCGTGACAAAAATTTAAAGTCAGAGAAAAATACTGTTGGATCTCAAGAGAGAAATAACAACCGAAAGCAGAAGTTCGGTTCAGAGGACAGTATCAACCGAAAGCAGAAGTTCGGTTCAGAGAACAGTATCAACCGAAAGCAGGAGTTCGGTTCAGGGAGCAAAAGAGTCCAAAATTCTAGGTTTGGTCCCACTGATAATCAAAACCGAAAGAGTCACCTAGAATATCAAGTCAAGAAATCATCTCAGTCTAAATTCTCTCATTCTAACTCTTCTAATTCTTCCAATCATTCTTCTTCTCAACCCTATTCTAAATCCAATTCTACTCAAACTCAAAAACCTAAATCTCCATATGATCTGAAAGGGAAATCAAAGGTTTCGTCAGTTAAATCCGAGACCAAACCAAAAGCATCAAATCCCACTAAGATTAAGGTTTTCACCATCAAAAAGAAAGATGAAACAACATTAATAAAAAGAAAATATTTTGTTGACATCTCTCTTACTACTCCTGTTCCTGTGAAAGGCTCACGTGGACCCAAGAAACTTTGGGTTCCTAAATCTGTTTAATTTGTGCAGGTTATTAGTGACGAGTAGTTCGACGAAGAATGGTATATCGACAGTGGCTGCTCACGTCACATGACAGGGAGGAAGGAAGAGCTAAGGGAATTCAGGTCTCTTTCAAATGGTGGAAATGTCAAGTTCGGGAACAACTCCTTCGGAACCATAAAAGGCTATGGAATGATTACAAACGGTGACTTCACGATCAGGAAGGTTGCATATGTAGAAGGACTGCAACATAATCTCATCAGTGTATCTCAGCTTGTTGGAGGTACTGGTCTCAAGGTCTCATTCGATGATGAGGGTTCGGAAATTATTGAGAAGCAAACGAACAAAGTTATTCTCAAATCAGAGCGCAAAGGTGAAATGTTTCCCCTAAATCTCAAACCAATCAAAGGGAATCCAGCAATCTGCTTGTTATCAAAAGCACAATCTGACGAAATCTGGTTGTGGCACCGAAGGCTTTCTCATCTCAACTTTAAAGATATCAACAAACTTGTCACTGGAGGTTACGTTCGTGGTCTTCCATTGCTCAAGTACGATAAAGACCATTTGTGTGCGACATGTGAAATGGGGAAGCAGAGTCGTCAAAGTCATCCATCAATCATAAACACAAAAGTTGTTGAACCACTAGAGTTACTTCACATTGACTTGTGTGGTCCATCATCAATTGAAAGTATCGGCGGTAGCAAGTACATTCTTGTTATTGTTGATGACTTTTCGCGTTTTACTTGGGTGTTCTTTCTTAAGCTTAAATCTGAAACGATTCACAAGCTAAAGATGTTCATCAGGCAAGTGGAAGTACAGCTGAAGAAAGTCGTTCATAACATCAGGAGCGACAATGGCCTGGAGTTCAAAAATAAAGAATTTGAAGAATTCCTGGCGGAAAGAGGAACTAGTCACAACTTCTCAGCTCCCTACACACCTCAACAAAACGGAATAGTCGAGAGGCGAAACCGATCCTTGTGTGAAGCAGCTCGTACCATGCTAAGTTTTGCTTCTTTACCTTTATATTTTTGGGCTGATGCTATATCTGCAGCTTGTTTTACACAGAACAGGTCATATCTCAATAAGCAATTCACGCTCACTCCTTATGAGATCATCAACAACAGGACACCGAATGTTAAATTCTTCCATGTGTTCGGTTTCCGGTGCTTCATCTTCAATTCTAAAGAGCATCGCAACAAATCTGATGTTAAAGCCGATGACGGGATTTTTCTGGGCTATTCTCTCACTTCTAAAGCATACAGGGTATTAAACAAAAATTCAAGGAAAATAGAAGAGACGTATTACGTGACCTTTGATGATAGCTATGTCAAAAAGTCAATAGCAAACGAAGACTCAATTGGTCAAATCTTTCCTCAAACAAGTCAAGTCATAGCATCTATTGCAAATCTCTTTGAGAAGTTTTTCAAGTTATTTGATGAACCAGAGAAGGCTGTTAACTTGGAAGCCAGCGCAGCAGATAACAAGGTGGATCATCTGAAGCATCTAGTAGAAGATGCTACAAGGCGAATGAATGAAGGAGTGCCCAGTTCCAGCGCTTCAGTCGAGGGGGAGTACGCCGATACTGTAGCACCCGAAGGTACTGTAGCACCCGAACGCTCCACAACACTAGAAGGTACTGTAGCACCCGAAGGTACTATAGCACCCGAAGGTACTGTAGCACCCGATCGCTCCACAACACCAGAAGGTACTGTAGCACCCAAACGTTCCACAACACCAGAAGGCACAACAGCTCCCGAAGGTACTGTAGCACCCGAAGGTATTGTAGCACCTGAACACTCAACAGCATCTGAAGGCACCGGAGCACCCGAACTCTTCACTATACCCGAAAGTCCGACTATTCCAGAAAGCTCTTCATTCAAGGGGGAGAATGCCAATATGCTCTATGACGATGAAAGTCAATCCGAACCAGAAGAAATGGTAAACGCTGAATTGGATCCTTCCTATGATCCAAATTACCCTCCTCTCATCAAATGGACCAAAAATCATCCGGTCTCTCAAGTTGTAGGTGATGTTTCTGAAAAGGTTCTGACCCGATCACAACTTAAGGCAAAACAAACTTCCCTATTCTCCAAAGTAGAATTTTGTATGTTTAATTCCTTCGTTTCAAAAGTTGAACCCAAAACAGTTAACATTGCTCTCAATTACTTCGATTGGGTTCAAGCTATGCAAGACGAACTGAACGAATTCGAAAGGAACAAAGTTTGGCGCCTCATTCCAACTCCTCAAAATGCATCAGTTGTTGGTCTCAAATGGGTATTCAGGAACAAAATGGACAAGGAAGGGAATGTGATTCGAAACAAAGCACGTCTGGTAGTGAAAGGATACTGTCAGGATGAAGGAATTGACTATGAAGAGACTTTCGCTCCAGCTGCAAGGCTAGAATCTGTTCGCATTTTTTTGGCCTATGCAGCACACAAAAACTTCGAGGTCTACCAAATGGATGTCAAATGCGCTTTTCTGAATGGAGAACTCGAAGAAACAGTCTACGTGGAGCAACCTCCTGGCTTCGTCAATGAGAAGTTCCCAAATCACTGCTATATTCTGGACAAGGCGGTTTATGGTCTGAAACAAGCTCCTAGGGCCTGGTATGAAACGCTAACAAAGTTTTTAAAGATGTCTAAATTCAAACAAGGTTCCGTTGACCCAACCTTCTTTCATAAAAAGGAAGGTAACCACCTTATGATTGTACAAATTTACGTCGATGATATCATCTTTGGCTCAACGAATCCCAGCTTAACAGTTGAATTCAGAAAGCTGATGGAGACTAAATTTGAAATGAGCTCCATGGGTCCGATTAACTTTTTTCTTGGATTAAATATTAGATAGGGACCCGAAGGCATCTTTATCAACCAGGAAGCATACACCAAAACTCTTCTTGCCAAATTTGGTATGATGGAAGATTCAATGGTCAAGGTTCCAATGGCATTCGGAACCAAACTCACCCCTTCACTGGAGAAACTAGCAGTTGACATTACGCTATACCGCCAAATGATTGGATCATTAATGTATCTTACTGCTAGCAGGCCTGACATCATGTTCTCCGTATGTTATTGTGCTAGGTTTCAGGAGAACCCACGAGAACCTCATATGCTTGCAGTGAAGAATATACTCAGGTATTTGAAGCGAACTACCTCTCTCGGTCTATGGTATCCATCCAACTTAGGCTTCTTCGTTCAATCCTTCTCTGATGCAGACCTTGGAGGATATGGTTTAGACAGGAAAAGCACCACAGGGGGTTGCCAATTCCTTGATGGGAAATTGGTCAGCTGGCAGTCAAAGAAGCAAACCTGTGTTTCCCTTTCTACAGCCAAAGAAGAGTACATCGCAGCCGCCTCCTTCACATCTCAAGTCATACGGATCCAAAGCCAACTCAGGGATTATGGACTTAACATGAAAAAGATCCCACTATATTGCGATTCAGAAAGTGCAATTAGGATCTGTCATAACCCAGTGCAACATTCTAAGACCAAGCATATAACACTAAGGTATCACTTCATTAAGGATCATGTGGAGGATGGAAATGTCGAAATTCACTTTGTTCGAACCACCGATCAACTGGCAGATATCTTCACCAAAGCCCTACCTGAAGCCAGTTTCAATAAAATCCTTCATGGTCTGGGAATGATGGAATCCGAATCGGTACCAAAGACTCCATCCCAAAGTTAAAAGTAAGGAGCGACATGAACCGAAATGAAAAGAACGTTCGGTCCATTTCGGGTTCGGTTCACATGGGAACCGAAATGAACCGAACGTTCGGTCTATTTCGGGTTCGGTCCCATAACACATATTTTCGTTCAATCTCAAAAAGGTGTTGACTATGGTTGTACAGTTTTGTAAAGCCGTTTTCTAAAAATCCAAAAATATTTTTTTTAGGAACCGAAATGAACCGAGCGTTCGGTCCATTTCGGGTTCGGTTATTTTATTATTTATTATTTTATTATTTATTATTCTTTCTTATTCTGTATTAGTTTTTCCCTTTTGTAAAGCTGTTTTCCAAAAATCCAAAATTTTTTTTGGGACCGAAATGAACCGAGCGTTCGATCCATTTCGGGTTCGGTTTTTTTTTTTCTTATTTTGTTTGGTTTTTCTCTTTTCACAATCTTAAAATCTCCAAAAATATTTTTGTCTCATTCTTGTTTAAAAAAAAAAAAAAAAAAAAAAAAAAAAAAAACTTGGGATAGGTTTGATTCTCATACTTTATATTGACTAGTTAAGCGTCCCTAGAAGCATGCTGCTGCATGTTGTCCAAAGTCTCAACTGATTTTGAATAAAAGCCTTAATGACTAGGTATATACAAACCTTGTCTTTCCAATAAGGCTGCTCCATATATTCTAATCCTGACCTACCTTACTCTTTTCTCATATGGGTTGAGAGTTTACTGCTTGGTCACTATTTTCAGCATAGGTACTATCGCTTTTCTTTACCACCTTACTCTTCTCCATCATATTTCGGTCCCATATCGTAACCCTTGAGACTCTCAGAATTAACCACTGAGGTTTATGGTTACAAAATATCTGTGTTTATGATCTAAGCCACGTGTCACTACGCGCTTAGTGAAACCCAAAATTCAATACCTATCATGAATTGACGATCAACATGAAATCTCTTTTTGGTTGTGCGATTCTTATGAATTTGTTATTTACCATAACATTTCTTCCCTTAGAATCCAGTTTACATTTTTTTGAGATTTCATCATCATATATCTTCTCCAAGTCACTATATCTGTTATCCAGCCTACTTGTTCAACAGACCACATCGGTCTCACAAGTACTTCATTTAGTCTCGGTCTTATGTCAAGGTCCAGGTTTCTAAATTGAAGAGAAAGCCACCCTTTTATGCCTAACAAAAAGATGCCTTTCAACACTTCTTAGAAAGTGATTGATCGTAATTCAACGGGAATCCATACAAACACTTTAAGGTCTCTCTTGACCTTGAAGAAAGTGATTCGTGCCCGGGATCAACTGTTTTGTGTCTATTTTGACATCACTCTTCCCCTATATATCTCGCTTTATTTCCTTATCTTTCACACTCTATGCACGAAAATCTTTGATTTTCCAAACTTCTCGTTCGGTTACCTTATAATCTTATGTTTGGATGACAGCTATTAAACAGATAAGATGCTGACTCAGCCGACAGAGTAACGGCCTCAGTAGTGAGGTGACGGGCACGCGTGCAAAACGGAACAGTTCTTCTCTCTCATGCATAATCATCGGGGGTGCCAACCGTCGCGCTTCAGTCAAATCCGAAACCTTTTTATTGTATCAAGAAGATTTGGGGATGTTCTTTCTCTCTCCTCTACCCACGGTATAAAAGGAACACATTTGCTTCATTCCCAATTTACCACATTCAAAACTCAAACGAGCAAAATCGGATGATTTCTCATCTACTGTTCATCATCTTCTACCTTCAACCATGGCGGATTCTTCATCAGTTCAGGAAACCTCCTCTCACACAAATATTCTTCCAATCCGTGCTCAACAAAGCCTGGTGATTGATCTCAACCCTAAAGCTTATGAGAATTACATCTATCCCATGGTGGAGTGCCTCAAATACTCTCCGTTGGTGCTCGCTCTTTCAAAGTCGAGCTTGTGCCAATGGAATGCCTTTCCCAGGTCTTCTCCACAGCCCATTATGACAGATCAGTGGATCACATCTACTTTGATCTTCTTTCACACAAGACCTCCATCTCTAAGCAACGAATCTATTGGCTCCTAGGCTTTGAATCCGATGAATCTAGGGTTAATCCCGACAGCATTACCGTCGGGCAATTATTTTCGATGTTCTACAATATGGGTTACACGGAGATTCTCACAACGGTCACAAGATTCAAGAAATTGTGTCTCCCTCCTCCATGGAATGGTTTCTTCACCATTCTATTCAAAGGGCTCTCTGAACGTAGTTCTGGTTCTAATGGGGCCAGCAAACCGTTTATGACCATTCTCTATGGTCTATATCACGGCCTTAACCTCGACTATGGCTCGGTTCTATGGCAGCAACTCATTCAGAGCCTAGCCTCCTCCTCTCGCCACACTGAGGTATCCAACGCCAGGTTCTGGACGCTCATCACCAAGTGGGCCATGGATAAACTTCATGTTCCTACTATTGCAGGTTCCCTTCTCTCCAACATCAGTGTCTTCCACACTACCAAAATCATTGTCACCGATCCAACAAAATTTTCTTTCGTCGGATCCATTCCGGAGTCTATGTCCGCTGGGGTGTCAAAGGAGAGCATCATCATCAAAGCCTACAAGGACTTTCGTCCTTCGGGCCCAAGGGAACTTTCTGCAGAAATGGTTCAGTCCATTCATGATGAAGATAAACCTGCTGCTAGAGGAAAGAAACCCGAGCAAGGGAAGATAAAGAAAGCAGCAAAGGGGGCAAAGGGTCCTTCTCCTAAGAAGCGAAAACCCTCAAAAGCAGATCTTTCCCCACCAGTGAAGAAGAAGAGAGTCCAACCCAAGAGAAAACTTATTCTCACTTCTTCCTCCAGCGACTCGGAAGAAAAGCACTCTGACTCAGATGAGTCAGCTAGAGGCGAAACTCCACCTCACTCACCTGATCATGAGGTACATATTTCATCTAAACCTCCTTCCCCTTCTCTTATACCCACCTCTTCCATTCCCATCATAACCTCCTTCATTTCCATTCCTTCCATATCTGACCCTATTTCCATTCCTCCCATAACTACTTCTCTTCAAACCACAACAACCACCCTTCCCCCAACACTTTTTACAGAAGCCACCACCACTACCACCCGTGAGGTTCTAACCAACGTATCTGATACGTGGGTTTCTACTTCACAACTCGAACCTACATCTGCACCCGAAACCACTATCACTACCGAACCACCCTCTGCACCCTTATCTCCTACTCCATCTGTTGAAACCGAAACAGGGGATGATACCGTTTTTGACTCCATCTACTACAGTCCCTATCAACTTCAGAGTGATGATGATGATGATGCTCCGGTCACGAAAAAGCACATCAAGGAACTCCACGAGAAGATTGACAATCTTGTGGCTTCTTCCTCCTCCTCAACATCTCACTTTTCAGAGGATGCTATTCAAAGTATGGTGGAGTCACTCTCCAAAGCACATGAAGCCTCTATCAGCACAACTGCTGCTGCCATAGATAAATCCACGAAGGCTAGTGTTGTAGCGACCGAAAAAGTCGAAAAACTATTTCAAGACGCCCAGATCTGGCTGGAGTCTTTACAGGCGGCATCAGAGACGAACACTAAGAAGATCCGCACCGTTGTGGAGAAGCTGGTCCATTCCTTCGAAACAGAAAAAAATCAATTTGCCAGCTTCCGCCAAAAACTCAAAGAAGATAACCAATCATTTCAATCTTCGGTTGCAGATCGTCTTCTCTCATTCCCAGCCACTCTTGCCGCCGAATCTACCACAAAGGAAGAGCTTGCCCGAAAGTCTTCCGAGCTTACCTTGGCAACTCATCAGCTCTCCTAAGCCAAGAAGGAGATCGATTCTCTTCGGTCCGAGAAAGCTGTGGTCAAGAGTTGTGTTTCAGATGTCCATGGAGCTTTGCTAATATCATTGAAGCCCATGATCTGATTCTCAACTATCCGGTGAGGCAAAGTCTTGCAGAGAAGCTCGCTCCTGCTCTTGCCCTACTTAGCCGTATTGAAGGCATTCCTGAGCAGGAGAACCATCTGAAACAAGTGGGAGAAAAGAAGAAGTCCACAGCTCAACACAAACCCCCTCCAAGTTCCATACCTCAATCTATTCCATTTTCATCACTTGTCCCTCCGAAAGCACCCAAACCAACATCTGGTCCTTCATCAGGTTTGAGTGCTCAAGCCAAAGCCAAACAAATTGCCGACGACAGTGATGAAAGTGATGATCAAGAGCCGATTGTCAGCTTGGTCAGGAAGCAGACCAGAGAGAGAGAGCTGGATGAAAATGCTCGAATAGTCAGGGAAGCCGAGGCCAAGGAGAGGAAGATGAAGGAGGCTCATGATCTCCTTGAAAGCAGGAAAACTCTGTTTCCTCCTTGGACCCTTGAAGTGCTCATCAAAGAAGCCATTGAGTCCCCTTGAACTCTGTGGCTAGAACTGGTCGTCTCCCTAGACCGTGTCAACTCAGTCGATTCCCAGTTCGACATGCCCCTGACCTGAAAGGCCTTCATCTTCCATGCGTTCGCTCATATAGCTGAAGTTCCCCACCCTCACCCGAAGGTGGATAGGGAGCTTATAGACTATTACATGATGACTGCTCAACCTCAGTACCAAACTTGGAGCGCATAGAAGATAACCAACGTTCGGGTACTCAAGCCTATTCGTGAAGGTAACTTTGTCAATGTCAGATTCAAGGTCTTGAGGGGATGTGAAAAATCTAAGCATTCCATCTCTCTGGCTAATCTTCCCAACCTCAACCCTCACGATTGGATCGTTCTGCACAACATTCTTCTTGTCAATGAAGCTGAATATGGTCCGATCATAGACCATTTCAAGAGAATGTTAGTTTGCTATATTTTGGAGGTGGCTAAGCTTGATCAAGAGGTTGCTAATATCCTGAGGAAGAAGCCCATCATCACTCTAATCGGTTCTGCTAGCGATATAAACCGAATGAAGATGGGAAAGATTGACCCGACACAGAACTCAGTCATGTTCACTAGAGCAGAAGGCCTGAAATGCCTGTTTGCTTTGGCTGACAAACACCTCTGCACCATTACTTGTCTGGAGCATGTTCCGGGTATAATCAATCGTTGCAAGCAGAACACGGATAGTGATAAAAAGTACTTCAATGATATGATAAACTGGTACATTCACTTCCGTCAAACACTTCTTGCCATCATCCCCTGCCTGTTCAAGACAATCAAGAAAGCCAGTGTTGCGGGGGCAAGCAAGCTGGAGTGAAGTCTCGCCCCAATTGACGCAAAGGGGGAGATTGTTGGGTTCTTGGTGTTACGTCTTGGGCTCGCTTCGTAGCCCATCTTTTATGCGGTATGGGCCTGTCCATCCGTATCTTATTTTCTAGGGTTTGTGTATTTATAGATGTTTGCATGCATCTTTTACGGAACTGATAGATCAGGGTTTTTACGGTGTAATTGTAGAAGATATCTTTTTGTAACCCTAGAATCCTCTACAGCGGAAGTTCTTCATCGAGCTCTGCTGAGGATTGAAAGTTCTAATCATTCGGCACATTCAAATCCATTCGTGAGTATTGCTTTACATTGCTTTACATTCTTTATATACCTGTTTCAAAGATCTAATCGATCTAAGAGATTTTTATTTCAACAGTTACAAAATGAAGAGTCTTCATTTTAATAACTCATAAGTTATGAATTTGAAAGCTTTTGTAAAGTTACAAAACTTGCCCTGAAGTTTTGGAACATGTAAAGTCACTTGACAAACTTTAGTTCCAACCCCTATATTTTTTAGAAGTTAAAAATCAACCCTTATACTTTATAATTTTATAAGTTAATATATATATATATATATATATATATATATGTGTGTGTGTGTGTGTGTGTGTGTGTCTATATATATATATATATATATATATATATATATATATATATATATACATATATATATATATATATGTATGTATGTATGTATAAGAGAAAGTTGTCTTACCATTTGTAGGCCTCATTCACGAAGCTGGTCTATAAGGGGGGGTATAAGGTTGTTGCCTCTAAAATGACATCTTAATGGGTTTCCAGTCTCACCCACCGCTTCCTTGATCGGTGGAGGGTCGTTAGCCAAATGGGTAGGACAAGGACTTATAAATTCTCATTAAAAGTATGATGCATATATAAAGTAACTAAATGTTTAATTAAATCACCAATCTTAGTTACTTTAGGAAAATGTGAATATGGTGCTAATCCATGAAATTACACTTTACACCTTGTTTAAGTCGTTGGTGGAGCGTTAATGCTTAACCGGCACACTAACTTGGACTTAACAAGGTCAATAAAGGGTGACTTAATCTTTATCCTAATATCGGTGGAGCATGTGTGGTTAACCGGCACATCGATTGAGTGATGAACTGTCAGGGTACCAAGTGATTTGCATGGTTACTTCACACCTCATTTTGTGGTCCTCCGTATCTCAATCACAAAACTTGGAGGGCACACTCGATATTTAAACATGCCTTTGAAAAGTGCATTGAATCTCAAAAGAATCTAGGAATTTCTAAGAACCAATTAAACCCTAATAATTTAATGATTCGGTTTTTGGTGGAAATTGGTAAGTCGTCATTCACGTACCGTTCAAATATGTTATAGCTTAGATTACAGCATACCTCTTCTAAGTTATGATATATTGTGATTGGATCCTAGCCTTAATATTACATTTGGGTGTTTTATTAAGGACTAACTTTATATCTAAACTAAACCAATTCTCTTCTTTTCAGATGTCTTCCAACAACACCGCTTCTGGCTCGAACCCTACTAGCTTCTGTTCCTTCATGAACCTATGTGGGAGGATCATCTTTGATGGTACAACTTTATGGATTAAATCTGGAACATCTGGATGGTGACTCGTTATGAGGACAAGGAATATGTCCTCGATAAGGAGCTAAAGGAGATCGATGAGTCCACTGCTACTCCCAAAGAGATCGCTGACTTTCGAACTCATGAAAGATATGCCACCAAAGTGGCTTGTATCATGATGGCTACCATGACAGTTGAACTCCAGAAGTCCTATGAGGACTACTACCCTTTTGAGATGCACCAAGATATGATGGAAAGATACCATCAGATTGCTCCTCAGGAGCGGTATGAAATAATCTCCTCCATGATAACAACTAGGATGAAGGACGGAGATTCCATCATGGGCCACATGCCAAAAATACAAAGGTATGTGGACCGTTTACTAAAGCTTAATGTGAACTTCTGTCACACCCTAAAAATCAAAGGTGGAAACATTTCCGGGGTGGACTCCACGTTGTGTATCAAATCCAATGTACATAGTAATCACAGTAAACAACCATTACATTACATATATATGAAAGTTTACATTTGTTTCAACAGTAAAGTTATACAAGATATACATATGCAACATATTAACAAAAGTTGAGACGAGTCTTCTGAGCACTCCGTCTTCACCAAAAGAGATCACCGGGCACCTGTCTAACTTGGACCTGAGAATACAAGCGGTTTGAAAATCAGCATAAAGTTGGTGAGTTCATAAGCGGTTTTGTTTTATGAAAATGTATCAGTTTCCTTTAGTTTTCCGAAACGGTTTGTTATCCAAGAAAATCCCATATTTTCTTATGTAAAGTTATTTTAGTTATCATTTGTTACCAATTCGATTACGTGTTGTATTTTACCCCAGGAAAATCCCATATTTTCCTAATTGTAAGACCAGTTGTAATATCACAAAGTATAGTTTAATACACAAAACTATATATTGAAAATCTTGGGATCAATATCCCGAAAGAGATATAAGATAGTTTGACACATATAAAGATACAGATTTAAGATCATGAGACTACCATCCCGGACTAGACACAAGATAATTTGATATATATGAAAATATAGATTGGGAACCATGGGATTACTATCCCAGACAAAATATAGATTTAGACCATGCGATTATCATCTCGTACTTGATATAGATTGAAATCATGGGATTACTATCCCGTAATACATATAGATTAAAAACCATGGGATCACTATCTCGGACAAGATATAGGTGTAAACCATGGGATTACTATCCCGTAATAGTTACAGATTCAAAACCATGGGATTACTATCCTGAACTAATTACAAGATAGTTTGATATACTAAGAAATATATTTGAAAACCATGGGATCACTATCCCGGACTAGATACAAAATAGTTTGATAATACCATGGGATCACTATCCCGAACGAGATATAGATTCTAAAACCCAAACTGTGAATAAACTAATATTAATACACGTTGTGAGTCGGGTAACCATGCTAATACGACAACGAGACCTCCTTGACGCTAGTCAGACGTCGAATGATATCCAGAAATTTGTCACCCCAGGCGTACCCGCCTAACTGTAGCTAGCAGTTAAGGTGTGGGATTCTCAGTCCCGAATACATCTATTCACAAATTCCTCGCTGTCCCTCCAGGAGACTCTGGTTACACTTCTGGGGAGGATTTACTGATGATCCATAAAGGGTAGTGACTATCTCACAAACTACTACTAAAATATTCACAGGGTTCTCATACGATATCAACATACAGAAGATTATGAAATGTAATACAGCGAATATAGATACATACAATGAAACTATCTGACAATACATTCAAATGATACGGAGATAAACTGAATCAGATATAGTTTATCTAATAACTTTATATAGATATTAGTACATGATAAAACGAACAATAAAGAACCCCAAATTATTCCCATAAAAATTTGATTAGTTTGGTTATTTTCTAAACTAAAATACATTTAGTTGTAATTGATAAATCATTCCTTATGCTCATCATAATACATAAGGAGTAAAAGAGTTTATAAGTTATCAGATATTATCTGAAACACATCAATGTTATGATTTGAAAATAGTTATAGTTTGCTTGTATTCCCCGCCCTGAAAACATTGAAAAACATGGAAAATGGCGTAGGGGTATGAACTCATCGAACGAGAATGTGACGATTTCGGCTGCTAAACGTTGGTCCGGGGATTGCAAAAGCACGAGGTTCCTAAATATAATGTAAAGATACACATTTGTATCTAATTAGGACTTAGATTGATTATTTGATAAGGACAATTACTTCTAGTCGCGAAAGCACTTCGATACAAGTGTTTGGAGGGACCCGGGTGGCGTTTAAGGACATGTAATGATGCGAGGGACTTAGGAAATGAGTTTACTCCCCAAGAGTAAACTTCTAAATAGTGTTTACGGCCTAAACACCCATTCCCCATGAGTTTACAGCCGTAAACTCATGGTGAGTGGTTTATGATGCAATTTGGACTTCAAACACTTAGGGGACAATTTCTAGGTTTGGTTCAAGGGTTTGAAATAAATTTTAAACACCAAAATGACACATTTTAGGGAGTTTACAGCCTAGCATGGTCTCATGGCCGTAAACTCTTATAAACCCATGAAAAGTCGTGTTTTTGGATTCCAAACTAATCACATGTGATTGCTAGATTTATTCCTAAGCCTTACATGCATTTACTTGATGATTTGAAGGGGTTTTTGGAGTTTACGGCCCATGAGACCCCCCTCATGGCCGTAAACTCTCCTAGAGAGGGATTCATTATGTTTTAAAGCCAAAAACTTGTTTGTATGTATTTCTAAAATTTCCTTAAAGCCTTGAAATGAATTTGGGACACATTATGACACACTTTTTGGAGTTTACGGCCATGGGACACATGCTCTGGTCATAAACTCTCAAATGATGAGATTTGTTGTGTTTATGGTCCTTAAACTATTTTTGGTTGGTTCTATGATTTATTCCAAGGATTTTGGTGGTGTTGGATGGCTTTCTAACACCTTAGAAGTGAGTTTACACCCATGTTTGGGGAGTTTACGGCCCAAGCACATGCCTTGGCTGTAAACTCATATAAATCCCCCAAAATTTATGTTAAAAGTGTTCCAAGGCTAAAGCAATTATTCTAGAAGTCATATCCATGTCTTGTTGAGGTTTTGGAAGGGTTTAAGGTCATAAAAACCCCATATATATGAGTTTACGGCCCAAGCATGTGCCTTGGATGTAAACTCCTTCAAATGTCTCAAAATCCATGTTTTAAATGTTATAAGTCCATTCCATGAAGTCATTAAGCCATATCTAAGTCCCAAAATTGTTTAGGAGGGGTTTAAAGGCATAAAAACCCACTTATTATGAGTTTACAACCTAAGCTCCTTCCAGGGCCGTAAAATCATATACAAGGCCTTAAATCATGATTAAATCTCGAATTTGAAGGTCAAAGATGCTATACATTAAGGTTAGGAAGGTACCTTAGGGATTTAAGGCCTTAAAATTGAGTTTTGGACCCTTAAACTTTGGATTTAGGAGAGAGGTTAGAGAGAGAGTAGAGAGAGGAAGAAAAATCTTCAAATGGGTGCTTAAACACGTTTATATAGGTCCTAAAACTTGGACACGGTGGAATTCTACCCGATACCGACATTAAACGGGGCTTTAGGTCGCACCCGATTAAGTTACCGTAACCCGGTGGGAACGTTTTTAACTTTTTGAAATAAACACTTTTGGGTTAATTTCATGAATTCCAAAAGGGGTTTGGACACTCATTAAATTATAATAAACATAAAATTTTTAAACAATTTAACCCAAAGTGAAAACGGAACGAATTTGATAACGGAGAATTTTTCGGGTAGAACGGGTTTTGGCGATGAACAACTTCGGGTTGTTACAACTTCCTTGAGGAGGTTGCAATAGATATCATTTTTCACTCCTTACCCTCGTGTTATGATCAATTTCGCATGACATATCACATGAATAAGAAGAAATCACACTCAGCAAACTTCAAGGACTCCTAAAGACTGCAGAAACAGGTCTTCAAGGTAAGTTGGTTGTTAACACTCCTACTCCTACTCCAAAATCTGCCCCTGTCTTGGCAATCGGGAAAGGTAGAAGGAAGAAGAGAAAGAACTCTTCGAAGGGTACCAAGGCTAGGACCCTTGATGGCTCTTCTTCAAATAGAACCATGAAAGGTTTCCTCACTCCTTCTTCTGACTTAAAGAAGGCTGAATGCTTCTATTGCCATGAAAGGTCGCATTGGAAGCGGAACTTCCCAAAGTACCAGTAAGATGTGAAATATGGGAAAGTAAAATCCAACCATGCAGGTACTTACACTATTCTATCTAATAACTCACCCTATTATAACTTTTGGTCCTTGATACAGGTTATGGTATTCATATCTGTTCTGATTTGCAGAGACTAAGAAGAAGTGAGAATGTGGAGAATGTTCTTTATTTTAAAGCATTACCTTGCGATGGTGTGTATCAAGTTGTATCTGTTGTAGATAATCTAGGAAATAATGTGATGTGTATTGATTCTCCGAGTAATAATAACTTGGATAAAGCATCATTATGGCATTGTCGTCTTTGACATGTGAGAAAGAAACACATAGGCCAACTCCAAAAGGATGGAGTCTTGGACTTATTTGACCTAAATTCAGATGATAGTTGTGAATCATGCTTACTTGGAAAAATGAAAAAGTGACCCTTCACTGGTTTTTGTGCTAGGGGTGAAGGTTTGTTGGATCTAGTGCACACGGATGTATGTGGACCCTTCGAATCCACCATAAGGGATGCTAATTGTTATTATTTGACTTTTACTGATGATTATAGTAGATATGGATATGTCTATTTAATCAAGCATAAGTCAGAGACTTTTGAAAGGTTTAAAGGGTTTAAACAGGAAGTCGAAAATCATTTGGACAGGAACATTAAGATGCTTCGATCCGATCGTGGTGGTGAGTATCTTAGTACAGAGTTCCTCGGCTATCTTAAGGAATGTGGGATTATCTCATAATTGACACCTCCCATTACCCCACAATTGAATGGTGTGGCTGAGAGGCGTAATCGAACATTGTTGGATATGATTTGTTCCATGATGAGTCGAGCTTCGCTACCAATCTCGTTTTGGGGGTATGCCTTAGAGCCTACCGCCAATATTCTCAATTTGGTCCCTACAAAGAATGTTGCCACAACTCCTCATGAGATTTGGACTGGTACAGTTCCTAAACTAGACCACATCAAGATTTGGGGTTGCAAGGCTTTCGTGAGATGCGAGACTCATGTTAAGCTTGAACCTCGAGGTGAGAGGTGTATTCTCATCGATTACCGATAGAAATCCTTTGGTTACCTCTTCTATAGACCTAGTGACAATGTGGTCTTTGTAGCAAGGATAGGTGTCATGAGAGAGAGAGAGGGAGAGAGAGAGAGAGAGAGAGAGAGAGAGAGAGAGAGAGAGAGAAGAGAGAAAGAGAGAGAGAGAGAGAGAGAGAGAGAGAGATAGTTCATAAGCCAAGGAAACGGTGGGAGGCAAATTGACCTTGAAGAAATTCAAGCGTTAAGTGGTGAAGGAACTTCAAACCCTAGCACTCAACCTGAGGAGGAAACTCTTGTTGAGCCAATTGACAATTTTGTACCTCTAGGGCGTTCCAAAAGGGTTAGGAATGCACCTGAGCATTATTATGGTTTCCATATTACTGTGGAAGGTAAGCACTTATCAGTGATGAGACATTGGAAAGTCTGGATGAACCTAACAGTTACGTGGAAGTCATGGCATGCCCCGAGTCTGCCAAATGGAAAGAGGCAATGAACAGCGAGACTAGCATGGATGGTAATGTACACACATATAAGGTTGATAGTGTACCAGGTCGTAACACAGTTGGGTGCAAATGGATCTTGAAGAAGAAGACCAACACGGATGGTAATGTACACACATATAAGGTGCGACTGGTTGCAAAGGGATTTTCTCAAACTCCAGGAGTTGATTATGATGAGACCTTTTCACAAGTTGCAAATATTAAATCCATTATGGTCCTATTAGCCATCGTTGCATTTCATGATTATGAAATATGGAAAATGGATGTCAAAACCGCCTTCCTTAATGGAAGTTTGGCTGAAGATGTTTACATGGGTCTGCCAGAGGGTTTTGTTAGTACAGAGTACCCTAATAGAGTGTGTAAGCTCGAGAAAATCCATTTATGGAAGCACCTCACGGATGGAATCTTTGCTTCAATGAGAAAGTCAAAGATTTGGCTTTTCGAGGAGTAAAGATGAATCTTGTGTCTATGTCAAGGCTAGTGGGAGTATAGTCGGCTTTTTGGTACTACATGTGGATAATATAGTGCTCATAAGAAAGGACATCCCAACCCTGCAGGAAGTGAAGTCTTGGCGTGGGAAGTGTTTCTCAATGAAAGACCTATGAGAACTTGCCTATATTCTAGGGATAAGGATTCTGAGAGACCGGAGTAAAAGACTAATTGGACTTAGTCGCAGTACCTAATTGGATAAGGTGTTGAAGAGGTTCAGCATGCAGGACTCTAAGAAAGGAGAGTTACCCATCCATTGTAACGCCAGACTAAGTAAAACTCTGAAGCCCTAGTACTAAGGCTGAGATAGTAGAAATGAGTCGAGTACATTATGCTTCGGCAGTAGGCTCGATCATGTATGCTATGACTTGTACTCGTCCTGATGTAGCCTTTGCCTTGATCATGGTTAGAAGATATCAGGGAAACCCTAGCAAGGCTCACTGGATTGTGGTAAACAATATCCTCAAGTATCTACGGAGGACTAAGGATTAGGTCCTTACCCTTGCTGGGAGTGATGACTTGAGAGTTATAGGGTATATTGATAATAGCTTTCAGACTGATAGGGATAATTTCCGCTCTCAGTCAGGCTAAGTCTTTAACTTAAACGGAGGAGCAGTTACATGGAAGAGTTCCAAGCAGGAGACAGTGGTTGCTTCAACTTGCGAATCAGAGTATATAGTCGCAAGTGAGGCAGCAAAGGAGGTGATATGGCTGAAGAACATCATTGGAGACCTTGGAGTTATACCAGATATAAAGGAGCCAATGGAAATTTTATGTGATAGTGAAAGTGCAGTTTCCTTAGCCAAGGAACCAAGGGATCACGAGCGATCCAGACACATCGATAGAAAATACCATTTCATCAGACATCGAATAGAAGAAGCACTCCTGGTGGAAAAGAGGGCATCATCGGATGAGAACCCAACAGATCCCCTCACGAAAGGACTGAATCGGGTTAAGCATCTCTAGCATGCTCGGAGAATAGGGTTGAAGGATGATATTAGTTTTAGTAGTTAGATAATTTTGAAATTTGTAAAGTTTAATTGACATTTGATGACGAATAATGTTGTATATATTTATGAGTAAAGTGTTGCTATCTTTTGTCAATCATTTACTATATTTCTTTTGCATGTTTTGACTTCCAAAATAATTATGTTTGGTATATCATATTATTCGAATTCTCCACAGTCGGTCATACCACTACTAGAAAAACAGCCTTTTACGACACTCATTGCACGTCGTAAAGGGCTCAGACAACGCGCAAATGCGCGTCAAGGAAGGCCCTATCATAAAGAGAGACGCGCTTTTACACGTCGTCTATAGACAACGCGCATTTACGACGCGCAATTACGACGCACGTTTACGACATGCAATGCGTATCAAGAAAGGCCATGTCATAAAGGAAGACGACACACATTTGTGTATCGTAACCTTACGACGCGCATGTTAATGACATGCAATGAGTATCAAGAAAGCCCCTGTAAAGAAAGACCATGTCATAAATGCAGATGACACACATTTTTGTGTATCATAATTTTCACTGTTTAAAAAAAATTATTGATAGATTTACTAATTTTCAAATTAAATTTCCATTTCATGTCTCATAATAGAAAATAAAATACCATATACAAAAAATAGAATACATTGCACAATAGTTAATGTCATACAAATAATCATTCCAATTGTAGACACATGGATATCAAAGGGATCAAAAATATGTTTTTCTTCTAAGAGAACTTATACACAAGAAAGTACTAAATTTGCTATTGAACTTATACACAAGAAGAAGGTGTTTGACTTCTAAAAATGTCTCAGCAATTGAATTGGCCCCGGAAGCTTATGGTTTGACTCCAACTGAGATAAGGATACCATGTTTACTCTTCTTAAGCTTAGTAAACAAACTTAACAATAAGATAATATAAAACTGAATTATTATTAAGATTAAGCCATAGATGCACTCAAGCTATACAATAAGATAATTGGGTAGATTTTTCAAAGTACAATGTTCTAATAAGAAAAAATGAAATTAGGATGTTATAAACTTGTAATAAATAAATAGATCAATGAAAGTGCATTGTTACTTTATGAATCTAACCCTAAAAAAGCTATAGAACTGAGGAGGCGAAGATTACCACAACTTTATTTTGCAGCATGAATGTCCCCGTTATGATGGATACCTGTTGATAACAAGAAACCAAATTATCATGATAAAAATAATTATAACATTTCTTGCATTTTGCATAAATATGTGCAAATATTATCATATATTAAGTAAAAAACTAATAGTAGCATGCAATTAATGAAGTAGAAAAATTTAGTCCCTGAAAAACTTACATATAAAACATTCTTTATAATGGATGCACAATTTAAAGTCAACAAGAGAGAAAATCCAGTCAACATGGCTATGAATGGATAACTCATGAGTAGTGGAATAGACACAACCTACGCCAGACATATTCAAGACCTCACTTAACAACCAAACATCCCATTTTTCAAGATTCATATATAAAAAAAAAAATTCTCTCACGCAAAATAAATAATTACATCAAAAATGAATAATTAAATTAAACAAATGGTAAAAGAAAAACTAAATTAAAGAAAAATTGCTTACTCCTGCAATATGAGCTACTACTATTGGGCCACATATCATCTCCATAATTGGATACAATGTGAACTGGAAGTGTAAATCATATTCATACATGTTTATAACTAGGGAGCACCTATGAAACATCATTATTTAGCTCCTCGCTTCTAATTTCTTGCAAGTGTAAATGAAAATAATAAGCTAAATAGTACATATGCGTCAAGCCAAGGGCAAAAGGTGGAATTTTTAATACCTGACTTACGATCTTTGGTATGTCTATTGTTGAAAATGTGATCTCAAGCATAGGCCTGCACTATCCCAGTTTAAAAGGAACATTTAGTTAGATGATTGTGTACAAAAGCCAATAAATGTCCTGATGTCTAGTGGCTTGGGATTAAAGGACTTACAACAAATCTTATAAGATCATAAATGAAAAGTGCAGTGTTGTAAACTGTAATAGAAAGAAATAAAAGTAAAATGTTTTCACAATAAGCAAATACATAAAAGTACATTGTTATTTCTTGTAAACTGTAATATACCTGGAAAGTGAGTATGACCTGGAAAGTGAATGTCATCTTCTGTCACATTCTCCAACATGATGAACTCAAGGACATCAATAAATGGAGGATCATTTCTTGGGTTAACTACGACTGGAGTATCCAAATCATGCTTCCCATGCTTGTTCATGGTGGTAACCCTAACAATATCTTCACCACTGAAGTTCCCCTCCCTGATTTATAAATATCATATAATATTAAGAGGTTAAACCTCAAAAGTAAAGGGAAAGTAGTTAAAAAATTGGTAGAAGTTTTAGTACCCGATGTATCTAGGGTTTTCTCGCATAGTTGAACCACCTTTTTATGCTTCCTCAGATGTGTAATCAGTAGGGGTAAATCAATCAATTTCAATTATTAAACTAACAAAGATTATGAATCACATTCACATACCATGAGAAGAGCCTCTCCTTTCATATTAGGTAGTTTCTCTGAATAGGAGCTTATTGACCTTCATGAAATTGGGATCTAATACAACAGCCATTCTACAATTGTTTAGACATTTTCCCTCATTCTTCTAAGAGCCATACGTATAGTTGCACGATTGCTATAACAGAAAATAAGAGGTTGTATACAAACGTCAGGTGTCTTTGTATGTTGTATTGACCTAATACCCTTTGAATAACATACTTTAGCTTTTGATAAATCTCCACTCTTATACACCTCTTTTCCCCTACACAAATGAATTTATTTCATAAATAAAAACCATATTAGGTTTATACAAATGTAAAATATCAAAAAAAAAAAAAAAGGCGGGGGGGGGGGGGGGGGGGGGGGGGATGGGGGGATAAAACAACACCTTTTCACCAACTGTCACATGTTTCTTGAGCTGTAGCCTTTGTGTGCTCCCTGTTACCAGGTTTATGAGAATGGGATACATTAACACAGCCAGTTCTCAGCTTATACTTCTTCTGATGTGGCTGTTGTCTCATTGCCATGTTAGCACTAGCAAAAGATGTAACTGAAGGTGAATATATAGATTTTCATGTCAAAAAAAAAACTTACAAGAACAACTAGAAGATCACGAGTAAGAGCATGGATATTGATCATGTTAATAGGAAGCATGTTCCCATCTTGATCTATTGTGTTCACTAGAGTCTCATCTCCATCCAGCCATATTTGAGCAACATCAAGTCCAGCCTTCACCAAACCACCCTATATATATATATATATATATATATATATATATATATATATATATATATATATATATATATATATGTAAATACTAGTAAATCGTCAAACAAAAGTTTACTAAATTCAACTTTAGGCTACTTACTGGATTTTTTCGGAGATCCAAAATCTAAGATTCAACACCCTGATTTTCCAATTCACGAATGGCGTGTATCATATCTGTAGAAGCAGTCTGTTTACAAAAGCTTGTTGTTAAATGAATTTAAGATATGAAGTTATAAAGTAAGACTAAGATTTAGAGAATTAATAAGCACATGGGAGAAGGCTAATAGCTTTACATATCCGGTTTTGGATACATGACCATTTGGTGTTCTATGAGGAATGATGACACTTGATATAGGAGAAAGTCTGATGAATTCCCGGGGTAGTTTCACATCTCTAAAAATAGAGTCAATCGCCAACTTTTTTCCCTGTAGATTAGAAATGTGAACATGCACAAATTTCTATAAAATCCTTTGGAAAGGAATCAACCATTCCATTCCTTCCTACAAAACTTACATTGTGCAATTTGACTATAACACTTGTCCCAACATGACCTTTGAGCTTTTGTGCATCAGCTTCACCACTAATCCCTTTAACTATCTCTTCATTTATTTCAATCAACTTATTTCCTACATGTATTCCAGCTCAAGCAGCTGGGCTACCCTCAACACAGGACAATAAAACTTGAAACAAAAAATTTTAAAATTTTAAAAATAAAAAATAAATAAGAATCCAAAACTAAGGTCTCAGGTTCAAGTCTCAGCATCACAAACCAGATGACCAGTTTCTGGTTCAGTATTCACAAATAGTCCAACTCCTTGCACGTTTCCATCACTTCCAATTCTAAAACTTTGCTATTCCTGTACAAATCATTGCCGAAAAGAAAATAGAGTAAGTTTCGGCTTTTGGAATCTAGGAGTAAGAATAAGTTACAAAAATGGTCCCTGTTGTTTCTGAATTTTAGTCCAAAACTAAAAACTCTTTCAGAAACCAGAGGGACAATTTTTGTAAAAGTAATGGGAAAAGTTGCACCTTTGGACTGATAATGTGAGTGAAGCGATATCCAAGAGTAGAAGGCATTCCTTTAATCTTGGTGCATGCGGCATCATTTGTTCTAAGTGGAAGCATTTCCACCATTGTTTTTTGGAATTTCGAGTCCCAGTCTAAAGAAAACACATAAAATTACGTTAAACTTATTGACACTAAATGACATAAAACAACATAAATGAATCATACCTTGATGATTAAAATTTGGATCAAAAAAAGTCTCTCTGATCAAACCCCAAGTCTCTACCAGAGTTCGCTGCACAGCATTCACCTGGACGAAATCAAAATTTACCAAACCCATATAACTAATAGATCGAACACCTTATCTGCACAACCCAAACAAAATACTAAAAAAGATGATAGAACTAAACACCTACCTCATGAGTACGAGAAGCTAGGAATGCTATTGTCAAGGAATCGGCAAGAGCTGGCGAATCTAAACAAACAGAGACTGCAACAGCGAGCCTGATCAAACCTTTAGCGATTGAATCAGTCAATTTCTTATTAGATTCAACTGATTCGTTCAAATTTGCCTTAGGTAAAGCTTGAGGTGGTGTTGGTACTTTACACTTGCTATGGTAACCATTGAAACTAGAAGAAGATAATCGGTACTTATAGGGAAAAGTTGAACGGGGTGGTGTTTGAGGGGTTTTGGTGTAAATTGATGAAAGGGGCGAAGAATTACTAAGATCAAGATTAGGTCGGCGTAGAGCATCCATGGTAGATACTCTAACTGGGTGATTTAGGGGGTTTGTAGATTGTAATCAAGATGAAGGGATTTATGGGGAATGAATGAACAAGTGTAATGGTTGGATTTAGGGGGATTTATGGTAATCCCTAAAAATCGGACCCAAAAATCTCTATATCGGGTTTACAAATACACAAACCATGCTTTTTCCTGGTTCAGAAAACCAGAAGGGTGATTAGGGTTTTCCAAAGAGAGAGAGAGAATACAGAGGTAGAGAGAATGCGGAGCTAGAGACTTGACCCAAAATTTATTATACCTGGTAGAGAAGAAATAAGGAGGTTTGCTAAACCCTGTCGCAACCATTAATCTCTGTATCCTCACACAGTCACACAGGGAGCAATGATCGATCTCAGAATTCTCATAGGTCTCGTCAATCTACCCCTTCAGGCAAGAAGAAATCCGATACTGATAAGAAGAAATGATGCCTCACAGCGAAACCCTAAGTTTTTTTGAATGTTTCTTGATTTTCCATAACAAGATAAGAACAAGCATGGTGTGGACTTACAAGTAAGGCTTTAGAGGGCTGAATAGGAGGCTGAGATCATAGAAGCGAAGAATAAAGAAAGGGTAGAGATAGTAAGAGACAGTGAAGGAGGGCGACATACGACAACGACAAACTTCATCATCTTCTTCCACTGCCTCCCAGTGTGTGATTTGCAGCGATGACATGATTAGGGAAAGATGGAAACAACCATTGAAAAATAGAAACAAAAAGGGAGACTCGTCTGTGAAGATAAAGAAAAGAAGGTAGAAAAGAAAGGCGGGTTTTCAAAATTTTAGGGTTTCGTTTCCCCCGTTATCTTCTCAAGGCGCGTTTCCTTAAAATTATGAAGTGACACCTACAAAAGAAGCACGTTTAAGATAAAGCGCCCTCTATGTTTTTAATTTTTTTTCTTGAGACACTAATTTAAGGGCACGCAAAAATGCGTGTCCACTATCCTTCAAATTTTGGAAGTCTGACTTTATTTTTAAGGACGCCCAAAAATGCGTAACGTGAATCAGCGAGTGTCATTGTTTGCGCATCATTAAAGGCTATTTTTCTTGTAGTGTATATTGGAAGTAGGTATGAATCAAGATTGTCATGAGTTGATTGTATAGGTCTAAGTTGTCAGACATTGCTACAACATTCATGAGTGCTCAAAAGTTCTAAGCAGTGGACTCAACCCAAGCTCACAGGTATCACTTCATGGAATTTATCTAGAGTGATCGTGAGATGGTAATATCATATAAGTCTTCAAACCTAGAGATATGACTTGTTGCCTATGAGTTGGTTATGTATTGATTTTACGAAACCGCATTGGTAACTCGATGTTATAAAACGTACTTTTGTGTGTGATTCAACAAGTATTAGAGTAAACATATGAGTTGAAGTTTATTTGTTCCTTCCTGGATTAGAAGCGATATCTAGGCCCCTCGATGATTTTGTTTTGACCTATGTACCGGGCCCGGTCAGAGCTGAATTGATGTGTTCAATTTAGTTCTATGTCAAACAAATCGGAAATCGGGAAACAAACTGCTAGAAAATAAGAAAGACATTGTTCCATGTATTTGTTCGGCTGATATTAAGAATAGAGGATTATATGATCACTTATCTTAAATGGTGTATCATCATCTTCATTGTTCCAAGAGACCTTGAAAGAGCTACGATTGATGATCGGTTCGTGAAGTCATACTTGTTGATATACTTATTAGACTTATCCAAGTGGGAGGCTATGTGTATAAGTCCATAACTATATTAGGTATGTACTTGACCCGAACCGACATGGTCCATTTGGGGTTCATGGCATCGTGCATTTGGATAGACTAAATGAGATAAAGAACACTTGTGGTTTATTAAGATATTATAAGTTCTAATATATTAATAAGTATTATTTAATTAGTATCAATCAAGAATTAATTTGGAATTAATTAAGTGATCAAAAGATAACTAGTTAAATATATCGGTTGATTATGTAAATCATTCATAACTTGTATAGTGGGCTAAAAGTCTCCATGGATTATCAAGTTGGGTTACACCCATATGATGCTCCATAGGAGTTACAAACCCCTGGGCTTTGGAAATGAAGAGTCATGTCACATTAGGGTTTACATGGTGTAACCCTAGATGTGACACACTATATAAGGAACATGATAGTCACCAAAATTGGCTACATGAAGTTACAAGAGGGCTAGGCTGATTTTTATAATTCTTTGCATTCTCTCAAAGTCATTCCAAAGCATTGGGTTTTGTATGAAGCATATGAGGCATCACACTTGGGGTGCTAGGCTCTCAAGGTTTTCAAGGAATCAAAATCAACTACAAGGTATGTAATTCTATCCATCTTTTAGATTAAAACTTCCCCATGTATGCTAGATAGGATTATAAACCTTGGAAATCATATTTTTCATGTATTTTAGACAAACATAGATCCAAGGTTTTTCTAGGGTTTCAGGTACACTTAGGGGTGTTAGAATGCTCAAAACCCATCTGATTTTACCTTCACTCCTTTCCATGTTCTCGAGGAAAGTGATGATGATGCACCAATCACTCAAAAGCAGTTCAAGGTCATCACTGAGAAGTTGGATTTGTTTATTCAATCTTCCAATGCTTCTTCAAGCAATGCTTATTCTCAGGAAGCAATTAAGGCCTTAATAAAAAGAACTTTAAAGGAACATGCTGCGAATCTGGAGAAAGAAAATAAAATTGTGGAGAATTTGGCTAAGACATGCAAAGAATCAACCAAACAAGTCAATAAACTAATTTAAAATGATCATTCCTTCATGAGCACCTTTTAGAGCTCTTTTAACGCCAATACTGTGAAAGCCAATGAAGCTATATCAAGTTTGAGTAATTCTCTTTGAATAGAGAAGGAGGCTCTCAAGAAGGTTTGCATTGGTAAAAAATCTGACAATTCTGAGCTCAACGCCTCCATCACATCCAAAATTGTAAAGCTTCAAGATGACTTGGATGTTCAAAGTAAAATAATGGATGCTCTCGCATGCAAGACATAAAAAGTGAAGGTGTTAAATATAAAGCTTGATACTGCTGAGATGAAGCTTAATGAGCTCTTATCTGAGAGAGTTGTTGTAAAAAGTTGTGTTTCAGATGTGAACTCATTGTTGTCTAATATCGTTGAGGTGTGTGATCCATTGATCCCTATCACTGTTAGGAAGCATCTGACAGATAAACTCTGGTCCGCATTCGCAATGTTAAATCGACTTGAGGGTGTTTCGGAGTTTACCTCACTTTCGAAACAAGGGGGAGAATCTTAGAAACCTCCGTCTATAAAAGAACCCAAGAAATCTGGCGAACCGGAGAAGTTAAAGGGATCTAAATCTTAACCGAAGGGTAATGTAGCTTCGGGTTCAAGAGGAAAGGAGAAAGTGATAGAAGATGAAGAAGAGGAAGAAGATGAAAATGAGAAACTTAAACACAAGGCTTGTGATGTAATTCTCGATGAAAATATGCGCATTGCAAGAGAAGCAGAAGAAAACGAAAAGGCCGAACGTGAAGCTCAAACTACTTTAGCTGGTAAGAAACTGTTATTTCCTCCTTGGTCCTTGGAGCCAATTTCGAATGAAGCACTTGATAATCTGAGGCTTCATTGGTTGGAGCCGATTACATCATTTGAACTGAAGAACACTCTTGATTTACAACTTGATTTCCCCATCACAAAAAAGCAATCCTATTTCGTTGTTTTGATGTGATTGTGAATGCTCCAAATTCCGTTGCGAATGTTGATAAGTCCCTGATGACTTTTTACTTGAAGTATGGCAAGCCTCAGTTCCAGACCTAGAGTTCACAAAAGATAAATGTCGTCAAAGTTATTGGACCTATTCAAACTGAGAGTTTCATTAATGATAAATTTAAAACCACTCGAGGTTCTGCAAATTCAGTGTTTGAATTCTCTCTTGTAGACTTACCATGCTTGAATCCTTAAGATTGGATCATTCTGTTTCATTTACTGATGCATGACAAGAAGAAATACGAACCCATTGTTGCTCACATCAAAAGGATGTTGGTTTCGTATACGACTGGCCCCGACGTTGTTGTTGTTGTTGTTGTTGTTGTTGTTGTTGTTGTTGTTGTTGATGATGTTGTTATTGGTGTTGTTGTTATTGCTGTTGTTGTTGTTGTTGTTGTTGTTGTTATTGTTGTTGTTGTTGTATGGCTGTTGGTTCTATTAGGGTTGAGATCTATAGTATCGGGTGGTGTGCCCCTTGCGGTTGCAGTTGGTACACTGTATTTCTCTGCACTCTCCATAGTAGTCGTAGCTGCATCTGTCACATTTTGGTAAAGTTCCTGAGTATTGCCTGGTAGTGGTTTGTGAAGTTGAGGTTGGGGCAGCTAGTGTTGGCGCAACTTGAGCGGTAGCAGCGCTGACTACTACAGTTTGCTAATTTTTGGAGGATGCCTACTTCTGTCGCCCTTTTTGTTTTTTGTCCCCATTTTACTTGTTATTTCCTTCTTTCTTGGCCTCAACCTCAGCAATTTTGACTCCTTTCTTGTTGCCATGGTCGTAAAGCTTATGAGCTAGCCTTTTCACACTATTGAAAGTATTTGGGTTTGCTGTAATCACGTTTCCATGGATTGGAGAAGTTAATCAGTTTATGAACCGCTCGATCTTCTTTTCTTCTGATGTGATCATACCCGGGCACAGAAGGGCTAGTTCACTGAACCTTGCGATGTAAGCCTCGATATTTGTGTTTTGTACTGTGAGGTTGCATAACTCCTACTCTAATTTCTATATCTCCCCATGGGGACAGTACTTTGCCATCAATATTTCCTTCAACTCCTCCCATGGCATGACATTTTCTACTGGGTGTATCTTAGCCTGTACATTACCATTGCACCACGAGAGCTCTTGGTCGATAAACGTGCAAGCTACGAATTTCACCTTGCCTTCTTCAGGGCATTCGCAGATCTCCAAGACTGACTGGATCTTTTCCATCCATCGTTTTAAAGTTATGACGCCTCCCGTCGTATTGAATGTTCATGGTTTGGACTTTGAAAAGTCCTTGTAAGTGCAAACTTTTGTAGGAACTTGGTTCGCTCCTTTAAAACTTTTTGGACACAAGGTAGGTGTCTAGATTCATTGCCCACCATGATCACTTCCAAACACATGTTGGTTGTATTTTAAATAAATATAGTTGATCAGGCTCTATTTATCCCCAATACGACTACATAATTGTCTGGGTTTAACCATGATGTTCAAATCCTCCAAAGACTTTTACTGTTTCTTATTGTGACAATACCCTAAAATGCACACATAGGTATGGATTTTATTTTGTTACGAGTATTTTAGTCCCAATGTATTTATAGTTGTATATCTTATATGATTAGATATGTCAGTTCACTATAAACATTGCTCTGATACCAATTTGTCACACCCTCGAACCGGAGAAACATCGGAAATGTTGGGGGTTGGGTGACTTCATCTTGTAATGTCATCATAGTGTATATAATTGAAATGAGTCAACATCATCATCACACATAAAATATTACATTAGTACTGGGTTTACATCATTGTACTTGTTTATAAAAGTTACATCCCAAAAATATAAAGTGTATCATAGCAACAAATTGCAACAAAAATCCACACATTCTTGATGTTCGCCTGCTTAACAATATCCTGAAAATACAAGTTATTTTGAAAACGTCAACATATATAATGTTGGCGAGTTCATAAGTATGTTGTAAGAAAAATGTTGTATCACTTTGTAAACACCAGAAAATCTGATATTTTTTGTAAAATGGTTTGAATGTTTTGTGTCAAATCTTGTGTGTAGCATGTGTGTTTCTGTTTTGAAAATGTAAAAAAAGAGTATTCCACAAAATCCTATTTTTTCTATTGTAAGTAGAGGGTACTGTATAATTGTATGTTTTTTCCAAAAAAAAATCCGATATTTTCTATTTATAAGAGCGTTGTGGTCTTAAAACCCTACGATCAGATTCCAGTGTATGTATGTATTTTTTGTATAATCAAATTTGTATATGTATTCCGTAAATTTTACAGTGGAGTTAATCTCTATGTGAGTCGTTATAACCATACTTGATAATGATTGATTCACTTGTATTGACGTTTTCCAGGTGCCGACTTGTTTAAGGTAAAGTTTGTTACCCTAGATTGGCCTAGTCTAACTGTAGCGAACACCTCAGCTGTGGGGGGTCAACCTCATATAGATCTATACACAAACTCCCGCTCTCCCTCCGGGAGACTCTGGTTATAACTATAGGCTTACAGTTGTACGCTGGATAGGTACGAGGGAATGAAATGTCTCACAAGAGCCTTAACTGAATTTACGTGAATATTGTATTACACCATGTAACACGGTGAATAATGTTTTTGTGTATATTTTATGTCTCTTGGGCCCAACAAGCATGTAAATGGGCCACAAAGGCCCAAATAAGTGTAATGTATATTCCATGCCTAATAAGCATGTAATTGGACCACAAAGGCCGAATAAACATGTAATATATATATATATATATATATATATATATATATATATATATATATATATATATTAGGCCCAATAAGCATTAAAATGGACCACAAAAGCCCAATAAACATGTAATGTATCTTCCATGCCCAATTAAGAGTGTAATTGACGTACTTAGTCCGTTTGTAATTTCATTGGTTATTTAAACTCAAATGTTTATCAACATGACTTAAAAGGCCCACTTTTTGTAATAATATTTTTGGTCCATAAAACCGAAAATTTACAATTAAGGCTCGTTTTTGGTAAAAAATGATACTTTAGGTCCATGAATACCAAAACTTTACATTTAAAGGCTCATTTTAAATAAAATAAAGTTTTTAGCCAACTTTTTGTTCAAAGTACATTTTCGGCCGAATTTGAAGAAAATTTACATTTGCGACCCAAATGTATAAACACTTAACCCTTTTGGCCTAGGTTTAATAAGATTAATATTTTCAGCCCATATAACTGAAAAATTACATTTTGGTTCAAAATTGTTTAAAATGAAATTTTAACCCACAAAAGTTAAAATTTTACAAATTTATCCCATGAAACCATGAAGGCCTAATTCTAAGCCTATTTTGTGAAAATTAACACTTTTGGCCCTTTTAAAACCATAATTATCCTTAGGACCCATTTTTATATAAAAATGACTCTTTGGTCCTTGAAAAGCCCTAAATGCCATAAAGGCTTCACCTTTTTGTTTATTTGTCATTAATGACCTTGTAACTTCATATTAAATTACATGTATTGATTTTAGTTTGCAAATATCACCATGTTTCGAGTTTTATAATGTTTCAACAAGTTTTCATAGTATAAATCACAACACATAACATAAAACACACATATACAAGCATAAAAACATAGATCTAACACAAAGCAACTTGTATCCCACCTCGCAAAACAATATAAAACCGAAAACAAGGGGGCATGAACTCATATTGGTAGATGGTTTCGGTTTTTGGTGAAGAGATGAGAGGAAGTGATGTTGTTTTCGGTCTAGCAAGTTCCTCCGAGAGATTTTCGAACTCTAGGAGGTTCTAAGAGCATGAATCACAAAATAGAATGTTAATCAAAATAAGTTTAACATAAACATGAAGTTAAACTTCTTGAGTGGAGGTAGCTTACCAAAATGGTGGTCTTTGATGAGGTTTTCTTGAACACACACACAAGCACATACGAATTTAGAGAGGGAGAATGAATAGATTCTAGGAGTTCTAGAAAGAATTTAGGTGCTTGAAAGTGGAAGATGTGAGCGTGTTTGAGGTCTCGACCGTAAGTTTGAAGAGAGAAAAAGAAAATTTTGTTGGTTAATACATGATGGATTATGGTGCTTAATCTTGGAAGTATGAGATGTAATTTAACATAGAGATCCTCTAGTTAAAGATGAGGTGTCAAGTTTTAATTCAAACTAATTTTAGTTTATATTATTTTTTTTACAAACCGAGAATGAGAAGAAACATGAGAGAATTATGGACTTTGGGCTTGATATGGCTTTAGCCCATTAGAAAATTTTGATCAATGTCGGCCTACATATGAGTTTACAACCCAAATTGTAAGAAGGGATGGGTTTTCGGCCCATTATAAATAACTATGTGGTTTTCGGCCCAATAAGGCCCATGAAAGCAAAGTGAGACATTTTAGGCCCATTAAGGACCATAATGCTATAGTTTAATGAATGTGGGTCCAATTAGGGCCAAAATGAGGTTACTTAGACAAAAATAATCCAACTGGGAGTTTATTGGCCCATTAGGCCTAATAAGGGGATCTTGGTCCAATAAGAGTTTGTACCGAAATCTTAGGTTTATAACCCAACATTGAGTGTATGAAATATATTTAATAAGGTTTAGGGCTTCACGAGTGAGTTTTGACTCGAATACTTGTTTTTGAATGAGTAATATGTATAACCTTAAACTTGGAGTTACAAGGGGAGATTGTTGGGTATTTAGTGATGCGTCTTTACAGGCTTTTATACAGTCTATTTTGTATCCTGGTTGGGCCTATGTACCTGTGATTTATTAATTAGGGTTTAGCTATTTAAGGTGCATGCATGCACTAGTTTTAGTAATGGCCTAATTATATTTGTAAACCCTACACGCCTTTATAGTAGCAATTCTTAATCGAGATCTTCTAAGGCTATGATATTTAATCATTCGACATAATTGATATTCATTCGGTGTGTTCTTAATATATTTTCCTGTTGGAATCTATTCGATCACTCTAGATTATTCTCAGTAGCCTTTACTCTTGGAACTTGACAGAATGACTTTTGGAGAGAGAGAGGTTAAATTTATTGTTTGGAATAATAAATTGATTTATTAATGTATTATAAGAATAATATATTAATTAGAAATAATGTTATTTAATTAGTATTTAATCAGAATTTAGTTTGAAATTAATTTCGGGATTAAAAGAATTAATTAAAGGAATATGGGTTGTTTTGCAAATCTCTTATAGTTGTGAAACTGGGCTATTAGACTCCTCAGATAGGAATGGACGCAAATTATAGGGAGGCCCTATAAGTTTTCGTCCAATGCTCCTTAATAAGGGTCCATGGGTTGCTTAAGCCTTAAGCAGGAAATTAGGGTTTCCTCCAACAAACCCTAGCAGCCCTCAGCTATAAAAAGACCCTACATCCCTGGAGTTTTAGCCTATACTTTGTTGCTCGTAACCCTAGCCAAAATTATGGTGCTATTCCCTACTCTCTCCTCTCATCCTCTTGCAAAGAGTATTTATAAGCCATTAGAGGTGTCACATTGAAGGCATCTGCTTTCAAGAGTTAAGATCTACAAGTTTTTCTTGTTATTACAAGTACACTTCTAAACCCTATTTACATATAGATTTCGAATTATTTACTAGTTCCTAGGGTTTTACTTTGATATTCAAAGTAATTGGGGTTGCATGAACACATAGGTTTGTTGTTATGCTCAAAACTCATCAAGTCATTTGTGACTAGATCTACTCTATGGTGTGATTTGTGCATTTTTTAGTCTTTTGACTAAAAAATTGAGTTTTTGATCTACTTCAGAAGCAATAGATGCTAGATCTTAGCTTCATTAAGGCCCCATATTCATAAAAATACAAAATTTATGGAGGATATTGGTCCATGCATGTATTAAGATCTTCATTAAACTTCTTTTGAGTATTGGGTCCCATTAAGCCATTCATGAGTGTAAAATTACCAATATTACGTGATAAGTCACTATTAAGGACTGGATCTAAGAGTATAGCAAAAAGTCTTAACTGTTTAAGTGCTGAATGAAGAGTACTAGTGGTTAGGTGAGTACGTTGGGCGTACGAGTTGAGTACGCCCATCGTACTCAGTAGATGGGCTTTTGGGCTCATCAATAGTTTATTTTGGGCCATGATTTACATTTTAAGTATGGGAATTGTTGATCCATTAGAGTTCTGATTTAGGCTTTTGACTAGTATTTCGGGCTTTCTTTGATTTAGGCCTATGATGGGTTTTGGGCCCAATTTGGAAAATTTTTCCATATTAGGGCCTTTTGAGTAGTTGGCTTGGATCTTGGTTTTGGGCGAAGTAAGAAAAGGGGTAACATGGTATTGTACCCTGGTTATGGGCTAAGTAGCTTAGATTCTTGGCTAGGGGGAGCTCCAATTAATAACTGAATATTATTTTGATGAGGATAGCGTGGGGATCTTCCGGACTAGCAAGTATAGATTCTTTTGCATATTTCAGCAGCTAGATGTGAGTTTCCTCATTGTGTTTAGTGGGTCGAAGCACCAATGCCCGCCCATGGTTTGTAATGTTAGGATGTTAGATGTCTACGTGACTCTTGCATGTGTTATGTGCATGTATGCTTACTGGGTGGGCCCGATGACCATTCTGTATGTTATTTTTATTTTTGGTTATTACATGTGTTATGTATTTATCTGTTATATGTTTATATGTGTCACACCCTCAAAATGGGACGATAGAAACCTCCAGGGCGGGTGAATTTATTTCGTAATATCATAGCAAGTGTATATAAATGAAACATAGCCACCACCATCATCATATAAACAAGATAACAACATACATAGTTTACAACATTGTGTTTGTTCATAAAGATTACATCCCATAATAACAAATGTATGATGAAATCAAAATATGCATTCATTCAAATCCATAGCAGTAAAGAACCGGCTCACCGTGTTCCTGAGAATACAAGTTGTTTGAAAAGCGTCAACATCTAAAATATTAATGAGTTCATAAGATTGTTTGTAAGAAAACATTGTAATAGATCTAATTCCCAAGAAAATCCAATATTTTTTGTAAAATTAGTTTGAGAGTCCAGTTTAAATTTGTGTGTATTTGCATGTATATACATGGTTTAGTTTGTTTGAAAACTTCATAGAGAGTGTTTCCAGAACATCCTATATTTCTATTAAATGAAATAGTGTGGACTTAAAACCCTAAGACCGAAGTGATGTGACTAGTTACAAAATAGTCGACACAACGTTTGTAACTTGTAAAAAGGAGTGGTGTGTATATTCAGCGAAAATCTTATAATAGTATTGTTATTCTCTATGTGAGTCATTATAACAATACTAATATGACGGGATGTCTATCTTGACGTTCTTCAGGCATCGGTTTCTGAGAAGATATTTGTCACCCTAGACTGGTCTGTCTAGTTGTAGCGAGCGGCTCAGGTGTGGGGTGTCAACTCTATATAGATCTATACACAAACTCCCGCTCTCACTCTAGGAGACTCTGGTTATAAATACAGGACTTACGGTGTTCATTAAGTGGGTACGAGTGAAGGAGTGTCTCACAAGAGCCTTACCAAAATTTACGCAAACATTGGGTTTCATTATTTAACATTATAAATAATGTTACTAATGTATATCTTCGACTGCAATTTATAAGTGGTAAAAAAAACATTTTTACCATAGGTGTCAAAATAGCACGTTTTTACCATCGATGTCAAAAATAGCACGTTTTTATCGAAATTGTCATAAAAGGCCCAAATTTTACAAAAATGTCAAAAGTGGCTCAATATTATCTAAAATGTCAATAATGTCCCATTATTACCAAGAATATTGAAAATGGCCCAATAATGCAGAAATTGTCGAAAATGGCCCATATTTACTACAGTTATAAAAATAGCCCACTATTACCAAAAATATTTATTTAAGGCCCATTTGTACAAAAGTGTTCAAAAATGGCCCATTTTTACTAAAAAGCCCATTTTGGCCCATTTATACTGAAATTGTCAATAAAGGCCCAAGTTTATCAGAATGTTAAAAATGGCCCATTCATAACTTTATGGCCAAAAATAGTCCATTTTTTATGTTTTAATACCAAAATTTGTTTAAACATATTCTTGGACTAATCCTTGTGATATTTACGGTGCATCAAGCGAAACAAATTTTCTTTTAGAAGCTAGTTTCATTTTTAACAATATATCAAACAAACTAAGCCCAACTTCTTGAGATTCAACCTAAAATCTCGAGTTCATGGACTCTTAGCATAAATTTCACAACTTTAAACACACATATCATACAATACATGCACATGCAAGGAAATATACATAGATCTTTCACAAGACTAGACTTGTATCCTCCCCTAAAAGAATGAAAACTTAAAAAATAGGGGTATAAAGCTCACCTTGGGGTTTTCAAGATGTAGATGATGATGAAGATGAAACCTTGAACCTAGATTAAGTTCTTAGAGAGATCTCGAAATAGTGGTTGCTTTAAGATCAATATTTACAATAATAAGGGAGTAAGTGAAAGATCTTTAACACAAACTTGGAACAAAGCAAAAGAGTTTGTCATAAAGTTACCAAGGGATGAAACTTGAAGCAAATCCTCTTGAAAGCACACACACAACTCATGATTTTTGAAGACAGAAATGAGAGCTTCTTGAGTTTTTGAGAGAGAACGAGATAAGGAAGTAAGTTAGAAGTAAAGAGTGGAGAGAGGATGGTGGTGGTTTGGCCGGGTTTAATGGAAGAGAGGGAAGAGATAGAGATTTTACATGGTGGGTATTCACTACTTGTATGGAAGCATGTAGGGTAATTAGCCTAAGTATTTATGGTGTAATAATGATATGTCAATACAAGTCAACCCTATCAAATTTGTTTTATTATTATTATTATTATTATTATTATTATTATTATTATTATTATTATTATTATTATTATTATTAGTATTATTATTATTATGAAAATCCGATCTGGTTTATGGAAAAAGAAAGAAATTGGGCTTGGTTTGGAAGGGTACTCTAGAACACATTGGCCCAATAAGGATTTTCAACCCATATATGGGTTTTCAGCCCAAGGAGGTTAAATGGCAATGTTTTCAGCTCAAAAAGGTTATGTGAAGGAGTTTTCAGCCCAAAAAGGGGCCCATTAGTGGTTTTCAGTCTTGGAAGGCCCATTAGAGGGTTTTCAGAACAAAATGATATCTAATGGAGGTATTCGGCCCACTTTTGTCTAAGGAAGATGATCACGGCCCAATAAGGCCCAATAAGAGTCTTGAGCCCATAGGGATCATGTTGAGCGGTTAATGGCCCATTAAGGCCCAATAGGAGGGTCTTGGTTCATTAAGAGGTTTCGACCGAGAAGGCTTGGGTTAAGGCCCAAAGTTGAGTGAACATAGTTTATTGGGCTTTTACGAGGAAATTTTGACTTGAAACAAAATTTTAGATGTATAAACTTGTATAGTATTGAAATTTGGCCTATACCAAAGATAGAGATCCTAGCCCTAATTTGCTAGTTGTGACACCATCCCCTCCATTAGAGGGAATTTCGTCCCGGAATTCGTTCGAAAGCGATCCTTCGGGGCTAGAGAAGAGGTGTGGGTATTTCTGCATCATTTGATCCTCGTGTTCCCACGTGCATTCCGGCCTACATTTCTCATCCCATCGAACATTACAATAGGAATGCGGGTTTGTTTCGTACGTTTCGCTTATCTGTCCATGATTTCAACCGATTCCTCGACGAACAATAGATTTTCATTCACCTCAATCTCGTCGAGTGGGACAACGAGGGTTTCATCTGATAAGCATTTCTTCCGGTTTGATACATGGAAGACATGGTGTACATTGATGAGTTTCAAGCGGTAGCTGGAGTTTACAAGACATTGGACCAATCCCTATAAAGGATTTTCAAGGGTCCGACATGCCTTAGGTTCAATTTCATATGCTTTCCCAAAGCGTATTATCTTTCCAAAAGGGGCCTTTAGTAGTACATGATTACTAACTTGGGGTTCCAATGGGCTTTTGTCGTTTACTTACATAGTTCTTTTGTCAACTTGTAGATGTCTCTAGTTATGCTCGAGTTTGTGTGATTTTTTCGATTATCTCCCTGGTACGTTTGGGGTCGGTGATAGTGTCATTGGGCACTTTCCCTTTTGCTGGCCGTGTGTTGGTCACCACTGCCTACACGGGGTGGTCTGCATTCATGTCCTATTTTCTGAGGTAAATGGATGGTTGCAGTTAATGAGAATTGATTAGTTGACGCCCCCAAAAGTAGTGCCTCTAACCCTAAGGCGAACACCATCACTATTAATATTAAGGTCACATGATGTGGGTGGTCTAATAACACTTAGGCTGTCTTTGGAAGAAACGGTAAAAAAATTTAAAAAAATTAAAGTTATTATTTTTTTTAAATCAAGTTCAAAAAAATTTGTGGAAACTACGATAAGAAATCGTATCAAATCTGCAAATAAAAGTTAAAAAAAAATAACTTATACAAAAATTCTAAAAAAAAAAGCAATTCAAAACAATGAAAGCTAAAGAGGTTTGAAGACGTAAGTAAAGTGCTGCGCCGCATAGCACACGCGCATAGGTTTTGGAGTCTGAAGTCTTCCAAAAAACAAACTGCTGCGAGAGGGAAAGTGTTGCGCGTGTGCTGCATCGCGCACCAGAAAGTGGTTTGAAGAGGCTTTTTTTTAAAAAGGGCACCTTAGCCTTTGCTCTTTATGAGGCAGATGGGTGTTCTCGGAGGTACGTGTCTTGGTCTGATAATTCCTTCACTCATTGGTTCATTCCATCGATTGGACACTTTCTGTATTTATGTTGGTGTTAAGTCATCTTGGTGGTCTGGATATGGAAATGGCTCCATGCATGGTGTTGATTTCTAAACCCAACTTGGTACGTAGGTGATATTCCCGAAGGGACTTCGGGAACACCTCAGGGAGGTTATGAATTTTTCAGGTTCCTTTAGGGTCTTTTCGTTTCTTGTGTCCAAATTCTATTGTGGCTAGGAAGAGCGTGGTATTTCTTACATAGGTGCTTAGGAGTCTAGATGTCAAAGATGATTCGAGGACTTGTCATTATAAGTTGTAGGGGTTTTGTTAATCGATTAGTTAAAGTGAAGGGTCTCTTTGTGGCACATGAATTTTGTATGATAAGGAGCAAGCCAGCCGATGTCAAATGATGTTGTGATGCTCCTTGTTGTAATATATATTGTGAATGTTTTTGTACCGCGCTTAGTGAGTATTAACAGTATAAGTGTTCCGATTATTAGTGATGAACATTGATAGTATGGTCCCCACCAGGCCCATCCATAATAGCTTGGTATATACGAGTCATGTGTAACTAAAAATGGGAAGACCGTTAATTGAGGGACTCTACCCTAAATCCACAACCAAACAAGGATCAAGAAATAAGGCGGAGTCACGCAGTCTAAGCCCTCAGAATCTAAACTATATATGACTCCAATGTATACACTAAGCCATCTTAGCTCAGTTGTAAGGACCCTTAGTTTTTATATGAATGGTATGTTTCATTTGCATGAGAGAGTAATTTAAAATTATTGACTAAAGACTTTAGATATCTTTATTGGAAAATGTACCGCTGCTCATAGGTGATTCTGGGAGGGTCTCTCCTGTAGTGATTGTCAGCACTCTTCCCTCCCTGCCAGAGTTCCTTGTCATTGGATAGTCCCTCCTGAAGTGTCCAGATTCATCACACTCATAACAGTTCGAGTTTATACTGATGTTGGGGGTCTGGGAGATGGGTCGTGCGGGTGCCCTGCAGAAACGGGTAGTGTGCCCCTTCCTATTGCAGCTCTTGCAGTGTAACTTTCGGCAGGCTCCATAGTCATGGAAACTGCACTTGCTACATTTTGGGTGAATCCAAACATATGGGGTTCTCGGCATTGAGGTAGCAACGTCAGTGGGGGTAGGGGCTGCAACAGCTTGCTGCCCTTTGGTAGGTCTTGGAGTTGAACTGTTCCCTCTCTTCTTACAAGACTTTCGCTTCTTGTTCTTGGATTTATGGTTCGGGATGTTCCTGTAGGTAGACACTTGCTGGTGCCTTTGGTCCTTATTGTGGGTAGCGTTTTCAGCATTGTTTCCAGTTCCATTTGTGTTGTTGAGTTGTACCATGACGAATGTCACAATAGCTATCACTGCGGCTTGGAAAGTAGCAAAGTCTATTCGTAGGATCGGTGTTTCACCGGTTGACTGGTTGTTTCCATGGGAAAACATGATTCTGTTGCATGAGGAGAAACAAGCTCATAAGTGACTATGGTTGTTTCCAGTTGTATCTTTTCTATATTTATCGATACACATTTATGTATGCACCAATACAAATCACATGCTTTGTGATATGACTCTAAATGTTTCACCGCTTCGTTGTATCTGTGTCAATAAATAGTAGTAGGTATTGGACGATTGTTAAGTTCAACAGAAGAGGATACAGATATTAGTACAAATAGTTGGTCCAGATTACATGGGTTCTTAGAGGGCGTATCTGTCTTGATTTAGTACTACTAGTCATAACAAAGTACATAATAAACCTAAGATATAGTGCAAGTAGTGTAGTGACACTCATATGCCAAAATTATGCACAAGGTGCTCGGCTAGTTCACTCATTTCACGAGTGGTCTCATCTACCCTATGCTCTGCTTGAACTGCCCTAGCTTCAGCTATAAAGAGTTGCTACTTTAGGGTGGCCACTTCCTCCGCTAAAGAGTGTAGACAATCGGTAGGGCCCTCCTGTGCTGTGTGCTGGTTTGGCATTGATCCTAATGGGTAAAGCTCGTTAAGGATCCCTTTTGCGCCTTCATCCTCATTCGAATCCTCATCAGAATTTTCCCATTCGTAGTCCATTTCTTTGTATTCCTAAGGACCCACTACTAGGTTTTCCTCTTCAACCTCTTCTGGCACCTCCTGAATCCATTCGTTGGGTATTTCGTCAGGGTAGTAGGGGTCTTTATGGTGGAATTCAGCCGTGTTGTTTGCACGAGAATAGAGATGTGAGAAACATGTAGAAGGTTTCAGTGTGAGGGTTATATGGTACCCTAAAATACTCCTATAGTATTTTAAACTTCATGGTTGATTCTAATGTTCCTTGGCATGCAAAGTGGTTAAGTTTTAGTCTCGTTGCAACACTAATATTACTTCCAAACACATGTTGGTCGTATCTTGAATAAATATAGTTCATCAGGCTATATTTAGCCCATATATGATTACATAACTGTCTAGGTTTGACTGTAGTGTCCAAAATTTAATTACTTTGGTTTTGTTCTTATCATGACATTGTCTTAGCATGTGTGGATACTATTATAGAAATACTTATACTTTTAAGGTATAATTTTAGTCAAAGGGTTTTAGTCCCATTGTATTTATATTTATATATCTCGCATGGTTTGATATAATAGTTTACTATAAACAATGGTTTGATACCAATCTGTCACACCCCCGGACCGGGACGACGGAAACGTCCGGGGGTGGGTGACTTCCTTTTGTAATATGATAACAAGTGTATGTAAATGAAACATAGCCACCATCATCATCATACATTCAAGATAACAACATACATGTTTTACAACATTGTGTTTGTTCATAAAAATTACATCGCAAAATAACAAATATATGATGAAATCAAAATATAACATTCATTCAAATCGATAGTTGTAAAGAACCGGATCATTGTGTTCCTAAGAATACAAGTCGTTTGAAAAGCGTCAACATATAAAATGTTGGTGAGTTCATAAGCATGTTTGTAATAAAACTTTGTAATAGTTCGAATTCTCCATAAAATCAAATATTTTCTATAAAAATAGTTTAAGAGTCTTGTTTAAAATTTGTGCGTATTTTCATGTGTATACATGGTTTACTTTGTTTGAAAACTTCATATAGAGTGTTTCCAAGAAAATCCTATATATTATGATAATTGAAATAGTGTGGTCTTAACACCCTAAGACCGGAGCGATATGACTAGTTACAAGATAATCGACACAATGTTTGTACGATGTAAAAATGAGTTGTGTGTATATTCAGCGTAATCTGATAATAGTATTGTTATTCTCTATGTGAGTCGTTATAACCATACTAATATAACGGAGTGCCTGTCTTGACGTTCTTCAGGCGTCAGTTTCTGAGAAGATATTTGTCACCCTAGACTGGATTGTCTAGTTGTAGCGAGCAGGTCAAGTGTAGGGTGTCAACCTCATATAGGTCTACACACAAACTCCCGCTCTCCCTCCAGGAGTGTCTGGTTATAAGTGTAGGACTTACAGTATACACTAAATGGGTACAAGTGAAGGAGTGTCTCACAAGAGCCTTAACAGAATTTACACAAACATTGGGTTTCATTATTTAACGTTATAAGTAATGTTATTAATGTATATCTTCGACTACAATTTGTAAGTCATAAAAAAATAACCATCTTTACCATAGGTGTCGAAATAGCACATTTTTACCATCGATGTCAAAAATTGCACGTTTTTATCGAAATTGTCATAAACGGCCCAAATTTTACAAAATTGTCAAAAGTGGCCAAATATTATATCAAATGTCAATAATGGCCCATTATTACCAAGAATATTGAAAATGGTCCAATAATGCCGAAATTGTCGAAAATGGCCAATTTTTACTAAAGTTGTCAAAAAGAACCCACTATTACCAAAGTATTCATTTAAGGCCCATATTTACAAAAGTGTTCAAAAATAGCCCATGTTTACTAAAAAGCCCATTTTCGGCCCATTTATACTAAAATTGCCCATAAAGGCCCAAGATTATCAAAATGTTGGAAAATGGTCCATTGACCTTTATGGCTGAAAATAGTCCATTTTTCATGTTTTCATGCCAAAAATTTGTTTAAACATATTCTTTGGACTAATCCTTGTGATATTTACCATGCATCAAGTGAAACAAATTTTCTTCTAGAAGCTAGTTTTCATTTTTAACAATATATCAAGTTAACTAAGTCCAACAACTTGAGATTCAACCTAAAATCTCGAGTTCATGGACTCATAGCATGAATTTCATAAGTTTTAACACACATATCATATAATACATGCACATGCAAGAAAATATACATAGATCTTTCACAAGACTAGACTTGTATCCTCCTCCAAAAGAAAGAAAACTTGAAAAATAGGGGTCTAAACCTCACCTTGGGGTTTTCAAGATGTAGATCATGAAGAAGATGTAACCTTGAACCTAGCTTCTTGGAGAGATCTCGAAATGGTGGTTTCTTTAAGCTCCATATTTATGAAAATGAGGGAGTAAGTAAAAGATCTTTAATACAAATTTGGAATAAAACAAAAGTGTCACACCCTCGAACCAGACGGCGGAAACGTCCGGGAGCTGTTGTGACTCAATTGAATACCATCACAGTGAATATACATGAAACATAACATCATTCGTCACCAACATTTGAATATTACAACTGATAGTGTTTACATCCATTACATTGTCTCAAAACATTACATTCTCAAAAGTAGATTGTTCGATACTAATTAACACACAGCAAAACATCATTGAGTACAATTCTTCCTTCACTTTATCTGTTACCTGAGAATACAAGTATTTTGAAAAACGTCAACATATGAAATGTTGGTGAGTTCATAAGCGGTATTTGAAAAACAATGTTTTGTATCGTTTTGAAAATCACCAGAAAATGTTTGTTTGTTTCTATAGTTGTAAGAAAAATGTTCATCAAAATTGTGTACGTTTTGAAAATCGTGTGTATTGAAAAACCCTAGGAAAACCCAATGTTTTCCTAATTCTTTGAATTCCATGACGTTAAAATAAAGCCATTGTAACGCGTAAAGTCATTAATTCCAGGCGACGTCGGATTATTTTTGCGCATGATTAATTGCTATAAACAAGCGTTACACAAACGACCAGTTTATAACTATACTAACGATCCCGTAGGCGTCGTTCGTACTAATCATGTTATCCAACCGCCCTGACTCCGAGTAATCCCACATCCGAAGAGAAAGAGGACACGAAGACCCCGATGTCTCCATTAACCGGTTGGGGATAAAAAAATAAAGGGTACGAGGGGCCCTTGACTCGCCTCGCATGAAATACCGACTTTACTAGCAATACCATAGGACCCTTGGGGACCAATACTATAAAAGCCATTGAATGTCCTTTTACGCTGTGTTAGATCATGTAAGACCCAACAACTCGTAAGGTAGAAGTCTTCGAGCCTTAAGATCAGGTCATTGGGCTAGCTAGGCCCAACAAACAAGATTTTACACTTTGGGGCCCAAAGATGGTGCGTAGACATCTGTGCACTCTCACGTGTATATTGAATTACCAAATGTTTTCGTGTATGAATCGAGTTATTGTCGTGTTAGTATTTTCGGATTGTTATTGATTCGAGACCGAATCAATTTGTTTAACAACGATTTTTGGTATTGTTGTGTATGGTATTATGTAGGTAGTCGCGGTTCCAATATTTGATCAAGTTGCGTGCATTGAATTAGCCTTGAAATTTTTCTGTTTTCAGCCCCTCATTGTTTGTAAAATTTACTCTTTTCAACCCTCTAATTAAATAATTTTCCGGTTTGGTCCTTAAATCATTTTTCTTGACATTTTAACACCAAAAATTATTGAAATTAATATTTTTCATTGAAAACAGTTTAAGTCCCTGAAATTGCAGTTTTCTCGGTTATAGCCCCTCTTTTTCGCAGTTTTTACAATTTTGGCCCAAATTGGAAATTTTTTGCAACTTTGGTCCTTTTTAAATTGGAAAAGCATTTTAAACCTTTGAAAAGTACTTGGAACCTTAGTAGTCCACTGTTTTACAGAAAAACACAGTTTTGGCCCTCCAAAACAGAAAATTTCGCATAATGGGCCCTATTGGGCCGAAATGTCATTTTTAGCCCATTAAGCTTGAAATTTATATTTTTAATCCTCCAAATGAGTATATTTTCAGAAAATATTTCATTGAAACTGCTTTGACACTCCTCATCCATCAGAATTCGTGATATGACATTTTGGGCCCTTTAACTTTATAGTTTTATCATTTTATGTCCAAAAATTGAGTTTTTAGTCCAAATAAAATGTTATTAAGCCATTTAGCTATTTTTCTTGGAACACTTTGTATGTAGAAATATACTTGATGCTAGTATCATTAATCATAAAGTATATCTCGGTTTTTAGGGGTTTTAAGGCTAGATCCAACATTATAACACACAAAAACACACACATAAGCATAGAAATCATACAAGGCATACAAAACATATATAGATCTACACTTTCACTTGTATCCCCCCCCCCCCCACAAAACTCATAAAAACAGAAAATAGGGGGTATGAAGCTCACCTTAGGGTGTGGTTTCGGTTTTGGAGGAGGAATGGAAGAATGTTTGGTGATTTTTCGGCCCTAGCACCCTTTGATGAAGATCTCGGCCTTGAGGTGTTTCTAGGATACAAGATCATGATTTATCATGAGTTAAGAAGAGATTTTTGATAGATCAAGGAACCTAGATCATTGAATTTAGTATAACCTTACCTTGGAGGGTGATTTTTTGTGAAAAATCTCCTTGGATTGCCCTTATTTCTCGAAAATTTTATGAAGAGAGGGGAGGTGTTCTTGGAGAGTGTTTGATATCTAAGGAGTGATGAAAGTGTGTGTGTGTGGGTGCTTTCGGCCGAGGTCAAGAAGAAAGAGGAGAGAAATGGTGGAGTTGACATTCATAGATGTATGTTGGTCCATGCATGGAAGTATGTTGGACATAAGTGAGGTGGCATGAAGAAGTCAACTCCTTTCTTCTTGGATTTGGGCTTTGGGCCGAGAATTTGGAAAGAAAAGAGAGTATTGGGCTTTAATGCCCCTAAGCCCATTATTAGAGTTAGTTTGGGTGAGTTTTAACATAAAAGAATATAGTATGATTTTTACATATTTGTTGGACTAGTTTAGGTTATTCATGGATCAAGCTTTTAATTCATTTCATTCTAGGCCCAATATGGCCCAAAATGTTGAAATAAATTAATGTGGGTCCAAATAGAGCCCAATTAGGTTTCTAGGCCCAAGATATTCAAGTTAAAGGTTTATTGGTCCATTAGGCCCAATAAGAGAATCCTAGTCCATAGTGAACTTGAACCGGGATGTCTAGGGTTTTCAACTCTTGTTTGAGCATATGAAATATATTTGGATGAGAATAGAGTATAGTATTCACTTAGAGTACAAGTTATTACCCTAGGTGAATGATTGCATGAGCGTAGAATTTCCTAGCAAAATTGCAAGTTGTGACATCATCCCCCCGTTAGAGGGAATTTCGTCCCGAAATTCTTTCGAAAGATAGGTTCATGAATGAGAGAATACGTGAGGGTACTTCTACTTAATCTAGTCTTTACATTCACTTGTGAGTTTCGACCTACGTTTTGCATTCCGTTGATCCTTCACAATCGGAATGCGGCTTTGTTTTGTACACTTTACTTCCTTATCCAATACATTGACTGGTTCTTCGACGAACATGAGATTCTTGTTTATTTCGATCGCTCACAAAGGAATGATAAGAGTTTTGCCTGATAGGCACTTTTTCAGATCTGAGACGTTGAGCACAGGGTGTACGTTTCCAAGTTCTACAGGTAGCTGGAGACTATAAGTCCTTGGACTAATCCGAGCAAGAATCTCGAACAGTCCGATGTGTCGTGGGTTTAGTTTGCTTGTTTTATAAGGAGAATCATTCCTTTCCAAGGAGATTCCTTTAATGACCTGCGATCCCCGACTTAGACATCCTATTGGCTTATGCCGCTTGCTAGAGTAGCTCTTCTGTCGGTCTCGCGATGCTTGAAGTCAGGCTTTGATTTGGATTATCTTCCCTGTTGTTTCGCAAATGGTTTCTGGTCTCACGAGAGTACTGGCGAGTGATCTGCATTTATGACTATAAAGAGCTTCGAAACAAGCAATCTTGACGCTCGTGCGATAACTATTATTGTAGGGGAATCTAATCATGGGCAATCGGGTATCCCATGACTTGCTGAATTCGAGCACCTAGACTTATAGCATGAATTTGAGTGGTTAAATAGTTCGTTCGCTTTGGCTAGCGGTTGAGAGTAGCAAACAATGCTCATATTTAGCTATGTTCCCATAGCCTTCTGGAATGACTGTCAAAGTCTTGATGTAATCATGTTATCTCGGTCCGGGATGGTAGTTACTGATACTTCACGGAGTCTCATGATCTGTATTGGCAAGAAATGGGCAGATTGGGTTAACCTATCGACGATCACCCAGATAGTGCCCAACTCAACTCTTATAATAATAAGCTTTGTATTTTGACTTCGAGGGTTTTATCCATCCCTGCAGTGCTTTCATTCGATATTCTCCAGCTTTGATGCTTTCAAGGCTGGTCGTGGATGTTGATAGTGTTTTGTTCTTGCCTCAAGAGTAGATGAGTATGTTATTGATAAAAATAATGAAAAGGACGACTAGGAATGGTTGGGAAAACTCGGTTTGTAGGGTCCATGAATACCGTGGGAGCATTCGTTAGACCGAAGCGTATCATAATGAATTTGAAATGGTCGCGATGAGTTCGGAATGCAGTTTTGGATTGTCGACTTCTCGGACTCAGAGTTGATGATAACCGATTCTTAGATCTATTTTAAAGAAGTAACGAGCTTCTTGGAGCTGGCCAAATAGATCGTCAGTCCGTGGAAGTAGGTATCGACTTTTAATAGGGATATTATTCAATTTCCTAAAATCAATGTACCTTCGGAAGGATCTGTCTTCTTGAAAAACAAGACTGGAGCTCTCTAGGATGAGAAGCTTGGTCTAATGAATCCTTTGCGTAACAATTCTACTCAGTTGACAGGATAACTTGTGAATTTTTGGCAGGAGTCAACCTATAGGGTGAATTGGCAATTGATGTGGTTCCCGATATGAGGTTGATTCGAAATTCGACCTGTTTCTCTGGGATATTCCCGAAAGTTCCTCGGGAAACACATTTGGAAAAAAAATCACATGCTACTGGAATACCTTGTATGCCTACCTCTTCTTCGGTCTTGTCCACAACATGAGTGAGGAGAACGTAGTTCTTCTGGTGTAGGCACTTCTGCGCCTTGATGCACGAGATAGGAAGAGGATTGGCGCTAGGTTTATCACCATGGATTATTAGAGTTTTCGTGATTAGGAAGGTGAAGGCAAACGGCCTTCTCACGACACATAGTATCAGCACGGTGGGGGCTTAACCCAACCATGACGATTATCACATTAAAACTCCTAATATTTACTGGCATAATTCTATTTGTAATGAAGGGTTGTTTAGTGCTAAGGTGTACTCCACATAAGTACCCTAGGTTAAGTCAGTTTTTCCCCATTGGCCATGTCCATTGAAAAGGCTTAGCTTAGCTTTGGGAATGTGGTTTTAGTAAGTGTTTGAATATGTTACTAATCGAAATTTCGCTCGGATTTACCTTTGAATAAGAGGTAATCGAAAGAGTTGTCAAGTGGGAACGTACCAGTAACAACCGTTGGGTTTTGGATTGCTTCGCCTTGACCCAAGGTTAGGACCATTTCTGATCCTTCTGCTCCTCGATTTTTATCCCTAGGGAAATTGCGCCTGATGTGACCAGTTCCTCCACACCTATAGCAGGTGCGACTGGTCTCATCATTGGTGTTGTTGTTAGGGTTGTTGCGATTGTTGTCATTTTCATTTGGCTGATGATTCTGGCATGGATATGTTCTACAGAATTTGGCGATGTGATTCTTTCGGTTGCATTTGTGACAATGCATCTCCCTGCAGGCTCCATTATGATGGAATTTGCACTGGTTGCATTTTGGAAGGTTTCCAGCATATGGTCTCCTGGTTGCTGGTGTAATAGGGGTCGTGGTCGCATGAACAGTAACAACACGTTGCTCCCTTGAGAACCCTTGAGTGTGTTGTCCCTTTCTCTTACCTTCAAACCTCAGCTTCCTGCTCTTAAGCTTGGGGTTTGGAGTTCCTTGACAGGTTGTCACTTGTTGGTTTCCATGTTTGTTCCTTTGGCTGGAGTTGTCAATGCTATTCCTGCCTCCATTAGGGTTGTTTGCATTGATCTATGCCATGGCAGCGGTTACTGCTGCCATTACAGTAGCTTGAAATGTAGCAGAGTCCATCTGCAGGAGTGGTGTCTCGCGGGTGCGCTTGTTATTCTTGCGGGATGGCATTTTCCTGATGCACGTTGATAACCCAGATCGTAAGTAATGATCGTCATTCCTGGTTGTACTCTATAAATTTTGCATCTTGTTGTATAATTCTTACTGCCTCCATCTACATCCATATGATGTATTTGCGGTAATAGGTGATCACAGATTTGGCACGATTGTTACGTCTATCCTTGGATTATATGGGTTGTTTTAGTTTCGAGATCCTTAAGTATCTAGTGGTTTCGAGGGTTCGCTTGTGCATATAATTGAGTCTTTGCAGTAATATGAAATCAATATAGCACAAAATTATTTCAGGGGTAAGTGCCATCTCAGTAAACGAAAGGGAGTCATGTCGGATAGTAGGGGAAAAAGAAAAGGCTGATCCTAATTGTGGCGGGAAGTGTCTGGTGGTGGTGTTGATGAAGTGGATGCACCTCGGAGACGAGCTACTTGTTGTTCGGTAGCTTGTAATCGTACTTCTCACACTAACTGTCTCGCTCAGGAGTCTCCGTTCACTTCCAATGTTTGCCTCTCATCTCCCAATAGCAAACCGCATTTGTTCCGTTCGATTTGGGGTGTCCTGATCTTGGTTATCAATACCTCGGGTGCATCGGACCACGACTAGGAGGACCCGGTCAGCTGGTCCTCTGTGGCTAAAATTAAAGAGACCTCAGCTCTTACTGTAGTGTAGTCGTATTCCCTACTGGTGACTCTATCCCCAAATATCGGGTGCCCTGGCTTTACATGGAGGGTTGATGTCATTGGATTCTATATCCGTGTCGTCATCATCATTGCCCTCCGGCTCTTCCTTTTCGAGGTCCACTTATTGACTTGGCGGGTTCACCTACCAGTTCTACTTCGTGTTCCTACTGTGGTTCTTTCTCTGGGTCGTGCCACCCTACTATTCTTTGACTAGGGAGATAGGGTTTCCCGGCTAATGATACTCGTCTACAGCGTATTGCACGAAGGACTATAAATACTAAAATCAAATAGCATACCTATTACTCCTATAATTCTACAACTATTGCATAGATTTAGTTGAGGTTCCTTTCTTGGAGATTAAGGGGTATGTTTTTAGATTCCCTAGCTATCACGATTTCTTCAAGACATGTGATGGTTGTACCTTGGAGGGGATGTAGTTGATCAGGCTACATCCGCTCCTTGATACAACTAAGAACAGTCCTGAATTAACCGAGATACTAGCTTTATCTTGTTTGGTTCGGTGTTAGGTTCTCGTTCCTAATACAAGCAAGGGTGTTTTATTGTTATGTTTTACTTGTTTTGTTCAGAGTTATGTTAGTCCCTCTTTTGGTTTATAGTTGCATATCAATGTATGGTTCGATATGCTAGTTCACCATAAACAATGCTCTGATACCAACCTGTCACACCCCCGAACCAGACGGCGGAAACGTCCGGGAGCTGTTGTGACTCAATTGAATACCATCACAATGAATATAAATGAAACATAACATCATTCGTCACCAACATTTGAATATTACAATTGATAGTGTTTACATCCATTACATTGTCTCAAAACATTACATTCTCAAAAGTAGATTTTCGATACTAATTAACACACAGCAAAACATCATTGAGTACAATTCTTCCTTCACTTTATCTGTTACCTGAGAATACAAGTATTTTGAAAAACGTCAACATATGAAATGTTGGTGAGTTCATAAGCGGTATTTGAAAAACAATGTTTTGTATCGTTTTGAAAACCACCAGAAAATCCGATATTTTTTGAAAAGAGCTTTTGAAAACATTTGTGAAGATCCATAGGTATGCTTGTTTGTTTCTATAGTTGTAAGAAAAATGTTCATCAAAATTGTGTACGTTTTGAAAATCGTGTGTATTGAAAAACCCTAGGAAAACCAGATGTTTTCCTAATTCTTTGAATTCCATGAAGTTAAAATAAAGCCATTGTAACGCGTAAAGTCATTAATTCCAGGCGACGTCGGATTATTTTTGCGCATGATTAATTGCTATAAACAAGCGTTACACAAACGACCAGTTTATAACTATACTAACGATCCCGTAGGCGTCGTTCGTACTAATCACGTTATTCAACCGCCCTGACTTCGAGTAATCCCACATCCGAAGAGAAAGAGGACACGAAGACCCCGATGTCTCCATTAACCGGTTGGGGATAAAAAAATAAAGGGTACGAAGGGCCCTTGACCCGCCTCGCATGAAATACCGACTTTACTAGCAATACCACAGGACCCTTGGGGACCAATAGTATAAAAGCCATTGAAAGTCCTTTTACGCTGTGTTAGATCATGTAAGACCCAACAACTCGTAAGGTAGAAGTCTTCGGGCCTTAAGATCAGGTCATTGGGCTAGCTAGGCCCAACAAACAAGATTTTACACTTTGGGGCCCAAAGATGGTGCGTAGACATCTGTGCACTCTCACGTGTATATTGAATTACCAAATGTTTTCGTGTATGAATCGAGTTATTGTCGTGTTAGTATTTTCGGATTGTTATTGATTCGAGACCGAATCAATTCGTTTAACAACGATTTTTGGTATTGTTGTGTATGGTATTATGTAGGTAGTCGCGGTTCCAATATTTCATCAAGTTGCGTTGAATTAGCCTTGAAAGTTTTCTGTTTTCAGCCCCTCATTGTTTGTAAAATTTACTCTTTTCAACCCTCTAATTAAATAATTTTCCGGTTTGGTCCTTAAGTCATTTTTCTTGACATTTTAACACCAAAAATTATTGAAATTAATATTTTTCAGCATATTTTTCATTGAAAACAGTTTAAGTCCCTGAAATTGCAGTTTTCTCGGTTATAGCCCCTCTTTTTCGCAGTTTTTACAATTTTGGCCCAAATTGGAAAATTTTTGCAACTTTGGTCCTTTTTAAATTGGAAAAGCATTTTAAACCTTTGAAAAGTACTTGGAACCTTAGTAGTCCACTGTTTTACAGAAAAACACAGTTTTGGCCCTCCAAAACAGAAAATTTCGCATAATGGGCCCTATTGGGCCGAAATTGTCATTTTTAGCCCATTAAGTTTGAAATTTATATTTTTAATCCTCCAAATGAGTATATTTTCAGAAAATATTTCATTGAAACTTTTTTGACACTCCTCATCCATCAGAATTCGTGATATGACATTTTGGGCCCTTTAACTTTATATTTTTATCATTTTATGTCCAAAAATTGAGTTTTTAGTCCAAATAAAATGTTATTAAGCCATTTAGCTATTTTTCTTGGAACACTTTGTATGTAGAAATATACTTGATGCTAGTATCATTAATCATAAAGTATATCTCGGTTTTTAGGGGTTTTAAGGCTAGATCCAACATTATAACACACAAAAACACATACATAAGCATAGAAATCATACAAGGCATACAAAACATATATAGATCTACATTTTCACTTGTATTCCCCCCCCCCCCCCCCACAAAACTCATAAAAACAGAAAATAGGGGGTATGAAGCTCACCTTAGGGTGTGGTTTCGGTTTTGGAGGAGGAATGGAAGAAAGTTTGGTGATTTTTCGGCCCTAGCACCCTTTGATGAAGATCTCGGCCTTGAGGTGTTTCTAGGATACAAGATCGTGATTTATCATGAGTTAAGAAGATATTTTTGATAGATCAAGGAACCTAGATCATTGAATTTAGTATAACCTTACCTTGGAGGGTGATTTTTGTGAAAAATCTCCTTGGATTGCCCTTATTTCTCGAAAATTTTATGAAGAGAGGGGAGGTGTTCTTGGAGAGTGTTTGATATCTAAGGAGTGATGAAAGTGTGTGTGTGTGGGTGCTTTCGGCCGAGGTCAAGAAGAAAGAGGAGATAAATGGTGGAGTTGACATTCATAGATGTATGTTGGTCCATGCATGGAAGTATGTTGGACATAAGTGAGGTGGCATGAAGAAGTCAACTCCTTTCTTCTTGGATTTGGGCTTTGGGCCAAGAATTTGGAAAGAAAAGAGAGTATTGGGCTTTAATACCCCTAAGCCCATTATTAGAGTTAGTTTTGGTGAGTTTTAACATAAAAGAATATAGTATGATTTTTACATATTTGTTGGACTAGTTTAGGTTATTCATGGATCAAGCTTTTAATTCATTTCATTCTAGGCCCAATATGGCCCAAAATGTTGAAATAAATTAATGTGGGTCCAAATAGAGCCCAATTAGGTTTCTAGGCCCAAGATATTCAAGTTAAAGGTTTATTGGTCCATTAGGCCCAATAAGAGAATCCTAGTCCATAGTGAACTTGAACCGGGATGTCTAGGTTTTTCAGCTCTTGTTTGAGCATATGAAATATATTTGGATGAGAATAGAGTATAGTATTCACTTAGAGTACAAGTTATTACCCTAGGTGAATGATTGCATGAGCGTAGAATTTCCTAGCAAAATTGCAAGTTGTGACAAAAAGAGTTTGTCATAAACTTACCACGGGATGAAACTTGAAGAAATCCTCTTGAAAACACACAGACAACTCAGGATTTTTGTAGAAAGAAATGAGAGCTTCTTGAGTTTTTAAGAGAGAATGAGATAAGTAAGTAAGTTAAAAGTGAGAAGATGGTGGTGGTTTGGCCGAGTTTAAGGGAAGAGATAGAGATTTTACATGGTGGGTATTCACTACTTGCATGGAAGTATGTAGGGTAATTAGCCTAAGTATTTGTGGTGTAATAATGATGTGTCAACACAAGTCAACCCTATCTAATTTGTTTTTTGTTTTTTTAATAAGTATTACGAAAATCTGATCAGGTTTATATAAAAAGAAAGAATTGGGCTTGGTTTGGAAGGGTACTTGAGAACACATTGGCCCAATAAGGATTTTTGACCCATGAAGGCCCATATATGGGTTTCGGCCCAAGGAGGTTAAATGGCAAGGTTTTCGGTCTTGGAAGGCCCATTAGAGGGTTTTTGGCCCAAAATGATATCTAATGGAGGTATTTGGCCCACTTTGATCTAAGGAAGATGATCACGGCCCAATAAGGCACGTTAACAGTCTTACAACCTATAAGGACCATGTTGAGGGGTTATTGGCCCATTAAGGCCCAATAGGAGGGTCTTGGTTCATTAAGAGTTTTGGATCGAGAAGGCTTGGTATAAGGTCCAAAGTTAAGTGAACATAGTTTATTGGGTTAGAATTTGGGCTTTCAAAAGAAATTTTTACTTGAAACAAATTTTATGATGTATGTATAGTATTAAAATTTGGCCTATACCAAAAGTAGGGCTACAAGATTACACATAGAAATTATCTTATACAAAGATAGAGATCCTAGCCCTAATTTGCTAGTTGTGACAATATGTATATTGGGCGGGGCCCGATCACTGACATTTATGTTATCGAGTGCGGCTTGATGATTGGCAGGGCCCATTATTAGTTTTATATGTACGGTATGTGGTACTTTTGGGAACTCACTAAGCTTTGTGCTTATGGTTTTAAGTTTATGTTTCAGGTACTTCTGGTTTGAAAGGTAAAATCTCGAGATGATTATAGTCCACATACCATATTTTTCTGCCTTTTGTATTACTATGATGGACTTGAATGTTTCTTGATACACATTGATTCACTATGGTTTTCATGATGATTTTTTGGATAATTGTTTTATCAATATAAAAATTGAAATTTTTGGTCTTATATTTAGGACGTTACATGTTGATGGTGAATTAGTGTTGAAGACGATAATGGAGACTTTATAGGTAAATCATTGGAAGAAGAGTTTAAGTTGAGCAACACAATAGCAAACAACACCAATAAACATGTTCATGTCTTTATAATTAAGGATTTGAATATGTCTTTCACCATTTCATGGATTGAAGAATGAATAGGAAAACAAATATGAAGTGAACAGGTAAAAATGAGAGTTGGCGGGTAAGGAGTTTCTCCACATCAGTAGCTCGTATCACACGTAGCACATTAACTTCTTACAACCGATATAGGGTTTAAATTAATAGGTAAAAAACGATTTTATTCTCCTAGAGTAAAAAAAAACCTTAAGTGGCCTTTTAAAATAAATGGAAAAGTTTGGAAATTTTTGTTGAGTGATAATGACATTAACCCTTTAAATACACATTTACTTTTCTTAGATGGTGGTGAGGTTTCATTTTCATGGGTTGTTTACATCACAAATTGAACGTTAAATAACATAATTTTACAATTTTTTCATTAGAGTTTGTTTTATATCTAGGGGTGTGTTCATTAAAACTAACTAGAGAAAGTGGGTAGTGGATAGCTGGTAGTCAATAGCATCTAGTTAAAAGCTACATGAGATAATTTTTAGATTTAAATTATTTTGTTTAAACTAAACGGTAGAACCTTGTAGTGTTAAAACAATGTTTTTTTGTTCAAAACGAAGTGTTGTATTAAAGAGTAAATTACACGAATGGTCCCTATGGTTTAGGATAATTTACGTGTTGAGTTCCAAACTTATTTTTTTAACTCGGAAGGTCCCTACTATTTGTTTTTGTTATGCGTTTTATCCTTGTCTTATCTAAAAAGATTATTTTCCCTTGATTTTTTAATTTATTTAAATAAACATTCTCCCAACCCCACCCTCTAGCATTACCTTGTCTACCCCAACTTTTTTTTTCCCTATTTAAATAATAGTTTTTTTAGGTAAGATAGGGACCAACAACATAACAAAAACAAAGAGTAGGAACGAAACGCGTAACAAAAAGAAACAATAAGGACCTTTCGAGTTAAAAAATAAGTTAGGGACAAAACACATAAATTACCTCAAACCATAAGGACCATTCATGTAATTTACTCTTTATTAAAGACAAAACTTCAAAAATGGTCCCTGTGGTTTTCGAAAATATAAAGTTTAGTCTCTAATTTACACAAACCTCACAGATGGTCCCTGTGGTTTCAAAACCTTTAACAAATGGTCCTTCTCGCTAACTCTGTTAACTTTTGGCTGTTAAGTGAGGGCATTTCCTTCATTTCACTACCATATGGACCATTTATTAAGTTTTGTTTTATTTTTTTAAAAGAAAAAAATATATAATTATTTAATATTAAAGGGTCTCTCTCTCTTTCTCTTTCTCTCTCTCTCTCTCTCTCTCTCTCTCTCTCTCTCTCTCTCTCTTTCTCTCCTAATTTGAAAATTGAGGAAAATTGACCCGTACATCCACCTGACTCGTTTACCCCATTCCATTTTATCTTCATAGAAACAGGTCACGACCTTAATTGCTTCTCCAATCACTACTCAATCATTTGGTTTGCGTTCGACTGCAAGTGACCTTGAAGGTCTACCATGAATGCCTTTTCCACATAATTCAGGAATCAATCTTCCTTCAAATTCAGAAACAACAATCGAGTCGATCAAATAGGTGGAATCTCCGAAGAGTTCTGGAATCAAGGCTTGTTTAAGTTCATCATCTTCTTCATTGTTGTTCCGATCTACAATCGACAACATCGTCACATCATCGTCATTGGATTGTTTTATTCTTCATTCTTCTCAATGAAAACTTGGTCTTCTTCCCACCGAACCATCCATGATGTTCAATGGCACGAGGTGGGCTAAAATCATAAAGCACAATTCCCTGGAAAATACAACCAGATACTCGAAACAGGAGACCTTATCAGCCAGGTAATCAACTGCTAAAATTGAAAGGATGGTGTTTGCAGTGATGAGAGGTGGTTCTTTCTCTACATCTATAGTCGAAACCAAGATATAAATCTCAGGTAGATCGGAGAGTCCTTTAGGATCATTCATACAACACACCAACAAATGAGCTCAAGGCGGAATTCGGCAAACTACACTCAATAAATACATCAAAATCGTCGATCCTGATTGATTCTTATCGAAAAATGCCAGTAGCAGTTGAACTTGAAGAATTTTTCGCTAAAGCAGCAGAAAACCTCCATAAACGTTTCAAAGCCTAGACATGAGATAGGTAGGTACTGGATGCGTTACTCTAGTGTTCTTTCGTGAGGATGTAATCTTTCTTCTTCTTTTTTGCTCTGAATAGACAAACTTTTATGAAGGAAGAAGGAACAATTGGTAAAATAGTGAGTTGGGGTGTACTACAACCTTCCCCCACTACATCTTGTTTCTTTCCAAGAATGAATAAAACCCAGGAGATGATTAGCTTCCGAGTTGGTTTGCAAATATGACCGAACAAGAAATCAAAAAGCTGCTTGTTCATCGGCGTCATTGAAAAAGCCTTCACCCTTTTGTGCTAACTCTTCTTCAAGCTCAGTGAAGAGTTTATTGTATGTCGCTTCGAATTCCGTCATAACTCTCCTTCAGGATGCTTTGGGAAGATTTGAGCATGAAAAATATCAATTTTTTAATAGAGTATGCTTGGGCTCTGATGGGTCAAGATACGAGAGGACACGGTGACCACCGGTAAGTTAGTGGGTTTGTCTTGGGTACATCAAGATTCAGGTTGTGGAGAGAAGGGAAAGCAAAAACCTGACGGAATCGAGTTTGCCTTTCGAATGAAAATGAATGGAGAAGATGGGTATTCATATGACCTAGAAGTATGTATGTGTGTTCTAGATCTACATTGTGGAAGAAGAAAAATTTGGTGGGGGTTTGATTTTCTTTTTATGTATGCGTGAGAGATGTGGGACCCTTTATATATATATATATATATATATATATATATATATATATATATATATATATATATATATATATATATAAGACAAAGTTTCATAAATGGTCCTTGTCATAGTAAAATGAAAAAAATACCCTTAAGTTAACAGCCAAAAGCTAACGGAGTTAGCGAGAATGACCATTTGTTAAAAGTTTTGAAACGACAGGGATCATCTGTTAGTTTTTTGTAAATTAAGGACTAAACATCAGATTTTTGAAAACCATAGGAACCATTTTTGAAGTTTTGTCCTTTATTAAACTCTAAAAACTAGAACCTCACAAACATTTCGTGCCAAACATGCTTCATAACTAAGAGAATGTATAATAAATTAGAGCCGTGAAAAATTATTAATAAATATAGGTTGTTAAAAATAGTTAAGTTATTGTTATTAGATATAAAATAATAATTATGTATAATAATATAAAATATTGATATAAAACTTATCATGGTCTTAATTATTATTGTTCTTAATGGATTTGAAGTGGAAATTTCGTATTAAGCTATACTCCAACATAATTAACATATAGATGTAAAGTTATTATGAAAATAAAAAGTTGATCAACATTAGTCTCGTGTTCACTTAACCAATATATATATATATATATATATATATATATATATATATATATATATATATATATATATATATATATATATATATATATATATATATATATATATATATATATATATATATATATGTGGTTGAGATCGGTTGATAACTAATAGTTTCCCGAGAACTAAAAGTAGGGCGTTGGATCAAAAGTAATTCATTAAAGACATGATAGTTATCTTACCTATCTTATTTAATGTTTAATTTTTTTTGTGTTATTCAAAAGATTAATAAAAAGTTCTAAAAATTAACATAATAAATCAATTTTCAGATTTTTAAAAAATAATTTTCATTTTTTTAAATGGAGATTTTTTGAATTTTTTCAGAAAACACCATTTTCTTTTTTAAATTTGATTTTTTTTTAAATTGCAATTTTTTCAAAAAAGCTGCAATTTTATTTTAAAAAATTGCATTATTTTTTTCAAAAAAAAAACTGCAAGTGTTTTAAAAAAAAACTACAATTTCTCCAAAACAAACTGCCTTTTTTTCAAAAAAAAAATTATGCAATTTTTTTCAAAAAAACTATATTTTTTTTCAAAAAAAAAAAAAAAAAAAAAAAAAAAAAAAAAAAAAAAAAAAAAACTGGCTATTTTATTTTAGAAAAAAATAGCATTCTTTTTAAAAGTAAATTTTTAAAAATCGGTATATTGAAAATAACTAGGATATTTAATAGACAAACTCTAATTTTTTTAACAAAAAGATCAACGTTTTAGGTGTATATATGCATATTTTTTCAAATGCATATATGAATATTTCTTGTACTATACTTCGTAAGTAAATCATAAAAAATTCTCATTTTTATTAATAAATCTATAAACATAATACTACAAATATTTTATTCGATACAAAATAGAGTATAAAAAACTAAAAAGATTTACAATGTTATCATTTCTTCATGTCAATATTTCCATATTTTCTTCAATTTATCACTTTTCACCTCTTCAATATTTTCCACAAATTCTTCAAAATCTACAAGAATTTTTTTTAAAAAAATGATTAATGCAGGAACACTCACAAAAATACATATGTATATGTATCATGTAAGATTCATATGAGATAATAAAATGTAAGATTCACATGTGCTTATATAATGTGATATTCACATTTGATTGTATCTTTTAAGATTCAAATGTTAAATTCACAAGAAAATTTTAAAAAAGTAATTAAAGAAGAACACTCACACAAATGCATGTCTGCATATAGACATAATTCATATGTGATTCACTTGTAAATTATATGTAATTAATATGTGATTCACTTGTAATTTACATGTGAATCACATGTAATTCATATGTAATTTACATGTGATTCATATGTGAATTACATGTGATTTACATGTGAATCACATGTAATTCATATGTAAATCACATGTAATTCATATGTGTTTCACTCATGATTTACATGTGAATCACATATGATTCATATGTGAATTACGTGAGATTTACATGTGAATCACATGTAATTCATGTGTGAATTACATGTTATTTACATATGAATCACATGTAACTCATATGTGTTTCTATGATAACCCAGAATTTTCATTCGTATAAACTCTATGGTCAAGCACTTCAAATAAAATTCAAATACATTTCTGATAATTGTTAGCGAGTTTAAAGTTTGTTTTGGGTGTTTTTAGTATTTATTCGTCAAATGAACGAATGAAAGGAAGTACCTTCTCGGGTCTTGGAGTAGCAAACCCACACTTAACACCCTAATAAAGAGTTCACGGACAAAATTTTGGAGTTTGGCCCGCAAACTCTTATGTGGTCGTGCACTCATGCCTTAGGCATGAGTTTACTCTGCATTTCTTTCATTTCTTAACTTCCACACTCAAGAACACTTACCATTCTCTCCGAAGTAGCATCCTGTTCTTCACCCGATCTTCCGAAAAAGTAAGTGTTTCTTAACTTGATTTGTTGTTATAACCTAACATCTAGTTGTTATACATCATTTCATTCATTCATTATTGATTTTCACTTAGATCTTCAAGTGTTCTTCAAAACACCAAGAACACACACTAGTGTTCTTGGACCTTAAACACCCAATCAAGATTCTATCTTGTAAGTACACTTACCCTAGCTTACTGTGTGCTTGATATGAACTTGTTTACACTTGGAAAACACCAAGAAACATAAGATCAAAGGTGTTTACGGCCAAGGGATGTTCTTGGGCCGTAAACCCTTAAAAGTAGGGTTAAAAGAACTGTAGTCCCTTCCTAAGCCTTGGATACTAGACTTGATCCTTCCTTGAAGTGCTTAAGACCTTAAACATCAAAGAAAACATGTCCCCATAAGAGTTTATGGCCGTAAACACATAAGGAAATGGTCCTTAGGCCGTAAACTATATCATGTAGTGATATTGTGCCCCTAATGCTTCATAAGGCTTGGACTTGATCAATGGATTCTCAATCTTCACTTATAAGACCTCAAAACACAAAAATGCACTTAGTACCATGAGTTTACAACCATAAACTCATGGGGAAATGACCATGGACCGTAAACTCCATAAGGAGTGGTTCTTGGGCCATAAACTCCAATGCTATGCCATACAACCTTTAGATGCAACCCTTTGGTACCTATAACACTTGAATCAAAGTGTTTCCATGTCCTAGGGTGTCTTAACTTGGCTAATTAGTTGATTAATGACTAATTAGATACATATATGTCTTATTATATGATAACTAGGATCATTGTGTGTGATGTGACAATAGTCAATTTCGAGTCTAGTCAAAGTCAAACAAAGTCAACAAGTTAAACCAGACGTCCCATTTAGCCCTTTTATATTAGGGTTTACATTGTGTATTTACAAAAAAACCCACTATTTTAATGAGAAAACATCATTGTAAAAATTAGTACGTTTGAAATTTCATAGCTTTAATAATGCTAAACATTGAACGAGAGCGATAAAACACTATTTCACACTCATCGGGAGTGTGTAAGACACTAAAACGTGGCTTAATGGGGTTTACGGACCTTGCATTGCGAAGTCGGACACGCAAAAAGGTCACAAACGAAGCCCATCCTATCTCCTCACTTCTCTCATTTGCTCTCATTTCACCAATGATCCAACTCCACTTTTCTCTCAAACTTTCTCTATCAATTTCGAGATTCCAAGGCTGATCCTCAAGCTTTCTTACATTCTTGGTAATTATAATTCATCCTCCTTGTGATAATTACACTCCATTCTACTCCGATCATAGATTTCTTACACAAATTACATCATTTTGGTGTTAGATTCTCGAAAATCTTCAAGGCATCTTCAAGTGTTCTTGAGTTGAACACTTCCCTAATCCAACATTCATCCACTAAAATCACTCAAGGTGATGTCATACCCTGCATTTTCATATTTTCTTATGTTCTAAGGGGAAGAATACAAGTTAAATCATCAAGAACACAACTAAATATTTCTAATAGCTTACATCAGAAAAGTTGGACTCCATTCACAGACTGTTTGGGTCAACTAAAACATTTTTGTTTTCAAAACTCTACAAGGTGCAAGTAGTTAAAGTTCTTAGCTTTAAAAAGGTTACTTTCACATTTCCATACCATTTTCCTACAATTTATGGTGATTTTTACAAAACTGTCTACCATTTTAAACATCAATCCGGACCAGTCTTTGATTATGAACTTGTTCATACAAGTTAGATGTCACTAAAAATCATGGGAAACTTTATGAACAAACTAGAATCATTTTCCAAAATCTCAAAATTTACGGAGTTTGATTTGGACATTTGATGATTTTTCTACAAATTTTCTAAGAACAGTTACAAAAAATGTTATCAACAGAAAAATACTATCAATTTCATTTCACCTTGTAACATGTTGAGCAAGGTATATATATCTTTATGTGATTATGTGTAAATATAATATATGACATTTTGTCTTAGTATATAGATATACATCAGTTAACAAATGGATTTTTGCTAGATAAAGCATACAAATAACAATGTGTTATAATCAAAGTACACCCATTACATACAAACGTTTGAATAAACTATGTTAAGTATAGTTTATGTACATTACTACTATTACCCTTGTTTTGGTAATCCATAATAGGTATAGTTTATGATACATTACACAATACATATATTTCAAAAGGGTACATTTATACAAAAGGGAACTTTCATTACGTTACATGTAAATTCGTTAATGACTTTGTGAGACATTCGCTTCGCATTACTTATAAGTCCTGTATTGTAACTAGAGCCCCCTGGAAGGAGAGCGTGATAGTTGTATATAGATCTATATTGGGTTGGACAAACCCACACCTGAGTTGCATGCAACAGCTAGACTGGAAGGTCTGAGGTGACAAATGTCATAACAATTACGACGCCTGAAGAACGTTGTTTTCAGGCCAACTAGGTCATAGCATGGTTATAATGAATTCTGATAGCTTCATTTTATTTACTTATTTTTATAGTTTATTTTAGTACATTTCATTCGCATTTTAGTTAACTTTCATGCATATTTTCCCTTTTGTTATTTTTATGACCATTTCGGGGTACTTTCTAGTTTCTTGAGCATTATTGCAGATTTTCTTGGAAACTAGCGGGGCGGCACTCTTGCGAGGCGATTGGGCTTGAAGGGAATTGGAGATTTCATGCTTGATGGCTATGAAGGTGATTAATGGGGTGGACTTGTCAATTGCTTGAAGGCTTGGAAGAATTGAGCTTTAAATTTGAAAGATGCGGGGGAACATTCAAGCGTATGAAAATTATTAATCGGGCGAGTTCACGAGCTTTGGAGGATTTAGAGAGGTCAAATTGGGCTTTAAACGAAGAAAAACTTGAAGAAAATGGGCTAGGAGGTGATTGGATTCGACCTGGGCCAAGTGGGCTAAGCTATGGAGGCCCAAAACCTCAAAGATGCTACATCCAGGGACCACCCGCGCAACCCACCCGCGCAGCAGCACGCGGGTCGCGCAAGGCCCTGCAGGGGCAATTTCGGAAATCCTTCTTTTGAGCTATTTGAGGAAGGTTGGTGCCCATCTTTTGCATACACTTGCACATCCGATTTTTGGAGATTCTCTCTGGAGTTTTGGGGACTTTTGAAGGCCAAGAACCCTTGAAGAACATCATATTTTTACCTCTTGATTCTTGCTTAATGTTTGGTACAAATTTTTCTAACTTTGTTTCTTTGTGTTTAGCCATGCTTGGCTAAACTAATCTTGGTTGACTTTTGTTTAATCCTTTGAACTTTTGTTGAATGTTGAAGAGTCCATGAACATGTTCTTGAATCTTTATGGAAATGTTTTGTGTTTTAACATCTTATCATTACTTGTATGTTTTAGTTCATGAGTTTAAATGTGTTTGTGGTGATTAGTTGGCTAATTTCTTGATTAAGTAAAGGATCCTCAAATTAGCAAGCAACAAATGATTTTTGTGTTGATTTTACTTCACACAATCATAAAAACATTTCCTCCAACATGGTGGTGAAAGCATTTGACCCCTCTTGGATTTGGTGACTTTTTGGTTCTTAATGCTAGTTGACTTTCACTAATTACATGCTATTTGGAATTAGTGACTTTGACTAAGGAAATTGTTATGAGCTTCTCTAGCCATTTCAACAATTAAGAAAAGTCTAGGTAATCTCAAGCTCCTTGGATTACTATAGCCAAATTGAGGATTTAAAACAAGTATTGCACCATTGAATTCTAATGATATGTTCATCAAAAGTCAAAGTGAGAAAACTTTAAGTCAACCATCTTTCCCTTATTGATTTTACATCAAATTCTTATTTTTGTTGCAATTGTCTATTTAAATCATAGTTAATTCTAGTTAGCATCAAGTATTCAAAACACCAAAACCCCCCATTTTATTTTTATTGTTATTTTACAAGTATTTTTACAAAGAGATTTTTCATAGAGTTAGAAATTGAACCAATCTCCGTGGATTCGATCCCTTTACCACTATACACTATTTTAGTGTGTAACATTTAGGGTTATTATTTGTGTTGGCCTCGACAACCACCAAATTCACAGAAAGTATTAACAAACATAAGAATTTACGGGAATTTCAATTAATTCAAACGCATTTATGTAAATTTAAACACATATCATTTTCTATTAGTAAGAGAGGTTACTTATACATTTTGGTCTTCGGTTATAAGACTACATTACCCAATTTTAAGGAAAATATCGGATTTCTCTGAAACAAACTTGACATTTACAAAAGAAAGACTTTTATCAAGTTTGAAAACAAAAGCTTATGAACTCACCAACCTTTGTGTTGACACTTTTTCAAACAACTTGTATTCTCAGGAAATCACTAAACAGGAAATCAAGTGCATTTTGAGGATGGGACGTTAAGGCGTCAAACATTTCATATTTTGTCAACATATTGTAATTGATTTTGAAACATGTAATGCATACAATGATGTAACTCTTTCAATTATATATATGTTGGTTGTGTTTGCTTAAATTACTATTGCAATTGTGGTTATGATACTACACATGAAGTCCTCCACCCCCGGACGTTTCCGCCATCCTTGGTTTGGGGGTATGATAGTTCAAGTCTTCACTTGACACCTAGCACCTTATCCAACACGTCCATACAATCTACTCACTACAGGTGAGTTCATTCCCTTTAATTAACCTTTTAATGATTTTAAATGCTTTTATGGGGGGGGGGAATACAAATTGAATATCATAGTTATTAGATCAATCACATGTGATTAATAACTAGCATACAAATGGACTTTCCATACTTTAAACTGTTTTACCAAACAAAGGACTTCAAACTGTTTATGAAACTATTTTACATGTCAAACTCTTTATCAAATCCACTTTTGTATACTAAACCTTTTTTTTATAGTTTTCAAACTTATATATTGTTAAAACCATGTCTACCACATATATAGTTATATAAATAACGTTTGAAGGACTTAGGACTGATAACCCACTTTACTTCCTGTTCCTTGTTTGGTTGTCGACTTAAAGTACCCGGTAGTTTGTCCGAGTGTCGTTGAATCCTTACTTATATATTATGTATATATATATATATATATATATATATATATATATATATATATAAAGACTTTTATCTCAGCTTAGTAGATTCAGTCATACAAACCATTCTACTAGTAAACTATAATAGGTATAGTTTAGGGTTATACTACTTACTACTTCTAGTCCAATGAAGCATACAAAGATTAAGTTCATTCATGAGTCACTACTTACTATACTATAATGAGAACTTATACAGCTATACTATGATGAGAACTTATACAACTATACTATGATGAGAACCTATACAACGATACTATGATGAGAAACAATGCATTCATTACACAAGTACATACATTACATATACAAGTATACTATAACATAAATGTGATCCACTGTATTGGAGTATGTCTTCATTGTCATGGCCCGAGTTGTAACCAGAATCTCTTGGAGGGAGAGCCTGAGTTTGCGTATAGATCTATACTGGATTGACTATCCTACACCTTGCTGTTAGCTACAGTGGGACCTGCAGGTCTTCGGGTGCCAAATGTCATTACCTTTGACGAATTACATTGTCGTGTTCATAGTCGATAATATGGTACAATTAATCACATAATACCTTGATATAAATTCGGTTTAAGGTAGTTAGTGCAATAGTAGTTGTTATAATGCAACACTACAGTACTACATTAATTTACCCTTTACATTTATTTGGTGATCACTTCACTTAAACATTAATGTAAAAAATATATTTTGACAATGATACTTACACACTTGTGAAAATTATACACTTTTACAAGAAACAAACATACATAACAGTCGTGCCTTGGTAGAAGGATACTTTTAGTAGAAAATATAGCATTTTCTAGGAGTTACAAACTTTTACAAACACTCACAATCATTCACATCCTTTTACTACAAACATTTACAAAATCATACTTCAAACACTATTTCAAACATTTTGATACAAACATAGACAGTAAATACTTATTTACTCACCAACTTTAATGCTGATAAACTCTTTCAAAATAACTTGTATTCTCAGGTCATATTTTATACTTTCAAACATTTTGATACAAACATAGACAGTAAATATCGATGCCAACTTTTGAGAAGATGAAGCGCATACAAGACTCATCTTTTATTTTGATTCATATTTTGGTGTCTTATAAACTACAAAACATACTTCTATTTAAATTATATTTTTAATCCAATGGATGATGTTATTTACTTGTTTACTATTATGCTTTGTTGTGATACTGTACATGACGTCCTCCGCCCCAGAACGTTTCCGCCGTTCTTGGTTTTAGGGTGTGACAGATTGGTATCAGAGCATCATTTATAGTGAATCTAGTATATCAACCCATAAAATATATACTAACTATAAACCCAATGGGATTGAAACACTTTGACCAAGAGTATATACTTTTAAATAATAAAATACTTAACTAAGTATACAAGCCTGCATTCATACTAAAATCGGTGTCACAATGACAAATGCAAAAGTATTGCGATTGTTAAATATCACAAGTAAGCTCGGGGGTGTATGGTTAATCCTGGGAGTGGCATAGCTTGATCAACTATGATGGTCCGAGGAGTGATTAGCATATGCCCAAGAATGGTTGTGATATGGAAACAAGTCTAAAAACTTACCAACACTACTACAGTGAAAACACTAGAACAGAACATAAGTCTAAAATACTATAGGAGTATTTTGTGCTACTATAATTACTTATCTGAGAACTAAAAATGTCTCTATCAAGTAGGTCAATATTTTTTAAGTGGATACGCTAAGGTTATATGAATTATAGGTGTTATAGACTCAGAATCTGTGATCTTTGATTCGCTTCCTGGTCCTTGTTTGGTTGTGGATTTAGAGTTAGGGTTGCTTATTCGAAGGTCTATCCTGCTTCGATTTCATATAACTGGTATACACTATACAAGTATTGACATAACTGATAAAGATCATCTTATAATTATCTTAGGTAGTACGTCTATTTATATAAGATTCTTATACCCCTTTTCTCGCGTAGATATCATGGTTGGATTCCATCATCATGGTGACCCGTACTTTCCGCGCCAAGGCAATTTTGGATGGCTTGAAGAAGAGCCTGAAGATGAGCCTCAAATCCCTTTGGATGAACATCATGCAGAAGACTTCTCATATGGATCCGACTCTGAGCCCGAAGTCAACAACCTACCCCAAGTGGGTCAAGCCCCAATTAAAAACCCCGACCAGCATTTCAGGGTCCCACACCCATGTGGGCAACAAACTTGAATCACTGGAGCGACGAACACGGTCAACCCTTACCCTACAACGAGGACCGAAGCTTCTACAACATAAGCGAGGGTGGCTCGGCTGATCAAGCCCTACCCATCATGGTCCGTAGGATTGCTCATAATGTAGAGCAAGGTCGGGCAGCCATCGGCCGAGTAGTGTAGATTGATGCCAACTCCGGTGTCAACATGGTCCACATTTGCCATCTTGAAGAGGCGATGGAAAGAACCAGAAGGACTAATGAGACTCTGCAACAACAACTAGTTGCCTCCCAAGCGGAAGTCATTGACGAGTTCGCCAGAAGGTTAATGAACGACACCTTCAAGAGGTGGTTCGTTAGATGGAAGACCTTAGGGTTCGCCCAAGGAATTCTCATTGCCGTTAGAAGATATCTAACACATCTTTTCTTTTGATTAAGGAATAGTCTTTCTTATCTGTGCTCTATGAAGCACTTGTCTATAAAATATTTCTATCTTTCAGTACACTGTCTAGTCTACTAAGCTGTCAAAATTTTTCCCTCATATGGTTTGATATAAGACCTACTGCTAGGTCATTTTTCTTGAACTCATTTACATCAGTAATACCAACAATACTGACAGTTATGTAATTTGTTGGAAAAGTCTGTACTCTTGTGTTTTTCCTACTCTTCTACTATGCTGCTATTTCAAAACATACACTCATTCAACTGTGGGACTATGGCAATTTTGCCCATGGAACACTCTCGCTATGTTTACTATTGACTCCAACTATTCCATTCATCTTTATAAATTTATAGTTGAAGGATGCCTCCTCACAAATCAATAAGGCGTAATCCTCCACCTCCTCCTCCACCACCTCCTTCAGTAATCGATGTGGCAGCTCTGAATGTTGTAGTAGCTGCAGCAGTGGTAACTGCCATGGCTCAGTATCACTCCATCGGTGCCAGCAGAGGTGGAACGTCGGTTCACTATACCCAAGGTGAAATCCTTGTGCGCTCGATAGAGTGCTCCTACAAGGACTTCACTAACTTCAAGCCAAAGTCCTTCAAAGATACTGGCGGAGTCATTGCCCTCTCGCAATGGTTCGAAAAGATGGAGTCAATCTTCGAGATTTTCTCCTTCCCTGCCGCGAGCAAAGTTAAATTTGTTGCGTGCACCTTCGAAGAGAAATCCCTGACATGGTGGAATGGCCATGTCAAGTCACTAACTCTCATAGTGGCAAACGGCATGGGCTGGGAAACTATGAAATACCTCATGATTGAGGAGTATTGCCCAAGGGGTGAGATCCAGAAGTTGGAACAGGAGCTGTGGAGCCTAACCATGAGGGGCTCCAACATAGTCGCGTATACTGCCAGGTTCAGCGAACTACTGGCCCTCTGTCCCAACATGGTTCCCACTGAGGGAAAGAAAATTGAAAGCTACATCTAGGGGTTGGTGCCTCCGTATCAGGGAAATGTCTTATCTTCACACCCTACTACCTTCGATAGTGCCAAACGATTGGCACAACGACTCATCGATCATGGAGTCCAATCCCCATCAGCAAAAACAACCCTGGCCATCTCCGAACCCTCCAAACCCGCGGACAATAAGCCGAAGTTCTGTGATGACAAGAAGAAACAACAACCTGCTAAAAAGCAGAGAGTCATGGCGGTTCATGCTGCGATAGCACCTACCGCTGCTACTCCAATAAGGCAGTATGCTGGAAGTTTGTGAAAGGCTATAATTTTGTGGTTTGGGCTAGGCATTCTTTTGTATAGATCTTGGTAGGTTGATCGAGTACGTGTGGTGGTATATGTTACATAAGTTTGTGTGTGTGTGAATCTACACACGTGTGTGCGGTTGCACACTGGTGTGCGGCTATAGGTAGTATAAAAGGGTTGTGTCTTTGTGTCAGTGAAGTGACGTATGTATGTGTGTGTTTCAAGGTGTACCTGACATTTATGAGTAATAGATGTGTGCATGATTGATGTTATTCTTCTTCTACTCCTTCTACACTCTACACTCTACTTGATTGCTGATATTTCATTGATTACAACTATAAGTCCCCAAAATTCCTTGTGTATCAATCAGATCCAATTGATGGTGCGGAATCTCAATCAATTGGATGATGTCAGATCAAATAGAAGAGAAGAAGAAGAAGAATTAAGATAAATCTAATGATGTATTCAATAATATGAATGATGCCCCTTACAATAGATTCTCTCACACACACTATTCTTATCTCTAGAACATGCTCCTATCTTTTTTCTCTCTTTTTTGGCCTTACACTCCTCACCCTATATATATGAGACATGGGCCACCAGCAGCACATGAGTGTACAACTGCACACGCATGTGCGGCCGCACATACATGTGCAGCCGTGCACAGCCACAAAATTATAGAAAAATATATATTTTCCTAGAAAAGCGAAGTATAAACCATATTTTTGACCCAACAATCTCCCCCTTGGTTTATATCTTTCTTTTCTAATCGGACCAACAAACTCCCCTTAAAAAGTAGTTGGCTTTTCTTGTTAATCTTCATTGGTAGCTTGGCTTCAACATCAATCTTCAAATTTCTTCACAACATCAGGATGAACATATGAATCTTCAATAAATGACTTCATCTTGAGCAGTTGGGATTTCTGCAGAATCTGACATTCAACGCACATTGGGTAAGGAGGCTTCTTGTAGACATTCATGAAAGATAGCGCTTTCAGCTTGAGAATCTTCAGATAGAACAGATAGAACGAATCTTCTGGATCACTTCAGCAGGTTTATAGATAGCAACAGATTGATTAAGGAGGTTTCAATGCAATCTGTTACATTATCTTCAAGCGCAGCTTGACCTTGCTTCTGGGGTTGAAGGATTGAATGCTTAAAGAATAATCTTCATTTCTTGCTCCTTTGAATAAAAATTCTTCGATGCTCACGGATGAAGCTTCGGCTCAAAAATCTCGATACAGACTCCAAGAGTCTCCTCTACACCTGAAATCACTTTTCAAGACAAAACAAAACTAAAAGAAAAATTAGCACACAAAAAATATTTTTGGATTTTTGATATTTTCTGTAAAAAATAAAACAAAAATAACCCAACTTTTTAATTTTTAATTTTTTTTTTTTTTAATTTTTCTGATTTTTGTTTGATTTTTGAATTTTTTTGATTCTCCCCCTAAATTTGTGCATAAAGGAAAACTATGAACAAATTTAACAAAACTATATTTGGTATCAAAGTTGTTAGATATTCTTAATCCGTTTTTCAGTACCTTCCCCTTCATGAATAGATTTGGTCGATCGCCGGTATTATGGTCTACTTAAACACGAAAAATTGTGATAAATTTTGGACATGCTATAAGTGACAAGAAAAGTTGATCCTATGTTCCTAGATAAAACTTCGTAAGGACCATTTATCTAACGACAACCAAGGATATTATTGTCCACATAAGTTGAGCAGCGAGATCTATAGACAATCTAGAATTGTTCAATTTTAGATGTACTAGAACATGTTTCCCACTTCCTGATATACCCCAATAATGAAGAACTTTCGTGATACTCCTTACTTTAGGTGAGCAGACTATTATTCATAGAGAGGATAGATTTAGATTATCATTAATTATAGTTTTAAAGGGAATGAGAAGTAGAAGGTTGCATATGCTGTGTACCAGTTCGGATTGTTAATAACACAAAGGAGGCAGCATATGGCTAACAGATAAGAAGAATTTCATAGATATAAGATGCAGAGAAATAGATTTGCATATGTTGCAGTCCAGGTCAGATCTCTTCCAATCATGTTGAGGAGGCAACATATGACTAACAGTAAGAAAGAAAGAAAACAATTTTCTACAGGCCTACTTTATCGGAACTCCCCACTCACTCTGTCAATACCGGAATTAAGGACAGAATCCGTACATCGAGGAAAAGTAAAACCACAGTTCTAGATATTGGTTCTTTAATGTGACTAGTGGATTCTCATGTATATCTTCTTGCTCAAATTATCCAAGCGTCATATTATCAGGCTAAACGGATCTATCTAGGTCAAGATTTGTCAAGTCATTTGATTTCTTAATTTCATCTTTGCCTAGTCAAGTCCATTTAAATCCTTCGTGCCTACCAACGCATCGAACATAAAGCCTAGACAATTCAGCTTTGGTACTTTACACATACTCAGATTCCCCGTTATCACTTGTTGATATCACTTCCCAATAATAACTACTAAAGAAAAACTATTAAGATAATGAAGAAATGTCTTTAAAACGAATCAGAGTAAGATAATGTCACACCCCCAAACCAGAACGGCGGAAACGTTCGGGGGCGGAGGACGTCATATTCAGTATCATAACAGTTCATAGAAAGGAAAGTACACACCACCATATATATTAAAGTTTCCAAGATGTTTACATAATTGTATTCATTACATGTTCAAAAGATAAATACATAAACATCATCCAAAAGAAGTAATTAACGCCAGCGCGTTAATCCTAAAAGTTGATTCCCAAACCTGCTTAGCGGTTCCCTGAGAATACAAGTTATTTCAAAGAAAAAGTGTCAACAATTAAGTTGGTGAGTTCATAAGTAGTTTAGAAAAATTGGATGCCATTCCAAAATGGGTGTATATTTTCCAGAAAACGCAGCATTTCAAATGTAAAGAGTTGTGATTTGTTGTGTTGAAAGTGAATGTATTAAATCCAGAAAATCCCATATTTTCCCTAATGGTTGAGATACGAGTTGCTGTGTTTTCCAAGAAAACCCTTATTTTCTTATAAAAGTATGAAATGCATTTAAATGTTCGTGTTATAAGTTGTAAATAATTGCACCAGGAAAATCCCTTATTTTCCTATTAGTTGTTTGGTTTGTATGCAAGAGAAACCCTTATTTTCCTAATAATTGGTAGTCTCTAAGACCGAAAATCGCAAGAAACCGACGTTCTCAAAAGTTGTGTCATAGTTTTATATAGTAAAACTATACGAAGATCGCATTTATTAGATGAAGAATAGTTTTAATAGCTACTCGTTCATAAAAGCATAATACCATAATAATTGTATATCCGATGAGTTTTATAACCATACTAAACATAATATGCCTATAACGACGTTCTTCAGGCGTCGCAGCGTTATGACAACTGTCACCCCAAAAGACAGACTGTAGCTAACAGTCAGGGCGTGGGATCATGACTTCCCATATAGATCTATACACATTTGACACGTTCTCCGAACGGGAGACTCTGGTTATAGACAGGACTTGCAGCATTACTTTCTAATAAAGAAAAGTAACGTTTGAAGATATACACGTCTCATGGATTCTCAATTAAGCCCATATTAAAGTGATAGTTTTCTATGCAAAGTTTATCTTTTTCACAATGTTTGACAAAGCAAAATCATAAGTTTTTTTGAATGTATAAAACGACTTAACAACGAAAGTTACTTTGAAATCATTATATACTTTGTATAATGTCTGATGCACGCAAAGTATGACGAGAGTTTTCCATAATAGTAATGAGTTCCAAGTGATTTATTCGATAAAACAAGTGAAGTGAAACTTTATAAAATACACGATAATAACCGTATGTTTACTTGTATTCCCCCCCTAAAAGAGTATAAAAGCATTTAAAATGTATTTAAAGTGTGTTTGAAAGGGGTATGAACTCACTTGAAAGTTTGAAGATAGCAAGATGGAAAACCGGGCAGAGTTTCGTCTCGGGAAACAGATTTTCCTCGGAAATCTCGGGATTCCTCGGGAGAAAAATCGACCTTCGGGACTTGCATAAAATGACCAGGGCTTCGGGGTAGTGCGAGCACGGAAAACGAGGTAAAACGCAAGAAAAAGGAGAGAGAATGGGCCATTTTCCCGGGAACCCTCGCATGCTATTTATAGGGGGGCCTGAGAGGCCACGTACGCAGCGCGTACGCGTACGTCATGCGTGACCGAAGCCTGGACTGCCTCGGCCTCGGATGGGACGGCTCAGGCAGTCGGGTCGGATGGGACGGGTCGGGTCGGGTGCCTCGCATAGGGCGACGTGGACGGTTTAAGGCTAAGTTCCTCGGGTACGCGGGGCGTACACGAGTACGCAGCGCGTACCTCGGATGAGGACGCTGACTCCCCTTCGGATAATACCGAAGTTTTATAAAAAAAAATATATAAATTAATTATCAAACTTCGAAAATTCATATCTCCTTCATACGAACTCCGTTTTTGACGTTCTTTATATCCCCGCGAAGGTGAGACTACGATCTACAACTTTCATTTAGATTTCGTTGGCAAATTCCGAAATTATTTTTATTATTTATTTATTAAAATGACGTGATTAAGGAATTTCTTTAAAAAATTCATAACATATTCATACGATGTCCGATTTGAGCGTTCTTTTTATGCATGTTTGTAGTTTAACGATATCTACGACTTTCATTTAGACACCTAAGGTCGGAAAGTGTTTTATTGAAACTTTGCGTTTTTACGCAACTTCGCATTGCTGGTTTTTGTCGGAAAACTTAGAATGAGCATAACTTCTTCGTTATAACTCGGATTTTTGTGTTATTTATATGTTTGGAAACCTTAAGACGATAATTACCACATAGTGTAATCCAAATAGAGTTTTTGAATACTTCATTTTTCGATGATATTCTATTTCCTTTCTCAAAGAGGTTACATGACTCGATTTTTACTGACTTGAAATAAGGGGTTGTTACAGATAAAGATAGGATTATAGAGAAGAAAACTCAAACCGTAAGTCACCGATTTAATTTGCATCCAGAAGGTTTGAGAACAACACACATAAACTCAGAACAGATCCGAAAATTCTTCACATCGTTAAGCACAGACCCCAATGTGTGATCCCTTCCTTTCTTCCTTTCCCGCAAAGGACACATACTCTCAAACAAAGTTCTGAGTGTTGCACAGTTGAGAGATACCTCCTATCATGTGCCTGGAACAGCCACTATCAACAAACCAAAGTCTAATGATATGCCTCCATAGCTTCTCTGACACAGAGCGGGATCAGTTGGTCTTTGGAACCAGTCCATTTTGAAACTGGGTCGACCTTTTTCATCCTTTCACAATACTCTCTCCCATGACATATCCTGTTTATCACAAATAGAAGATGTAGATATATTAGAATCGTTAGAAGATATGGGATATTGAGCCTTTGGAACCCATTTATAGTTAGGTTTGACCAATTTCTTTTTCAATCCGATGGGTGCCTCGGCACTTGATTTTGAACTCGAACCTGGCCGTTGAGATGACTTTGATTTTGGATTCACGGGAGCATCTCTTGGATTAGACTTCTTGGCCGACATTCCCTTCTTTCCCTTGGGATTTTGATTCTTAGCCTTGGGATTTGAACTCTTGCCCTTCGTGGCATTCCAGTCGCCATTGTCTGAACGTGACCTTGAATGATTTCTTTTGTAGAATCTCCCACTTTGCGCGTTTTGACATCCTTGTGCATAGTAGGGAACATATGTGCGATTAGGACAATTTCTGGCAATGTGTCCAGGTGTTCCACAATGAAAACATGTCTTTTTCTTCACTGTGAAGTTGTTTCCTCCTGCCCCTGGTGGCGTATCCTTGCCTTGTCTCTTTTTATTTCCATATGCACGCTTACAACAAGCACTCTATTGCCCTGGAATTGGTGGCCTGTATTTCTCAATAGAAGGTTGATTAGAAGCAGCTGAGTTCGAAGCAACAGATTCAGAGTTCAAGGAGACGTTGATTTGTTCAATAGTGTTCTCCTTGTTCTCATCTTTCGCTACTTGACAGGAAGTAGAAACATCAGTATTCTTCACCTCAACAACCTCAGTTGGTCCTGATTGTTCAGTCTTAACTGAAGTTGGAGCAGTGGTTTGGCCATAGTGAGTAGGCATTTCCTCATTGGTCTCAAGGGGTGGGTTATAGTTTTGATTAAAAGGAGGTAGCACACTGTGATATCCTAAACCCTTGGTTTGATTGTCTTTAAAAATCAATTGTTTTTCTACTAATGACTCGACTGTCTTACTTAACGCAATATAATTTTTGAAACTAACATCTGTTTTTCCACACTTAATTTTCAAAGCGTCAAATTCTTCAGTTACAGCAACAAGTTTTTTCTTAATGTGATCATAATATTTCACACTTGTTGTAATCTTCTTGTAATTTCCTAAAATCGTTAGTCTTGGCCTCTAATTGTGCTTTTAAGGGTTTTTGACCTTTCCTTAGAGTATAGCTTTCATATTTAAGGTCCTCATTTGATCTTTTTAATAAATCGATTTGATCTCGGAGAAATTTAATAGTAGTTTCACAAGATGGAGTACATAAAACTTCATTGACTGGAATGATTGAGGAACTCATTTTTTTTTTATTATAGTTTATATATATTGATTGCCCTTTGACTTAAAAACCGAGAAAGTCAACCTTAGAAGTCAAATTTGAAAAGTCAAACTTAAAAGTCAAACCAAAAATCTAAATTTGAAAATTTAAAAGTCAAACGAGAAAGTCAAAGGTCAATTTTTAAAAGTCAAAGTCAAAATTTTAAGTAAAAAGTGAAAAATAAAAGTTAAAATTTAAAAACTAAATTCTTTGGAAGAAAATGTAATTTAAAAATGAAAGAAATTGATTTTTGGGGTTAAAAGTGACAATTTTTGATAGTTGGAATCGAGAAGGACTTCTTTTGAATTAAATTTCCAAGGATTATTCCATCTAGCAACTTAGATCAGCTGGAAAAGGCTTTGTGTTGTTGAACCAAAGCCTCCGGGTTTGAATCTTGCAGCCCTTAGTTTCCTTTTGATTATTTTCTGCTTGCTGCTAGGTGTATAAAGGATAAAAACGGAAGTTTAGTAATGTCCTCCTTGCTAGATCAACTGGTAAGAAGTGTGTTTGATGACTTAGAGATCCCAAGTTCGAATCTTTGGAGCCTGAAAATTTCTTTTAATTTTTTTAAGTGTACACAGTGCAAACTTCGGACCCTAGCCGCACACTCCGAGCCATACACCTTCAACAGATTCGCGAAAAAAACGACGTTTTTCACCCCCTTTTTGCTCCAAAAATCAATCAAAACTTGTTTTTATGAAAAATGCAAAGAACAAACCCACCTTATTTTTCAGAGATCTATCCAAAAATGCAAAGATACTTCAAAAATAAGATCAAATAAGCTCCAGATCTGACAAAATTGACTAATACAAACCAAGCTCTAATACCAATTGTAAGTCCCCAAAATTGTTTGTGTATCAGTCAGATCCAATTGATGGTGTGGAATCCCAATCTATTGGATGATGTCAGATCAAATAGAAGAGAAGAAGAAGAAGAATTAAGATGAATCTAATGATGTATTCAATAATATGAATGATGCTCCTTATAATAGATTCTATCACACACACTATTCTTCTCTCTAGAACATGCGCCTCTCTTTTTTCTCTCCCTTCAGGCCTTACACTCCTCACCCTATATATATGAGACATAGACCACCAGCAGCACACGAGTGTACAGTTTCACACGCATGTGTGGCCGTACACACGGTGTGCGGCCGCACACACATGTGCAGCCGTACACAGCCACAAAATTACAGAAAAATATATTTTCCTATAAAAGCAAAGTATAAACCATATTTTGACCCAACAGTTTCCGAAAGTGCAACAAATGTAACTTCCACCACAATGGACCCTGCTGTGAGATGCAGTACTATAACTACAACAAGAAAGGATACACTGTCCGTTTCTGCGAATCTCCGGCAAGACCGATCACCCAAGTCCCCGACGCTGGTGTGGGCCATGCTTGCTACGGTTGTGGCGATGTGGGTCACTACAAAAGGAACTGCCCAAAGGCAGGGAATGCCGGTGGAATGGGAAGAGTTTTAGCTATAGGCCACAAGGAAGCGGTAGCCGACCCTATAGTGGTCACTGGTACGTTTCTCCTCGATAACTCTTATGCATGCATACTGTTTGATAGTGGATCGGAGAGAAACTTTGTAAATCATAAATTTGCTCGCCTACTTAAAAAAAACCATGCACACTTAAGGAACCATTCATTGTAGAGATGGCTAATGGGAAAACTGAGAGCACTAATAACATATACACAAGATGTATCCTAACTCTAGATAGCCATTCATTTCCAATCGACCTCATGTCGATTTCGATTAAAAGCTTCAACATCATCATCGGCATGGATTGGTTGAGTCTTCATCACGCCGACATCAGGTGCTATGAGAAAGCAGTCCGTCTAAATCTCTCAGCTAACGAAACTCTCATCATCTATGGTGACAAACCAGACACGAGTCTTCGTATCATCTCAAGTATTCAAGCACTGAAGTATGGTAAGGAATATCGTGCATTCCTTGCTCACGTTGTCGATACAAGCCTAGAAATGAAAGAACTAAATAACATTTCGGTAGTTCGTGACTTTCCCGACATCTTTCTAGAAGAACTACCAGGATTACCACCGCAACGACAAGTCGAGTTCAGAATCGACTTTGTCCCAGGAGCTACCCCAGTAGCCAAATCTCCTTACCGATTAGCACCAGCTGAGATGCAGGAAATATCTGGTTAACTGAACGAACTACTAAGCAAGGGCTTTATTAGACGAAGCTTTTCACCCTGGGAAGCACCGGTCTTATTCTTTAAGAAGAGAGATGGATCATTCCGTATGTGTATCAACTATAGAGAACTCAACAAACTGACAGACAAAAATCGTTACCCTCTGCCTAGCAAAGATGATTTATTTCACCAACTACAATGGGCGAGTTACTTTTCCAAAATTGATCTAAGATCCAGATATCACCAGTTACGAGTGCTAGAGGAGGATGTTCCAAAGACAGCCTTTCGAACTCGTTACAGACACTACGAGTTCTTGTTGATGCCATTCGGATTTACCAATGCGTTTGTAGTATTCATGGACTTAATGAATAGAGTATGTCGTCCTTACTTGGATCAATTCGTTATTGTAACAACGCAAATTTTCAAACAAAATTTTCATTTCAAATAAAGCGTTTTTATTCAAACTAAATATAATTATTCCAAGTTTTATGTCGAAATGCAAATCATAAAATTCCCAAGATCTCAAAACATCAATCAGTGTGTACGCATCACGCCGGCGCCTTCCCACGGTCCTCGCTAGTACCTGAAATACATACATAACAACTGTAAGCATAAATTCTTAGTGAGTTCCCCAGTATACAACTTACACATATACGCCATTCCAGGCCCTGACCTTCCGGTCTACACACAACGCCTTCCGGCCCATAACATAATCGCCTTCCGGCCCATAACATATTGCCTTCCGGCTCATAACATATGGCCTTCCGGCCCATAAAACATACACAGAACATATAACAATTAACATTCCACATATAGCACATATGTCACATATCATATTCGACCTTCCGGTCACACAGCCAAACCCTTCCGGGTACAGTATAGTGAGAAGACTCACCTCGTGAATATCGAAAGCTAGTAAATCCCGAAATCACTCGTGCTCGATCCGCCGAGCTACGGACTCCCTATAATATCATATATCCCTTATTAACACTTTTATCTTTCAAGACAACTGACCCTAAGAAATCACATGTAGGTCAACTCTGGTCAATGGTCAACGGTCAACGGTCAACGGTCAACTTGACCGGACTCGGCGAGTGCTATGGCGACTCGGCGAGTCTAGACGTCCTCACCAATTTTCTGATGTTCCCTTTCTACTCGTCGAGTATCCATCTTGACTCGACGAGTTCCTCGTGGAAGAATCGCGGGGCCACCTCGACTCCACTCGTCGAGTCTGAAGAACAGCTCGATGAGTCCCAGTTATTCTCCAAGCTACTCGCCGAGTCTGTTCATTGGACTCGGCGAGTCCATGCCATGCAGTCGACCAAACTGCTTCCTAAGGTCAGAATTGTTCCGACCATTCATGGGTCTGGTCCTCCTAAACTGGTCCATCACATAATGTCTTCATTTAGGTGCTCATGCTACACCCCAAGACTTATAATTTACATTTTGACCTAAGACATAAGGATTCCAATCCAAAACCTCTATTGATTCCCGAAATGCTCAGGCATGGGACATTCTGGACCTCTAAAGGTCCCAATACAGGGTTCCAATCGTTTGGGGACTAAGGTAACATTCAATCTAGCCACAAAAAGGGTTCCATAAACCCTAAATCCATATACACATCAACATGGAAGAATGTAATTCGATTTATTACCTGAATAACGTGTTCTCTCTGTGTCCCCAACCCTCAGAACGTGACTTCTCTTGTTGTTCCCTTCACCAAGCCTTCTCTTCCTTGCACAACAACTCTTCCAACTCAACAATGGTCTTCAACCTTGCTCCAGATGCACACAATCGGATTAGGGTTCTTCTCAGAAGGCTAAAACGAACAATGACGGCCTATAAGTCCCTTTTATATGTCCCAAAACTGAACGGATAGGGTTTTCGCTGAACAGCGCAGACTCGCCGAGTCCATATCTGGACTCGTCGAGTCCATTCGCGAACCCGCGACCAAGTCTGCAGTCCTACTCGGCGAGTCTGGCTCTAACTCGCCGAGTCCCCTCTTAAAACACCCCAAAAACATGATTATAACAATACCTAAAATTCCGGGCTGTTACAGTTATCATCTTCATTGATGACATCCTGATCTACTCTCGAAGTAACGAGGAGCATAGCGATCACCTGCGATAAGTTCTAGGAACTTTACGATCGAAGAAGCTATATGTGAAGTTCTCTAAATGTGAATTTTGGATCCGAAGAGTCGAATTCTTAGGACACGTGGTCAGCGAAGAAGGAATCCACGTGGACCCATCCAAAATTAAAGCCATTGAGAACTGGTCAGTACCGAAGACGCCTATATAAATTCGTTAATTTCTAGGTCTCGCTGGCTACCACCACAGATTCATACATAACTTCTCCCGGATTGTGAAACCTCTTACTAAACTGACCTAAAAAGGTGTGTCCTTTTACTGGAAAGAGAAACAAGAAAAAGCGTTTCAAAAGCTGAAGCGAGCCGTATGCACCGCACCGATACTATCCCTCCCCAAAGGGATAGAAGACTTCGTTGTATATTGCGATGCATCCAACCAAGGGATCGGTTGTGTTCTGATGCAACGAGGTAAGGTCATCACCTATTCCTCGAGATAACTGAAGACACACGAAGTCAACTACACCACACACGATCTTGAGCTGGGAGCAGTTGTGTTTGCCCTGAAGATCTGGAGACATTACCTGTATGGCACGAAGAGCACTATCTTTACATACCACAAGAGTTTACAACACATATTCTATTAAAAGGAGCTCAACATGAGACAACGACGGTGGGTAGAGCTACTCAATGACTACGAATGTGAAATTCGTTATCATCCGGGTAAAGCCAACGTAGTAGTATACGCCCTAAGGCGGAAATAATATTCCGGTCGAAGGGTCAAATCACTGACGATGACTATCCATTCACACTTGTCCACACAGATAAAGGAGGCTCAACTTGAAGCCTTGAAACCTGAAAACATGGCGGGTGAATCCCTTAGAGGAATAGATAAGAACTTAGAAGCCAAGGGTGGCGGAGCCTTATATTTCATGGACCGGATCTGGACACCGAAACACGGTGGCTTCAAAGACTTGGTCATGACTGAGGCACACAACAATCGGTATTCTGTTCACCCAGGTTCAGATAAGATGTATCTGGATCTTAAAAAGTTATACTGGTGGCCTAACATGAAAGTAGAGATTGCTACCTTCGTGAGTAAATGCCTTACTTGCGCAAAGGTTAAGGTCGAATACCAGAAACCCTCCTGTTTACTACAACCACCAGAGATACCAGAATGGAAGTGGGAGCGGATCACTATGGATTTCATAACCAAGTTGCCTCAGACAACGGGTGGACTTGATACCATATGGGTCATCATCGATAGATTGACCAAGTGTGCACACTTCCTGGCTATCAAAGAAAGTGACAAGATAGAGAAGCTTACGAGAACATACATTAGGGAAATCATCCGACTACATGGTATTCCTATATCTATTATCTTCGATAGAGATAGTAGGTTCACTTCGAGGTTCTGGCAGTCACTACAAGGTTCTTTAGGAACAATGTTGGACATGAGTACAACCTACCATCCTCAGACCGACAGAAAAAGTGAGAGAACCATCCAAACACTAAAAGATATGTTGAGAGCCTGTGTGATCGACTTTGGGAAGGCAAGGGATAATCACTTACCCCTTGTCGAATTTTCCTACAATAACAATTATCACACGAGCATCAAGGCTGCTCCATTCAAAGCTCTCTATGGCCAAAAGCGCAGATCCCCTCTGTACTGGGCTGAAGTGGGTGACACCCAGTTAGCTAAAGGACGAGTTCTAACAACACTCTCACAGGTCCGAAAATCATTTGGGAAACAACAGAGAAGATCGTTCAGATTCGTGAACGATTGAAAGCCTCTAGAGACCGACAAAAGATCTATGCAGACAAACGAAGAAACCTTTGGAATTCCAGGTGGGAGACCACATTCTTTTGAAAGTCTCATCCTAGAAGGGCTTGATATGCTTTGGAAAGCGTGGGAAGCTCAATCCAAGATTCATAGGGCCTTTCGAGATTATAGCTAGAATCGGCCCTGTAGCTTACAAACTCAATCTACCCAACGAACTCAGTAACGTACATTCTACATTCCACGTCTCGAACTTGAAAAAGTGTGTCCGACAAGACTCTTGTAATCCCACTCGACGAGATTGATATCAACGAGAGCCTCAACTTCGTGGAAGAACCTGTAGAGATCATGGACTGTGAGGTCAAGCAGACGAAGTAAAGCCGCATCCAATTAGTGAAGGTTCGCTGGAACGCCAAGCAAGGACAGGAATTCACATGGGAGCGCGAGGATTAAATGAAATTGAAATATCCTCATCTATTCGCTTAGGTATTTGTAACTACTTTATTTGCTTAAACTCTAATTTTAGGACGAAATTTCTTTTAACGGGGGGATGATGTGACAACCCAAGATTTTCATTCGTATAAACTCTAATTCCGGAGTAATGTTCATATTTTTCCAGGTATTTTTTTTTTTAATTTAAAAGAGTTGTTTTTTTTTTTTTTTATTCCGAATGCTACATTTGGTATTGTTTAATGTCATCATTTTCAATAAAATGTATAATTTTATGTACTAATATTGTATATGGTTCTGATTACTATGTTTATTTAGTTTTTGTTAAATAAAAAATGTTTTTTTCCTTGAAATTCTGGAATTGTTCCTCGGATTTCGGACTTGTTTTTGAAATTCCATAGTTTTCTATTCTTTTCCAAAATTTAAAATTTTAATCAGCAATATGAAATGTTGGTCTAGAATCCAACATTTCATTCCGGAGTTAGTGCAAAAAATGTTTTTCTTGGTCCAGAATGCCTCATTCGGGCAAAATGGTTATTTTTGAAAAAAAAAAAAAAAAATTAGGTCATTTTTCCAAATACACATTAAAAAGTGGTTAGAATACTTAATTTCAATTAAATGAATCTTTAAGTTGTAATGGTTCACTGTAGTTGTGAGTTTCAGACGAATATTATTGTTGAAATAAATGGCATATATTTTAATAGATAATAAGTAAATGTATGCCTGTTTGCGTACAATACAATTGTATGGTTAACATAATTTCAAATTATATTTTGAACTATATGATTAGAAAGACGTCCATTTAAACCAATATAATATCAATCGTTTATGGGATGGGTTGCTTGTGAAAACATAGAATATAATTTTGAATTGAGTGGATTGTGTGTGAATAAAGGTATATAATATTTTGTTTATTGTTATTTTTAAATATGGTTAATTAATTTTAAAATAATATGTTATCGAACTTTTAAAATTTTCTCATTATTAACGTTAAACGTTGTGTTTATTTTTAAGATAATAATATAACTTTTTAATTTTTATCGCTTTAACTCTTTTTGTTGTTTGTTATAATAAATGTAGAAAGTAATATCATGAGTAAATAATAAAAACTGCATCATATAATACTTACTAGAGAACAAACTCTCACATTACCTCAACAACCTATCATTAATATAACACCCCACCTCTTATATCTCATTTGGAAAATCCAAAAGATACGGTAAAGTATCTTATGACGTTGGGTATTAAGATGAGAACTCGACAAAGTCAAGGACAAACGATACGGGTGTTTATGCTACTAATGACTATAAGAATACAAAAAATTAACATGGTTCACTTGATTGGTGTAATCAAGCTATGTTTACAGGTAAACTACAGAGAAACTAGAAAGATTCTTCGTTAATAATGAATGTTATACAAGATATATGTCTTTACTACACAAACAATGATGGTTCCATATCACTTGTAATGATACTCTTTATAATTACAATAAAAAGATATATTTATAGTGGCATTAACTTGGATTTCAAGGTTATCACTTGTAATGATACTCTTTACAATTACAATAAAAAGATACATTTATAGTGGCATTAACCTGGATTTCAAGGTTAGGCATAAAGTCAAACTTGATGTCCCAGATTATACGAATCATACCGAAGCTTCAAGCCGCTTTGCTACCAATTCATACTAAAGCTTTTAAGAATTATGAAACATGTATCATGCTTCAAAACTTATTATGAGGACACACTTCTACTTGGACTTCATTTTACAGAATGTCACTGATCTTTGTTGAAACCAACTTCATACTTTACTTTAGGCTTGAGCACCAAGATTATTATTAGATATCATTTTACGCATCTTTTCATTTAGTTTTTAATAGTGTTTTGTACCAAATTTTATGCATTTATATGCTCATTAGTGTAAACAATGGTCATATCATGTTTTTCACCAGAATTCTTGTATTGCTAATATTTTTGTTGTTTTCACATATTTTGAAAGTGGAGTAGTACTCTTGATGCTTTTGGAAGTATCTTAGATGCATATTTGGAGCTTAACGGAGCTAAAAAAACCCTCAAAAGGTAAATTAAAGTTAGGGGTGACAATAGATGACACGACACGACAAAAATACACAACATGAAACAAAATCACGATGAAACTGAAATTTTAATTTGTGCTCTTGTCGTTTTCGCGTCAAGTGTAAAAAATACGGTGTTGCGTCGTGCTGTGTTCGTGTTCAAAATTCGACACGAAATTAACACAATTTATCATTTGTTTGTTGTGTTTTTCATGTTTGTCGTGTTATGTATGATTAAATATTAATTAAATAAACTAATTGTTATATTATGTTATCTTTGTCGTGTCGTGTCACGTTTGTTGTTTTTTCTAATTGGTTTGTTTTCGTATTAGTTAAAAAACACGATATCGTGTCGTGTTGTGTTCGTGTTATAAAAAGCATTGTCATGTTGTTTCATGTCAGGCAAAAACATGACACAATTTGCCCGATTTGTCATCCCTAAAACACTATCGTGTCGTGTCGTCTAAGACAAAAACATTATCGTGTTTTCATTCCGCAAGAATTTTGGACCACCTAAAACATCTTTAGAATACCACATGAGAGTTACACTATCACACCAAGTGAAACTCAGTCTGAAAGTTTTCCCGAGCCTTAAAATTGATTTTTTTTTTTATGTTCAAAAGAGTCACACGATTCTAAAACCAGGGCAAGTGTCAAAATTTTGGAACAATACATTTTTTTACTTGCAGCTTCCATGATTCGACTAAAATCTCAAGGGAAACTGCCTATGAAAACTGAGCATAATCAGAAACATAATGCGAGTGCGGTTACCTTGAGAAGTGGGAAAATTCATGAAGACCCAAAGGAACTGCAAACAGAAAAATACAAAGGAGTGGTTGAAGAAGAAATTGTGGTTGATAAAGAAGTTGAGGAGGTTGAAGAAAAGGAAACTCCAAAACAAAGGAAACCAATTTTGAAAGAATACAAACCAATCCCGTCATTCCCGTCAAGACTAGTTCCACCATTCTCTTCAAGACAGAGATGCATGAATCACGAACGAGAGGATGAATAACTCATGGACACCTTCTGAAAGGTGGATGTAAATATTCTTTTGTTAGATGCTATTAAACAAATACCATGTTACACCAATTTTTGAAAAGAATTGTGTGTTTTAAAAATGAATATAAAAGGTAATGAAATTTTAAAAGTCAGTGAAAATATTTCTTCTATTTTACAAAAAGGTGTACCTCCAAAGTGCAAGGCTCCAAGAATTTTCTCAGTTTCGTGTAAATTGTGAAACCTTAATTTTCCAATAGCCATGTTCGATTTAGGAGCATCAGTTAATGTCATTTCATTTTCTATTTTTAAATCAAAAAAATTTACACCTTTAAATAAAACCAATACTATCAGCGTTGATTGACCACTCGACTATACACCCAAAATGTTTCTTGGAGGATGTTTAATCCAAGTGAATGAACTAAATTTTCCCACTAATAATTATATTTTGAAAATGGGTGATGTGGATGTTTTTTTTTTTTTTTTATGAAAATTCAAATATTTTAGGAAGAGCATTTACAAAAACTGCTAAAACTAAAAACTAGTATTTTTATTTTTTAATAGTACACTTTATATGAAGTTTGATGGAATGTGGTAAATTTTAAAATTTATGATGTTTTAATTCCAACAGATAAATTTTCTGTGATTTTTTTATACCGTAAATTCTTTAACGCTATTGTTAGCAATCTAATTGTGTTTTGCAAGATTTAGTTTTAGACATGAATCTCAGCATCAAAGTAGCTGATAGAAAATGGAAGCTTAAGGAGGAGTTGGTATTTGTTAAGGATTGACGAAAAAGAACAAAATCCAAAAATCAAAAAAAAAATTTATTCAATAAAAACCAACATTTTTTTCGCTTTATTGCACAATTACGGGATCAAAAAAATGTCATACTTTTAGGGATATGTAGTAAATTAAAAAGGATATGAGTTGATAAAGAGCCCGACTCATATCAGTAAAAAATATGGATAGGCAAAGTCGATCCAATAACTTTAAAAAATGATAGCTTTCCAGGAGGCAATTTGATTCGTAGTTTTATATTCTGATTTCGATAAAAGTTGGTTGTAGCTCCTAGAAAGCTTGGGGGAATAAGATGATCTTCTGAATTGCTGAAATACATATTTTCTACGGAGAGCTTTGTTAAAATCAAATTTTTCTGTAATCATTGGGTACATTCTTTCCTAGTTGCAAACTTTTATTTTTATGCCATATTGACCTGTTCATTCTGAGTATTGATGACAATTCTTAATTTTAAGCATGGGGGTCTTTCAAAAAATTTGCATTTTAAAAAAAAAATTAAACAAAATTTTGGATTTTTGTAATCTTTTTTTTTTTTTTTCAATTATTATTGAAGTTGATTGTTTAGCTTGTCAATAATTTTTTTTATTCATTTAGTTATTTTGTGTACAACATTAAAAAATTCAAAGAAAAGTACAAAAAATACTTTATGCTTATTTTTCTATTTTTGTGCATCATTATAAAGAAAAAACCCAAAATAAAATTATTTTTAATTTTATAATATTTATTATATGCATATGAAAATTAGAAAAGGTTACATGAGGAAAATCTTTACTTTCAATGTACTATGTAAGATGGAAAATGATAAGGACCAAAACATCTATTTCTATATTGATTGGTGTAGTAATGGTTCTCCGTGACTAGGGAGTTGTAAAATATAATTAATTGTTACCCAAAGTAAATCATATTTCAGTCTTGGAACTAATTCTTGAAACTTTTAAGCAAGAAGTTGAATAGATCAGTCTTGATACCATATAACTTGATCCTATTTGTTGACATGTCTTATCCTTTTGAGTAAATCATGAGTCTTATAGTGTACTCATTCGACCACCCAAAATGAAAAAGTGAGTAAAACTGTCACATCTGAACTCATAGTGGTACCAACTGTCAAACCTGGTAACCGAATCAACATTTAAAACAATTGATCAAAGAAATCCTCAAGAAATACATAAAGATGATTAACGAAATTAAAACTGAAGGAAAACGTTAAAGTAAAGTTTCAATCAACTTATGCATCGACAAAATGTCAACTCTGGCGTACAAGAAGAACTTGTGTGATGTGGTATAATACTTTCAAAATAGTTAACGTATAGGTGTCGGGCTCTTCGGGTGGGCTTAGTTTGGGATTTCAATACATAATTTTACAAATTCAGAGCTCATACAATAACAAACATATAAACTATGACGGGTTTAGTTTATGATATACACTACTACTTTTGGATTTCAAAGGTACAACATTAGTTAATTATTTAAGTATAATTATTGCTACATTTAAAGTATACAAACGGATGCAAATACAAGAGAACAATTCATAAGCAAACGTAAACTAGTTAATACAGGATTATGAGATATCTCTTCAATTGTACCCTTCGGAGTACGTAATAAATCCTATCATTTAATATAACCAGAGTCTCCTGAAGGGAGAGCGTGAGATTTGTGAATATATCTATTCGGGACTGACAATCTCACACCTGAACTGCTAGCTATAGTTAGGCAGGCATGTCTGGGGTGAAAAATGTCATATATCTTACACTTGAGGAACGTCGTAAAGGTCACTAGGTCATACCAAGCATGGTTATACAACTCACAATAGTATAAATTAACCTTTGTTTACGGGTTGTTTACAGGATTTCATTCTTCATTAGTTGTATTTTAATTAATAGAACTACTATACATTACACTGGAGGATTCCAGGGATACAATACATGATTTTATTTTAAATAACAAAACTACTATACATACTGGTGATAGCCAGGGTTTTTTAAACAAAACATACTATACATACTGCTGGTAGCCAGGGTTTTCAAATGGAACATACTATAGATACTGGTGGTAGACAGGGTTTTCAAACAGAACGTATTATACATACTGGTGGTTGTCAGGGTTTCCAAACAAACATACTGTACATACTAGTGTTAATCAAGGTTTTTGAACAAAATACAGTAACGAACATACATGTTAGGAAATATTGGATTTTCTTAGGAGACATGCATACATTTTACAGAATTCAATGACTTGTTTTCACTACAAAAACATTCTTATGAACTCACCAGCTTAATGTTGATACTCTTTCAAAACCGCTTGTATTATCAGGGAATCAGTACACATGTACTCCTGTAGCATTTTGAGAAGACGGAGCGTATAAAGACATGTCTTTTACTATTTTGTCATACTTTTGATGTTTACAACTATGTATCAAACAAATGTAAATATTCATATCTTAATTTAATGGTTGTGTTTATTTTTATTACTATGATGCAATTGTTGTGATATTATACATGACGTCCTCCACCCCCGAATGTTTCCGCCGTTCTTGGCACATCCTGTAAGGCCATTAGTGCTCATAGAACCGCTGCAGCTCAGGAGTCATAGTGACCACCATAATACACAACACCTTTGTCGTATCTTTTTCGTGAGCCCTATACTCATCCAATTCTTCAAGAGTAGTGTTGGTTCCATCTATCTCTTTGAGTTCTTTGTCAAGGACATATTTTTTCTCCTCGTATCGCAAGGCCATTCGAATCTTGGTAATCTAATCATTGAAATTGGATCCATCGAAGGTATTCCTAGCACAAATGTTCATAAGAGAAAAGGAGCTTGTGGAGTTGTTGGAGTTCAAGCCAGAAGCATTCTTTGAGCCAAACATCTGAAAAAGAAAAGGACAAAGTTTTCGATTAGATAAGGAAACCTTATTATAACACTTAAATGAAATATTAAGGCTAGGACCCAACACAATAATTCACAATTTGGAAAAGGGATGTCGTAATCCAATTGTAAATTATTAGAAGGTAGGTAAATGATGATTTACTAATTCCACCATGAAAAAAGAAATGAAGAATTAGGTTTTAAATGAAATGAAATTCGTAGATTCTTTTAAGATTCATTGAAATCTTTAATGGCATGTTTAATCTCGAGTATGCCCTTCAAGTTTGTGACTGGGATACCGAGGATCACAAACAAGGTGTGAATAACCATGCAAATTAGCTTGGCTCTCTCGATGTCATTTACCACCTAATCAATGAGTCGGTTAACCACACATGCTCCATTGATCTATGATAATTCTCGAGCTACTCTTTTCCACCCTTGGTAGTCTAAGTCAGTGTGCTGGTTAACTATGCACGCTTCACTAACGACTTAGCAAGGTGCAAAGTGCAATTTCATGGACTAGCATCATTTTCACAATTTTCCCAAAGTAAGTAATATTGGGAATTTATAAAAACAATTTGTTACTTTAAAATTTTCATTATACATATTAACGAGTAATTAGTGTAAGAGTGGTTACCCAATGAGTGTCATTTTATAGGCTGCTTCCTTAAACATTCCTTATAAATCAACTTCGTGAATCAAGCATTATAACGGTAAGTATGACTCATCTTTTACATATATATATATATACATATTAATCTTTTAATATTATAATAATATAAAGGTTGTATTTTAAACTTTTAAAATACTAGGGTTTTTAAATTTAACATTTTAAAATTAAACTTTTAATTAATTTTTAAATTCCAAAACTAGAGGGTGCAAATTGAAACTTTTCAAAATTATTCAAATCAAAATTTAAACAATTAATTAATCAAATAATTTTCCATTATGTTAAAATTTGACCAAATCCATCTATTTCTATAAGGCAACCAGATTACCATTTAATAAATTCAATTTATTATGATAAAAGCAAGTTATGGTATTTATCCTAATTCAAAATCGATCAAAATTTCGGAAAATTTGCTATCACGCGATTCAACTCATCGTGGAAGGGTTTGGACTCGTTGAGTTCATCCAACTCATCGAGTTCATTTATGAACTCGTTGAGTTCATCAGACAGAAGGCAAAAACGGTTTTGTTCCAGCTTTAGAGAAATCACTATTGCATCAAATATAATAGAAAAACAACCAGTCTCTAATGCCATTGATGGGTTTTGAGCATTACAACATTCTTATGTGCACATGCAACCCTAATAGCTTTGGATCTAGGTTTTCTCAAGATATACATGCAAACAAGATTTTCAAAGCAATAACCCTAATTCTAGTATATATATAAAATCGAAACTAATAGAGTTTAGATCTTACCTTTCTTGTTATCTTGTAATAACAAGTAATCCTTTTTCAATCCTTGACCTTCGAAATCCTATTTCCCCAAGTGTTGCACCTCTAATGGAGTCAAAAAGACCACAAGCAAAGAATGATGGAGAAGGAGGCAGAAATCGGTTAGGGTTTCTCTTGGGAAGCAGGTAGGCCGATTTCTAGAGGTTGGGGTTCCTTTTATAGTGGAGGGTGCTAGGGTTTTCGGCTGGAAACTCTAATTTTCATGCTAGGCCCTAAGCAGTCCATGGATCCCCATATGATAGGCCTTGTAAGAAAACTATATGGGGCTTGCCATAGATTTTCACCACTTTCTTATAGTAGATTCCATCAGCCCAAAACTGCAACTATCATTTATTTACATAATCAATCCCCGTTCTTTTCATCAGTTCCTTTAAGGGTTAATGTCACTGTCGCCCAACAAACTAACATCTTTTGTTTTAAAAGGTCCCTTATCTTTATTTTTTGCATCATAAGGGTGTAAACTTGATTTTTAAGTTTTAAAAGGTCCTTAATTTTGAATTTTTTAACTTGTTACCGACTAGAAGCCAATCAAACTTTCAATACATGGTCCACATTTCTTCATCACCAGATTGCTCATCTTCTTCACACAACGACCACCACCATTCTCACCCTCTGCCTTCTTCAACTACTTTCATCTTTAGCCTTCCATCCACCTTCTTCCACTTTGATTATCCCAAAAACAAACCACATCCACCATCCCATAGTCGATGAAGATGCCATCCAAAAATAAAACCGATATCCAAAATAAATAATTCGACAAAATAAAAACCATGGCTAAATTTAAGCTACACAAGTCTCTTTTGATTGTTCCTGCAAGAAATTTACAGATGACTCTTCTGATTTCCAAAATTAATCTTTTACTCTTCCAAATGTATTTTTTGAACCTGCAAGAAATCATCATATTCAAAAACAACACATTTGCAGTGACTTTTCGTTGCTCCAAACAACTTTTGATGCAAAATCCTAACAATAAACCTCGATTTCTCAGTGTTTAATCTAGGAACAAGAAGGCGAAGAGAGACAGAATACCCAACCACTAATTTCCTCATTGTGCTTACGATGCAAAACCTAGTAACGAAAAGACCACAAAATAAAACCCAAAAAATTAAGAACACCAAAAAAACCCAGAAAAAGATAACCAAAATGAACACCAAAAAACTCAGACAAAAGAAAGAGCGAAAGAACAGTGAGATTCAAAACGAAATCAAACAAAACCATAACTAAAGCAAACTCTAGTTAATCACCAAACTATTGTGAATTGACGGCTAGCTCCATTCAAGGCATCATCGCTAGTAATCTCCCATATCCAAACTTTTATTCAACCGGAAGATCTCGATGATAAGAAGAGAGCCAATGGACGAAAACGAAAGGAAAAAAAGAAGGGGCTTGTCGAATCATAATGGCATTTCTCCGGTTAGAAAAAATGGCACAAATTTGTGGCCTTTTAGGCGGTGAACAAATAGTGAACATAGGAGCAATCGTCAGAGAGTTGTTAGGATGATGGGAAGAGGCAAGGGTTTTGGATTTGAAGGGCCCTCTTCTTTCATTTGATCTTCTTGTCGGCGTTGCAATTCGGAAGTGATACACTTGATGTCAACAGTCAAACGGAATCCAATATTACATGAGGAGGCAACATATCAGCATTTTATATCCTATTTTGCATACCTAACCGGTTATAATGGGTTAGTTACCTAAATTAGCCGGTAAAACACAAGTTCCTACCCCTCAAATGCAAAAAAAGGAGATGAGGGACCTTTTAAAACCAAATTAATAAGTTGGTTGGGCTACAATGACAATAACATTTCCTTTAACCACTAAATTAATTCCAAATTAATTTATGATTAAACACAAATTAAATAATATGATTACTAATTAATATATTATTCTTATAATATATTAATAAACCATTAATTAACCCTTTCTCCAAACTCATAGTGTCCAGTTGCTATGGTGAAGGCAGCCCAAAACGATCATGCTACAATCAAATCAAGTACATACCAATTATAGTTATAGGCTTAGACACCTTATCCAACATGAACGTGGTAGGAGCATTGGTGAGCCCAAATGCCATCACCACAAACTCATATTGACCATATCGAGTGCGGAAAGTTGTCATTTGCACATCCTCATCCCTGACACGCATCTGATGATAATATGATTGCAAATCCATAATGGAGAACCAAGATGCACCCTAAAGCTGGTTGAAAAGATCATCAACCCTTTGGAGGTGATAACGGTTCTTCATCTTTACCTTATTCAAATTCCGGTAGTTGATACATATCCGATGAGACCCATCCTTCTTCTTTACAAAAAAAAAGGGCTACTTAAGGTGAACTACTCGGCCTAACAAATCCCTTATCTAACAGTTCCTACAGCTGTGTAGATGACTCCTGTATCTCAGGAGGAGCCAAATGATACGGTGCTTTGGCTATTGGAGCCGCACCTAGAACTAAATCAATCATGTAATCCACATGCCTCTCCAGAGGTACCCCTGGAAAATCCTCTGGGAATACATCCAGATAATCTTGCACGATCGACATATCATCCACGACCGCCTTACCCTTAAACTAGGTATCCATGAAAAAGGTGACAAAACCCGAACAACCCTGATGAAATTAGCATTTGGCCCACGCTGAAGAAGATATAATCGGCCCACACTACGGTCTCTCACCCTGAATCACAAACTATCCCCTACTTGGAGTCTAAAACCGAACTACCTAGCGCTCATAGTCGATCACTACCCCATTAAGGTTCAAGCAATCCATACCCATGATAACCTTGTTCCCACACAAAGGAATAGGATCTGGATCAATCAGATCCTATTGGTGAATAACTGGAGAGTACAAACTCGATGTGTCACACCCCAAAACCGGAACGGCGGAAACGTTCTGGGGTGGATGACGTCATGTCAAGTATCACAACATATGTAGTATAGTAATCAAAGTACAACAACCATTGCATTAATAGTAATAGTTTTAAATGGTTTACATTACATAGAAACTTCAAAGTAATACAAGTAATAATGTAGATGCATCTTGGTATTAAACGGTCTTCACCAAAAGTGCCTGAGATGTACCTGTCTATTGCTGACCTGAGAATACAAGTTATTTGAAAGCCAGTATCAGCATTTTTACAAATGCTGGTGAGTTCATAAGTATTTAGTGTCATTTTATCCGAATAACTTTATATAAGTAGTAGTTTTAGAGTATACAGTGAATTAGATTCATTTCCAGAAAATCCTATATTTTCTAATTTAAAAGCAGTCTTCTACCAAGACTGGATAGAGTTATGTTGTAAAAAGTAATTTTCCCTTAACACTATCATTATCAAAATATGGTATTGATTTTAAAGAAAGTAGGAGAATATTAGGGAAAATAACATATGCCTCAGCAGTGAAGACTACCGACTAAGGAAAAAGAAATCATAGACTCCAAAAGAGTATATAATGAACGACGCACCAGACTCAGACAATATCAAATGAATGATACGTCTAGTAAGGTCTAAAAATAGTGAATACAGTGTTAATTCCCGTGACCTTAAGGCCATGAATTATAAGGTAACCCCGAGATACTCGTAACCATACTGATAGACACTAGAGAACTTGATGCCCTGCAAGCGTCGGAAATAATGTGACATTTATCACCCCTTGGCTTGGTAGGCCGTGGACTGTAGCTAGTAGTCAGGGTGTGGGGGTGTCAATCCCGTATAGATCTATACACATAATGCCCACTCTCCCTACAGGAGACTCTGGTTACCAACTAGACAACGTAGAAGGCTGTGTCCTGAAGATGCATCTCGTATAGTGAGATCTTATGTAAAGTACTGGACAAATGATAGAGACGCACAACTGAACTGACCGATGTAAACCTATACATCTATGCTTGTATACATAATGTATAACTAATGATCAAATGACCTTCGGACAGATATCCAATCCCACCAGACCACATCTAAACAAAGAAAATGAAATAGGGCGAACTAGCCTTCCTAAGTCCTTTAAACATTATTTATATAACTATACAAGCACAGACATATATTTAACTAAGTAGAAGCATTAACAAAGTAAAAGTATTTCATAAAGTAGAAGCGTTTCTCAAGGTGTAAGTGGTAATAAGGTATAAGCGTTTACGAAGTAGTAGCATTAATAAAGTAGGAGTGGTTCGTGAAGGAGTAGCATTAATAAATTAGGAGTGGTTCGTGAAGTAGTAGCATTAATAAAGTAGGAGTGCTTCGTGAAGTAGTAGCATTAATAAAGTAGGAGTGTTAATAAGTGGAAGCGTATCGTGAAGTAGAAGCGTATCGTGAAGTAGAAGCGTTAATAAGTAGAAGCGTATTATGAAGTAAAAGTGTACCACAAAGTAAAAGCGTTAACAAAGTAGTAGTATTTAACTAAGTAGGAGCATTAACTAAGTATAAGTATAACGAAGTAGTAGTATCTAACAAAGTAGGAGTATAAATACATGGACGAAAACTTTGATGGAAATTTTGGAAAACCCTTACATTTAGGAAAATCACAACCTAGTATTCTATCGTAGAATAAGTTTGAAAACCTTTAAAAATCCTTTCATAAAAAAAATTTTAAATGAAGCTTTGATAAAGCATTATAGGTAAAGAAATTCATTGTTTAAAATATTACTATAACTAAATATGAAATAAATCATACAGCGTGAGAGTTAATTTGAGAAAAGCTTTGAACAAGTAAAGACGTTTTAGAAAACATTTACAGTATCATACTTGGTAAAACAGTTAACAGTGTAATGAATCCTTGTGCATGCGGGTTATCAATCACATGTGATTGATATGATAACTGGCATGTTTAAATTGTATCCCCTCCCCCCCCATAAAATCATGTAAAAACATTTACAAGGTTAATTCAGGGGTATGAACTCACCTGTTGTAAGTGGATCAAACGAAGGTGCCGGTTGGGTGCTTAGTGTCAAGTAAAGACTTGAACACACTTAGTGACCTATTAGCATATGATGACATATGTTTACATACAATTAGTAAATATAATACTAATTAAACATACATACACATCCTAAATTGCGGAAAACACTTTGATTGAGTGCTAAGGGTGTCCCGGGTAACATCTATGGGTATGAATGGCCTAGATAGGGAGTTTACTCTCCAAGAGTAAACTCTTTATAGAGTTCACGGCCCTGAGACCAACTCCCCATGAGTTTATGGCCGTAAACTCATGGTGAGGGTGTTCTAGGGTGCTAAATGGTCTTATCTTACTCATAGAATTAGGCTAGATCCAAATATAATGCATATGAAGGGTTTTAAAGCTTTAAATGGACCATTTGAGGAGTTTACGACCCTAAACAAGGATTTTACGGCCGTAAGCTCCTATATGCATGTTCTTTTGGTGTTTTAAGGACTTAAATGGTAGTAGATAAAGTTCTATGCATTTTTCCAAGTCAAATGAAGGAGTTAGGGCATCATTTGGGCACTTAATGGGAGTTTACAGCCCATGGACCAATTCTAGGGGGGTTCACGGCCGTAAACTCCTATTTCCTTGGTTTCTTTAATGTTTAATGCCTTTACTTCAATGGTGGTTGCTTTTAGACATTTTCCAAGGCCATAGGAGGTGTTTGAGGGCATTTCTAACACTTAAATTTGAGTTTACTCCCCATGAAGAGGAGTTTACGGGCCAAGCATGTTCTTGAGCAGTAAACTCAAGTTTACTCCTCAAAAGTTAAGTTCAAGGTGTTCTAAGTCCGTTCCCATAAGTTATTTAGCCATATCTAAGCCTTAGGGGAAATTTTGAGGGGTTTTGGGGCTTAAAAACCCCCACTTAAGGGTGTTCACGGTCCAAGAGTGTTCTTGGGCCGTAAACACATAATCTTTCCCCTATTTGATGTTTTAAACACGAATTTGCATGTTAACTAAGCTGTACAACAAGTTAGGATAGATTTCTTACTAGTTTGGGGCTCGAAACGGGCGTTTTTGGCTCGAAAACAAGTTGTAGAGAGAGAGTGTAGATAGAGAGTGAAAAGAGTGTAAATGAAGTTTACTCTCCCTTATATATGTGCTTGAGTTGGGGCTCAATCGAAATCTACCCGATAACGCCGCTAAACGGGGCTTTTGGTCGCACCCGATTAAGTGGTCGCATTTCGACTTGGTTGAAACTAGAACTTTTCAAGGGATTAATGAGGGTGTTTCAAATTTGTTTTCAACCCTTACCAAGTCATTATAAAAGTCCCAAATTACTTAACCAATCAAAAAGGTTAACGGACAGTTTAATAAAACGAGGCTTATTAACGGAAGGAGGGATTAAATTTGATGGAGTAAATTTCGGGTTGTCACACGATGAACCCTTGCAACTTGAATGGAACTACCATCAACAATCTCAACATCTAGAGGACAATCCAACTCCCATGGGGATCCAACAAATCTCTTACTAAGAGAAAGGGATACAAATGCTCGGGTAGCCCCCGAATCAAACAATATAAAAGAAGATATACTTTTCATAAGGAGTGATCCTAAAATAAACACATAAATATAAGCAAAAAATTCAATATAAATGACGAGATAAGGAGAAGATACATACCTATCACCACATTGGGAGTTTCACGCGCCTCCTTTGCTGTCAGCTGAAAAGCCCTTCTCTTCGGACAATGGGCCTTCTTGTGGCCCCTTTGTTTGTATTGAAAGCAAACCCTTTTTCTCTTTTAGAAATCATTTTTATAAAATGTTTTTCTTTTAAAAACTTCCAACAAGTCCTTATTTTAGTTCAGACACACCCGAGATTATGCCTGAGTCCCTTAAACCAAGGCACTGATACCAACTTGTAACGTCCAAATATATGGTTCAAAAAAAAATTGTTTTTATAATAGATAAAATAGTATTTTCAAATATCATCCATACATTTCAACAAAACCAATGTATCACGTGTTATCAAAATTAGAGTAAATATCAAATGCGGAATCCCAGTGGTTTGTGCGATGTAGTCAACTCGAGCTCTTCCCCTTAGAACCGGAAGTACCTGATACCCAAACTAAAATCTGTAAGCACAAAGATTAGTGAGTTCCCCAAGATACTACATACCAAACATATAACATAACGACCCCACCCAAAGAGATACGAGCCCCACCCAATAAGATAAGGTCCCCTCTCACACTCAAATTACGAACCCCACCCAATGAGATACAGGCCCCATCCACACTCTTAATATGAACCCCACCCAATAAGATATGGGCCCAGTCCACACTCCCAATACGGGCCCCACCAAATAAGCATACATATACAAACATATAAAAGTATCACACAGAAAACAAGTATATCAACATAATCATCAAGGTCAGCCTTGGTGCCTTAGACCCGTTAAGCCTCAGTGTGGAAAAATTACTTAGAATGCTAAACAATAGTTAAAAATGCCTCAATCCCCCCCCCCCCGCATAGGTCAAAGTTGGTCAAAGACAAAAGTTAAAAGTCAAGTCATCGGTCATTGTTGACCCAAAACATCACGTCGTCCTTAAACACGCCGTGTTTCTACACCAACTACAAAATCAGGGAAAACCTAGCCAACATGTTGTGTTTACCAATAAACACATTATGTTTGACTGAAATCCAATAGCTTAATACATTAAGCTTCCTTCATTATATCTAAGGGCTCTAGATCTCAGATCTTGAGCAAAATGATATCTAGAACGATAAATTTCCAACTTTACCCCTCGGGACGCCGAAAACGGGTCGAAAACCTAAACCCTAGGCTTAATAGAATTAGGGCTTAACCATTAAGAACTTAATCTTCAAAGATATAGCCTCAAAATGTAGATCTAACACCCTAGACTTGAAGACCACATAAAGTTTCCAACTTTATGTTCATGCATCCCAAAGAGAAGCTCTAAAGCTTAAAAAGGGCTTAATAAAGGACTTAATGCATGCATGATACCTAGAACCTTATAAATATTGCACCTTTCAGCCAAAAGAGGCCACACAATGATCAGATCTAATAGGACAACCCATGAAAAAACTTAACTCCTTAGACAACCCAACAATGAGCCAATAATCATAACAAAACCCCATAAGAGAAGATCTAATCAACAACAAAGGAAGCTATGAACTTGATACATCAAAGAGACTACAACAAGTGGTGAGATTTTGGATCTATGGCCTTCCTTCCAAGTTAGGCACCTTCAGACTACAAATCTCCTTCAATTAAGAACAAAAATCCATAAAATCTACTCAAAAATTCAAAATCACCACCAAGAAAGCTCAAAACTCAATTTAGGGTTTTGGGTAACAAAGTTAGGCTAGTAAGGAGGTCGGTCAAGGGGACTTAAGGCATTTAAATTGAGTACAACACCCTAAAAAATAGGGTTTCGATCTAGCTACCAGCACACCGTGTTGAGGCACCTCAACACGCCATGTTGTCATATTAAACTGCCAAAGACATCTCTACACACCATGTTGAGGCTCCAAAACATTATGTCCCACAGAGAAATCAAGAACAACTTGGAAATAATTTCATACCAGGAAATCAAGCATTACATAAGGAATCTCTTTGATCGAGTTTTACTCTAGTTGTTTCCTTTTTGGTCCCAAGCATAGCCTTTGTGAGTAGGTGTGACAACCGTCAATTTTCGGTCAAGTCAAAGTCAACTAAAGTCAACAAATCAAACCGTTCGACTCAAGTTGCCCGTGAGTACTAGAGTTTACATTATGTAAATACTATACAACTCGCTATTCTAATGAGAGATCATAAATCAAAAAGTGCGAACATCTAGATCTCCTTAACCTAAAACTATGGTACGAGGCGAGCCAAATCGATGAAACAATGTTGCATACTCATCGGGAGTGTGTAAGATCCTTAAACAAGGCTTAATAGGGTTTACGGACCTTGCATAGCGAAGCTGGACACTCACAAATGCCACACACGAAACCTCTCTCAATCGTTTTCACTCTATCTCTCTTTATTTAGAATCTCTCCCAAATCTCTCCACGTATGTCAAATCTCTCCCAAATCTCTCTTAGTATGTGAAATCTCTCCCAAAACTCTCTTTGTATGAGAAATCTCTCTAAGTATGTGAAATCTCTCCCAAATCTCTCTAGGTATGTGAAATCTCTCCAAAATCTCTCCACGTATGTCAAATCTCTCCCAAATCTCTCTGAGTATGTGAAATTTCTCCCAAAACTCTCTTTGTATGAGAAATCTCTCTAAGTATGTGAAATGTCTCCCAAATCTCTCTATGTTTGTGAAATCTCACCCAAATCTCTCCACGTATGTCAAATCTCTCCCAAATCTCTCTAAGTATGTGAAATCTCTCCCAAAACTCTCTTTGTATGAGAAATCTCTCCAAGCATGTGAAATCTCTCCCAAATCTCTTTAAAAAGTTCTCGTAAATTTTTGAAGTCATTCGGGTCATTCCGACCTTTATCCGGGTCCAAAACCGCTTAAAACGGGGTTAAAACGAGTAAAATACCCTAAAAGTACCGAAAAACCCTTTATAGGGCCGAAGCCTCTTAGGGCCGAACTCCTTGGACCAAAAGCAGCAAACAACCGAAACCCTAAGCAGTCGAAACCGAGATCTGGAAACCGAAACCAAGAAGGAACCGGAACCGAGACCTGGAGTCAAGACCTGAGAACCGAGACCTGGAGCCGAGAGCTGAGAACCGAGACCTCGAGCCGAGACGTGAGAACCAAGACTGAGTCTCGGTCTTCCTTCCACCTTCGCACTTTCGGTCCTCCATCGCAATCGAGCCTAGCTTTCTGTCCTTCTTCTCTTCTACTCTCGGTCCCTTCCCCTCCTCTCGATCCTTCTCTTCTACTTTCGGTTCCAAGCATCAGAGGATCGAACCTTTGGCAAGACTTCCGATTTTTGACGCTTTTCACCCATTTTCAATATTTTTAACATTTTAAGCTTGTTTTTCGAGATTTTAACCCGGGATTTTCACTCAAACTCGTATTTTAACATAATAAACCCTAAATATTCATAATTTAATCATATTTTCATGAAAATCCTTATTTAAATAATAAAATCTAGTGGGTGAATAATTGAGGTGGAGTGTTGACTTTGTTGTACCTTATGACACAAGCAACCTCTCCCATACCCACTCCATGTCACTATTCACCATCAGCCCATCCCTAGTCACTTCATAAGTTATTTCTCATTATTTCCTGCCATTTCCCACATTCTAAGAGATGGAACATCCATCCTCTCTCCTCACTTCTCTCATTTGCTCTCATTTCACCAAGGATCCAACTCCACTTTTCTCTCAAACTTTCTCTATCAAATTCGAGATTCAAGGTTGATTATCAAGCTTTCTCACACTCTTGGTAAGTATAATTCATCCTCTCTATGATTATTTCACTTCCTTCTACTCCAATCATAGATTGCTTACACAAATTACATCATTTTGCTGTTAGATTTTCAAAAATCTTCAAGGCATCTTCAAGTGTTCTTGAGTTGAACACTTCCCTAATCCAACATTCATCCACTAAAATAACTCAAGGTGAGTTCATAACCCTACATTTTCATGTTTTCTCAAGTTTTTAGGGGGGATGGGGGGATACAAGTTAAAACATCAAGAACATAACTAAACTTTTCTAACAGCCTTCATCAGAAACGTTCAACTCCATTCACGGACTGTTTTGGGCAACTTAAAAATTTTTGTTTTCAAAACTGTACAAGGTGCAAGTAGTTCAAGTTCTTAGCTTTAAAATGACTACTTGCACATCTCCATAAGATTTTTTTACAATTTATGGTGATTTTTACAAAACTGTCTATCATTTCAAACACCAATTCGGACCAGTATGTGATTATGGACTTTTTCACCCAAGTTGGAGGTCATTATAAATCATGATAAAAATTATGCGTAAACTAGACACACTTTTGGAACTCTCAGAATTTATGGATTTACTTTTCAGCTTCGTATGATTTTTCTATGACTTTTCTAAAACAACGCAGAAAGGTTAAATTTAGTTAACACCATATAAATTTCATAACACTTTGTATTATGTTGAGCAAAGCATATAACCATAAGTTCTAAATACTGAATGTGTTTCCTTGTTAGTTTATCATCATAAACTGAAACTTAGTCATTCATGATAAGATTATTCATTCATTTAGAACATGTATATCAAGCTATAATAAGCATAGTTTATAGATTCATAACACTAATGCATTTTCATGAAAGAGTTCTTATATATTACAAACCTTTTGGATAAACTATAATAGGTATAGTTTAAGATTCATCACATAACACACTCTTACAAAAAGGGTACATTCATACAAAAACGTTTTACACTCATGCACACCACACGTAAACTCGTTAACCTAAATTGTGAGACAATCTCTTTCTGTACGTCCGAGTGCGGGATCTAAATTCTTGGTAGTTGTAATCAGAGTCTCCTGGAGGGAGAACGTGATAGTTGTGTATAGATCTATATTGGGTTTGACACCCCAAACCTTGCTGCTAGCTACAGTGGAACCTGCAGGTCTACGGGTGACAAATGTCATTTCAGTTTCGCAACGCCTGAGAAACGTCGTGGCAGGTTCATTCAGTCATAGTATGGTTATAGCGACTCACATAGGGAGATAACAATACATAAAGTTTACGGGAGTTTTATAAAACCTAAAGGAGTTTTATGTCGATTTAAAATCACTTTTATATCAATAAGTACAGATATTACTGTACACTTTTGGTTTTGGTATTTATGACTACACATCATTTGAAACCACTTTTATATCTTTAAGTATGGCCAATACTTGTTATTTCTCGGTCTTGGGATTTAGGGCTACATATTCATAATAATGAAAATATTGGATTTTATGGATACATATTCTAACACTTTACAAGGAAAACGGTTTACTTCTCTAACGAAATCTCTTATGAACTCACCAACCTTTGTGTTGACACTTTTTCAAAATTACTTGTATTCTCAGGAATTCAGTGAAACAGGAAATCAATAACGTTTTGAGGATGGGACGATAATTTGTCAAACAGTTCATTTTGTATCATAATGTAATGTATTTGAATCATGTAAACATATACTTTGGTGCAACTTTTTCAATTATATTTGTGATGATTGTAATTACTTTGAGCACTATTATACTCGTTGTTGTGATACTCTACATGAAGTCCTCCACCCCCGGACGTTTCCGCCATCCTTGGTTTGGGAGTGTGACAATTTGGTATCAGAGCATTATTTATAGTGAACTAAGTATATCGAACCACATAAGATATACAAACTATAAATGCATTGGGACTAAGTTCTCTGATTTAAAGTTTTCAAAACAACTATACTTTTAGAAATAAATAGTTTCTTATTAAAAGTATACATGAATACATACATACTAAGGTCAGCATCATTCTAGAACAAAACTAAAGTAATGATTATTGGATATCATAGGTAAACTCGGGGATGTATGGTCAGTCTTGGGAGTGGCATAGCCTGATCAACTATGCTAGTCCGAGGTGTGATTAGCACATGCCCAAGAATAGTTGTGATATGGCAACAAGTCTAAAAACTTACCAACACTACCACAATGATAACATTAGAATAGAACATGAGTTTAAAATACTATAGGAGTATTTTGTAATATCATAACTTATATGAAAACTAAATAGATCCTTAATAATATGTCTATAGTCCCTAAGTGGATACTTTAAGGTTATATATAACTTAGAAATCATAGACTTAGAATTTGTGGTAATTACCTTACTTCCTTTTACTTGCTTGGATGTGGACCTAGGGTGGGATCACTTGTATGTCATTATAGAAGTAACTAATAAGGATCACCCCCTATAAGTAATTGATTATAGAGTTAGACGCCTAGTAATTATCTCTTCCACTCCTATTCTCGCAAGTACAGCATAGCAAGATCCTACTTACCGGACGACCTACTTTCCTAATCCGAACTCGACGAGTGGTGAATGGTTATGAGAGGAATCAGAAGCGGAACCGGAGGTAATCGATCCTCCATGCATAGCAAGGGTTCCGCGAACCGTTTCAACTATATCGAACTTGTGCCCCGTTGGGCAATCGTGATCGAGGGTTGAATGTTGACAACAATGACAACCACCACCATGTGGAGACCAACGAGGGTGCTATGACCTCAACCACGGGGGACCAACTGACAGAGCCCTCCCGGAGAAGACCCGGCGGATCGCGAACATCGAGGATTAAAACAGGAAGACTACAATCCGAGTTCAGAAAATTGCACACTACTACGGATCCTACCATCTCATGTACCCGTGACTCAGAATTAGACTACTATTCCTGAGACCAACTCTCTTTTTAGGACCTTATCGACGCCCGTGAAGAGGAAAGAGAGTGACAGGGTAGACGCATGACATTCAAAGAAAAGATGATTGCAGCCAAGCATCGGTTGGCAAAGCTACAAGATGCATCGACCTAGCCTCAAGCATCACAAGGGATGGATCATCGTGAGTAGAGTTCATACCGCTCACCAAACCTGGTAGATTAGGTTCATGAGTATGCGTTGGTACTAATCTATTATAGGTAAAAGTACGACACTGCAAATTAAGTGGTCACACTAATCGAGAGATCTAGTTACTATCAAAACCTGTCCATGCACAGATGTGAGGTAGACCTGCATCGAGGTCAAAATTTTCTCTGAAACCATGATTACTAGAGTCATATTAACAAGATGGGCTTAGGATGTACCTAACAGACTCGAAGGTCTATTTAGCCTTAATTATATAACTAAGCATACATCAATAGGTCATGATAAGGACCTAGCTTGGGTCAAGTATAAGGTTTCACTTGGATACAAAACTACTAAAATACATGAGTTTACCATATAAAGAATCTCGTTATAAATTGTTTTCAGAACACCCTCAACAACCGAATTACGTTACAAATCGATATGAGATAAACTTAGTTTAAAAAAAAAAAAAAAAAAAAAAAAACTCGCGACATATAACCATTCTAAAAAATCATTATCGTCTCACCTTTAAACATTTTGTTGAGAAGTTTCTTCTTCATAGACCTATGGAGTGCGAACGTTCAGACATTAATACACCGGGTCCCACCAAAACTCCTCAGCCAAGTGTGTTCGGACAAACATGATTCTAAGATGAGTAAAGCTTAACGCCCATATGAAACCTACTCCTACCTACTGCCATAACTCCATCTCAGGAGCATTAGCGGAAACACTAGGAATAGTACAGTAATTTTCAAAAATTTATATGCATAAATATAAATTGTAAGGATGCACTTAAGATAATCATTTCCACTAACGAAGTCGTTTTTCGTCATGAAACAGAGCTATTTCTTCACCAAGAGTGTAACACCGTAAATTTCAAGACAATTTTTTTCGAATTTTATAAAAACATAATTCACTTAATATTCATAAAACAACCATGTTTGAAATTCAATCCAAGTAATACAAAAATTCCAAGATCTCAAAATCATAAATCCCATGCGTATGTACTGATCAAGCCGGCGCCTTCCCGCGGTCGTCACAAGTACCTGAAACAATAACACCAAACACTGTAAGCACAAAGCTTAGTGAGTTCCCCAAAATACCACATATAACACATATTAGCCACTCGAGGCTATAACTCTGTGGGTCCGTGCACCCAAACTCTGTGAACCCTCAGGTTCTAACTCTGTAAACATGCACAACATAAATCACAAAGAATAATACAGCGCAACACATAACACATATATAGCATACAAGCACTGTATCACATAACTCTAGTTACCTACTCAAGGTAAAGTATAGTGAGAAGACTCACCTCGCGTATCTCGGTAATTCGCAAGTCCCTGAAATCACTCGTGCTCGATCTCCCGATCTATAGTCCTCCTATAACATAATACATCTCTAAATAACACTTCACAACTAAGGTTGACTATCCCTTAACAAGTCAACATAGGTTAACACTGGTCAATGGTCAACAGTCAACTTTGACCGGACTCGGCGAGTGCACTATAGCGACTCGGCGAGTCTATGTGCATACACTGATTTCCCTGGGATCCTCACTTGACACGACGAGTATTCTCCTAGCTCGACGAGTTCCACCTGGCATGAGTTGTGGGGCCTCCACTACTCAACTCGCTGAGTCTCAAGAACAAATCGGCGAGTCCCAGCTTGACTCAGTCCACCTGTCAACCCACTCTGACTTTCCCTGGCTCACTGAGTCAATCCTTTAACTCGGCAAGACCACACGCTGAGTGGTGCTGGGCAATCTTCATGCTACTCGCCGAGTCTGTTCTTCGGACTCGGCGAGCCCATGCCATGGAACAACTCAAACTCACTCCTGAGGTCAGATTTGTTCCATACATTCATAGATCTGGCCTCCCCAAGCATGATAATCACGTAAAGTCCAAACCTTGGGGCTCAAACAACAATTATTTGCTCATAAATGATGTTTTAGCCCCATATCTCATAAATCTAGGCCAATACCCTCATGAACACTCATAAAGCTTAAGGAATACAACTCTTCTAGACCTCTATGGATCTTATCTCAAGCATTATCATGATTAGGGATGAAATGGACATCAAATCTAGCCAACAAAGGGGTCAAGAAACCCTAAACCCCCATGTTCATCATAAAAACGTAAAAGGAAGCCAAGATATACCTCCAAGATGATGCTCTGAGCTCCAAAATCGCAGAATGTCCACTTCCCTTGCCTTTTCTTAGCTAGAATCTCCTTTGCCTTGCCAAACCAAGCTCCAAAGGTCAATAATGGCCTCTTTTCTCTCTCAAAACGCTCAAATCTCTTTAGTGTTTCTCTCTAGGGATTGGTGGCCGCAAATGATGGCCATAAGACCCTTTAAATAGGTCTCAAATCCTGGGAATTAGGGTTTCATTACACAGCGTGGACTCGCCAAGTCCAGACGCGAACCCGTGTCCAAAATCGCGATCCTACTCGGCGAGTTTGAGCTCCAACTCGCCGAATCCACTCACAATTCTCCAAAAATACACCAATAAATACCTGGAAATTCCGGGCTATTACAAAGAGGCAACCAACCAACTAGCAAGATGCCAACACTGCAGATAGACGCTGCTACTTTTCAGGCTGCAGTCACGGCAGCCATGACAGCTGTCATGGCGCAATTCAATGCTAACAACGTAAGTAGAAGTGGAAGCAGTACTAACAATACAAATTGTCGTAACAATCAGGAACACCAACGTGTGTCTACCAACGAAAATACCTCAGGCCACAAACCTACGAAAAAGAAGAGAAAGTTTTGGAACATGAAAGAGCGCCACCAATCTCAAAGATCCACTAAAAGACAACAACCTATGGCCACCCCTACCATTACAACAGTAGTCACGACACATGCCTCGACACGAGCCATAGGGTCTGCCACCCAAACGCCGGCCATACCATATGAGGGATCACTCCCAATGTGCAACCAATGTGGCTTTCATCACTATGGGGCTTGCCGGGAGATGCACTGTAAAAACTGCAACAGGAAAGGGCATACCGTCTGTTTCTGTAAGGCCCCGACCCAACACCTCCCTTCAATCACCTGCACCAAGGTAGACCCAGTATGCTACCTATGCGGTGAAACGGGACACTACAAGAGAGAATGTCCAACTGAGAAGAATGACGAAGGAGCTAGAGGAGTGTGATGAACACACCAACTGGAGCAGCAAGGGAACCATGTTAAGACTTTTGTAATGTTTCCAACGACAAAAAAGTTTAAGTACTATATGTTTGTAATGAATTTGGTATGCTTGCTAAAGTCACCGTCTTTCTAAAAAGTAGTTAAAATACTATCTCTCATACAAATCAAACCAAAGACATTCATACATGACCTTAGGATCATTACCTGTAAGATGTGATGACTTCGTACATACATCGGGGTTAATTATAATCAAAATACTAAAGAATTGAAATAAATAATTCCATCCTGACTCCTATTCCATGTCTAGTGGTAGGAATTGAGTGGGGCCACCCACTCGACGATTTCACCCACATCAACTTATATACGACGTTCATATACAACTCGATCGTAGGGAGACCTGTCAGGGATCATGATATCAAGTATCATTACTGGCTATCAAAACACACCCACTACCAGTGCTAGACACGGTGGTATAAATCATCTACAATAATAATAACATCAAACAAAACGGAACACACGGAAAAGAAACACAAGATACTCTATCACTCTAGTGATCTCTTCTTACGAATACAGCTTAACACATGTTATCTAAAAAGATATTGTTTTCATCATCCAATTTTGATTGATATAGCCCTCATCTTCCCGATTTAATGACTACAAAAGGACCCTTTCCCAACCCCCCCTCCCCGAATATCGAAACCTCATTCTCTCATAAACATCCAACACGAACCTCTGGGTCATCTCTCACTATGAAACTCCAAAACACGCACCAGAGGAGTGTTATACTTCCCAAAGCCTTATCACAAGTATTTAGAGGAGACCTTTCGGGAATGTCATGCATACAACAGACAAGGTTCAAGCGCGGAAGCTTGGGACGGATACAACTAGGTGCGAGTCCTACCATGAACTTTGGGCCAAGGTTGCCCAAGAGGACGAGTGAATGTCCTACCATCCGAAAAGGCCTAGTTGCGTAAACCAAACCCACATGTTTCCTACCGAGCTACAAGAACTATCAAGTCAAACCTGTCGAACTACTCAACTATGAAATTGAAGAACCTAGCTTCTCACCCTGGAAAGCTCTGGTCTTATTCTTTAAATAGAAAGGCAAATTGCTCGTAATTCCATCGACTTCAGAGGCCCCGACAATATCTCCAGTAGAAACCTTTACTATCTACCTCACATAGATGAATAGGCCGACCAACCGCAAGGAACGAGGTACCCTTTAGGAATTGGACCTGAGATCTGAATATCACCAGTTGCGAGTATTGAAGAAGGATGTCCGAGGACAATCCTCCAATTTCGATGCGGACGCTGTAACAACCCGTTATTTCAAGTCAGTAAAAATCGAGTCCTGTAACCTCTTTGAGAAAGGAAATAGAATATCATCGAAAAATGAAGTATTCAAAAACTCTATTTGGAGTACACTATTTGGTAGTTATTATCTTAAGGTTTCCAAACATATAAATAACACAAAAATCCGAGTTATAACGAAGAAGTTATGCTCATTCTAAGTTTTCCGACAAAAACCAGCAATGCGAAGTTGCGTAAAAACGCAAAGTTTCAATAAAACACTTTCCGACCTTAGGTGTCTAAATGAAAGTCGTAGATATCGTTAAACTACAAACATGCATAAAAAGAACACTCAAATCGGACATCGTATGAATAAGTTATGAATTTTTAAAGTTTGATAATTAATTTATATATATTTTTTTATAAAACTTCGGTATTATCCGAAGGGGAGTCAGCGTCCTCATCCGAGGTACGCGCTGCGTACTCCTGTACGCCCCGCGTACCCGAGGAACTTGGCCTCAAACCGTCCACGTCGCCCTATGCGAGGCACCCGACCCGACCCGTCCCATCCGACCCGATTGCCTGAGCCGTCCCATCCGAGGCCAAGGCAGTCGAGGCTTCGGTCACGCATGACGTACGCGTACGCGCTGCGTACGAGCGTACGCCCCGCGTACGTGGCCTCTCAGGCCCCCCTATAAATAGCATGCGATGGTTCCCAGGAAAATGGCCCATTCTCTCTCCTTTTTCTTGCGTTTTACCTCGTTTTCTGTGCTCGCACTACCCCGAAGCCCTAGTCATTTTGTGCAAGTCCCGAAGGTCGATTTTTCTCCCGAGGAATCCCGAGATTTCCGAGGAAAATCCATTTCCCGAGACGAAACTCTGCCCGGTTTTCCATCTTGCTATCTTCATACTTTCAAGTGAGTTCATACCCCTTTCAAACACACTTTAAATACATTTTAAATGCTTTTATACTCTTTTAGGGGGGGGGGGGGGAATACAAGTAAACATACGGTTATTATCGTGTATTTTATAAAGTTTCACTGCACTTGTTTTATCGAATAAATCACTTGGAACTCATTACTATTATGGAAAACTCTTGTCATACTTTGCGTGCATCAGACATTATACAAAGTATATAATGATTTCAAAGTAACTTTCGTTGTTAAGTCGTTTTATACATTCTAAAAACTTATGATTTTGCTTTGTCAAACATTGTGAAAAAGGGATAAACTTTGCATAGAAAATTATCACTTTAATACGGGCTTAATTGAGAATCCATGAGACGTGTATATCTTCAAACGTTACTTTTCTTTATTAGAAAGTAATGCTGCAAGTCCTCTCTATAACCAGAGTCTTCCGTTCGGAGAACGTGTCAAATGTGTATAGATCTATACGGGAAGTCATGATCCCGCGCCCTGACTGTTAGCTACAGTCCGTCTTTTGGGGTGACAGTTGTCATAACGCTGCGACGCCTGAAGAACGTCGTTACAGGCATATTATGTTTAGTATGGTTATAAAACTCATCGGATATACAATTATTATGGTATTATGCTTTTATGAACGAGTAGCTATTAAAACTATTCTTCATCTAATAAATGTGATCTTCGTATAGTTTTACTATATAAAACTATGATACAACTTTTGAGAACGTCGGTTTCTTGCGATTTTCGGTCTTAGAGACTGCCAATTATATTAGGAAAATAAGGGTTTCTCCTGCATACAAACCAAACAACTAATAGGAAAATAAGGGATTTTCCTGGTGCAATTATTTACAACTTATAACACGAACATTTATATGCATTTCATACTTTTATAAGAAAATAAGGGTTTTCTTGGAAAACACAACAATTCGTATCTCAACCATTAGGGAAAATATGGGATTTTCTGGATCTAATACATTCACTTTCAACACAACAAATCACAACTCTTTACATTTGAAATGCTGCGTTTTCTGGAAAATATACACCCATTTTGGAATGGCATCCAATTTTTCTAAACTACTTATGAACTCACCAACTTAATTGTTGACACTTTTTCTTTGAAATAACTTGTATTCTCAGGGAACCGCTAAGCAGGTTTGGGAATCAACTTTTGGGATTAATGCGCTGGCATTAATTACTTCTTTTGGATGATGTTTATGTATTTATCTTTTGAACATGTAATGAATACAATTATGTAAACATCTTGGAAACTTTAATATATATGGTGGTGTGTACTTTCCTTTCTATGAACTGTTATGATACTGAATATGACGTCCTCCGCCCCCGAACGTTTCCGCCGTTCTGGTTTGGGGGTGTGACTGATTGGTATCAGAGCTTTGTTTATAGGGAATTAAGTATATCAAAACCATTCCTTTTTTATATACAACTATAAACTCAACTGGGCAAAAACACTTTGAGAAAAATTCATACTTTTGAAAGTAAACCTAATTAGTTTTAAGGTAAGCATGCACTCATTTTTATACTAATAACAGTTTCATAGTAAATAACTTTAGAAGTATTATAAATAAGTTGTGCAGCACAGGTACGCCTTGGGACATGTAATCGGAACTGGGAAGAATATAGCCTGATCAACTATATTTGTCCAAGAGCCGACTAACGTATGCCAAGGAGTGTGTGTAATGGACAACAAATTTAAAACTCACCAAAAGCAAATCACTAAAGAATATTGAGGGAGTATTCGAGTGCCGTCAACCATTAAACTTAAGGGTAAGTTTCATGTGCTCTAGCTTATAGTAAACTTTTAACTCTACGCTCGTACAGTCTAAATGGCGGGATTCCATCACTCCAATGACCCCTACTACCCCAACCAAGGTAATGGAGGGTGGATTGAAGAAGATCCTGAAGAAGACGAAGAGCCTATAGAGTTGGAGGGAGGGGATGACTCTGGCACGGATTCGGAGCCAGAAATTATAAATCCACCAATCCTACAATCTCCCGTCCACGTGAGGAATTTCCAAGGACCCACTCCAGTGTGGGGAAGTCACTTCCATCATTGGAGCCAACAACAAAGCTTACGCCCTCCTTACGGCATGTGCCGAGACTTCTATGATGTGAGAGGCGGGGGATCAGCCGACCGCGCACTTCCGGTCATGGTTGGCAAACTCGCCAACCAGTGCTATCAATCCGGAGTGCAAGCCAACCAAATCCGAGAGGTCAATGTGGAAGTACAAATCCACACGGCTGATATCAACCGCCTAGAGTTGTTGTAGAACGACATCCACATTCGCGCCGAAGCGTTTCAAGCACAAGCAAATGCGGCCTTTGCAGAATTAAGAGAACAACAAGCTGCGTTTGATAGACGCCTTATGGAGTCGAAGCAGTCCGACACGGAGTCGAGCTCCAAACGCAAAGCGCATCGCAAGTAGTACTTGCCCAACTCTCAAATTTTGTTATAAATTAGGACTTCGGATAAAAGTATTATTTTCTTTAAATTGTTCTGTAATTGGAGGCCTTTAGAAAGGCCAAGAAATTTTGTCTAGACCCCGCTGTAACACAACTATATGTTTAATATATATAAGGGTATACCCCTTTTCTTGTTGTTGTTAATCATGCGCAAATCGTTCGATTCATTGGTACAACTATTCAAACTTTACTTTCAAGCTCAAAACATTGTGTCAGTCAAACCCAACTTCTTAGAACTATTAGAAGTTAACTCAATATCATTCAACTCTGAACTGCCAAAACTTATAAATTTTTCCATATTTTTTTCTTTTGGTAGCATGATGCCTCCCCGTCCAAACCTAAGGCCCAGGCCGGGCACGGTACCACCACCACCTCCACCACCAGCTTATGATCCAGCCATGGTCCAGGCTGCTATCACAGCAGTAGTAACTGCAGCCCTCTCGCAAATAAACTCTCACGGAAATGAAGGGGCGGGAAGCAGCACGAATCATCCAAATCATGGCACTAGTCATGGTCAAGGAAGAGAATGTACTTACAAGGAGTTCTCTAACGCTAAGCCAAAAACTTTTAATGGAACTGGGGGAGTCATTGCACTAATGCAATGGTTCGAGAAGACTGAAACGGTCTTCGAGATCTGCTCATGCCTAGAAGCAAGCAAAGTCAAGTTCGCTGCTTGCACTTTCGTGGATCGAGCCCTCACTTGGTGGAAAAGCCATGTGAATTCAGTGACGCTCACTGTCGCCAACGCCATGAGTTGGGACGATCTAAAGGTTCTACTACTGGAAGAATACTGCCCAAGGGGCGAAGTGCAAAAGCTGGAGCAGGAGCTCTGGAATCTGAAAATGACTGGGTCTGACCTAGTCACCTACACAGCTAGGTTCAACGACCTCGCTGCACTGTGCCCTACCATGGTCAACCCAGAATCAAAGAAGGTTGAAAGGTACATTTGGGGGTTGTCACCCCAGATTCAAGGGAATGTCCTAGCTTCCGGCCCTATTACCTACAACAGCGCTAAACGCCTGGCTCAGCGACTCATCTACCACGGAGTAAAACCCAGTATCATTTCAACAACCGCAAATCCACCTAGGGAGGCTCAGGGCCAGAGTAGGCCTTGGAACAAAAGGAGGGGACAAACTCTCCAGGAAAACCCCAAGAAACAACAAGTAATAGGGACCCACACTTTGACTGTACCTGTGAACCCTGCCCCCACAAGCTCATATAATGGGAAAGTTCCTAAATGCAACCGATGCAGCTTCCACCACCACGGTCCTTGCCCTGATCTTCAATGCACCAAGTGTAATAAGAAGGGACATACAGCCCGCTATTGCAAAGGGCCAACCCAACCATCCGTCCCCACTACTAATTTCGGGGTAAGCCGCGCCTACTTTGAGTGCGGAGACACGGGGCACTACCGCAGGGACTGCCCAAAGGCAAACAACCGGAATACCGGCGGAAGGGGGCGAGTTTTCGCAATGGGACAAGATGAAGCCATTGCGGACCCTACTGTTGTTACGGGTACGTTTCTTCTCGATAACTCGTATGCATGCATTTTTTTGATAGTAGAGCGGAAAGGAGTTTTGTGAGTCACAACTTTAAAGGCCTGGTAAAATCAATACCACAATCATTAAGTGAACCATTCATAGTAGAAATGGCCAACGGGAAAACCGAAGTCACTAAGGAGATATACTTAAACTGCACCCTAACTTTAAACGATAATCCCTTTTCAATCAACCTCATGCCAGTCTCGATTAGGAGTTTCGATGTCATCATTGGCATGGATTGGCTGAGTTCTCATCATGCGGATATTCTATGTTACGATAAGGCCATTCACCTTAATCTGCCAACCAGCAAAACTTTCATTGTCTTGGGCGACAAACCAAGTACCACTCTTCGTATCATCTCAAGTATCCAAGCTCGGAAATGCCTACGCAAGGAGTGTCACGCATTCTTGGCACATGTTGTAGATGTGAAACGCGAAGTCCAAGACATCAAGAGTGTGCCCGACGTACGCGATTTTCCCGACGTTTTTCCCGAGGACCTTCCGGGAATACCACCCGCGAGACAAGTTGAGTTCCGAATCGATCTAGTTCCCGGAGCTACCCATGTAGCCAAAGCACCCTATCGATTAGCCCCGGCAGAGATGCAAGAGCTATCCAGCCAACTGAATGAACTACTTGGAAAAGGATTCATCAGGCCGAGCTTCTCGCCATGGGGAGCACCCGTACTGTTCGTGAAAAAGAAGGATGGATCATTCAGAATGTGCATTGACTACCGAGAACTCAACAAAATTACCATCAAGAACCGATTCCCCCTACCCCGAATCGATGAATTATTCGACCAACTCCAAGGAGCCAACTACTTCTCCAAGATCGATCTGAGGTCGGGATATCACCAGCTGCGAGTCCTGGAGAGTGATATTCCCAAGACGGCCTTCCGAACACGATACGGACATTACGAGTTCGTAGTGATGCCGTTCGAACTAACCAATGCCCCGGCCGTGTTCATGGATCTAATGAATCGGGTATGTCGTCCATTCTTGGATAAATTCGTGATAGTATTCATAGACGACATACTCATTTATTCAAAGGATAAAGAAGATCATGGTCAACATCTGAGGCAAGTTTTAGAGACGTTACGGACTGAGAGACTATATGCAAAATTCTCAAAATGTGAATTTTGGATTAGAAAGGTGGACTTCCTCGGTCACGTGGTCAGCAAGGAAGGAATCCACGTGGATCCATCAAAAATAAAGGCTATCAAAAACTGGTATGCGCCAACTACACCAACAGAAATTCGCCAATTTCTAGGTCTTGCTGGTTATTACCGAAGGTTCATCCAGAATTTCTCCAGCATCGCAAAGCCTCTTACGGCCTTAACCCAGAAAGGTGTGACCTATAATTGGGGAGAAAAGCAAGATGCTGCATTTCAGACTTTGAAACAGGCCCTTTGCAGTGCGCCCATCCTTTCTCTCCCAGAAGGGACTGAAGATTTTGTGGTGTATTGCGATGCTTCGAAGCAAGGGATGGGTTGTATACTAATACAGAGGGGAAAGGTTATTGCATATGCCTCACGACAACTGAAAACGCATGAGGTTAATTACACCACTCATGATTTAGAACTTGGGGCGGTGGTCTTCGCTCTTAAAATCAGGAGACACTACCTATATGGTACCAAATGCACTATCTTTACAGACCACAAGGGCCTACAACACATATTCGACCAGAAGGAGTTGAACATGAGACAGCGACGTTGGGTCGAATTGCTCAATGACTACGAATGTGAGATTCGCTATCATCCAGGAAAGGCTAACGTTGTGGCAGATGCCCTTAGTCGTAAGGAGTACTCTGGCCGAAGAGTGAAGTCATTAGCCATGTCAATCCATTCGCACCTGTCGACACAAGTCAAGGAAGCTCAAATAGAGGCCCTGAAACCCGAAAACATGACAGGTGAGACCCTTAGGGGAATGGACAAGAATTTAGAAATCAAGAGTGACGGAGCACGCTACCTCATGAACCGAATATGGACACCCAAGTTTGGTGGACTTAGAGAGGTAGTTATGAGCGAGGCACACAAGACTCCATACTCCGTACACCCCGGGTCAAACAAGATGTATCAAGATCTCAAACAACTCTACTGGTGGCCAAACATGAAAGCAGAGATCACTACATATGTGAGCAGGTGTTTGACTTGCGCCAAGATCAAAATAGAACACCAGAAACCCTCAGGACTACTCCAACAACCTGAAATTCCTGAGTGGAAATGGGAGTAGATTTCCATGGACTTTATAACGAAACTGCCCAAAACTCAGGGTGGCCAAGATACTATTTGGGTAATCGTCGATAGATTAACCAAGTCCGCTCATTTCCTACCGATCAAGGAAACTGATAAAATGGAAAAGCTATCAAGAATCTACATCCGAGAGATCGTACGACTTCATGGAGTGCCAATGTCTATCATCTCGGATAGAGACAGCAAATTCATGTCTAGATTCTGGCAATCATTACAAAAATCTATGGGAACAAGATTGGACATGAGTACTGCCTATCACCCCCAAACTGACAGACAGAGCGAAAGAACGATCCAAACCTTGGAAGACATGTTGCGAGCATGTGTAATCAACTTTGGTAAAGCATGGGATGTTCACTTACCTTTGGTTGAGTTCTCTTATAACAATAGTTATCATACTAGTATCAATACTGCTCCATTTGAAGCCCTTTACGGCCGTAAGTGCAGATCACCTCTGTGCTGGACGGAAGTGGGCGACACACAACTAGCAAAAGGTCTAGTCCCTGATAGCACCCTCACTGGTCTAGAGATCATCAGGGAAACTACTGAAAAGATCGTGCAAATACGAGAATGACTGAAATCCTCGTGGGATAGGCAAAAGAGCTATACCGACAAAAGACGTAAACCCTTGGAATTTCAGATTAGCGATCAGGTACTACTGAAGGTCTCACCCTGGAAGGGAATGATACGCTTTGGAAAGCATGGGAAGCTAAATCCTAGGTACATTGGACCCTTCGAAATCATTTCAAGGATTGGTCCGGTAGCCTACAAACTCCGACTTCCAATTGAGCTTAACAAAGTACATCCAATATTCCACGTATCAAACCTGAAGAAGTGTCTGTCCGACGAAACACTTGTAATTCCACTCGATGAGATCGAATTAAATGAAAATCTTAACTTTGTGGAAGAACCCGTCGAGATCATGGATAGGGAAGTTAAACGAACTAAACAGAGTCGCATTCCAATAGTAAAGGTCCGATGGAATGCTAAGAGGGGACCTGAGTTCACGTGGGAACAAGAAGATCAAATGCAACAGAAGTATCCACATCTCTTCCCCAGCCCTTAAGACTTTTCTTTTGTATTAAAATTTCGGGACGAAATTCCCTCTAACGGGGGGATGATGTAACAACCCGTTATTTCAAGTCAGTAAAAATCGAGTCCTGTAACCTCTTTGAGAAAGGAAATAGAATATCGTCAAAAAATGAAGTATTCAAAAACTCTATTTGGAGTACACTATGTGGTAGTTATCGTCTTAAGGTTTCCAAACATATAAATAACACAAAAATCCGAGTTATAACGAAGAAGTTATGCTCATTCTAAGTTTTCCGACAAAAACCAGCAATGCGAAGTTGCGTAAAAACGCAAAGTTTCAATAAAACACTTTCCGACCTTAGGTGTCTAAATGAAAGTCGTAGATATCGTTAAACTACAAACATGCATAAAAAGAACGCTCAAATCGGACATCGTATGAATAAGTTATGAATTTTTAAAGTTTGATAATTAATTTATATATATATATATATATATATATTTTTACAAAACTTCGGTATTATCCGAAGGGGAGTTAGCGTCCTCATCCGAGGTACGCGCTGCGTACTCCTGTACGCCCCGCGTACCCGAGGAACTTGGCCTCAAACCGTCCACGTCGCCCAATGCGAGGCACCCAACCCGACCCGTCCCATCCGACCCGACTGCCTGAGCCGTCCCATCCGAGGCCGAGGCAGTCGAGGCTTCGGTCACGCATGACGTACGCGTACGTCCCGCGTACGTGGCCTCTCAGGCCCCCCTATAAATAGCATGCGAGGGTTCCCGGGAAAATGGCCCATTCTCTATCCTTTTTCTTGCGTTTTACCTCGTTTTCCGTGCTAGCACTACCCCGAAGTCCTAGTCATTTTGTGCAAGTCCCGAAGGTCGATTTTTCTCCCGAGGAATCCCGAGATTTCCGAGGAAAATCCATTTCCCGAGACGAAACTCTGCCCGCTTTTCCATCTTGCTATCTTCAAACATTCAAGTGAGTTCATACCCCTTTCAAACACACTTTAAATACATTTTAAATGCTTTTATACTCTTTTAGGGTGGGGGGAATACAAGTAAACATATGGTTATTATCGTGTATTTTATAAAGTTTCACTTCACTTGTTTTATCGAATAAATCACTTGGAACTCATTACTATTATGGAAAACTCTTGTCATACTTTGCGTGCATCAAACATTATACAAAGTATATAATGATTTCAATGTAACTTTCGTTGTTAAGTCGTTTTATACATTCTAAAAACTTATGATTTTGCTTTGTCAAACATTGTGAAAAAGGGATAAACTTTGCATAGAAAACTATCACTTTAATACGGGCTTAATTGAGAATCCATGAGACGTGTATATCTTCAAACGTTACTTTTCTTTATTACAAAGTAATGCTGCAAGTCCTGTCTATAACCAGAGTCTCCCGTTCGGAGAACGTGTCAAATGTGTATAGATCTATACGGGAAGTCATGATCCCGCGCCCTGACTGTTAGCTACAGTCCGTCTTTTGGGGTGACAGTTGTCATAACGCTGCGACACCTGAAGAACGTTGTTACAGGCATATTATGTTTAGTATGGTTATAAAACTCATCGGATATACAATTATTATGGTATTATGCTTTTATGAACGAGTAGCTATTAAAACTATTCTTCATCTAATAAATGCGATCTTCGTATAGTTTTACTATATAAAACTATGACACAACTTTTGAGAACGTCGGTTTCTTGCGATTTTCGGTCTTAGAGACTGCCAATTATATTAGGAAAATAAGGGTTTCTCCTGCATACAAACCAAACAACTAATAGGAAAATAAGGGATTTTCCTGGTGCAATTATTTACAACTTATAACACGAACATTTAAATGCATTTCATACTTTTATAAGAAAATAAGGGTTTTCTTGGAAAACACAGCAACTCGTATCTCAACCATTAGGGAAAATATGGGATTTTCTGGATCTAATACATTCACTTTCAACACAACAAATCACAACTCTTTACATTTGAAATGCTGCGTTTTCTGGAAAATATACACCCATTTTGGAATGGCATCCAATTTTTCTAAACTACTTATGAACTCACCAACTTAATTGTTGACACTTTTTCTTTGAAATAACTTGTATTCTCAGGGAACCGCTAAGCAGGTTTGGGAATCAACTTTTGGGATTAACGCGCTGGCGTTAATTACTTCTTTTGGATGATGTTTATGTATTTATCTTTTGAACATGTAATGAATACAATTATGTAAACATCTTGGAAACTTTAATATATATGGTGGTGTGTACTTTCCTTTCTATGAACTGTTATGATACTGAATATGACGTCCTCCACCCCCGAACGTTTCTGCCGTTCTGGTTTGGGGGTGTGACAAACGCTGCAAGTTCGTAGTGATACCCCTCGGATAGGACCAACCCACTCGTAGAATTCATGAACGTAATAAATAGGATATGCCATTCTTACTAGGATCAGTTCGTCATTATCATTATAAATGACTTGCTTATCTACCCTCATAGTAAAAAGGAAACCAAGGAGAGAAGCTACAACAAACCACAGAAGCAATCCGATCAGAGAAGCATTACCCGAAGTTCTCTAGATACGAGTTTTGGAATTGAGGAGTCCAATTCCTAAGACACATCATTATCAAGGTGGAAATTCTTAAGGACCCTTTCAATTGATCAAAACCATTGAGAAACAGTCAGCAACAAATGCGTTAGCAGGAATATGCCAAAATTATGGGTCTCGCTAACCTACCATCATAGTTCCTTTAGAACTTCTCATAAATTACGGAACCCCCTTAGGACTTTGACCCTGAAGGGAGCAACCCTTGACTGGGAAGAGAAGCAAGAGGCAGAAACCTTTAGAAATCCAGAATAAGAAACCAAATTCCTCTGGAAGCCTCCCTCTGGGAAGGCCTAATACGCTTCAGAAAGCATGGAAAGCCAATACCCCAGATAATTATGCCTTTCGAGATTCTTGTCAGAATCAGCACTATAACTCGCTACTTCAATCTACTCCCGTTAGCTGGGTAAAGTACATTCTACTCGACATGTCCTGAACTTACAAAAGTATCTATACGACGAGACTCTTGTAATTCCGCTCGACGAGATCGACTTCCACAAGAGCCTCACCTTCGTGGAAGAACCATAGTGACCATGGATCGAGAGGTCAAGCGGACGAAACAATGCCGCTTCCAATTATTGAAAGTTCACTGGAATACTAACCAAGGACCTGGAGTCACTTGGGAGCGCGAGAATAAATCGATTAGGAAGTATCCCCACTTCTTGGCTCGATTATTCGTGCCTACTCCTTGCCTAAATTCAAATTTCGGGAAGAAATTCCTTCTAAATGGGGGATGATATGACAACCGTCAATTTTCGGTCAAGTCAAAGTCAACTAATGTCAACAAATCAAACCGTTCGACTCAATTTTCCCATGAGTACTAGAGTTTACATTATCTAAATACTATACAACTCGCTATTCTAATGAGAGATCTTAAATCAAAAAGTGTGAACATCTAGATCTCCTAAACCTAAAACTGTGATACGCGACGAGCCAAACCGATGAAACAATGTTGCATACCCATCGGGAGTGTGTAAGATCCTTAAACAAGGCTTAACAGGGTTTCCGGACCTTGCATAGTGAAGCCGGACACTCACAAATGCCACACACGAAACCTCTCTAAATCGTTTTCACTCTATCTCTCTCTCTCTATTTAGAATCTCTCCCAAATCTCTCCATGTATGTCAAATCTCTCCCAAATCTCTGTAAGTATGTGAAATCTCTCCCAAAACTCTCTTTGTATGAGAAATCTCTCAAAGTATGTGAAATCCCTCCCAAATATCTCTAAGTATGTAAAATCTCTCCCAAATCTCTCCATATATGTCAAATCTCTCACAAATCTCTCTAAGTATGTGAAATCTCTCCCAAAACTCTCTTTATATGAGAAATCTCTCTAAGTATGTGAAATCTCTCCCAAATCCCTCTAAGTATGTGAAAACTCTCCCAAATCTCTCCACGTATGTCAAATCTCTCCCAAATCTCTCTAAGTATGTGAAATCTCTCCCAAAACTCTCTTTGTATGAGAAATCTCTCCAAGCATGTGAAATCTCTCCCAAATCTCTCTCAAAAGTTCTTGTACCTTTTTGAAGTCATTCGGGTCATTCCGACCTTTAACCGGGTCAAAAACCGCTTAAAACGGGGTTAAAACGAGTAAAATACCCTAAAAGAACTGAAAAACCCTTTATAGGGCAGAAGCCTCTTAGGGCCGAACTCGTTGGACCGAAAGCAGCAAACAATCGAAACCCTAAGCATCCAAAACTGAGATTTGGAAACCGAAACCAAGAAGGAACTGGAACCGAGACGTGGAGTCGAGACCTGAGAACCGAGACCTGGAGCCGAGAGCTGAGAACCGAGACCTCGAGCCGAGACCTGAGAACCGAGACCGAGTCTCGGTCTTCCTTCCGCCTTAGCACTTTCGGTCCTCCATCGCAACCGAGCCTTGCTTTCTGTCCTTCTTCTCTTCTACTCTCGGTCCCTTCCCCTCCTCTCGGTCCTTCTCTTCTACTTTCGGTTCCAAGCATCAGAGGACCGAACCTTTGGCCAGACTTCGGATTTTTGACGCTTTTCACCCATTTTCAATATTTTTAACATTTTCAGCTTGTTTTTCGAGATTTTAACCCGGGATTTTCACTCAAACTCATGTTTTAACATAATAAACCCTAAATATTCATAATTTAATCATATTTTCATGAAAATCCTTATTTAAATAATAAAATCTAGTGGGTGAATAATTGAGGTGGAGTGTTGACTTTGTTGTACCTTATGACACAAGCAACCTCTCCCATACCCACTCCATGTCACTATTCACCATCAGCCCATCCCTAGTCACTTCATAAGTCCTTTCTCATTATTTGCAGCCATTTCCCACATTCTAAGAGATGGAACATCCATCCTCTCTCCTCACTTCTCTCATTTGCTCTCATTTCACCAAGGATCCAACTCCACTTTTCTCTCAAACTTTCTCTATCAAATTCGAGATTCAAGGTTGATTATCAAGCTTTCTCACACTCTTGGTAAGTATAATTCATCCTCTCTATGATTATTTCACTTCCTTCTACTCCAATCATAGATTGCTTACACAAATTACATCATTTTGGTGTTAGATTCTCGAAAATCTTCAAGGCATCTTCAAGTGTTCTTGAGTTGAACACTTACCTAATCCAACATTCGTCCACTAAAATCACTCAAGGTGAGTTCATAACCCTACATTTTCATGTTTTCTCAAGTTTTTAGGGGGGGGGGATACAAGTTAAAACACCAAGAACATAACTAAACTTTTCTAACAGCCTTCATCAGAAACGTTCAACTTCATTCACGGACTGTTTTGGGCAACATAAACATTTTTGTTTTCAAAACTGTACAAGGTGCAAGTAGTTCAAGTTCTTAGCTTTAAAATGACTACTTGCACATCTCCATACGATTTTTCTACAATTTATGGTGATATTTACAAAACTGCCTATCATTTCAAACACCAATCCGGACCAGTCTGTGATTATGGAATTTTTCACCCAAGTTGGAGGTCATTACTATTGGGTTTTGAGCAATCTAACACTTCCTAAGTGTGCATGCAACCCTAATAAACCTTGGATCTATGTTTTTCTAAATACATGCAAAATAATAATTTTCCAAGGTTTATAATCTATCTAACATGGCATGAGGAACATTTCAACATAAAAGAGTTAGAAGAGATTACATACCTTTTGGTGAGTTTGGTTCTAAGGAGTTTGAGGGCCAAGCACCAATAGTGTGATTGCCTCAAATGGAATCACAAACACCACAAACTCTTGGAAAACTTTGAGAGAGTATACACCCTTATATAAAATCGGCCACACACATGCACACACACACTAGTTCACTAGTTTTCTCTTAGGCCCCATTTCATGCTCCATAAGCATGCTTATATAGTGTGCATGGTTAGGGTGAAACCCTAATAACCCATGTCTTTTCCTTTCCAAGGATCCATGGATTAAAAGCTCCATGGATCATCCATGGACTTCCATATAAGCCTAGCCCATTAACAAATGAGTATTAGCCCACACTATATAAAACAAATAGCCCATAATCTAATTAGTCTTCCTTTTAATCTCTAAATTAATTCATAATTAATTTAAGACTAAAACTAATTAAATAACGTAACTTCATATTAATATATTATAACTCATAATATATTAATAAACATATGTGTATAACTCTCATAAAATTATCCATAATAGTTTGGATGAGATGCAACACAAATGGACCATGCCGGTCGGGTCAAGTATATACCAAATAAGTTATGGACTTAGACACCTTATCCAACAGACTCCCACTTGGATAAGTCTAATAATTGTATTTGCCTATAACTTCAGGAACCAACCAGCAATCGTAGCTCTCGAAAACTCCCTCGAACTATGAAGACTCTGTTGAACTATGAAGCACCATTTTAAATAAGTGATCACATAATCCTCTGTTCTCATGATATCAGCCGGACAAACACATGGAACTATGTCTTGCTTATTGTCTAGCAGTTGTTTCACAATTTTCCGATTTGTTTGACGAAGAACTTCACTGAACACATCGGTTTAGTTCTGACCAGGCCTGGTACATGGGTCATCACAAAATCATCGAGGGGCCTAGATATCGCTTCTATTTCTAGAAGGAACAGATAAACTTCGACTGATATGCTTGTTCTACTACTTATTGAATTGTACACAAAGGCACGTTTTATAACATCAAGTTACTGATGTGTTTACGTGCAATCAATGCACAACCAACTCATAGGTAACAACTCATATCTCTAGGTTTAAAGATTTATATGATGTTATCATCTCACGATCACTCGAGATAAATTCCATGAAGTGATACAAGTGAGCGTGGGTTTATACCAATACTCATAACTTATGAGTACTCATGAATGTTGCAGCAACCATTGCCATGTCTAAACACCTTTAAGGCATCTACAAACCCAATTCATGACAATCTTGATTCATACCTACTTCCGACGTATAATCGATTGTGGAGGTTTGAATAAATTAATTATTCTGGAAGTCAAAACATGCAAAACTGAAACAATAGTAAATAATTGACAATGATAGTAACACTTTACTCATAAATAAATCACAAATTTTATTCATCATCAAACGTCGATTACATTTTACAAGTTTCAGGAAAACTATCTAATCTGTAAAACTAATATCGTCCCTCAGCCCAATGCGTCTTGCATGCTGAAAATGCTTAACCCTCGTCAGTCCCTTCGTAAGGGGATCTGCAGGATTCTCATCCGACGATATCCTCCTTGTCACAAGGAGTCCTTCTTCAATCTTGTGTCTTATGAAGTGATATTTTCTGTCAATGTGTCGGGATCTGCCATGATCTCTGGGTTCCTTGGCTAAGATAACCGCACCATTGTTGTCACAGAAAATCTCTATAGGTTCCTTAATAGCCGGTACAACTCTAAGGTCTCCGATGAAGTTCTTTATCCATATTGCCTCCTTCGTTGCTTCACTCGCTGCTATATACTCTGATTCACAAGTCGAATCAGCCACCGTCTCCTACTTGGAACTCTTCCAAGAAATTGCCCCTCCATTTAAGGTAAAGATCCAGCCCGACTGAGAGCGGAAATTATCCCTATCAGTCTGAAAACCAGCATCACTATACCCTAATACTCTCAAGTCATCACTGCCACCAAGGGTAAGGATCCAATCCTTAGTCCTCCGCAGGTACTTGAGAATGTTCTTTACCGCTGTCCAATGAGCCTTGCCAGGGTTCCCCTGATACCTGCTGACCAAGCTCAAAGCAAATGCCACATCAGGACGGGTACAAGTCATAGCATACATGATCGAGCCAACTGCGGAAGCATACGGTAATTGGCTCATCTCAGCTATCTCTGCCTCTGTACTCGGACTCTGAGTCTTACTTAGTTTGGTATTGCTTTGGATCGGTAAATCTCCTTTCTTGGAATTCTCCATGTTGAACCTTTTCAACACCTTATCCAAGTAGATACTCTGACTAAGTCCAATTAGTCTTCTACTCCTTTCTCTTAATATCATTATCCCTAGGATATAGCTAGCCTCCCTTAGGTCCTTCATAGCAAAGCACTTCCCAAGCCAGGAATTAACCTCCTGCAAGGTTGGGATGTCATTTCCTATGAGTAGTATGTCATCTACATACAGTACCAAGAAGCTAACTATACTCCCACTAGCTCTAACATACACGCAAGACTCATCTTCGCATCTCGAGAAGCCAAGCTCTTTTACCTTCTCATCAAAACAAAGATTCCAACTACGAGATGCTTGTTTTAATCCATAAATGGATTTCTCAAGCTTGCATACTTTATTAGGGTCCTCTGCACTGACAAAACCCTCTGGCTGATTCATGTACACATCCTCAGCCAACTTTCCATTAAGGAAAGAGGTTTTGACATCCATTTGCCATATTTCATAATCATGAAATGCTGCAATGGCTAACATAACCCTAATAGACTTAATCTTTGCTACCGGCGAGAAGGTTTCATCATAATTAATACCTTGATTTTGAGTAAAACCCTTCGCAACCAGTCGAGCCTTATAAGTATGCACTTTTCCTTCCATGTCTGTCTTCTTCTTGAAGATCCATTTGCACCCGACTATTTTACGGCCTGGTACATTGTCAACCAAGTTCCAAACTTGATTGTCATACATGGATTGTATCTCGCTATCCATAGCCTCCTTCCATTTAGCAGACTCCGGGCCTGCCATGGCTTCCTTAACACTGTTGGGTTCATCCAAATTTACCAGTGTACTATCACTAATAAACGTATCACCTTCCGTAGTAATATGGAAGCCATAATAAAACGAAGGTGTGTTCCTAACCCGTGTGGAACGCCTCGGAGGTACAGACTCGTCAGCTGGATCAACATGAGTTTCCTCCTCAGGTTGATTGCTAGTGTCTGAGGTTCCTTCACCAATTGATTCTTGAATTTCTTCAAGATCAATCTGCCTCCCACTATCTCCTTGGCTTATAAATTCTTTCTCGCAAAAGATCCCTCTTCGTGCTACAAAGACCACATTCTCACTGGGTCTGTAGAAGAGGTAACCGAAGGATTTCTATGGGTAGCCGATGAAAATACACCTTTCGCTTCAGGGTTCAAGCTTATCATGAGTTTCACGCCTCACGAAAGCTTCGCAACCCCAAATTTTGATGTGGTCCAAATTGGGAACCTTCGCAGTCCACATCTCATGAGGTGTTTTGGTAACCTTCTTTGTAGGGACTAGATTAAGGATATGGGCGGCAGTCTCTAAGGCATACCCCCAAAAAGAGATTGGTAACGAAACTTGACTCATCATAGAGCGAACCATGTCCAATAAGGTTCGATTACGCCTCTCAGCTACACCATTCAGCTGTGGTGTCCTGGGAGGAGTCAATTGTGAGACAATCCCACACTCCTTAAGATAGTCAAGGAACTCAGTACTAAGATACTCACCACCTCGATTGGATCGAAGCATCTTAATGTTCCTGCCCAATTGATTTTCTACTTCCTGTTTGAATTCCTTAAACCTTTCAAAGGTTTCTGACTTATGTTTGATTAAGTAGACATACCCATATCTACTAAAATCATCAATAAAAGTCACATAATACCGATTAGCATCCCTTGTGGCAGTTTTGAATGGCCCACATACATCAGTATGTATTAGGTCCAACAAACCCTCACCCCTCTCACAAGTTCCAGTGAAGGGTGATTTTGTCATCTTTCCAAGTAGACAAGATTCACAATTATCATCCGATTTAAGGTAAAATGATTCCAAGACTCCACTCTTTTGGAGTTGGCCTATGCGTTTCTTGTTTACATGTCCAAGACGACAATGCCACAATGATGCTTTATCTAGGCTAGTAGAAGAATCAATATACAACACATTATTTCCTAAGTTGTCTACAATCGACACAGTTTCATACACCCCATCACAAGGTAATGCTTTAAAATAAAACACATTATTAAAGAAAGCATCAATACCACCACATTCATTATCAAACGAAAAGGTAAAACCTTGTTTGTACAAAGCATGAAAAGAAATAATATTCCTCGCCATTTCAGACGAGTACACACATTTATTCAAATCTAATTTTAACCCATTATTCAGCAACAAAGTATAAACTCCAATCTTGGAAACAGGTGAAGCCTTCCTATTCCCCATGATCAAGTTTATCTTCCCGTGCTCCACATTCTCACTTCTTCTTAGGCCCTGCAAATCAGAACATATGTGAATACCACATCCTGTATCAAGCACCCAAGAGTTAGAGTATGTTGAGTAATTAGACAATATAGTGTAAATACCTGCATGGGTGGATTTCACTTTCCCATCCTTTAGATCCTGCAAGTACTTAGGGTAGCTTCGCTTCCAGTGTGCCTTTTCATGGCAATAAAAGCATTCAGCATCCTTGGGAATGGCAGAAGGAGTGGCAGAACGCTCTTGGTCTTTGATGAGGAGCCTTCAAGAGACTTTCCCTTGGTACCCTTCGAAGGGTGCTTCCTCTTCTCCCCTTTTCCTTGCCCAATAGCTAAAACAGGGGTTGATGTTGGAGTAGGAGTAGTAGAGGTAACAACCGCTTTACCCTTAAGACCGGATTTCGCGGTCTTCAAGAGTCCTTGAAACTTGCTGAGGGTAACTTCCTTCTTGTTCATATGATACGTCATTCGAAAATGATCATAACAAGAAGGCAAGGAGTGCAAAATGATGTCAATTGCCAACTCCTCGGGGATGTTAACATTCAGCTTCAGCAAACGGTCCACATACCTTTGCATCTTTTGCATGTGGCCCGTGACGGATTCACCATCCTTCATGCGGGTAGTTATTATGGAGGAGATTATTTCATACCGTTCCTGACGAGCACTCTGATGGTACCTTTCCATCAGGTCTTGGTGCATCTCAAAAGGGTAGAAATCTTCATATGACTTTTGGAGCTCGGCTGTCATCGTGGCCATCATGATACATGCCACCTTAGTAGCATCTCTCTCATGAGTCCTGAATTCAGCGATCTCATCAGGAGTAGCAGTAGACTCATCAAGTTCTTTTAACTCCTTATCAAGGACATATTCCTTGTCCTCGTAACGAGTAACCATCCTGATGTTCCTAATCCAATCCATGAAGTTGGAACCATCAAAGATGACCCTCCCACAAAGATTCATGAGAGAGAAAGAACCAGTTGGGTTAGAGCCTGAAGCATTAGTGTTGGAAGACATCTGAAAAGAGAGTAAGTTTAGATTAGATATATATAGGATCCTTAATAAGACACCCAAATGTAATATTAAGGCTAGGATCCAATCACAATATATTACACTTAGAAGAGGGATGCCGTAATCGAAGTAATAATATATTTGAAAGGTAGGTGAATGACGATTCACCAATTTCCACCATGAAAACGAAATGATTTATTAGGTTTAATTGGATTCGAAATTCCTAGATTCTTTTGAGATTCATTGAACTTTTCAATGGCATGTTTCAATCTCGATTGTGCCCTTCAATTTTTGTGACTAGGATGCCGAGGATCACAAAACAAGGTGTGAATAACCATGCTAATTCACTTGGTACTCTTAATATTATCACCTAATCAATGTGCCGGTTAACCATACACGCTCCATTGATCTATGACAAACATTAAGTCACCCTTCGTGATCCTTACTAGTCCTAGTTAGTGTGCCGGTTATCCACACACGCTCCACCAACGACTTGGTAAGGTACAAAGTGTGAATTCCATGGACTAGCACCATGTTCACATTTTCCTAAAATAACTAAGATTGGGAATTAAAAGAGTTTAGTTATTTTATAATATTCATTATACTTTTAATGAGGATTTAAAGTCATTGTTCTACCCGTTCGGCTAACGACCCTCCACCGATCAAGCAAGCGGTGGGTGAGAGTATACACCCATTAAGTCGCCATTTTATAGGCAACAACCTTATACCCACCTTATAGACCGGCTTCGTGAATGAGGCCTACTAACGGTAAAACGACTTATTCTTATACATATATATAATAATTAACCATTAATGTTATAAATAGTATAAGGGTTGAATTTTAACTATTAAAACTCTAAGGGTTGGAATTAAAGTTTATTAAAGTGTGTGAAACTTTACAAATTCCAAAACTTGAGGGCAAGTTTTGTAACTTTGCAAAACTCTTCATTTCATAACTTATGAATTAAAGATTCATAAAAATGAAGACTCTTCATTTTCATGTAACTTATGTGTTTTTAAGTGTGTGTTAAATAAGAGTGACCTTTGGAAATCCATAACTTGAGGACAAATTATGAACTCCATTAAAACACATAAATGATCAAGAATTAATTCTAAACAATTCAGCAAATAATTCCTATCATTTTCTAAATTCATAAGAACATGAACATGATCATCAAAAATTCAAGAATTATATGAACACATAAAATCATGGAATTTTGATATATGCTATTGTAAATGGATTAGAACAACCATTACACCAACTAAAATAAGTTTTATAACACCAAAACAGTTTAGGGTAGTGTTTCTAGTCCATTTCCAACAGCAAAAGTCGAAAAACTGCACTCTTTCGATCCTACTCGTCGAGTGCATGAACTTACTCGTCGAGTAGGTTGAAGTTTGCCTTGGACTCGTCGAGTCCCCCCAATGGACACAGCGAGTCCACCATGCAGACAGCAACGATTTCGACTTTTTTCACTATTTTGCATCAAGTATCAAACAAGCAAGCCTAGGCTCTGATACCACTGTAGGGTTTTGAGCAATCTAACACTTCCTAAGTGTGCATGCAACCCTAATAAACCTTGGATCTATGTTTGTCTAAATACATGCAAAACAATAATTTTCCAAGGTTTATAACCTATCTAACATGGCATGGGGAACATTTCAACATAAAAGAGTTAGAAGAGATTATATACCTTTTGGTGAGTTTGGTTCTAAGGAGTTTGAGGGCCAAGCACCATTAGTGTGAATGCCTCAAATGGAATCACAAACACCACAAACTCTTGGAAAACTTTGAGAGAGTATACACCCTTGTATAAAATCGGCCACACACATGCACACACACACTAGTTCACTAGTTTTCTCTTAGGCCCCATTTCATGCTCCATAAGCATGCTTATATAGTGTGCATGGTTAGGGTGAAACCCTAATAACCCATGTCTTTTCCTTTCCAAGGATCCATGGGTTAAAAGCTCCATGGATCATCCATGGACTTCCATATAAGCCTAGCCCATTAACAAATGAGTATTAGTCCACACTATATCAAACAAATAGCCCATAATCTAATTAGTCTTCCTTTTAATCTCTAAATTAATTCATAATTAATTTAAGACTAAAACTAATTAAATAACGTAACTTCATATTAATATATTATAACTCATAATATATTAATAAACATATGTGTATAACTCTCATAAAATTATCCATAATAGTTTGGATGAGATGCAACCCAAATGGACCATGTCGGTCGGGTCAAGTATTTACCAAATAAGTTATGGACTTAGACACCTTATCCAACAATTACAAATCGTGATAAAAATTATGAGTAAACTAGACACACTTTGGGAACTCTCAGAATTTACGGATTTAGTTTTCGGCTTCGTATGATTTTTCTATGACTTTTCTAAAACAACGCAGAAAGGTTAAATTTAGTTAAAAGCATATAAATTTCATAACTCTTTGTATTATGTTGAGCAAAGCGTATAACCATAAGTTCTAAATACTGAATGTGTTTCCTTGTTAGTTTATCATCATAAACTGAAACTTAGTCATTCATGATAAGATTATTCATTCATTTAGAACATGTATGTTAAGCTATAATAAGCATAGTTTATAGATTCATAACACTAATGCATTTTCATGAAAGAGTTCTTATATATTACAAACCTTTTGGATAAACTATAATAGGTATAGTTTATGATTCATCACATAACACGCTCTTACAAAAAGGGTACATTCATACAAAAAGGTTTTACACTCATGCACACCACACGTAAACTTGTTAACCTAAATTGTGAGACAATCTCTTTCTGTACGTCCGAGTGTGGGATCTAAATTCCTGGTAGTTGTAATCGGAGCCTCCTGGAGTGAGAACGTGATAGTTGTGTACAGATCTATATTGGGTTTGACACCCCACACCTTGCTGCTAGCTATAGTGGGACCTGCAGGTCTACGGGTGACAAATGTCATTTCAGTTTCACGACGCCTGAGAAACGTCGTGGCAGGTTCATTCAGTCATAGTATGGTTATAGCGACTCACATAGGGAGATAACAATACATAAAGTTTACGGGATTTTTATAAAACCTAAAGGGGTTTTATGTCGATTTAAAATCACTTTTATATTAATAAGTACAGATATTACTGTACACTTTCGGTTTTGGTATTTATGACTACACATCATTTGAAACCACTTTTATATCTTTAAGTATGGCCAATACTTGTTATTTCTCGGTCTTGGGATTTAGGGCTACATATTCATAATAATGAAAATATTGGATTTTCTGGATACATATTTTAACACTTTTACAAGGAAAACGGTTTACTTCTCTAACGAAATCTCTTATGAACTCACCAACCTTTGTGTTGACACTTTTTCAAAACTACTTGTATTCTCAGGAATTCAGTGAAACAGGAAATCAACAACGTTTTGAGGATGGGACGATAATTCGTCAAACAGTTCATTTTGTATCATAATGTAATGTATTTGAATCATGTAAACATATACTTTGGTGTAACTTTTTCAATTATATTTGTGATGGTTGTATTTACTTTGAGCAATATTATACTCGTTGTTGTGATACTCTACATGAAATCCTCCACCCCGGATGTTTCCGCCATCCTTGGTTTGGGGGTGTGACAGTAGGAGGTACTCCAAGGCATTTGAGTTGTCCTTTCAGAGGTTTTTAGGGGTGTTAAGTCATAAAGTTCGGTTCTTGGTCACTAGTATTCCCCCATGCAAGTGCCAGATACTCTTAATGGGTTAAGAGGCTAGGATTTTCGGTTTTAAGGACTTAATAGCCATGCTAGACCGTCTAGTTGGAAACTTTATGGCTTAGAACATCTTATGTGACGTAAATTTGAAGTTTGTACATAGGTGCTTAAGCAATTAAGCACTTAGTTTTAGATTTTCGCAAGCAGCTACTTACATTGGGCGTACCGCATGGTACACTTAGCGGTACACTGAGCGTACAAGTTCAGTACCCCACTCCTAGGTCAATTGCAAGGTACGCCTCATGTACACGAGAAGTACGCCCCTCGTACTAACTAAGTTAACGCAGTTGACTTTGACCTAGTTTTGACTAGGGCTTAATCTAGCGGCATTTTAGGTATTTGAATGGTAGTATGAGTTTTGGTAGATTTTATTTGTAAAGGGATCGGTAGTATGGGCTTCGGAGCAACGTGTTAGTTCAGCTTTCTGCCTGTCTATGAGGTTATTCTTCTTACCACCTTAGCTGGGTCGAAGGCACCAAGGTCAACCCACTATATTCTATGAGTGGAATTGTATGTTATCGTATGATTCTATTTTTTGTTCTTGTATGATTTATACATTAAGCTTTATGGGCATAGAGTCATTATGAAATCGAGGTTAATACGGACCCAGGAGTTGATTCGGACTCTACATAGCTATATGTTGTATTTTGGGTTGATACTGACCCGAGGGTTGATACGGACCTGAAACAGCCATGTGCTATTTTTTTATATGTATTTTGTATGTGGTAATTTGGGAAACACATTAAGCTTTATGCTTACAATTTATGTTTATGGTTTCAGGTACCTCCAATTCAAAAGGGAAGGGACTAGCATGATGGCACATCATCCCCTCCACATAAATTCTGCACTTGATATATTTGTACTCTGATGTTTTGGAGTATTGTAATGAATTATGGCTTTTGATGCAATCAATGAATGAAAACTAATTGTTTTTATATGAAAATCTTTTGTATCGTTTTTGGGTTATTACAAGTTGATATCAGGGCCTTGGTTTAAAGGATTCAGATAAACTCTCGAGTGTGTTAGAACTCAACCTGAGGAAATGATAATATTTAAAAAAAAATGAGTTTTTGAAAATGATTATATTTATGTGAAAAAGGGAGTGCAATGCGTGAAATCATCCGAGGTCTAGTAATTGTTTCCCAAGTTACCCATACTGATGTATTATGATTAGTATGATTGATATGTGAATTGTATGCTAGATTAGGGATAAAGATACCTTCAAAAATCATATAATAGAATTGCCTGGTTTGTGTGATGCCTTATATCTCAATAGCACTGATTCACCCTAAAGTCTCAAATCGGGGAAAAACCCGGGACTCGCAACTAGACTCGCCGAGTCTGAAGAACAACTCGCCAAGTCCCAAGCAATTGCCATTACTATACAGTCGGTTTTTCTCGATTCCAATGCCTCCAATTCATAGACATGGGTTCCTAGGACTTATTTCACACGTAAAGTTTCTAACTTTACGTTCATGCATGCTCATAAGAAGCTAAAATGCCCACTAAGGAGCTAAAGAGGAGATCTAGGTTTGGAATGGGTGTTTAGCTCAATAAAGGTGGCAACCATGAGCTTAAGGAGTCCTGAAATCCTTAGATCTGAAACCCATTCATCTTAACTACCCTTAAATCGACCTCAAAGTCTACAAAAGGCTAAAAAACAACACTAGCAAGATTTAAAGGAGATTTACATGGTGACAAGAAAAGATTCGAGCTTTATACCTTAATGGAAGCTGGAATGACACAATAAACTCAGATCTTCTTTGCTCCTCTTGAAAATCCCTCTTCTCTCTTCTTCTTCTAACTTCAAAATGCACCAAAATCCTCCATAAAATGAGAAATACTCAAAGAATGCTTAAAAGGAGGCTAGGGTTTAGTAAGGGACGTTCTGAGGATGATGGAGGCTGGTTTAGGGCGCATATTGTTGCTTAAATAGGGTGCAAACCCTTGAAATTAAAGTTTCATCAAGACTGGCAGACTCGCCGAGTCCAATAATATGGATTCGTCGAGTAGCCAGCTTAAAACATGTGCAAAACCCATCTCTACTCGACGATTTTGGCTACAGATTCGTCGAGTACCCCTCTAGAATTGAAAATCACTTTATTTAAATCACATACTAGAAATGGGGCGTTACAGAAAAGGTTCTTATGAAAGAAGTGAAGGGGTTGACTGGTAAACTCCTACCTAGTCAATATGTTACACTACCACGTCAATGGCTAATTTGGCCAACTCATCCTAATTTTAAAATTTTATGATAATTAAAACATGATGAAAACATATTTTATTATCTATATTTTCATCTTCCATTCCATGGATTTCAAAAATAAATTATGTAGCTAATTCATACCTTAATATGGGAGGTTCTTTCAAAGAAAAAACGTTGATTCTACATGTTTATAGTAATCATCAATGATCCCAAATGAAAAGAAGAAAACCATGATATTAAGAAATGAATTGCAAAAAATGTAAAACTCATCACATCAATGAAATGATGCAACAATGCTTGATCCTTTGGTTCGATTAAACAACTAGGACTACATCTCAATGAGACATAAAATCAAACGGTTTCAAGGCAATAGAAACTAAATGATAATATCAACCATTTCATATGTAGTAGTGCACGATAAGGAAGCCTACCTTGAACTAAAAAATCCTAATTTTACATACAATAGCCTTCCTAATATTCTTGATCACTCACAAACCCAACAACACTCTTATATGCTAGTAATCGACACAACGCCGCACATCCATGGATAAAATACCTTCCATCAGCCTCCATGACAACAGGTAAAAGCGTCTCAAAATCCTTAACTAATGCCTCTTGTTTTGTAGATACCTCATTATATTCACTACCCTCATCACATTTTTTTTGGATGGTTATTATCTTCAATCAATGATAATGTTGTGTTCATTGAGCCATTTGCGATGACAGTGATCATACTCTCGTAGGAACCATCGACGAAACAAGAATTACACCCTTGATCCCAATTTGGGATGAGGTTTACTGTTGCAACTGTTTGAAGATAACACTAGATTTCCCGATGTCTCCACCAATGAGAGAGGCATGACATAGGAGGTCGAAGAAGTAGGTGCAGTTGGCGGGGATAGTAAAAGGTGGTTGTTTTGGTTTGTAACACTTGGGACCATTAATGATAGTGGTGGAACCGGTAGTGGGAGGACTTTTAATGGTTTTGAAAGGGAGGTCACTACGTATGGCAACATTTAGATGAGAATTGAAAGAGAGGCCACCTAAAATGTTTTTAAATTGTTTAACCGGTGGGAATGACAAAATTAATAGGTAAAATTAGAGTTTATACCTTTAAAAAAAGTTTAACATGATGAACCTTTTAAACCAAATCAATAAAGTTTGTAGGGTCTCAGTGACATTAAACCAATCAAATATTATGTCCACTAAGTGGAGTTGTAAACTCTTTCTAGAAAAACATAACCAATCAAATATTATGTCCATTAAGTGTAGTTGTAAACTTTTTCCAAACATATATTCATTTTTTTGATAGTGACTTCATCCAAACCACATGAAATTATGTTTTGTGGCCTTTTTTATTATTTAGTGACAAGAGAATTGTTTATTTAGTTTTTTGTCACATTGATTTAAGAAACATGTGGAAAAAGTATTGTTGTAATCAAATAGTATGTGACAATAAACGATTTGTAGACACATTAAGCGTTTTTTTATCGTGACTATTGTTCATCTAACGGCCACATGAATTTATTGTTAGTGTGGTCGTAGCAATTATTTAGTCACATAAATGTTTGTAATTGAGTTTTTAATCACATTGACATGAGAAATATATCGTAAAAGTGTTATTATAATCAAACATTATGCAGAATAAGTGTGACCATAAACAATTTGTAGACACACTAGCACTTTTTAATTGTGATTTCCTCATCCAACGACCACATAAGGTTATTGTTAGTGTGGCCATGGCTATTATTTAGTCACATGAAATATTTTTTATCGAGTTTCTTCACATCGATTTATGAAAAATGTGGAAAAAGTGTTTCTGCAATCAAACATTATGTCGAATAGGTGTGGCCATAAACGATTTGCAAACACATAAGTGTTTTTCTATTGTGATTATTGTTCATCCAACGGTCACATGAGTTTATCGTTAGTGTGGTCATAACTATCATTTTATCATAAAAAATTATTTATTGAATTTTTAGTTATATTGATTTATGAAAATATGGTAAAGTTGTTGTTGTAATAGAGCATTATGTCAAATAGGTGTGGTGATAAACGAATTGAAGCCACATAAGCAATTTTTGATTGTGACTATTGTTCATCCAATTGCCACATGTTTTTATTGTTAGTGTGGCTAGAACTATTATTTAATCATAGAAAATGTTGTTTATTGAGTTGTTAGTCCCATTAATTTAAGAAAAATGTTACAAAAGTTTTATTGTAATAAAGCATTATGTCGATGTGTCCATAAACGATATCTAGAGACACACGTGTTTTTTTGAATGTGATTATTGCTCATCCAATAGCCACATGAGCTTATTGTTACAATGTTACAGAAAAGATTTTTTATTAAGTTTTTAGTCACATAGATTTAAAGAACACGTTAATTTGTTTTCATTGTACCATATTGTATCATTTAGACACAAATATTTTTATTTGTGACCATTGTTTATAATATGTACACATACATTATTTGTAAGTGTGGTTGTAATTGTGGTATAGTCACGTAATGTTCATTATTTAGGTGTAACTAGGTGCAACTATTGTATTACTATTGCCACATTATTTTTTGTTACCCTAGATGTTTATATCTTTTTCGACTCACAATTAATTTTAAGTGTGGTTATTATTTAACTTTACTCACATTAAATTTTAACTGGCTTTTGTTTAGTTTTCGACAGATAAAATTGTTAAAACCATCTCCAGTTATTAATTATAGCCATCGTTTTTTATTATGGTGTGACTAATGTTTATCTAAGGCCACATGAAATTTTATAATTAATGTGGTTATATTTAATATTCGATCACAACTTTTAATGGACAACCACGTTCATGACCCAACGTATTAGCCATTTTTTCAATGTTTGAAAAAAAAAACAGAGCACTAAACGTGATAAAACATATAAATCGAATGATTTTAACAATTATAAAACAAAACCCATATAGAATTAATCAATTTAAATACTTGAAACATGAAATTAAGATATCTACAATACTTGTAAAGGCTAATTAACGTATGTATTAGGTCTTATATCCCCAACGGTTTTGACTTGTTGGTATTGCTCCTGGTCATCTTGTTCATGGCATTTAGCATTGTAAATTTTTTTTATGCTTATTAGAAATTTGATGTTCGCTGTTATCAATTTGGCTGGTTGTTGGAGTTGGCACCTATTGAAACAAAAGTTGTTAGCGTTAAATTGGAAACAAGAATTCACAATGATGTAATTTGATAGAGAATTTATAAAAAATAAATATAGTTAATGCATAAATGAAATTAAGTTAAGGAATTGTTGAAGATAATTGTGTTACGTCTTGGGCCTTTTTGTTTTACAGCCGGATTGGGCTTGTCAATCCGTGTTTGTCTAGATTAGTCTTCTTTTTCTTAGAAAAACGGTTAGGGTTTTATTATAAATATATGCATGCATGTATGCGTATAGTAGTGGTCGTCACTCTCATTGATTATTGTAAACCCTAAAATCCTCTATAGTTGATGTTCTTTATCGAGCTCTTCTGAGGATTGTTTATTAAATCATTCGACACCTTTTGATCCATTAGCTTGTTCTTAATTGTTTATCTGGTTATTTCTCTACCTGTTTCATAGATCTAATCGATCTTCAAGTTTGTTTTAATCTTATCAATTGGTATCAGAGCAGGAGGCTGTGTAATCGATACAATTCTTTTCTGTGAAAAAGCTTCGATTAGGGTTATTCCGCATTCATTGATATTTATTAAGCCGTCATCTCATAATTGACGTATCTCAATATTTATTGTTTTTGCCCTAATTTGATATATTACAAGTCTGATCTTTGAACATGTTATTCGATTAATTATGGACGAGTCGCAATCCAATCCCATCAATATTTCAAACAGCATTGGATCAACAACGAAGATTCCCATCCTGTACACCCATGATTATGAAGTCTGGGCGAATCACTTTGAAGATTATGTCATAGGATCTGAGGATAATTGATACCTCATCTGGGAAGCAATTATCTCTGGACCGTTTTCTCATTCAGCAACTTCAAGGATTATTAAAACTCAAAAGGAGTATAACGATCTTATGAAAGATGTTAAAGATGTAGCGCAAGACGAAAAAGTTAAATTTCAGTGCAATATCAAAGCGCTAAGATTGATTAGATTTGCTCTTCAATCAGATACTTTTAGGCTGGTAAGTTCATGCACAACTGCTAAAGAGATATGGGACAGGCTACGTGAATTGTACTCTACAGACGAAGATCTTGAACACTCCATTCAAACCTTACTCTTGTCTGAGTTTGGTGAGTTCAAGCAAGGAGCAGAAGAAACGGTAACTCAAACGTTCGATTGCTTCAATCATCTTCTTATCAAGATGATCAAACATGACATCGAAAGGAAGCTTATTGAACAGCAGGTTACGTTTTTGAACGGACTCAGGTCTGAGTGGAGAGCAATCATGTCCACAGTTAAAGCACACGAACAATTCAAATCATATTCGTTGGCGAAACTGGTGGGCATCCTAAAATCTCAAGAAAAGATCGTACTACAGGAGAAAACCGTGGTTTCACGTCTAGGTTCATTGGCCCTCCTGTCGAAAAGCAAAGCAGTGATAGAGGACGAAGATCTCAACATGGATGATTATGATCTCACGTTTGAAGACTATGCTATGATGGTGTCAAACCCTAAGAGATTCATCAAGAAGAGATTCCCCACCAACAGGAACCGAAACTGGCAAGGAAGCTATAGCGCTGAAAAGGTCAAAGATGAACCGAAAGCTGAAGAATCAAAGAAGGAACCGAAGGCAGAAGGAGATTCTGGAGTAAGCTGCTATTATTGTGGAGGAAAGAACCACTATGCAAAAGATTGCGTCCTCAAAAAGATGGCAGAAAAGGATGAAGAAATTGATGAAGAAGTCGTGTTGATGAAAAAGCTTGATGAGTTAAGGAAGAAGAAATCTGCTGCTAACCCTTCCATGAATGCTTTAATTGTGCAGGGTTCGGTAGCTGATGATGAGTTCGGTGGCGTGGAGGTCTGGTCAACCGACTCCGAAGATGATGAAGTGAGGAAGCCTTCACATGGAAAGAATTATGTAGCAAAAGAAGAGAGCAGTGGAGGAAGATGCTTGATGGTGTCCGACGTTTCACAGATGAGGGGATACAACACTGATGGTGGGAATGATGACAAGGAACAGCAAAATCTGTGCTTTACTGCCAAACCACTCAGCGTGCAGTTCAGCGAACTTGATGAACTGATCAAGAAGGTACAATCAGTTTTTGTCTCACTTAAAGTCCCACAATGCTCATATGAAAAGGACTTAAAAAGTGTTAATTCAAGAATCACTACAAGAAAAAGGCCTTTTACGACGCGCAAAATACGACGCTCATTGATCTATGTTACGCAAAGGAGAGTGACATTAGAAAAATGTCATCTCTTCAAAAAATTTAAGGATAGAAGACACGCATTATTGCGCGCCCTTAAATTAGTGTCTAAAAAAAACACAGAGGGCACCTATAATAAAATGCGCGTCGTCTACGGATGTCGCTTTATATTTATTAATGGAACGCGCGTTCCATCCTTTAATAGTGGGGGAAAGGGGGAAATGAAATTCTGAAAAAATTAAAAACCCCGCCATGCTCTCCTCTACCTTCTTTCAATCGTTCTTCTCTCTCTCTCTCTCTCTCTCCCTCACCATTGTCGGTCCTCACACGTCAGACGACCGCACCGCCACCATTAGACCCACTTACCACTCCAAATCATCATTGTTGCTCCTCTCTTAAACCACTGCAACCACCCTTCTCTCTCTCTTTCTAAAATGCTCATTTATGACCACCATCACACCAGCCACTACACCATCACCATTAGCAATGCACACCGCACCACCACTACCGTTCCTCTTTCTCCATACGAAAAAACCCTAATTTGTATGTGCTTACAGGTTTTAAAAATTAAAATGAGAGTGCATTGAAATAGGTGACCTAAAAGATGAATGCACATGAAAATCCATCGTTGGAGGTAGGTTTTTCTCACTAATCTTTACTCTTCCTCAATGTTCTTTGAAATTTTACATTATATATTTCTCATCTGTACATGTACCAGAAGTTGTTTTCTATTTTCCATTTAATTTCACCCAACTCGTTTCTTAAATGAGTTTTTTCCTAATCTTGTGGTCAATTTGTTTTCTATTTGGAATCACAGTTGTTCATGTAGTTTTACAGAAGAATGATTTGCATGAGAGGGATGATGGGGAGCTTGAAAGAACAGGTCAACCGTTCCAGCAAAAACCCCTGAACCTTCATTTTTCGAGAAATTCCCTTGATGCCCCTGACTCGAAAACTATTTTCCCCCCATGTAGCTTCTTTTGAAAACAAATTTCCATTATTTCCTTTGGTTTTCTTCACCACATCAACAAACCCATCATTTTGTTCCTTAACTTCTTTAGTGCTGGCAAGAAGCACTTGCATAAGATCCACAATAGCTCCTTCTTTTCCTTTCTCTGTTTTACTTCTCTCCTCTTCTTCTTTCATCTGAATAGCAGTAACATCAATCGAGATCAGTGGAAATTGGTTTTTATTTTTTATAGTTGATACTTGAGAAAACCTTATATGTTTTTTTTTATTTTGTGAAAATTAATTCCAGATGATGGTTTATAAAGAAGATATAGTAAACTACACTTCTGGCCCTAAGTGCAGCTAGTTTTTTTTTTAGTTTGGTCCCAAAATGTCCTCTTTCACTTGCTAAAGATTTAGGCTTCCAGCTACTCTCTGATGATATTGATATCAGACATTCAAGGAATGGTAAGGCGTAGATGGCATTTGTATTTTCATTTGGTATAACTTTCTGTTTAGCTCCTTTTACCTGTTTACTTTTTTTTCTGTCCACTCATTGGTTTTTATTCTTCTTTTACCCAGTTCCAATGATCTACATGATGGATTGCACAGAAAATGACTGTAGTTCACTACTCAAGTCATCAACTAAGGTACTTGATATCCCTTGATTTTGGCTAGTGTATGTATTTGTAAATTCAATTAAAAGTTTTGATATGTGTATATCATGTTCCATGTTAGAGGCATGGGATATCATGTTTACATCTATGAAATGTTGACTACATGTTCATCTCAATGGTTTAATTAGATTTCATGTCTTGTATCTGTATCAGTTCTTAGTAGAACTTTTTTTTAACAATGCAGAAGGATGGATAAGCCAAAAAGGAATCACGGGTGGCTATGATTCTATTTTCCATCAGATCTATAGTCATATTGTAAAAATCATACCTTGAGCTATAGAACTCAAACGGACCCCAAACCAGTTCCCAAAGTTCACAAATTGAGTTGGCTAACTTTCTTAAGCAGCCCAACTTCACTGGTAAGGACTTTATCTATGTGCAAGAATAGAATCTTTGCTGTTAGGTCTGATCCGGGTCTGTTCTGATATGTCATTTTGTTTTCATCATTTATAAGGCTTGGAAAAGGATCCAGAGTGATTCCAAGTTTATATATGTTCCTGATATTATGAATTTAACATCTGGAGCAGATGGGATGTTATTTCAAATTATAAATTGGTTAGAATTGATCCAGACTCTAGATCAGTGGGCAGTCACCAGCTTTTACTAGTGTTGTGATTGTCCACAATGTGAATTTTATATCCGGAGCTTGGGAAATGCTTTTCATTCAATTCCAACTCTGAGACTTTCATTTGTATGTCCTTTACTTCTCTGAATTTTGGTATGGACGAATTCTACTCACAAGTTGGGTAGAATTGGCCAACCTCACTTGACTGTCTTGTTGGAGATAAAAGTGATACACCTTTTTGTAAAATTCATATTTAATTCATCCTTTGGATTTAGAAGGAGTTCTTTATAGTTCTGGAATCCTGAGCAATCATAGTTTTCTATAAAATTTAGTTAAAGCTATGTTTCTGTTTTAGATTTTGGAGTAAATCCGTTTTGAACGGCAGGTCTGTTTTAGAGACCTTGCTGTGATTACTCTTTTCTCAACTCATAGCTTCATTACTTCTCCTTTCTAACCTTTAGTCCTTCTAAGATGGGTTTTAAAAGTTTAAAGTTTTTGCAAGTGTGCTATTGAAAATGAAGAGCTTGTTCAGGTATCTCAATTTCCAGACATACCCTTTTGGGTTTTTCACTTTCCTGAAATACCCTTTTTGATCTTTTACAATTTCCAAAAATACCCTTCTTGGTGCCTAGGAGTTACAGTGTTACCAGTTGCAGTTGTAATATATATATATATATATATATATATATATATATATATATATAGGTTGCAGGACAATGGTGAACAGTCAAGATTCGTATGCACAACCAGTTGCAGTTGCAGCCACACATGGTGTGGTGGATGTGTACCATGCATACGGTGGGGCTGCAAGCGGACAAACCCTTCCTGTTCAGGTTACTTATGCTAAAAACTATGGTACCCAGCAAGATCCCTACTCTTCTGCACACACATCATAATCAAAAAGTTTATAACATCAATTTCGATAATATACTATATTCACTATTGTTATTGTGGCCTTTCAGGTTTTGTTTAAGAATCTGAATGTTGATTTGAAGGAAGTAAGCCCATCATCCCTTCTTATGGACAAAGTGAGAGAAGTTGAAGGAAGCCATGATTTTTCCAACAAGATGTCGGGTCAACTCAACAACCACCAATGGTTGGAGAAGTTAAAAAAACAAAGTATTATCTTATTGATTAGCGATTACTGGTGTTGAGCTTTAAGCAATTTCAGGCCCTCTATTTATTAATCTTTTATAAGCTAGATTGTTGTTTTCTTTCCTTTTTATAAGTTGAATTGTGGCTAGAAATTATAGTCATCTATTCAAAGAAGGTGTTGGAACATGAGTTCAAAATGATGACCCTTTTACATATAAATTTGATTAACAGATTGTACAATAAAATGCAAAGAATAATTATGGGAAGGAGGTTAAGTATTAATCTCATGAATGCTGCAAACGTGTTTGTTTCTCTCAATTCACCTTTTGAAGGACCTGGCACGTGTCTATATTACAGAACCTGTAAGTTTTTTTTTCCTTTCTTTTATGGGTAAACTACAGGAAATAACCTCCTACTTTATTACTCCGTATAGGATGTATATGTAACAATTCTTTACACATGATATCAAACAGGAAAATGAGGTAGCTAACTAAACTAACTACTTCAATTTTCATATACTTCAATAAAAAATTAAAATATATTATGTTTGTTAATGATTTTGTATTGCAGGTACCTTTTTAACATTTTGCTGAGAAAATTGGTGGCTATCTTTTGAATAGGAGGAGTTAGTAGGTATTTAGACATGCATACCAAAGAAAACATTTTGTACATAGAGTTCTTGGCACATAGGAAGCTAGATAATGCAATTGTATATAAATGAGTTCATTTTTTTATAACATTTACTCACTACTGGAATAGTTATTTGTATTTGACATATTAGTGAAATGAATTATCTTTGTTATTTATGGTATTTTATTTTGTATTATGAGATTTTTAATGTATTATTTAATTTGAAAATTAGAAAAATCTATAAATAATATTTTTTTTAAACATTTAAAATTATGATACGCAAAAATGTGTGTCATCTTCATTTATGACATGGCCTTTCTTGACAGTGGCTTTCTTGATACGCATTGCGTGTCATTAACACGCGCGTCGTAAGGTTACGACACGTGAATGCGTATCGTCTTCCTTTATGACAGGGCCTTCCTTGATACGCATTGCGTGTCGTAAACGCGCGTCGTAAATGCGCGTCGTAAATGAGCGTCGTAAATGCGCGTCGTCTTTCTTTATGACAGGGCCTTCCTTGACGCGCATTTGCGCGTCGTCTGAGCCTTTTACGACGCGCAATGAGCGTCGTAAAAGGCCTTTTTCTTGTAGTGAATCTCTCATCTAGATAGTAGTTTAACTCAAACTCGGGTCACCAATTCTAACCTAACTGATCAATTAAGCAGGGTGTCTTCGAAGAGTGAGGAACGGCGGATGTGGATCGAACTGAAGGAGTCAGAGTTAATCAAAATAAAAGATGAAAACATTTATTTGCAAAGAGACAATTTAAAGCTTTTGAAACAGCGAAATGTTTTTTGTCTGATTGCCAAACGTCTTTATACTAATATTACTCAGCTTCATTTGAATTGTGAAATAGGGCAAAAGATTCATCGCATGATTTTACCCTTTCTTGAGTTTAAGGAAGATGAAATTGATGCTGATGCATATAATTGTGAGAGTATTATTTCGTCTGAGGATGTTAATCCAACATATTTGTATGGACTGCACAAAATAGAATCTTTCATAAAATCCAAGGACCACAAGAATATGCTCAAAAATCTTTTGGATGAAAATGATAAACTGAAGCTAAGAACCGAAACCATACAAAAATTTGACTCACTGAATGTCAACTTAAGCTCGGAAAATAAAATTGATGTTGAAAATGCATCTGAGCTTAATGAGGACGATAATATGATTGAAATTTCTGTAGAGGACACAGTTGATTGTTCAAAATTTGTCAAGAATGAACCCGAGAACCACAAAAATCTCATTTCAGAAAATTCTGTGGAATTCGCTCAGTTGTCCCAACAAAAGTCCCCGATTCTTGTAGAGAAGGCAGTCGTATACCAAAAAGTTAGAACCACTCCGAATCAGGTGTACAAAGTCACAGGTGTAACCGAACATCAGACTGTTGAACTAAAAGCTATTGTGAACGAAGACAATGCTGATGGCTGTGACGAGTTCTTCTGGTCAGCTCCCATTGACAATGCTGATGAAACGGTAGGTCTGTCTGAAAGGACTTCATGGAAAAGCAAAGGTAGATACGTACCAGAACCTTTAAATAAACCTGATAGCTTCAACGTGGCAAGTACCAGTGGAACAAAATATGTCCCTCAAGAGAAAGAAATTCCTGCAAAAGAAGTCACATCTCCAAGTGAAACAACATCGGTTCAGAGTGGATCAGCCAATGAAAATCAAAAACATAAAGCTAACATCCATCATCAATCAAAGCAGATGAGAAATCAAAAACGGGAAAGGAATCAGAGATAGAGGAAGAATTTCTCAGAAAGAAAACAATTTTGGCAATCGCAAAATGCCTATTTCTCACATCAAGACAGGAATTTAAAACCAGCAAAAAATCCTGTTGGATCGACGGAGAGAAATGACAACCGAAAGCAGAGTCTCGGTTCTGAGCAAAACAACAACCGAAAGCAGAGGTTCGGTTCAGAGCACAATGACAACCGAAAGCAGAAGTTCGGTTCAGAGCACAATGACAACCGAAAGCTGAGGCTCGGTTCTGACCAAAACAACAACCAAAAGCAGAGGTTCGGCTCAGAGCATAACAACAACCGAACGCATAGATTCGGTTCAGAGAATGATTTCAACCGAAAGCACAGGTTTGGTTCGGGAATCAAAAGAGATCAAAACTCTAAGGTTGGTCCTACCGTTAATCAAAAGCAAAAGAGTCACCTGGAATCTTCAACCAAGAAGTCATACCGTTCTGAGCTATCTCACTCTAACTCTTCAAAATCTTCTGTCTCTTCTCGTCCTAAATTCCACTATGTTCCTTCTCAAAAATCTCAGTCATCAACTGAACAAAAAGGAAAATAGAAGGTTTCAGATATTGAATCAGAATCAATACCAAAACCATCAAATCCAAATAAAATCAAAGTTTTCACCATCAAAAGGAAAGATGAAACAACACTAATAAAAAGAACATATGTAGTTGACATCTCTCTTACTATTCCAGTAAAAAGCTCACGTGGACCCAAGAAGCTCTAGGTTCCTAAATCTGCTTAATTTTTGCAGGTTATCAGTGACGAGCAGTATGACGAAGAATGGTACATTGATAGTGGCTGCTCGCGTCACATGACAGGGAGGAAGGAAGAGCTAAGGGAATTCAGATCTCTTTCGAATGGTGGAAATGTCAAATTTGGGAACAATTCCTTCGGCACCATCAAAGGCTACGGGATGATTACAAACGGTGATTTCTCAATCAGGAAAGTTGCATATGTAGAGGGACTACAACATAATCTCATCAGTGTATCTCAGCTTGTTGGAGGTACTGGTCTCAAGGTCTCATTCGATGATGAAGGTTCTGAAATTATTGAGAAGAAGACGAACAAAGTTTTTCTCAAATCAGAGCGCAAAGGTGAAATGTTTCCCCTAAATCTCAAACCAATCAAAGGAAACCCAGCCATCTGCCTGCTATCCAAAGCACAATCTGACGAAAGCTGGCTTTGGCACCGAAGACTCTCTCATCTCAACTTCAAAGATATCAACAAACTTGTCACTGGAGGTCACGTTAGGGGTCTTCCATTGCTCAAGTATAACAGAGATCATCTATGTGCTGCACGTGAAATGGGGAAGCAGAGTCGTCAAAGTCATCCATCTATAATAAACACTAAAGTTGTTGAACCACTAGAATTACTTCATATTGATTTATGTGGTCCATATTCTATAGAAAGCATTGGTGGTAGCAAGTATATTCTTGTTATTGTTGATGACTTTTCACATTTTACATGGGTGTTCTTTCTGAAGCTTAAATCTGAAGCGACTCACAAGCTAAAAGTGTTCATCAAGCAGATTGAAGTATAGCTGAAGAAGGTCGTTCGCAACATCAGAAGCGAAATGGGTTGGAGTTCAAAAATAAAGAATATGAAGAATTCCTGGAAGAAAAGGGAATCAGTCACAACTTCTCAGCTCCCTACACACCTCAACAGAACGGGATTGTCGAAAGACGAAACCGATCCTTATGTGAAGTTGCCCGAATAATGCTAAGTTTTGCTTCCTTACCTTCATATTTTTGGGCTGATGCTATTTCTGCTGCTTGTTTTACACAGAACAGGTCTTATCTTAACAAGCGCTTCACTCTCACTCCTTATGAGATCATCAACAACAGGAAGCCAAATGTGAAGTTTTTCCATGTGTTTGGTTCCAGGTGTTTCATTTTCAATTCCAAAGAACACCGCAACAAGTTTGATGTCAAAGCTGACGAAGGGATATTTCTGGGTTATTCTCTTACTTCCAAAGCATACAGGGTGTTAAACAAGCGTTCGAGGAAAATAGAAGAAACTTACTACGTGACTTTTGATGATAGATATGTTAAAAAGCTAAAGGCTAACGAAGACATAGCTGGAGAAATCTTTCCTCAAACTGGCCAAGTCACAGCCTCGATCGCTAATCTATTCGAGAAATTCATAGAACTTTTTGATGAACCAGAGAAGGCCGCTCTTTCTGAAGCCAGTGCAGCAGACAACAGAGTAGATCACTTGAAGCAACTTATTGACGATGCTGCAAGAAGAATTAATGAAGAAGAATCAGGTTCACAAGACCCTCCCCAACACAATGCGTCAGTCGAGGGGGAGTGGTCACCATCAGTCGAGGGGGAGTGTCCACCATCAGTCGAGGGGGAGGATCCACCTTCATCCCAACCAAGTTCACAAGTTGAGGGGGAGCCAAGGTCTCAACCTTCAACCGAAAGTCCCTCACCAACCGAAAGTGCCTCACCATCCGAAAGTGCCCCACCAACCGAAGGTGCATCAACGCCCGGAAGCTCAACACCACAAGAAACCACTATAGCTCAAGATTCACAAGACATTCCTGTAAGATCGTATGTCAAGGAGGAGCATGATGAAATGTCATACGACTTCGAAAGTCTGTCTGAACCAGAAGAAATGATAAATGCTGAATTAGATCCATCTTTTGATCCAAACTTCCCTCCTCTCACCAAATGGACCAGAAATCATCCTGTCTCTCAAGTTGTTGGTAATATCTCAGAAACAGTCCTGACTCGATCACAACTCAAGGCAAAACAAGCATCCTTGTTCTCAAAAGTCGAATTTTGCATGTTTAACTCATTTGTATCAAAAGTTGAACCAAAGACAGTTAAAACGGCTCTTGATCACTCCGATTGGGTTCAAGCTATGCAAGATGAACTGAATGAATTTGAAAGGAACAAAGTCTGGCGTCTTATTCCAACTCCTCCACATGCCTCGGTTGTTGGTCTCAAATGGGTCTTTAGGAACAAACTTGACAAGGAAGGGAACGTTATAAGAAACAAAGCACGTCTGGTCGTAAAAGGATACTGTCAGGAGGAAGGCATTGACTATGAAGAGACTTTCGCTCCTGTAGCTAGGTTGGAATCAGTGAGAATATTTCTTGCCTATGCTGCTCACAAAAACTTTGAGGTCTTTCAAATGGACGTCAAGTGTGCATTTCTCAATGGCGATCTCGAAGAAACTGTGTATGTGGAGCAACCTCCTGGATTCGTGAATGAAAAATATCCCGATCATTGTTACATTTTGGATAAAGCCGTGTATGGTCTGAAACAAGCACCGAGAGCCTGGTATGAAACACTGTTTAAATTTTTAAAGATGTCCAAATTCAAACAAGGCTCGATCGACCCAACCTTCTTTCGAAAAAAGGAAGGTAACCACCTTATGATCGTTCAAATTTATGTCAATGATATCATCTTTGGCTCCACGAATCCTAGCCTAACAGCTGAATTCAGAAAGCTGATTGAGACTAAATTTGAAATGAGCTCGATGGGTCCCGTTAACTTTTTCCTTGGTTTAAATGTCAGACAGGGACCTGAAGGCATCTTTATCAACCAGGAAGCTTACACAAAGAATCTCTTAGCAAAATTTGGCATGATGGGAGATTCAAAGGTCAAAGTCCCAATGGCGTTCGGCACTAAGCTCACTCCATCCCTGGATAAACTGGCTGTTGATCTTACACTTTATCGTCAAATGATAGGCTCTCTAATGTATCTTACTGCTAGCAGACCTGACATAATGTTTTTTGTTTGTTACTGTGCTCGGTTTCAGGAAAATCTACGGGAGCCTCACATGCTTGCAGTGAAGAACATATTACGTTATCTCAAGAGAACTACCTCTTTAGGTTTGTGGTACCCTTCTAACTCAGGCTTCTTCGTTCAAGCCTACTCAGATGCAGACCTTGGTGGTTGTGGTCTCGACAGGAAAAGCACCACTGGCGGCTGCCAATTCCTCGATGGGAAGTTGGTTAGCTGGTAGTCAAAGAAACAAACGTGCGTATCTCTGTCTACTGCTGAAGCAGAATACATTGTCGCTGCTTCCTATACCTCTCAAGTGATTTGGATCTAGAGTCAACTCCGAGACTATGGACTCAATATGAAAAAGATCCCACTATATTGTGACTCTGAAAGTGCAATTAGGATTTGTCATAACCCAGTGCAGCACTCCAAGACCAAGCACATCGCACTGAGGTATCACTTCATCAAAGATCACGTGGAGGATGGAAACGTTGAAGTACACTTTGTTCGAACCACTGATCAGTTGGCCGATGTCTTTACCAAAGCTCTTCCTGAAGCGACTTTCAACAAAATTCTACAAGGCTTAGGTATGATGGTAGGAGAGTCGGTCCCAAATCCTCAAATCTCTAACTAAGAATCAGGAACCGAAGTAGACAGACCGCTCGGTCTCTCTCTGCTCTGGAGATTTAATGGAACTGAAATAGACAGACCGCTCGGTCTCTCTCTGCTTTGGAGATTTAATGGAACCGAAGTAGACAGACCGCTCGGTCTCTCTCTGCTCTGGAGATTTAATGGAACCGAAGTAGACAGACAGCTCGGTCTCTCTCTGCTCTGGTGATTTAATGGAACCGAAATAGACAGACCGCTCGGTTCCTCTCTGTTCTGAAAGTTTCATGTCACCGAAATACACAGATCGCTCGTTCTATCTCTGCTTCATCATTTTTTATGTTGTACAGTTTATCTTTCTGTTTTTATTTCTTTTTCAGAAAAATTTCAAAATCACAAAAACATTTTATCTTTCTGTTTTTATTTCTTTTTCAAAAAAAAAAATTTCAAAATCACAAAAACATTTTATTTTTCTGTTTTTATTTCTTTTTCAGAAAAATTTCAAAATCACAAAAAAAAATTTATCTTTCTGTTTTATTCCAATTTCTTACTTATTTCCACTACTCGCAAGTCCTGGTTGGTGTAAGCTTTGCACAGGTAAATATAAGTATCACCTTCGGTAGTGTTCACCCAGGTATGTTTTATTTTTCTCTCAGACTAGTTAGACGTCCCTAGAAGCATGCTGCTGTATGTTGTCACAAGCCTCTATGACCTTGAGTAAGCCTTACTGATTCAATCAATACCTATCGTTTCTTCCCAATCAGGCTATTGTTCAACACTCGGTCTAGAGCTACCTTACTCTTCTCATTTGAAACATGAGTTGCTCTGCTTTGTCCCACTTCTGTAGCAGAAGGTACATTCGATCTCTTATCCACCTCCTCAAATTCTACATTTACCTTCGATTCCCTAAAGTAACCCTTGATGCTTTCGGTCTTTACCACTGAAGCTTATGGTTACACAACATCTGTGTTTATGATCTTGGATTCGATTACCACGTTCTAAGTGAAACCCAAAATCCAATACCTAAAATGAATTGACGGTGAGTGATATACTCAATATGTTACTTGGAAATCTCATTTTCCTTTTGTGTGATCTTTTATGAAATCGTCTCCACCTAAGACATTTCTTCCCAAAGAGGTCCAGTTTATTTTTTCTTTGAGATTTCTGTTTATCCCATGCTTGTCACAAGATAATGCCCACCTACCTGTTCAACAGATCACATCGGTCTCACAGGTACCTCTGCCAACACTCAGTTTTATGTTGAGACTTGATGTTCGGTTAGAGGACAGCCACCCCACAGCCTATGATCAAAAGATGCCTTTCATTGTTTATTAACAGACAATTGATCGAATTTCTAGGGAAACCACACGAGCACTTCAAGTCTCTCTTGGCTTTGAAGGAAGTGATTCTTGCCCGTAATCTTCCGCCTTCTGTCTTCTTCATAGACAACACTCACATCTCAAACACCTTTGATTTATTTCTTTATCTTTCACACTCTTATGCACGAAAATTAATTTTTTTTCCAACATTCTGATTGTTGTTTGGTATGTGGTTTTAAGTTTCAGTTGTAACCAAACAAGGGCACAAGGAATTTCAAACGGTACAAAAATATGATTTGGGCGCGTGCAATTGATTCGTTTCACACCCACATGTGCTGACGTATTCCTGGGATAAACCATAACATCCAATCGCGCTTTTTCAAGCGATGTTTTGGTTCCCTCATCATCACGATTTTCTCTCTCTAGTGAACGGTATAAATAAGGGGTGATCGTGTTCTTTGGCATTTACCTCCTACATAATCTCTCTCCCTGAAAAGTTTCCACTGTTCATCTTCTTCTTCAATTCAAAAATGGTGACTTCTTCTTCTGCACACGATCAAACTGCATCTTCATCTTTTGCTTTCTATCAAGCCTAATCAGAATATGATTATCGAGATGACCCCTTTCTTATATGATGTGTACATGCTTCATGTGGTGGAATGTCTAAAATATTCCCCATTGATGTTGGCACTCACGTAGGTGGAAGTCGTTCTGATGTCCCTGCTTTCTCAAGTCTACACAACAGCAAGTTATGACAAACACAAAGATCGCATCTACTTCACCATCCATGACAAGAAAACCTCCGTTTCCAAAACCAAGTTTTGCTCTCTTCTAGGGCTTGCAGTTGATTCTTCTGTCATCTCACCGGATTTTGTCACTACTACCCAACTTTTCTCGATGATGTACGAGATGGGTTATACGGATGTTCTTACTACAATCACGAAGGTCAAGAAATCTTGTCTTCCTTCTCAGTGGAATGGCTTGCTTACCCTTTTAATCAAGGGTTTAGCGGAGCGCTGTGGTGGTTCTGATACCACGAGTAAAGGATTTCTCACCATTCTCTATGGTCTTTACAATGGCATCAACCTAGATTATGGCTCCATAATCTGGTCTCAAGTCGTTCAGAGTCTAAACACCTCCACCCGGTACTCCAAGATCTCTTGCGGACGTTTCTGGACGCTCATCATGAAGAAGGCCATGGATTCCCTAGAAATCCCTGTGATGAAGGATGCTCTTCTGGCTTCAATAGCCTCTTACCACACTAAGAAGATTATTGTTTCTGATCCAAGTAAGTTTCTACATTATGGATTAATCCCTGAATCCATGTACAGGTGTGTCACGCCTCACAGCAAGATCATGGCTGACTATAGCACCAGAACCCCCTTGCCTCCAAGGGTTCTGTCTGATGAACAGAAAGCCGCCCTGGAAGCCCTTGATCAACCTGCCAACCGTGGCAAGAGGGCTAGTAAAAAGGAAAAACAAGAGAAGAAAGAATTTGAACCGAAAAAAGGAGGGAAAGTCAAGATCCTCCAAGCAAAAACTTGATGCAGATGAACCTTCTCAGTCCAAATCCAAGAAGGTTAAGAAGATGGCTAAAAGGGCCAAAGGATCCCCTTCTCCTGGCTCTGCTCAAAATGACCAATCAGATGGAGAGGGTGCTGTTCCTCATGCTTCTCCAAAAGAGCCCACTAATGCTCAGTCTCCTCAACCACCATCCTCTCCTACAGACACTCATCTTCCCTTTCCACCAGCATCTCCCAAAATTACAAAACCACCCACTCCTCCACCTTCTCCTAAAATTCCTACCCCACCTCCATCACCGAAACAGAAGGTTCCACTTTCTGTTTCTATAATCATCCCTCCCACTACAACAGAACCAACCATTCCTTTCTCTGTTACTATTCCTACATCTTCGATCCGCACTCCAATCATCACCGAATCAGTTACTCTCACCTCTTCCCAACCACCAGTAACAGTCAATGTATCTGATACAGGGGCTACTACTGTGGTTGAAACCCCCGTCATCAACATCCCACCATCACCTTCTCCATCCTCAACCTCCGGTGCTACTTTGGGCGGTGATGATGAAGAGTACGATTCTCTTTATTATAGCCCATATCGGATTCCCACTGATACTGATGCAGATACCCCTATTACCAGTCAGCAGCTTCAAGAAATTCATGACAAACTCGATAGTCTGTTGGCTGATAATAAAGCCTATGGGGGTGTGGTGATGAAAGCCTTCATTGAGTCTACGATCAAGACGTATACTGACGCTCTGGATCGTTCCACTGATCCCATTGACAACTCAGCAGCTTCATGCTCCAAAGCTACAAAGGAAGTCTCTGAGGTTGTTCACACAACTCAGATCTTTCTTGATTCTCTCAAAGCACATGCTGATGCTAATGCGGCCAAGTTTCAGACGTCTGTAGACTCATTTTCGGCTACCCTTCAGGGTGAAACCTCCAAGTTTGAGGCTCTGCGTGCTAACCTCAAAACTGAATCTACCTCTTTTCTCCAATCTTTGGATTCACGTTTTGCTTCTCTAGCAGCAGAGAGCACCTTAAAAGAAGATCTTGTCAAGCATCAGGCAACTATTGACCTTCAGAAGATACAACTGGCCCAGGCACAACAAGAAATCTCTTTGCTGAAATCTCAGCGGGCTGTTCTTCAAGGTTGCGCTGGTGATGTCAAGAATATGTTGACAACTGTCCTTGACACTCATGATCCCTTTCTTACCCTTACCATCAGACAGCATCTCCAGGCTAAACTCCTTCCTGTGATTAACATCTTGAGCGAAATGAAGGGTGTCTCGGAGAAGCTTGTTCTTCCGAGACAAGGGGGAGAGGAGGGTATACCAAAGACAGAACCGAAGGTTAATTTAGCTTCGGGTTCTGGAAAACAGTTCTTTGTTGAGAGCGAGTCAGATACTGATGAAACTATCGCTGAAGCTCTTCAACGAAAGAAAAGGGACAAAGAGCTGGATGAAACACTGAAAATAGCTCGAGAGGCCGAGGCCAAAGAAAGAAGAATCAAGGAGGATGAGGATTCTCTACAAGCCAAGAAGACTCTGTTCCCAGAATGGGACAGAAACACACTCATCAATCAAGTGATTGAGTTTCCCTCCATATATTGGTTGGAACCGATTGCATCCTTTGAGTGTGAGAATACCAAAGACTCGCAGTTTGACATGCCAATCACACGAAAAGCTTTTACATTTCATTGCTTCGATGTCACTGCCGATGTCCCTCATCCAAACTTGAAGGTTGACAGAGAATTAATAGATTTTTATTTGAAGTATGGTCAACCACAGTACTTGACATGGAGTGCACATAAGATAATTAAAGTCAAGGTACTGAAACCAACACAGGCTGGGAAATTTGTGAACGTTAACTTCAAAGTCAACAGAGGAACGGCCAACACAGAACATTTTATTTCTCTGGCAGATCTTCCCAGTCTGAATCCTCATGATTGGATTCTGCTATACAACATTCTTCTCTCCAATCAAAGAGAGTATGAACCGATTCTGAAAAGAATGTTGGCTTCCTATATCCATGAGCTTGCCACTATGGATCAGGAAATAGCAAAAATAATGAACAAGAAACCGACCGTCAAGCCTACTTCCAAGACAGGAGACGTACACAAAATGAAGTTAGGGCAAATTGACTCTTCAAATCTGACGGTCATGTTCACAAGAGGCGACAAGCACAAGTTTCTGTTTGCTTTGGTAGACAAGAATCTGTTTTCAACAGATTGTCTGGAGCATATCATAAACATCATTCACCGATGCATGCAGAACTCTACAGCAGACAAGAAGAACTTCACTGATATGCTTCGGTGGTATATCACTTTCAGGCATCACATTCTGGCTATTACACCGAGGATTTTTGAGACGGTGAAGAAGCCTTCTGCTGTTAAAAGAGAATGAAGACTCTGTGCCAAAGACGCAAAGGGGGAGATTGTTGAAGATTATTGTGTTGCGTCTTGGGCCCTTTTGTTTTACAGCCGGATTGGCTTGTCAATCCGTGTTTGTCTAGATTAGCCTTCTTTTTCTTAGAAAAACGGTTAGGGTTTTATTATAAATATATGCATGCATGTATGCGTATAGTAGTGGTCGTCACTCTCATTGATTATTGTAAACCCTAAAATCCTCTACAGTTGATGTTCTTTATCGAGCTCTTCTGAGGATTGTTTATTAAATCATTCGACACCTTTTGATCCATTAGCTTGTTCTTAATTGTTTATCTGGTTATTTCTCTACCTGTTTCATAGATCTAATCGATCTTCAAGTTTGTTTTAATCTTATCAAGAATAAACCTTATTATCAAATTAGGCAATGTATTTTGGCCAATCAACAAAACTTTTATGTGTACTTCCATTGTTTTGATCTCACCAGATTCTACCGGTAGATATGTTGCTGCTATATGATTTCATCAACATGCACTTTATAATAATCATATTGGAGTGGAACTCCATGAATGGATTGTTTTGTCTATGTGAGGTAAACAATACCATATGCAACGGTGATCATCACATTTAAAGAGTACAACGTATATTTCATGGTGTATAAAGAATAATGGCATATTAACATAAGATATTTAAAAATCATGTATACAGAAAATTCAAAATACAAAGTTGCATTGGTTGTATGTTGAATCTATATTTTGTTTTGGGAATATGACTAATTAAGGTAATTAACTTTTCAGTTTGTTCAAATGTAGGTAACTATCTTTTTTTTACACATCTAGGTAACAAGTTTTTTGAAACTCTTCACATATGACCATTATGACCTGCTGTAGCAGGTTACATCTGACTACAGTAGATCATAATGGTAAAATGTGAACATTTTCAATTACCTAGATGTATATAAAAGAAAATTAGTTATCTAAATATGAACAAAACCAAAAGTAAGAGTAAATTACACGAATGGTCCATGTGGTTTGGGGGAATTTATGTGTTTGCTCCCTAACTTATTTTTTTAATTCGGATGGTCTATACTGTTTAGTTTTGTTGCGCTTGGTCCTAGTCTTACCAAAAAGGACTAGTGTGCCCTTATTAGTTTATTTTGTTTAATTAATTTTCTTATTTATGTATTTTTTTTATATGTTAAAAAAAACTAATAAACCCCACTTTCATCATCATCCCATCTTTCATCATCCTCAACTTCTATTTCTTTTCCATCTTTAATGACATCGAAGTCTTCACCATCTATTCTTTTTCTGTCCTTCAACTCCAACGAACCAACACCACAACCTAATAAAGTGAAGAGACATTGGGTTATGGTGTTTGTTTGATAGAGTTGAAGGACAAAAAAAGGATGGTGAAGACTTCCATGTCACTAAAGATTGAATGAAAACAGAGGTTGAAGAGGATGTGAGATGGGATGGTGACCGGTGGGACCCAGATTAAATTTCTCAAATGTGATTTCAGGTTTATGGTGAGGAGATACAGATACGTAGGGTCTATTAATTTTTTTAAACATATAAAAACAAAAACATAAATAAGAAAATTAATTAAAAAAATAAATTAATAAGGAAACAATAGTCATTTTAGGTAAGACACAACTAAGTGCACAACAAAAATAAACAGTAAGGACTATCCGAGTTAAGAAAAAAATAAGTTTGAGACCAAATGCACAAATTCCCCCAAACCATAGGGGCCATTCATGTAATTTACTCTTACTTTTGGTTTGGTTCATATTTAGGTAACTATTTTTTTGTACACATCTAGGTAACGAACTTGATGATAGTGTTCACATATAACCATTATGACATGCTGTAACTGGATGTAACCTACTACAGCAGGTCATAATGGTCATATGTTAACAGTTCCAAAAAGTTTGTTACCTAAAGGTGTACAAAAAAAAGATAGTTACCCATATGTGAACAATCCGAAAAGTTAATTACCATAACAAGTCCTATTCCCTAACAACCCTTTTTTTTATTGCTGTGAATCTTTATGTGATGGCTTCTTAATGTTAATACGTATGTTAGCATAATTATTTTAGGCTTGTGTATTATTTTATTTAGAGTGCAGCTGTAACACTCTAAATTTTCAAATAAAATTTTTATTTTTAAATCCATACAAAACACAGTTTAACATTTCATATACTCAATTTATAAATTGTTTTCAAACACAAGACAAAAAACTGTTTGTCAAATATCCTAGAATCCTCAAAACACAAATCAACTAGCAGGTGTGTACAATCATGCTGACACCTTTCTGTGATCCTGAGATGTACCTGAAACATATTTCACACAACACTGTAAGCACAATGCTTAGTGAGTTCACCAAAATAGCACACACAAATAATTAGCCTCTCATGACTATATCTCGATAAGGACCTTCCGGTCATGTGTCTCAGTGAAGAACCTCCGGTCTTACAACTCGGGTTGGACCCTCCAGTCTTGTATCTCAGTGAAGACCCTCCAATCTCACGACTCGGTTTGGACCCTCTGGTCCTATCTCAGTAATTCACATAAGAACGTCCAATCAGTAACACAAATAAGACCTGTGACAACCTGATATTTTTCCAAAAGTAGTGTAACGCTCAAAAGTCAAATACAACAAAATTATTTGCAGTCAATTAAATTAACCTCAAAAATAAAGTGTTCAAATATCTAAGTTGGGATACATCAAATGTTAGATATCGTGCCAAGGTTTCCAAAAACATAAAGAGCGTTCAAAACCGGGTTATATTGAAGAAACTATAACCACTCGTATATTTACGACACACCGTTAAAACGCTATTTAACGTAAAAAGTAAAATTTCAATAAAATGCATTTTAGCCTTAAGTATCTAAACAAAAGATGTAGAGTTCGTTAGACTGTAAACATACATAAAAAGATCGCCCAAATTGGACCTCGTATGAGGAAGTTACGAATTTCCTAAGTTTTGTAACAGTAGTAGAGGGCTAAAAACTCGAATTGAAGATTGAGTGTTATTTAGCTATCGCCACCTAAACGGAAGTTGAAGATCTCCATAATGGTAATAAAATGATAAAAAGACAAACAAAAACCGACGTCGAATAAAGAAACTATGAATTTTTAACGGACTTTAGTAGTCCCGGCCTATTAACAATATATCATAAAAAATAAAGTCAAAACTAGCCGACGGAGTCTAAATGAAAGTTTTAGAGCATAATCTCACCTGCGCGTGGATATAAAGAACGCGAAAAACGGAGCCCGTATGCGAAAGTTACGAAATTTAGAAGATGGAAGACTGGATTACACCCCGCGTAATCCCAGAGTACGCCCCGCGTACTAGACCCAGTGTCAAGTCCCATCGGCTCGAGTGCTCTACGCTAGCTAGACCTGAGTCGTAAGCCGTGACGCATTTTTACGCCCCGTGTACTGGGTACGCCCAGCGTACTCCGGTAGTACGCCCCGCGTACGAGGATCCTCCAGCCTATAAATAGAGAGGTTGAGCTTCGGGTTTTTGCACACAATTCTCAGATCCTCTCTCACTTTTACACACCCTAGAGCTCCAGAGACCATCCCGACACCTCGGTTTGCGTACCCGAGCCCCCGACGAAAGATCTACGCTACCGAGATCCCCGAAGAGCCCGAAGACACAGCTTTCCGCGATCAAAGTTCTGCTCAACTTCAGCCTCTCTCTTCGAACCAAACGAGTGAGTTCATACCCCTACCTTTCAGTTCTTTTCATGTTTTAGGGGGGGGGGGAATACAAGTACATTACATGTTAAAGTATCATTTTATAAACATAAATGTAATGTCTATCTTTGAATATCGATACAAACATCTTTATGTATAAAGCGCTATTATATCACCAAGTTATTTTCACCAAATGGAACATACAATCTGAAAAACTATAATGGGTATTGTTAATGAGTCAATCGTACATTTTACATATACATCTTGAAAAACGAAACACTTTCAAAAGAAGTAAAGTCGTTCTTATTGTAAATCTATTTATACTAAGCAATGTGAGGTATTCAAACTTCAACGTACACTTATGTATGCATTTCAAGTCCTGTATTATATACCATAATCTCTTGGAGGGAGAGCGTGATACTTGTGTATAGATCTATACGGGATTGACAATCCCGCACCTAAACTATTAGCTATAGTTAGACCGGCAGGTCTGGGGTGACAAATGTCATAACACTACAACACCTGAAGAATGTTGTTACATGCATTCAATGTCAATAGTATGGTTATAAAACTCACATAAAAAGTATGAAAACAAGTTTGATTTACGAGATTCATATATGCACTACAGTTTTCTACATTATTTTTCATACAAAGTTATCTTTATCATTCAAGTACGAAAAATACTAATGCATTCCAACTCTGGAAACTTTTCGAATCATTTATAGAAAATATTGGATTTTCTGAAAACCTTATTTACCGATTTGCTGCCAAAAAGGATATACTTTTCAACTCAAAACACTCATGAACTCACCAACTTAATTGTTGACACTTTTTCAAAACCACTTGTATTTCTCAAGGAACCAATAATACAGGTAACCATCAACTTTTGGAAGAAGGAACGCTAAGAACGTTTATCGTAAACATTTATATCATCATATTGTAATATTCTTTTGGAAATATGTATAACGCAACAATGTACGTTTTTATTATATATATGATGGTTGTGTACTTTCTTTACGATATTCAATTGTTATGGTACTACGTGAAGTCATCCACCCCCGAATGTTTCCGCCATTCTGGTTTGGGGGTGTGACAAGACCCTCCGGTAGTACATTAATTACCACTCAGGTAAGTATAGAGATAAGACTCACCTCGTAAGTAAACTAAGTATGTCTCGTACTCAACTGTCGATCTGGACTCTGCCTACATATATCATAATCATCTCTAATTAACAATTTATATTAAAGGCTCCCAAGGTGTTAAGGTAACTCCTTTACGTAATCTCAGAAGGGTGAAAGACCATTTTACCCCTCCATGGTCTCCAAAGTTCACAACTTGACCAAACCCTAAAAATTCAACAGAAGTCAACACTCCAATCCATGTTGACTTAACTCGTCGGGTACATCTATGCGATTCGTCGAGTTCCTTATGTTCTTAGAAAAATCGGGTGGCCGAAGGTTCGGGGCAACAATATCATACAAGTGGCGAACGTGGTGGCTATCGAGGAGGTCGAGGGCGACAACGTGGAGGCCATAGCAGTTGTTCTCGCGGAGTTGGCCGTTTTGGTGGTGCTCGTCAATAGCCTCTAGTAACTAATGGGTTTGGTTTTGGTTGATATCCTTTATCAGGAGAAAACAATCAACTAGGTCTTCTACCAAACCCTCACTTGCCTGTTCCCAACGTTGTATCCCAACAACATTTAGGAGCCCACATGTTGCGATCGTCAAGTGGGCCAAATCCCAACATATTGCAACCTTTTAATTTTTTCGGCCCACAACCTCAACAAAATCAACCACAAGCCTATTTTACTCATGCTTAGGCCCAATAGCCTTCATGGCCTGTCCATTGGTCTCGAATGCAAGTCAACAGCCAACATCTATTCCACAAACTCTTCAAACAACCTCCATGATAGATCTGGGAACAAGAGGGTGGTTCATGGACACGGGTGCTACTTCTCATCTCCATGCAGATGCAGGTATCCTTTCTAAAGTCTCTAAATACAAATAATACACAAGCCTAAAACAATTATGCTAACACTCAAAAGTTGGAGTGACATATTTGGATCCAACAATCTTTTTTTATAGTTTTTACATTTTCCTAAAAAACATTTAGTTAATTAATATATGGAATAACGAAGAATATGTTTTGATGACCATGAGACGAGCATGTAAAAGGAGTGTACGAACAGTGTTGTTGATGGTGCGAATCATACGCTGAGATTTGCCATTTTGTTGAGATGTGTATGGACACGAAAAACACATTTTGATACCGTTTTAATCACAAAAATTCTGAAATGATTTATTATTAAATTCACCACCATTATCAGACTATGTCAGTGTTGAAGTGGTTTTGGACAAAGGCACGAAAATGAAGAAATTTAGAGAACACATTAGATTTGACACGTAAAGGATAAATCCATACATAATGAGAATAGTTATCAAGAAAGATGACATAATATTTAATATCATTATAAGTTTCAACGGGGGAGGTCCAAACATTGGAATGAAAAATATGAAATGGAAAATAAGAAACAGTGTTTGACAAAGAAAACGGTAATTTAATATGTTTTCCTAATTGACAAGGTTCACAAAAGTAGAAGTTTTATTAGATGAACACGAAATAAATTTACTATCAACTAAGTGCTTGAAGATATGATGATCGGAATGCCCGAGATGATAATTCAAAATAAGAGGAGCAATGGTGAGAAGAGCTTGAGGAGTAGGAGTGGTGATAGGATAAAGATAGCCAGTGCTATCACATCGCATGAGAATTTGTTTAGTTTTGAAATCCTTTCTAAAGTCTACATACAAATAATACACAAGCCTAAAATAATTATGCTAACACTCAAGAATTGGAGTGACATTCATAGATACAACAATCTTTTTTTATGGTTTTTACATTTTCCTAAAAAACAGTCAATTAATTAATATATGGAATAATAGCAGTCGCATGAAGATTTATAAAAGGTAATGAAGTTTTCAAATACTAACAATAGTCGTGGCTTGTTTGTGCAATACTTGAGAGGTTTCATTATTAGGAGTGACTTCTTTTTGTAGAACTTGAGACATGGTAGCAGGAAGACTGCCCTTAGATCCGATAGTATTTTCCAAAGAAATTAGTTGTAAAATGGAGGATAAAGAAGTCAAATCAGCAATGAATCCCTTTAACTAAAAAAGTGACAATTTTGGAAATACCTCAACTTTTACATCTTTTTTTTTTTTTTTTTTTTTTTTTTTTTTCTCACATTCTCATTTCTCATTCTCCATTTGATACTCGAGTTTTGTAATTCATAATTTGGATGACGATTTTTCTCTACGAACCTCCAAATTTGGCAATTTCTACTCTAAGACTCTAAATCCAACACCTTTTAAGAATCTACGCATTTCCTTGCCAAATACCATTGTGAGGGCATTCGTCAGGTTCAAGGATTAGGGCTCCATCCTTGATCTTTGTTTCACTTGCGATATATACAAAAAGAATGTCAAAACAATGTAGTTAGATGTTTTTTAATAATGTAAACATGCATTACAGTAAATAAAGAAGAAACCAAAAAGGTTTGAACCTAAACTTACTATTTTTTCTACCATGACTTTAACATCATCATTATTGTATTCTCCCTTTTTATTTACCCCTGCTTTCCTCCACCTCAAACATCGCTGGGAATTTCGTCAATTCCAAGTTGTTCGTTTTTTTACCATATAATTAATAAGTATAAATATGTATTCATCCAAAAACATAGATAAATAAAATAAATTCAAAGGTACACAGATTTGGTGGACAAGTAGTCAAGTACACAAACAAACACACACAAACGCTAAAACACAACACGCTTAAATTAGACACACACATCAGTCAAACATTAAAATTCTTTATAGACACAAAAAAACACATTTAAATTACAAAATGAAGTTACCATTTTATCTCTTAGAGCTTAATATACACCTCTTCCCAAGTGATGATCATAAATGTTCATCGCACGTGCTACGTTTCTTGCTGAGGACACATCCTTTGAACACAAACGTAAATTAATTCATTAGAGTTGAAAAGAAAAATATTGAGAATAAAATGAAGATGAACTTTAAAAAAGGATTATAACCTTGAAATTGTCTCATTTCGTATATGATACAAATTTGTTATAGTCGTCTTTCTCCACAAAGGAACCATAACGCTTTGGAATTATTTCAAGTATTTTAGGTCTATAAAGGGTGGGTTTTATGTATCTTGCATAAACCTTCTTTCTAAAATTTTAGAGGAGATGGCTAATGCGTGTCGTTGAAAAACGCCTAATAGGTGGATCAATTTTCATAAAAATGCTGCAGCAATACGGTCTAGTATGTTAGTCACATGGAATGAAACTCCATAAATTTACGTGTAATAATAATAAAATTACGGATGTAACTATAAAAAAATAAATGTATACCATTATTTCTGCCCAACATTTATCCCTTAGTTCGGTGGGCACCTTCTTCCATGATAGATAACTAAATCCTATAAGTTCCTTTACCAAGTCTCCTAAAAAAACTTGGAAACTTTGATTTGTATTACCCAAAAAACCTCCCTAATTCATCAAACAAAACTTTTTGTTTCATACCACAATCAAAAGTTGTTTGCAACTTTGGTAACCCTATACGTACAGCTCTTTTTTCTCTTATTAAGAACTCTATTTTCAAGATGTTGACGTTACTTAGATTATAATCATCGGACAATGTATCATAGTTCTCCAATGAATATGACTGGTGTAGCGCATGATCTTTGTTGTTGATGGACCTTATCCTCAACCATTTTTTGTCCATCCATTAACCTATTGTATCGCATTAACAAAACAACAAAAACTCAAATTCTAAGGTGACATATAACATATTATACTATGATAAACAAGAATCAATAAAAAAAAAGCGTAAGTTTACTTCTTAACATAATTTAAGCAGATTAGAATTAAGCTTGATTAGTAAAAATGAATCTTTACCATCAAAAGAGTAATGAGAAATTATGGATATGATAGCATGGACAGCCGATTAGGTGAAGATATACACTAGAAAGAGGAATATTGAACTTTCCATATGAGAAGCACTTAAATTGTATATACGTCATTAGTGGTTCCAAAATTGAAGGTGGTTTCCTAAAATATTGTATTGTAAATTTGAACATTAACCTTAAATTTTGGTGGTGTTTTTTTATAATCTGCAATTTAAAGATCTTATATGCAATTTTGAATACTTCATGAGGAGAAGACCAAAGTCGGTTCCTCTTGTTCCGCCATATCGTGTATCTAATCCTGGAATGTGTTTTAGTTTTCAAGTAAATCTTTAATATAAGAGGCAATTCAAAAAGAGGATAAATTTAAGGAAATGTTACATTTTTGGTTCGTGTACTCATGAATAGCTAATGAGTGTTCTAGAAAGTATATTTTGATCATTAAGTAAATAACTAATATATATATATATATATATATATATATATATATATATATATATATATATATATATATATATATATATATACTAGCCGTCTACCCGCGCAAAGCGGCGGGGCACGTGAGTTCTTTCGGTGATATGTTTCCATTACAAAATTGTTATGTTAAAAAAAAGTACATGTTGAAGACAATATAATCAAACTATGGTGTTATTTGTTACATCATGCATCAAATAACCAATAAAAAGCAACCAGTCAAGACGACACAAAATATTAATCGTGCAATACTTCTTTATACACCACATTTGCTGTATAAACCCCATCACCTTTTGAATTTTCGTTAGGCTTTACTAATACTTTTGTATTGCAACATGAAACCCCTCTGGACAATGCAACATAAAGTTGTCCATGCGAGAATACTGGTTCTGGAAGATAGATACCTACATATGGAATTGTTTGTCCCTGAGTTTTATTGATTGTCATTACAAAGCACAATCGAATAGGAAACTGTTTCCTCATTAGAGGATCGATGGTTGCTACTAATTGCTTGTAACTGGTATTGGTTTCATATCGATGGATGTGGATTCGCATATGAAATCAATTGTGTTCGCATCTATGAAATCAGTTCGCATATGACATCAATTGAGTTCGCATTTGGTTTTGTGGGTCAAAACAGTTCGCATAAGAAGTTCACGATTTGTTTGAGGTTAATTGATTTTGATTTCGCAAGCTTGGAGTCGGAGATCTGGATTGTGTTCGCATCTATAGAATGCGAGGAGAATTTAATGGTGATATTCAGTTCGCATTTGGTGACACAAGTACGTGGTTGATGATTTTTGGTTGGTTCGCATTTGAAATTAGTGGGTTTCGCATTTGGCTTCGTATCTGGGTTTCTCAAACAACTGAAATGCGAATATGAGACAATTGATTAATTTCTCAGTTAATGCGATGAAATGCGAATGAACTCAAAGACGGATGGATGCAAGATGCGAAGAATTTGAATGAAAATGCGAAGTTTTTAATGTATAAATGCGAATTGGGGAAGAAAGCTTAGAGTTTCGCATTTGGCACCTGATCTTTTCAAGAAATAATATAAGTGGTCCAACTTCGCAAAATGGGGTCATTTAATCAGAAAATCGATCATTCTTCAAATATGACATTTAATCAGAAAATCGATCTAAAAATGAGACATTTGGTGTTTATCGATTTTTCAGGGTCGACGGGTTGTATGAAAAGCGAAGGCTGAGTAATTGAAAATTAGAGGATCGATGGTTGTTGCTACTAATTGCTTGTAACTGGTATTGGTTTCATATCGATGGATGTGGATTCGCATATGAAATCAATTGTGTTCGCATCTATGAAATCAGTTCGCATATGACATCAATTGAGTTCGCATTTGGTTTTGTGGGTCAAAACAGTTCGCATAAGAAGTTCACGATTTGTTTGAGGTTAATTGATTTTGATTTCGCAAGCTTGGAGTCGGAGATCTGGATTGTGTTCGCATCTATGGAATGCGAGGAGAATTTAATGGTGATATTCAGTTCGCATTTGGTGACACAAGTACGTGGTTGATGATTTTTGGTTGGTTCGCATTTGAAATCAGTGGGTTTCGCATTTGGGTTCGTATCTAGGTTTCTCAAACAACTGAAATGCGAATATGAGACAACTGATTAATTTCTCAGTTAATGCGATGAAATGCGAATGAACTCAAAGACGGATGGATGCAAGATGCGAAGAATTTGAATGAAAATGCGAAGTTTTTAATGTATAAATGCGAATTGGGGAAGAAAGCTTAGAGTTTCGCATTTGGCACCTGATCTTTTCAAGAAATAATATAAGTGGTCCAACTTCGCAAAATGGGGTCATAAAAAGACAAAAGTGCAGAATTTTCATTTCGCATCCCTGTAGTCTTCGCAAAATGGAAAATTTTACCCAGTTTCGCATTTGGGGTAAATTTTTTTGAGAAATTGGAATATTTTCAAACTTTTTTTCTTAAAAAAAACACATTGTCTTCGTCTAAGAGAGGGAGAAAAACGATTAGGGTTTATAAGGGAAATACTTCATGGCAGTGGGATTTATAGCAGGGTTTATAAGGTGGAGAGAACAAACACACGTCTGCTATGAGATATTTTAATCAGCTGCAAATGCAACATTTAAAGGATATTTGTTGAAGCGTATTATGATGAAAAGGTTTTAAATTTTGAATGACCATGAAATTAGGATTTTGCTGAGAAATATAAGGAATCAAAACAAATTTAAAATTTAATATTATTTTATTAATGGTTGTTTGTAATATTAGCTTAATCGTTTGTACGTCTTAAAAAAATAATTTTATTATATTCAATCTATTTATAGAAATAGTTAGATTTCTTTTATAAGTAGTAAAGATATAAGAGAATGAGAGAGAGAGAGAGAGAGAGATCAATTGAGAAAAAAAAAGGTGGAGAATGGCGGAACCATTCTCAGTCAATCATTTAATGAGCTTCAATAACGCACGATGACAAACTTGTAAATAATCCAAATACATTAATCAGAGGATACGATTTAGCACCACCATTGGAGATCCAACTCCGATTAGGGTTATCATCACCATCTCAGACATCGACGACCTCGAACTTCATCTTTGTCATTCTCCGACGACTGCTAAGAGAAAATAAGCAGTGTTACAGGGCTCGATTTCCATGGAAACCACTAGTGTAATGGGAACAGAATGTGAAGTTGGAGTAGGAGCAGATGACGGCGCCGATAATGAATAACCACCACATTGTAGCTTCCTACAATAAACAGGACCAACATCTCTAGATGAACACTCCCCCACCAGTCAAAGTATAATGTTTTGTAACATTTTAAAAAAAATTAACTTGTATGCACAAACTGTTTGATGAAATGCATTAACTGAATTACCACGTTATATTCACATATGAATATGTTTTCTCACTTAAATCAGTATATGATTATTAAAAACACAAAACAAATATGCAAGTGTGTACGTTATTCATATGTGAATAACATATAAAAATTATATATATTTGTGAGAATACCTTATAATATTCATAAGTGAATATATTCACAAGTGAATATACTTTATAATATTCATATGTAAATATACTATGTAATATTCATAACTGAATATATCATATAATATTTATAAGTAAATATACTATGTAATATTCACATGTGATATATCATGTAATGTTATGTAATATTCACATATGAAAATATAATTCAATATTAATAACTGAATATAGCATATAATATTCACAAGTGAATATACTATGTTAATATTCAAAAGTGGATGCATTGTCTAATATTTAAATATGAATATACTATGTTTATTATATGCTATATTCATATATGAATATTACTTAAATTGTAAAAAAAAATTAATTATACTTTTTATTCATAAGTAAATAACGAATGTACTATAATAAAACCTAATATATTTTTATTCACTTATGAATAACGATAGTTGAAAATATAAAAATATATATTTTTTATTTTAGCATAAAATTATATCAATATTGATGTCTATTTGTAGAGAATAAAAAATAATGAATTTTGGTATATTTAAAATCATTTTTTGATAAAAATAGCTTCTTAAAAATTAAAAAAACGAAAACAACTATATATATATATATATATATATATATATATATATATATATATATATATATATAATGATTAGCATAGTTTAAAAAAACATGTTTTGATGGAAAACACGTGTCTATTCATTTCCTATTTCCGTTGGTACGACAGAGGCTTTTCTGGCAAAAATAAATGAGTGACTGAGAATGATTTCTCAATTCTTAACATTTTTGATTTTTTCAATTGAACTTTTATATATATATATATATATATATATATATATATATATATATATATATATATATATATATATATATGGTGATGTTCAATAGAGAAACATAGTTAACAACGAACCAAAGAACCAATCGTGAGCGTCGGAATCATAATGATCAACGGCCAAGTAAATAGATGTACACTTGTACATTGGACGCACACATACCGGATTATACTAAAGAATTCATCTCATTACCAAAAAAGCTCACCTCTTTTTTTCGTTTAAAATATTTTTAAACCACTTTTTTATCAAAAAAAAAAAAACCCAGATATATTGTTGTTCTCAAATTTCGTCATCTTTCCATATAGATATGTTGATTTATAAAAAGCGATTTAAAAAAAAAAATCCACTTCATTTTGTTAGTTTTTTCAATATTTAAGTTTATTTTTATCAAAAAAAAAAATAACTATACCAAAAATATTATTTTTTTGTACTCTATTAATAAACATCAACACCAACTAAAAAAACTCGATCAGTATAGATTGACACTGTGAATGTAAACTATAAATATTATAATTTTTAACAATTACAATATGAAAAAGTTCGATCAGTTCAGATTCACATTGTGAATCTGACTTACTATTATGCACACTGTTAATTTGAGAATATTCACAATATGAATCTGAACAGGTTCACAATTTGAATCTAAACTGGTTCACAATGTGAATCTAAAATGAAATGTCGTTTTTTTCTAACATCAATATGAATTTATGTTTAAAAAGTAGCAAAAAGTATGAATTTTAATATATTCATTATTTTTTTTCGAATGGCGGGATTATTATAAAAAGCAAAAACGAGCAAGGAGCTAGAAAGTGATTACATCAAAGAAGTAGCTAGAGAGGGGTTATGAAGCCACTCAGTCCAACTTAACTTTACCCTACTACATCTATTAGAAATCCAAAAAAAAAAAAAAAAGATTTCTCAACAACAACATCAAAAATAACCAACTTTTTGGGTAAAACCGTTCCAAAAATAGACGAATTCCGAAAATTCCATAAGCACCAGAAGGAAGTAATAATGACCGCAACAAACGCCTTTCTTTGATCTTTACGTAAATTTACATCATCCAACCAGTTGATTAAGGACTTCACCAAGATTTGAGATGGGAGAGATATATTCCACCATATAGGTACCCTACCCCACATATCCCATAAGTCACGACAACCGGCAAAAATATGATCAATAGTCTCGACTGCAAGCTTGCAAATTGGGCACATGATTGAAGGGACCATAATACCCCTAATCGATAATCTCTCCCTCGTAGGAATACTAGAAAGATGAATCCTCCATATTAGAATATTGAGCTTAATAGGAACTCAATTATTCCACCGAGTACCCTTATCCACTGAAGGAACCAAACCACTATCCAATGCATACTTTACAGACGAAACAGAAAAAGACTCAAAACTATCAAGAGACCAACCCAATCTATCCGGAACCTTTTGTAGCTGAAATATCTACACCACTTCCAAAAAGAAAGCTATTGAGTTTCTTCAATCCCACCTCTAGGCATACATTTAAGGTCATCCGTGTTCCAACCTATTAAAAAAATGATCTCTAACATTAGCTGAGCGGTTCATATCCAAAGCAAAAACACGATGAAAGTAAATCGGAAGAGCATTATTGCCTTGCCACTTATCATGCCAAAAGGAAGTATACTCCCCATCACCAATTCTAATAGGAGCTAAGTTACAGAAGTTAAAGCCCTGATCTTTAAGATTATTTACAATCCTCATAATATCATTCCAAGGACCCGTCATCTGTCTCCTTGGAATCAAAGAAATATTAGTATCCCCCACACCATATATACTTTTGACCACCCTCACCCATAATAAATTTGGTTTATGAAAAAACCTCCACTTCCAACATAATAATAAAGCCTTGTTAAAGGCAAAAAGACTGTCAATCCCCAAACCTCCAACTTCTTTAGGGGCCCGGATTTTATCCCACCTAACCCGATGCATACGACGATCATCCAAATCAGCACCTTAAAAAAACACTAATCTCAATCTCTCCAAATCCTTTATCATTGTAAGAGGCACTGGATAAATAGACATCAAGTAACAGGCGACCGAACCCAAAACTGCTTTAACGAAAGTCATCCGTCCCCAAAAGAAAGACACTTGGCTTTCCAACCCGCCAATCTTTTCCGAAAAGAATCAACAATAGGACCCCAAGAATCAACTCTAGTCATATTCTGACCAACCAGAACCCCTAAGTGAGTAAACAGAAAGCATCCCGGAGAACACCCTATATAATTAGCCAAAGAAGAAACTTGAGTGGCTGTGACCCCCACTCCATACAACTTGCTCTTAAGAATATTGATTTTCAGACCCGAGGCGAGAAAGAAACATCTAAGAATATGAACAATATGGAGAGCATTATCCTAATTCCAATCAGCCAAGAGAACAACATCATCAACATAAAGAAGATGGGAAATAGTGATTCCACCTAATAAACCTTAACTTTTCAATAAATGAAAGAAGTGAGTTTTTTTCGGAAAAAAAAAGTTTATTTTTTATATATCATCATGGATCTTTATGGAAAGAGAACGAAAATCTTGAACAACGGTATATTCGTTTTTTTTTTTGATAAAAAACATGAGAAATAAAATTTTAAATGAAAAAAAGAAGTGGGTTTTGTTATAATCTGGTACATGTGTGTCCATTGTAATAGTCAACAACCCTTCATCTTGTCGTTGATGGCTTTAAATTTCGACGTTTTGGATTGGTTTATTGGTTCCTTTATTAATAATGGTTCTCTACTGAACTTTTTCATATTATATATATATATATATATATATATATATATATATATATATATATATATATATATATATATATATATATATATATATAATAAACAAGGAACCAATGAACCAATCGTTAGTGTCGAAAATCATAATGATCAACGACCAAAGAAATAGATGTACAATTTTACATTGTACGTACATAAACCTGATTATACCAAAATCCACCTTCTTACCAAAAAAAACCCACCTCTTTTTTTTTCGTTTAAATTTTTTTAGACCATATTATTTATCAAAAATAAAAAATAAAAAAATAAAGAATAAAAAAAATGAATATACCATTGTTCTTGATTTTACGTCCTCTTTCCGTAGAGATCTATGTTCATATATAAAAAACGATTTTTTTTCCCGAAAAAAACTCACTTCATTTCGGTAGTTTTTCTCAATATTTAAGTTCATTTTTATAAAAAAAAACAAAGTATACCAAAAATATTAATTTTTTGTATTATATTAATAAACATCAACACCAAAAAATCATGAAATCGGTATATTCGGTTTTTTTTTTTCGATAAAAAACATGGCCTAAAAAATTTTAAACAAAAAAAAGGAATTGAATTTTATTATAATCTGGTACATATGCGGTTATTGTAAAAGTCTAGAACCCTTCCTTTGCCGTTGATCGTGATAAATTTCGATGCTTTCTATTGGTGTCTTGGTTCATTGATTAATAATGGTTCTCTATTGAATTTTGTCATAATATATATATATATATATATATATATATATATATATATATATATATATATATATATATATATATATATATAGAGAGAGAGAGAGAGAGAGAGAGAGAGAGGGGGGGGGGGAGGAGCGTTCAATCGAGAACATTTATTATCGCGAGAACATTTGAGAACAAATTTGGACCACACAATTTTTTAATTAAAATTATAAAATAATATTTATATAAATCAAAAAATAGTTACAAACAAATAAAAAATCCACTAACCAACACCATTCACCACCCAACCAACACCACCCACCACGACCACCAACCACCAACCACCACCCGCCACCACCATCACCACCCACCACCATCACCACCCACCACCATCATTACCCAATCACCAACACCTACCACCACCCTCCACAACCCCTACCTACCACCCATCACCACCACCGCTATCACCACCCATCACTACCCACCACCACCCGCTACCACCACCCATCACTAAACACCATCACCAACAGCCACCCACTACCCATCACTTCCCACCCACCCACCACCACCACCCGCCACCACCATCACCAACCAACCACCACTACCCGCCACCACCACCACCACCAACCACCACCCGCCACCACCATCACCACCCAACCACCACCACCCACCACACAACCCATCACTACCCACCACTCATCACCACCCACCACCACCCGCCATACCTCACCGCAACCACAACCCACTCCCACCAACCACCACCCGCCACTACCACCCATCACTACCCACTACCACCACCCATCGCCTACTACCCATCACTATTCACCACCCGCCACCACCATAACAACCACACGTGATTATATGTATTTAATAAAATATTATTTACGTGGGCCGTATACATTTTCGTGTTTTCGATTTAATAATTGGTATCGTGTATTAAATCTCATGTGGTTATATATATTTAATTGCATATGATTTACATGGACAATAATTGTTTTTACGTCTTGATTCAATAGTTGTTCTTGTGTATTTTATTAGATGTGATTATATATATTTAATCACATATGATTCGCATGGAAAATAGTTATTCTTGCATCGATTCAATAATTTTTCTAATACATTTAATCACATGTGATTATATGTATTTAATCACATATGATTTATGTGGAAAAGATTCATTAATTCTTGCTCAATTTAATAGTTGTACTCATATACTTAATCATATGTGATTATATGTATCAACCGTATATGATTTATATTGATAATAGTCATGAGTCAATATTTTTTCTTATGTATTTAATCATATGTGATTGTATCTATTAACTACATATGATTAATGTGGAAAAGAAAAACTATTTAATCAAAAACGCGGAAATTAATCTTGTGTATAGAAATCATATGTAACTAAATGTACAAGAACAACTATTGAACAAAAATGTGAAAATGAATATTGTCCATATAAATCATATCTAATTAGATACATATAATCTCATGCAATTAAACACACAATAACAACAACTGAATCGAGAACGCGAAAATAAATAATTTCCACATTAATTCTTTGTGATTAGATAGATATAATCACATGTGATTATATGCATTTAATCACATATGATATATGTGGACAATATTTATCTTTATGTTCTCGATTCAAAAGTTCTTCTTGTGTGTATAATCATATGTGATTATATATATATATATATATATATATATATATATATATATATATATATATATATCAAATCACATATGATTTATATAGGCATCATTATGTTTTGTCTGTATAAATCATATGTGATTAGATACATATAATCACATATCATTATATGTATTTAATCACATATGATTACAGTGGACGAAGAACAATTATTGAATCGAGAATGTGATAATGAATCTCATCTACATAAATCATATATGACTGGATACATATAATCACATGTGATTATATGCATATAATCATATATGATTTGAGGTGGCAAGATGCATTTTTTCCTTCTCGACTCAGTAGTTGTGCTCACGTACTTAATTGTGATAACCCGGAATTTTCATTCGGTCAAACCCTAAAAGTCAATCACTTCATATTATAAGTCAATTTCACTTTTCCTTGTTTTTGGGAAAAATAAAGTTCGTTTGATTATTTTAATATTATTTTTAAAGGAACGGGTAAAAGAAAGTGTCGTCTCGGGTTTTGAATTTTAAAAACCGCAAACACCACGCGTCTTAGAAGTTCCCGGCCAAACTATTTTGTTTGGGTCGAAAAATCATCCCAAAAATCTGTAAACTCATGCTTATCCATGAGTTTACTCCCCAAGTCTAGCCATTTGTGTTTACTCCCCAAATACCCAAAAGAGTAAACTCCAAAATATCCTTTCAAGCATCATCCTTGATTTTGTTCTAGATCTTCAAACTAGTAAGTGTTCTAACCATTTCAAGTTGGTTTAATACTTAATCTACTGTTTGTGCATCTATTCATCTATTGATTTTTGTGTTTGATTAGTTTTTCCAAAACACCAAGAACACACACTAGTGTTCTTGGACTTAAAGTTCATATCAAGCTTCCACAATGTAAGTACTTCTATCCTAGAGTCATTTTAAGCTTGCTATACATGTTTATACCAAAGAAAAGTCCCAAGAATACCAAGATAAAGGTGTTCATGGTTTTGGGAGGTCCCAAAACCATAAACACCAAGTATAGGACCAAAATGGTGTGTTAAGGTGCCTAGATGCTTCACAATGCCTTAGGGACTTGTCTAGGTTCATCCTTGAAGAGTTTATCACAAAAAAAGCACAAAAACCTTCCATTTTCATGTGTTTACGGCTTGGGGATGTCCCACAAACCGTAAACACCCCAAAAGGTGTGTAAATGTCCCATAGTTGTTCCTTAAGCCTAAATCTAACCTAGAGTAGTGCCATGATTGAGCTAAGGACTTGAAAACCCCAAATACCATAAACTTAGGAGTTTAAGGTAGTAAACTCATGCGTTTAAGGTAGTAAACTAGTGAAAAATGGTCCTTAGACCGTAAACTCCATTTAGGAGTGTTTTGATGCCACACAACACTTCCTAAGGCTAATTCATGAAGTAAGAATGCTTGGAATAGCTTAGAAGACTTCAAATCAGCAAGTGGTCAAAAGGTTAGGAATTTACGACCGTAAAATCAAGAGTTTAAGACCGTAAACTCAAGGGGTGTTGGTCTTTAGGGAGTAATCTCATTTTAGGAGTGTTCCTTGAACCCCAAACACACTAGCCTTTCCCTACAACACTTAGATGCACTCTTTAGCACTTATAACACTTATACAAAGTGTTTGTCATGTCCTAGAGTGTCTTGACTTGTTTATTAGTTGTTTAAAGAATAATTGTTTATATACATATGTCCTCATATGTAATTAGGATCTTTGTGCGTGTCTAAGTCTTCACTTGACACCAAGCACTTATCCGATTTCCTTCCGATCTACTCGCAACAGGTGAGTTTATACCCCTTAAACAACGGTTTAAATGTTTTTAAATGATTTTATGGGGGGGGGGGGTGGATACAAGTCAAATGCTTATAGTTATTACATCAATCACATGTGATTCATAACTACAAAATCAGGGATTTCCATATTGTTCAAATTGTTTATCAAACTGTTTTGCTTCAAACTGTTTTACAAGTTCTTATACTTATTAAATACATTTGCTTAAACTACTGTTTTACTTATTATCAATTGCATGTCTATGTATGTATAGTTATATAGGAAATGTTTAAAGGACTTAGGAAGGCTATCCACCCTATTTCCTTTTCGCGCTTAAGATGTGGTCTGGTGGGATATCGGGTACCCGTCCAAAAGTCGTTTAAATATTTGTTACATATCATGTGTACATATATAGTCATAAAAAATCTTCCAATTCATTTGGTACCCTTGGGTAGCAAGGGTATACTCCCATGTCATACGTACCAGTTACATCACTAGTAAGTTACCATAGGGGTAGCACAGGAGGATACAAATACTATTACTAGCACAATGAAACATACAATAAGTCAGTTCATTCATGAGTCAGTTCGAGTAGTACTCACAGTACATTACTACACATGCTAGATATAGAGAACATACATTACAGCTAGTATACACAGTACATCACTATACATGCTAGATAGAGAGAACATGCATTGCAGCTAACACATGCAGAACATTTCAGTACACACAGGCTAGACAGAGAAAGATTTCACTTTCAGTTAGCACATTGATTACATATGCATTTATGAAGTTATGTGAACCATTGAGCATGTCATGGCACTTCCTGCCACGACCGTTCTTGTATCCCGAATCTCCTTAGTTGGGGAGCGTATGAGTTTGCGTATACATCTATACTGGATTGACTATCCTACACCTTGCTGCTCGCTATAGTGGGACTTGCAAGTCTACGGGTGCCAAATGTCATTTCTTACGACATCTTACATCGTCGTTTTACTAGAGTCGGTAGCAGGATACAGGTCGATCACATGTTATATTGAATACCTTTTTGTTTTAAGGTAGTTAGTACAGTGGTAGTCACTTATTACAAATACTACAATACTTTCAGGATTTCAATAGACTTAAGGTAGATAGTACGGTTGTAGTTATTTGATACTACACCATAGTACTATTTCATTTTCCCATTACATTCACTTTGTGAACATTCACACGATGCATGGTAATGTAGAAACTATATTTTTGGTTAATGATAGTCAGATTTGGGAAAATACACACTCTTACAAGAGACACAAACATGGATACTAGATGCATTGGTAGAAGGATACAGTTAGTAGGAAACTTAGGGTTTTCTAGGATGTTCATTTACATAAAAATACTTACACTCCATTTTCATACAAATACTTACAGTTCATTCGTACAAATACCTACATTTCAAATACATACAAGTACTTACATACAAATTAAGACACTAAAATGCTTATGATCTCACCAGCTTTAAAGCTGATACTCGCTTTCAAAATAGCTTGTATCCTCAGGTCAACCATAGACAGGTACCGATGCAAGGTTCAAAGAAGATGGTGCTCGCTCAAGACTCATCTTTCATTTTTTTTATACTTTAGTGTCTATTATAATTTGACAGAATACATTTGTACTAAAATTATATTATTAATGCAATAGATGATCTTGTTGCTTGTTTACTACTTTTCATTGATGTCATACTGTACATGACGTCCTCTGCCCCATAACGTTTCCGCCGTTCACGGTTTTGGGGTGTGACATTAATCACATACGATTATACATATAATAACATGTGATAAAACGTACAAGAACAAATATTGAATCGACAAAGCAAAAATGAATTATGTCCACATAAATCATATGTTATTACATTCATATAATCACATGTGATTATATGTATTTAATCATATGTGATTAGATTCATATAATAACAAAGCAAAAATGAATTACCTCCACAACCCACACCCACCCACCAGCCACCAAAACCACCACCCGTCAATATCACCTCCACTTGCAACCACCCACCCACCCACCACCATCCATCACCACACACCACCACCACCAATCACCATGACCCTACCTCCACCACCCGCCACCACCACCCCACCCCCACCTACAAAAATTTGTTATTGTGTTTTTGATTCATTAGGTTTTCTGTTGTATATAATCACATGTGATTATATGTATCGACTCACATGTGATTATATGTATCGAATCATATTTGATTTATATGTTATTAAATACATATAATCACATGTGATTAAATACATGTGAAAAACTAGTGAACCGAGAATGAAAAATTGAATATTTTCCACGTAAATCATATGTGATTAGATACATATAACTACATGTGATTATATGTATTTAATAGAATATTATTTATGTCGACCGTATTTATTTTCGTGTTTTCAATTTAATAATTAGCGTCATATATTAAATCACATGTGATGATATGTATTTAATCGTATATGATTTACATGGACAATATTTGTTTTCACGTGCTGATTTAATAGATGTTCTTGTGTATTTAATCACATGTGATTATATATATATATATATATATATATATATATATATATATATATATATATATATAATCACATATGATTCGTATGGAAAATAGTTATTCTTGTGTCGATTCAACAATTGTTCTAATATAGTTAATCACATGTGATTATATGTATTTAATCACATATGATTTATGTGGACATGATTCATTATTTCTTTCTCAATTCAGTAGTTATACTCGTGTACTTAATCACATGTGACTATATATATCAAATCGCAAATGATTTATATTGATAATATTCATGAGTCAATATTTATTCCTATGTATTTAATCATATATGATTGTATGTGACTAAATGTACAAGAACAATTATTGAACAAGAATGTGAAAATGAATATTGTCCATATAAATCATATATAATTATATACATATAATCTCATGTGAACAAGAATGTGAAAATGAATATTGTCCATAAAAATCATATCTAAATAGATACATATAATCTCATGTAATTAAGCAAACAAGAACAACAACTGGATCGAGAACGCGAAAATAAATATTTTCCACATAAATTCTATGTGATTATATACATATAATCATATGTGATTATATGAATTTAATCACATATGATATATGTGGACAATATCTATCTTTGTGTTCTTAATTCAATAGTTGCTCTTGTGTGTATAATTATATGTAATTATATGTATCTAATCACATATGATTTACATAGACATCATTATTTTTTTCTATATAAATCATATGTGATTAGATACATATAATCACATATGATTATATGTATTTAATCACATATGATTACAGTGGACAAAGAACAATTACTGAATCGAGAATGTGATAATGAATCGTATCGACATAAATCATATATGATTGGATACATATAATCACATGTGATTATATGTATTTAATCATATATGATTTATGCAGACAATATTTGATTATTTGTATTTAATCACATATGACTACAGTTGATAATGAAGAATTGCTAAATCGAGAATGTGACAATGAATCATATCCACATAAATCATATATGACTGGATACATATAATCACATGTGATTATATGTATTTAATCAGATATAATTATGTAGACAATATTTGTTTTAGCAATTTTGATCAATAATTGCTTTAGTGTATTTAATCACATGTGATTATATGTATATAACCACATATGATTTGAGTTGGACAAGATTCATTTTTGCCTTCTCGATTCAATTATTGTGCTCATGTACTTAATCACTTATGATTATACATATAATCACATGTCGTAAAAATACATGAAAACAATTATTGAATCGACAAAGCGAAAATGAATTGTGTCCACATAAATCATATGTGATTAGATTCATATAATCACATGTGATTAGATGTATTTAAGCACATATGATTCATTTGGATAAAGATTTATGTTCGAGTTCTTGGTTCAATATTTGTTATCGTGTATATAATCATATGTGATTGTATGTATCCAATCACATATGATTTATATAGACAATATTCGTTTTTTCCAAATAAAATCATATGTGATTAGAAAAATATAATCACATCTGATTAAATGTATTTAAACACATATGATTAAAGTGGAAAAAAATTATTAAATTAAGAACACGGAAATGAATCTTAGCCACATAAATCATATGTGATTATATACACGTAATAGGAGACTTAGTGTAACTCGCCTCATTGAACTTGAAAATCAGCTAGCATGAGTAAGATAGATCCTTTCGTTTTCAAAAACCTACACAACAATTATAACATTATTTATCTTGTGCTTTGTTGTATTACTCTTATCAAACTTATGCAAATATTTTCTTATTTTCTCTTTGATTGTGGTCCTTTGTTTGGGATATGTTTTCTTACCTTTCAACCCATTATTAAATTTTGATAAAATTATATTGATAAAATTATATTTAATCTTATATGATTTATATGGATAAGATTCTTTTTTGTCCATATAAATCATGTGATTAGATACATATAATCACATGTGATTAGATATATTTAATCAAATGTGATTATATATATTTAGTCATATATGATTATATGTATCGAATCACATATGATTTATATAGACATCATTATTTTTTGTCTATATAAATCATATGTGATTAGATACATATAATCATATATGATTATATGTATTTAATCACATACAATTACAGTGCGCAACGAACAATTATAGAATCGAGAATGTGACAATGAATCGCATCCACATAAATCGTATATGATTGGATGCATATAATCACATGTGATTATATGTATTTAAGCAGATATTGCACAAACTTTTTGAGTGGTTTAAATTCAGTGGTAATTTGGGAAAAGCTGAACAAGATGCAGCTATTCTCCATTTGATGGCTGATACATGGTTTATTCTTATGTTTTGGTTTTCTTGTTATGTAAATGTCCCTAGTATTCTGGTATTCCTTGTATTTTCACCTTAGTTTCATGTTAATGGTGGTTTTTTTATATATGAATGATTCGTTGTTTCCAAAAAAAGTCCCAATGTTGCTGACCTGGCGAGGTTAATTTTTAATCTCTATTTATTGTAAGTTGTAATACACAAAAACTCTAAATCATTTAGTTCTTCAATATATCAAAAAAAAAAAAGATTACGATTTTTAAGACACCCCAGATTCAATAACTCATTACCAATGGGGACCACTTTCTTATCTTGGCATAAATCCATAGTCTTTAATGCTACTAAGAATATCATATATTTGAAATAAGTCAACAAAAAGCCAACATCAATATCAATATTGCATTCAATATTCTTATTCTTAAGAAACTCATAAAGACGATTCAAATGATACAAGAAGAACAACAGATCTACAGATTTAGGTAAGAAAAAGAAAGAATGATGGTGATAAGATTATTTAATCTTGATCAAGTACATGCTGATGAAAAAAATGAAAAATCGATGGTTTAAAACGGATTACAGGTGAACAAATTAGTATCAAATTTATCAAATTTTAACTTGAATAAAAACACACATCAATAAGAATTAAGGAAATGCAGAAAAGTCATTTACATGATAAGGATCTAACATTTCCATTGCATAAGAAAACATGAAACTTCTACTACTACTGCACTACTCCTAGAACAAATTATTAACAAAAAAATAAGAATTAAAAGGATCTGAACAAAATTTCAATGAAAATACATGTTATTACTAACCTAGAGATATAAAACGAAGCTTTTGTTTCATGATTCATGTGTTTACATATGAATCACCAAGGAAGATTACATTAAAACAATTAAAGAAAATGTCAATAAAGTTGTCAAATTATAAGAAGAACTTGACATTGATGTCCTAGTCCACGAAGAGCCAAAGGTACAAACAAATGATTCCCTAAATTAATTCCCAAATAAGTTTATTTAGTTAATAGAAAAATTGGAGTCTTAATTATACATTTACAGAGAAACGATATGGTTGAATACTTTGGTGAGTAATTTTCCGAGTTTTCTTTGAGTTTCCTTCGATTGACTCCAACTTGGATTCAAATCGATTTCAATTCAACTAGATAATACCAATTTCAATTTCAATTCATCCACTCGGTTGTTTACTAATCCAGATGATTACATGTTAAAAAGCCATGTCGTTAAGCAATTGAAGAAACAAGTAAAATACCAAATTTTACAAAAAAAATTTGTAAGAGATAGAGATCATGAAAGACCTCTAGAAGTGAACAATTGACCATCCGATCGAATTGATCAAATCTTCCTTCTCTTTCTCTGAATCTGCGATGAACTGTATCAGGTCAAGAGCTCGAACAAAACCTATCGTCATAGTTTACTGCATTGGGGGGTGATTCGCCATTATAGTTCCCTATAGGCTAGCATTCCAATCTGCCAATCGAGGTTGGGACTTTTGACGGCTCGATTTGGGGATGATCGTGTCCTGATGAAAACTCGTGTCCGATGAGGGGACAAGTGAGGTGGATAGAGGTAGTGACAAGTAAATCTAGAAGCAAGAAGACACGGACGTAGATCGATAGTCTTCATTGTGGTCTGGCGGTAGGTCCGACGAGAAAAGAAGACGGAAGAAATAAACATCTGAGAGTGTGGGGTAGGGGTGGGTTACTTTTTTTTATCTACTTAAGAATTGTTCTCAATTGTTCTCATTTGAACATAGCTCTCTCTCTCTCTCTCTTATATATATATATATATATATATATATATATATATATATATATATATATATATATATATATATATAGAGAGAGAGAGAGAGAGTACCCTTTGTGAATTGTACTTTTCTCTGATTGGACCAAAGTTATTTTTTTATTTTTTTCTTTTTTACGTCTCTACTGCCAGGTTACTCTAACTCGCCCACAAATATCCAGCGACTCAATCCATAAAACTGGATTGATCCACCGCTTCACTGTCCCTCTCAACCATAAAACTAGAAATCCAGTTTCTTCCTTCCATCACTTTTGGATTCACCGTCTCTTCTTTTTCTTTTTCCCTCGGTCCACCGCCTCCATCATTAGCTTCTAATCTTCACACTCTTAACACTTACGCTTTTCATTCCTCATCACATAAACCTTCTGTGTCTCCCTCTTCTCTGTAACACCCTATCCACCACATCCACTACCACCATCGCAATCACCACCATGATGGAAACCCGTCTCACCCCATAAAAGGTATCTAGAACCCGCTACCTACCATCATATGTTTCTATTTTATACTACGTACGTCGGTCATAACTATCCCAGTCCTATTTCTCTATCTCCTTGAAACCCTAACCAGATTCATGAAAACTATGCTACTCTAAAGGTTTTTTTCTTCTCATACTTTATAGTTAGATGTAGATGTATTTGTTGGTTTGCTTAAATTGATTTCTTTCACTATTATTTTGGTACAATGAATGATATTTCTATTTTGTAAAATACAAAAGAAGCCTCATTTTTGTGGTGTTTTCCAATAATTTGTTGTATAAAGCACTTCGATTTTCATGTGGTTTGGTTATTTTTCAATAGTTATTTGACATTTTTGTTCCGACTACTGAGTTAAATCGGGTATGGGAGTTGTTACAGATATTGCTTTGGGGAAATACCTCAAGAATTTTCTATTGGTAAGCTTATTTTTCCTCATACACTCATTTTGTTATTTATCTAATTAGGTAAGATTCTAACCATGTTACACAACCAAATACCATAATATGGTTCACAACAAGATATACTAATACATTTCTTTCCCTTTTGGTAATACATATTATTGTTTAATTAAATATTTATACATTTCAATTTCATCCATCTCTCTATTTTCCAGGTGTTGATATGTGAATATGTTATTGGTGGTGGGGAAGGTTAACCAAATGGAGGTGAAGGAAACCTTATACTTACTAAAGGTATGTTTTCCACAAGTTGATTATATTGTTCAAACTTACACTTAACATATTCGATGAAATGCCTCATTAAGACCCACAATTTTATTTTAGAAAACAAGAGCCTTCAAAAAAATTGGACAATTCTTTTTGTGGTTCTTCCTTAATATTTCAGGAGTTCAATTGTCAATATATGTGTCTTTTTTCTCTATATTGTAGCTGCTAATGAAGAGGGATGTAACCCTGTGTGGAATTAAGAGTTTACTATCTTCCTTTATGACCCTAAGCTTCCAATATAGCTGTCGGTAAGATCTTATTAGGCATGGAGTAGTTGTTTATATTGCAAATGAGGAAAAATAATTAAATTATTCAAGAAAGTGTGGACATTAGAAAATTTTATAGCCTAACATGATCAGGGTAACATCATAAAGACTATAGATTTTAGACAAATAATTTGAGAATTATAGTATCTTGATTTTGTTTTGTTACTTTAAAGTTTAAACTGTTCTTATAAGCATGTTGTTGGTTATTAATTTTAGATTAAATTAGGCTTTGTGTTTTTGGCTTAAACTGGTTCTATAAGATAATTTTTTTTCTTTATCATATTTTTATTTAGTTAAAATATAGAGAATGATTCTATTTTGTAAGCATTGAGATCCAGAAGATTACTCTATTTTGTTGCTTTTTAAGGGTTTCTTTATGTTTGACTACCATTTATCACATGCAAGGTTTTTAGCTGGCTATATATGGAAACAAGAAATATAGTGCAAACTAAGGATGATATGGGATTCATGTAATCTTGTCAATGATGCATGTGTTGGAGGTTATTTCCCATTTAAATGAATGTACTCTATCTATTAAACTATGAAATTCATGCCCGGAAATTTTGATGACTAACCACTGCAGGATATCTAGAAATTGTCTAACTTTTGACTAGTGAGGATGAATCTCCAAACGTCTTAAAAATAAAGCTTCAATAAGTTGATGTAGAAGGTGATAATGTAAGTGAATTGTCATTAATGCTACAAAGTAATGCTAGATGTCCCACTTTTTTTAGTGAGGTGAAAAACTATATCAAACATGAAATTGAATTCCGTTTACACATGATGGAATGCAAACACAAATTCTAATTTCATTCGTTTTAATTACATTATCATGCTCTATGATATGAATAATTATATGCTTCTTTAAAAATTTCTTGAACACCTTCGGATGTTGCCTTTCAGTTCACAAGGTGACACAAGATGATAGTTTCTTGCTGATATTCTTGATATGTTTTTTTGCATGGTATGTAGCACATAACCTTTGGTTTCCTAACAACATTTTTCGTTATGAGTTTTTCACTTAGGTAATATCTTATTTGTTTCGTTTCATTTTAATCTGAATGGTAATATTCATAAGTCATAAGATGAAATTGATACCCTTTACAAAGTTGTTAGGGAATTGAAATGCAAGAGATACCGCTAATTACCTTTGAAATAACAATAAAAGCAACCTCCCTTAAACAAGTAGCATAAAAACCAAAAAATATCCATCCCATAAGTACACAAAAAATTGGCACTAAAATACATGAAAACTACCCTCCAAAAATTAAATCTAAACCATCTGAGTACTTTTTGAAGAAATCATATCTTCCTATTATGACTTTCTTATTCCAATAGAAAGCAACTTTAACATCATATATCATCAGGAAAACCAAACCTGGATTGTAGACTAAAGAAACTAAAAAAAGACCAAAATGCCCTTGGTGGAACATGTTTAACCTCTACAACCAAGAACCCTTTAAAAAAACTTTTTATTTGTTCTCCTTTTGATATTCTTATTTCAGCATAAACCTTCTCAACAGATGTTAAGTTGATTGGTATAGTAATATCTTTCTTCAAACCAAAAAAGACCATATTGCCCTTTATCAATTTTACTGCACCAATCCCAGTGTAAACCAAACCACAATCTTACATTTTTAGTTATCTTATCGGTTAATATGCTTACATTTTAAGGGTTATTATACTACATTAAATATTTAGTTGGGTTTTTATAGAAGCATACATGTACATTTATTATTAAGAATAGGTTAAAGATAATATAAGGAGTATTTGTTTGAATTGTATAAAGTTGTGACTGTTCTATTTTGGTTTTTTTTATCCAGGGAAATAAGGTCCAAGGTCACACTTGGCTATTATGTAACCATGCAAATACTTATTTAATTACTACCTAAACTTTTTATATTTAGTCCAACCCCTCAAAGTGAGGTTCTTTGTCACAACTAGCAAATTTAGGTTTGAGATTGTAATTCGGGTACAACAGTTCCTCTATGTGACCTTGTTGCATTAAACCATTTAAATTCAAAACAACAATGTTATTTGAATACATATGTACACACACTTAGACTCAAATTAAAATAGCCTCTTTTAAGCCCAAGTTTGATCCAATAGCTAAACAAAATCAATTTTTGGGCCTTTGCTCAGAATTCTCGTCCCAAATAACCTTAGGTCGAAAACCTTTTCTTTGGGCCTTATACAAACCAAAAACTCTTGAATTGGTCCAACATAAATTAAAAACTATAATGGGCCCTAGTGAACCCAAAAGCCCATACCAGAAGGACTAAAAACCTCATAGAGGGGTGTTTTCAGGCACCCTAAAAACCGAAACCCTCTCTCTTAAACTAGTGAAATCAGATAGGATTAGACAAAAAAATCATAAATGTTGCCACCTCTTGCTTTACATTGCCTTACCCTCCATGTTTCCATCTTGTCACACTAATAACCAACAAACCTCCACATAAGACACTACATTGTCCACCAAACAACACACACACACACACAAAAATTACATTCACTCATTTTACTCTCCAAACACTCTCATTTTCCTCTGCAAATTTCGTGTGCCATTTTCAAGGGTGCTTTTTCTTCAAGAAACTCATAGGAATTTGGTAAGTATTCACGTAAACCTCTAGTGTTTTTTATACTTCTTTAAGATAAAACTCATCCTTTACACACATATCTTTGTGTGTTAGCTTCTAGAGTACCAACCTTTCAAAGAAAACTCCTTAAGTTCGTCACTACCATCCAAGGATCGAAATCTTCCTCACTTTCCCTTTTACAACTCACGATATACCAAGGTGAGCTTCATAACCCCAGGTTTTTCATGCTTTTCGAGGGGGGGGGGGGATACAAGTTGAGTTTCGTTTACCAATTGGATATTTACATGCACCAACTTGTTTATGGGATGATTTGTTCATTTTATGTCAAAAACTTCATGCTTACATACGTAAAAATCATGCTTCATAAACTTGTCATAAGGTAAAGTGCATTTGTCCGTTGGATAATTTCGTGCACTATGATTATGTGATGAACATGGAACATATTCTTGTATGGAAAGGTTAATATCAATTGTTAACTACATAAAAACTTTGACACTTGTGTTTGTTATAATTTTGGTTACATAAAAATCGTGATATACTATAGATGACCCAAAAAAAATTTGTCTTACAAATTTACAAACCTGTAAAAAGGTGTTAAACAAAACTACAAAGTTTGATATTTTCCTTTTACAAATAATTTTATTAGTAAAATAGTTGTAGATTTGGCATCACTATTTTTGGATGGTTTAAAAATCTAAGAAAACAAATTTATGTTCATTACTAGACATAACTATTATCAACTATGTATATAAAGTTTTATAACTAGTTTTTCACAAAAGAGATTACAAGAAAAACTGTTGACAGAAAATTTTGCGTGTCACAGAACACATGTCATAAAACGTGTATCATGAAATTGTTAAAATGCGTATCATAAACTACATCTCATGAAACCTATAAGACGTGTGTTACAAAATGTTTGTCATGAATTCACACTAGTACAGTGATTTGATTATATAATAAAAGGGAGTCGAAGTTCACGTAAATTCGTTAATGCTCTAGTGAGATACTATCTTCATTGTACCTACCTAGCGCACACTCTAAGTCCTGTAATTATAACCAGAGTCTCCTAGAGGGAGAGAGCGAGATAATTGTGTATAGATCTATACAGGGATTGAGACCCCCACACATGAGCTGCTCGCTACAGCTAGACGGGCCAGTGTAGGGTGATAAATATCTTACCTAATTACGACGTCTAAAGAACATCGTAAGAGGCATACTTTCATATCAAGCATGATTATAATGACTCACATAGTGATTAAAAATACTATCTTGGTTTACGGGAAGCTCACACTCTACTAGTTTTATAAATTATAAGACTACATACTATTTTTCTGTATACTATTGCTACTATTCCGGTCGTAGGGTTTAAGACTACAGATTCTCATACATCAGAAAATATTGGATTTTCTGGAAACATACAAAGAAACATGCTTACATACATTTCCTGTCTTTCACTAGTACAAAAATGACCTACGGTCACACTTTCCGAAAAATGGCATGTGACACTTTTTCTTAAAAGTCTGGCCAAAGGTCACTAAAAAAATTTAGAGACTATTTTTGGATACATTTAAATTAGAATGTGTGGCCATTAAATAGACATTCAACACTTTTACCACACTTAATTATACCAAATGTGACAAATATTAGTCACACTCGAAAACTGAGATCATAGGTCACAATCAGCCACATGTATGGATTAAGATTGTCATAATTTTTTTTGAGAGACATTAGATAAAAGTATTTTCACATGAGTTAGTTCTCTGTATGTCTATAACCTGGTGCCTTTTTAGCCACATAACAGACAAAGTAGCTAAAAGGTGATACATATGGTTACACTAAATATTTGTGTGTCCATAGGGAGGTTCTGTACTAGTTGTATTTAGTTTACACAAGAAATTAAAAGAAATTAGTATTGGTTACTTATGGTCATTTACCTTTTATTATGTGTGTCAAAATATTATGAATTGGTTTTAAGAATAAACAAATATTGTGTGTGTAGGTAGCATTTACTTACGTTTACAGCTATTATATGTGTCTATATGTAAATATAGTCATAAAAGAAAAATAATGTCTTATCGTTATAATTAGGGGTTGTTCATTGCCCTTTTTGTCATCTATTCTTTTAATTGCACCAGATAATACACCATTAAAAATGAAAAGAATACAACTTATTTTAACAGAATATTATGATAAATATATGAAGTGAATACAACATAACTTGTTTAACATTGCATAACGAAAGTACATTGCTATTACATGCAGTTTATGTTATAACATGTGTAACAATATAACAGTAAAAAACCAAAAAAAATATCTTTGAGTTATAAGAATATTACACCAGAATAGTTTGATGGTATAATATGGTAAAAAGACATTAAGTAAAGTACATCGTCATTTTCCTTCTGCAAGTCAAGTGTGTCTACACGTGGCAATATGTTATCATTATGAGGAACAATAGTACTAAATTCTTCATCTACATCTTCATATGTATCTTTGTAATTTTTGGGAGGTGTCTTGAACACAATAGATATTTTTTGATCGAGTGGATCTGTCACGTAAAATACTTGTTGTGCTTGTGAGGCCAATATGAAGCGATCACCTTTATGGACTAATCTTTTTAGTTTAACAAGTGTGTACCCCGATTTATCCCTTTCTACCCCATTTCTATTATCAACCCAGTTACACATGAAAATTGGAATTCTTTTAAAATGATGATCTAGTACCCATATCTCTTGTAAAACACCATAATAAGTCTTTTTGGCATATGTTACAACTTCTTTACTGATGTGTGTGTCAGTTGCAACAACACTAACCCCACTGTTATGGTAAACTTTACCTTCACGAGCTTTTATACAAAAAGTATATCCATTAATAGCATATACATCGTATTTAATAATGTTCTTATTGGGTCCATGTGAAATCCATCTCATTGTCTCTGTTATGCTTTCTCTACAGGCCCTTAACTCTCTCTACCTGAATTGTAATTAGATTATGAATTTAAGAAATCAAGACAAGCATAACAAAGAACACAACATATTTGAAAAGAATATACCTCCTTTCATAACCAATGACCAAATATTTTACTATGCTCTTGTTCTAGATGTGCCTTTCGTTTAGTAGGGTGTAGATGTTCCAAAAATTCCATGTGTCGTCTGTCAATACGTTAATGTTAATATTATTATAAAAAACATACATGTAAAAAACCTTACTTGATATATGGGAGTACTTCAGATGTATTTTGCAATACAAATAAATGTGCTTTGCTGAATAGTTCTATAGAAACTTCTACCGATTTAGCAGCTGATACAGGGTTACCGTCCGTAATACAGCTACTATCTACACCTTTATGAATTCCACAATTGTTATGATTTTCAGGTGGAATACCAAAAGTATCCATCCTTTTAAGGAATTGACTATAAAACTCAATTGTCTCTTCTGCAACATTCTCTTCTGCAATGCATCCTTCTGGTCTATTTTTGTTTCGTTCGTGCCCCTTAATAACCTTCATAAACCTTTTGAATGGGTACATCCATCTAAAGAATATTGGATCGCATAATTTTACTTCCCTAGTGAGATGAACGGTTAAATGAATCATCACATCAAAAAATGATGGTGGAAAGTGTTTCTCAAGAGGACATAAGGTTACACATAACTCCTCTTGCAACTTATCGAGCTCATCCACTATGATTTCTTTGCTACATATTGATTTGAAAAAGAAACAAAACCTTGTAATAGCAACTCTCGTGGGTGGATGCATAATAGATCAAATTGATATGGGAAAAAATTGTTGCATGAGCATGTGATAGTCATGTGATTTTAGTCCGATCAACTTCCTATCCTTTAGACTCACCAAACTAGAAAAAATAGAACAATACCATTGAGTAACCCTTAAGTTGTATCAAGTCTCACAAAATTTGTCTTTTTCCTCTTTTGTCAATGTACAACCTGCTGCGGGAAGTGTTGTGTTGTTCCCTTCTATCTGAGGATGCAAATCTCGTTTTAAACCACAATGAACCAAATCCAATCGAGCTTTATAACCATGTTTCGTCTTCCCGGGAACGTTCAAAACAGTTCCTGTTAAAATCTCACCCACGTACTTTTCCACATGCATAAAATCTATACAATGTGGAACCAAATTGTCGGGCCAATACCTTAGTTGTCCATACCATATATTGAATTTCTTCCAGTATGTATTATTTTGCTGGCCCACATCTGAAGTATCCACTTGATGTGATTTTCTCTCTCTCTCTCTCTCTATTTATCTTCCCACCTCTTCCAGTTGTTGATTGTTGGATTTCTGCCTCCTTTCCCTTATTAACCTTTCCCCATTTATAATTCTAAATTTTACCATGTTATATATTTCCTCCCCATTCATAGGTTCTGGAGAGGGTGATAACTCTTGTTGTCCATTGAATGCCTTCTTTTGTCTTCTGAACGGGTGATCATATGGTAGAAATCTTCTATGACCAGCATAACTCTGCTTATTCGATTCAGGGAGTCTAATGCAATGTGTCTCTTCACCACACACAACACAACCTTTAAAACCGTTGTATGGGCAACCACTTAATGTACCTAAAGCAGGATAATCATTAATAGTCCATAACATAATTGCGCGTAGTTTAAAATGCTCTTGTGCATATGCATCGTATGTTTCAACTCCAAAATCAAGTAATAATTGCAGATCATCAATAAAAGGTGCTAGGAACACATCAATATCGTTTCCTGGTGTTCTTGAAATCAATAACGAAAGCATGATCAACTTTCTCTTCATACAGAACCATGGTGGAAGGTTGTAAATGATAGTTAAAACAGGCCAAACACTATGACTCCTATTTCCATGTTCACATCAACCCCATCCGCCGAAATGCCTAGTCGTAAATTTCTTGGTTCGCTAGCAAAATCAGGATATTTTTCATCAATGGCAGCCCATGCTGGTGAATTAGTCGGATGACTTAAAACGCCAACATCCACCTTTCTTTCTGTTGTGTGCCATGTTAAATGTTTTGCAGTTGTCTTAGACTGGAAAAGACGCTTGAAGCGCGGAATGATTGGAAAGTACCACAAACATTTTGCAGAAATATTGTTGTAAATTTATTTTTTTTGTTCATCAACCTTCCATCTTGATTTACCACAAGTAGGACATGCTGCCAAGTCTGTGTATTCATTTCTCCAAAGTATACAATTGTTGAAACATGCATGTATCTTAGTATACCCTGAACCCATTACCTTAAATGCTTTTTTTGCCTCATATGTACTACTGTACATTTAGTTTCCTTCTGGTAACATGTTTTTTTTTTATCAAAACTAATAATTCTATAAAGCACTTATCTCATACTCCATACTCACTCTTCAAGTTGAGTAGTTGAATGATTGCAGATAACTTTGTGAAATTATGACACCCTGTGTATAGGGGCTTCTCGGCATCCTCTATCAGTTCTCTAAACTTATCAGGGTTCCCAATAAAGTTTTCTTCTACAACTTCAACCATCTCTACAGTTTCTGCAGCATCTGTTGGCATTTCAGTGTTCATGTTTGTGGAATTTACATCGTTTGACATATCCATGTCAAAATTATATTCATATACATAACTTCTTGGTGGTTCTTCTGTTTCTCCATGCTTATTCCAATTTGTGTATGTTTGATCAATTCCATTCCTGAATAGATGATCATTTACCACATCCACTGAATGAGATATGTGGTTTACACACTTAACACATGGACAGGGAATTCTTATCTTTTTTTTGGGTATCTGCAGGATCCATATGTTTAGAAATCTTGTAATTATGCACTGTATATTTGATAAATTCTGCAACACCTTTTACATAGGTTTCTGATGTTCTGTATGCTCCCATCCAAGACTTATCTATATTCAGCTTAATTACAACAGAGTCAACAAGCAATATACGTTTCCTGTTTATTGACCCATTTTAACAAACAGTTGTGTGCATAAACAAAATAGATCACATTACTAATAAATCCAATATCTTGAAAGAAAAAAACTTGTTCACTCAAAATAAAATATAATTAGATACATCGTGACCCAACGAGATAACAAATATTCATATTATGAGGGTAATTGTTTTGTAATTTCTTGTATTAATTAAATGTAGTATTTGTACCTGTATGAATTTGATGTTGACGCATCAATTTCTGGTTGAAGAATAAACGTAGTTGCAGTGCCTTTGTAGTTATTAGATATTGAATCGATAGGAATTCATATTGTCTAATTTGGGATATTTAAGCAATGAGTCTGGATGATCAGGAGCATGTGGAGAAGTGATAAAAAAGTGGATGATCAGGGACATATTGAGACATTAAAAAAAAAAGAAAAAAAAAGTGTTGGTAATTGGGTTCGAACCCATGACACTCCAAAATATACCAATAACTACATTGACACTTACCAAGTGGGGTATCTGGTTGTTTTCAAATAACTGATTTACGAAAAAAACAAAAACATTAACCAAAGGAGAAAGGAATCCAGTAAAACTGATCTAATACAAACACAATTAGCAGGAAATTATATAATTTTGTTTGTATTATCATAATAACAATTAATGGATGGATATACCCTTGCTATAACAATCTTAATTAACATATAAAACATATAATATATAAATGACTGCTATACCCCTGTGTTAGCATAAATAATTCCGATTTTGCCATCTTAATAAAATATTATCTAAAACGGGGACAAATATGCAAGACATGGACATAATTAACATATAAAATATAGAATGATAACTAATTACCATTTTGCCCATAAGACAATTATATTAAAAACAACATCAAATCTGGACATATAATATATAAATGACTGTTATACCCTTGTGTTAGCATAAATACAGGTTACAACTAAGTTTTAAAGTACATTGCCATCTTAATAAAATATTAACTAAAACAGGGATAAATATGCAAGACATGGACATAATTAACATATAAAATATATAATGATAACTAATTACCATTTTACCAATAAGACAATTATATTAAAAACAACATCAAATATGGACATATAAAATATAAATGACTGTAATACCCCTGTGTTAGCATAAATACAGGTTACAACTAAGTTTCAAAGTACATTGCCATCTTAATAAAATATTAACTAAAACAGGGACAAATATGCAAGACATGGACATAATTAACATATAAAATATAGAATGATAACTAATTACCATTTTGCCCATAAGACAATTATATTAAAAACAACATCAAATCTGGACATATAATATATAAATGGTTGTTATACCCATGTGTTAGCATAAATACAGGTTACAACTAAGTTTCAAAGGACATTGCCATCTTAATAAAATATTAACTAAAACCGGGACAAATGACTCAGTTGTAAGTTATGCAAAACATGGATATAATTAACATATAAAATTATTATGATAACTAATTCCGATTTTGCCCCTAAGACATTTATATTGCAAACACCATCAAATTTGGGCATATAACATGTAATAGACTGTTATACCCCTGTGCTAGCAAACAACAATGCCTTTTTCACAACATAATATATCAAAACAGGGACATAATATATAACATCAAATGTAGACTTACTATATAATCAAAACAATATCACCTATAGACATAATATATCACAATTCATTAAATAAAAGAGTTTCATATTAAGTACAAAAGTAGAGTATCATATTCACTCTATATTAATCACACAAAAGATTACAACATAGTTCACCTAGGCTATGTTTTCCATGCTACGACATTTTCTTTCGCCATGTCCATAGCATCCTCCATTTTCTCTCTTGGAATTCTCATGTTTAGCATATGTTGGATCTATGCTATTCCATCATCAACCGAAGCCATTGGATGTTCTGTTACAAACATGTGAATAAGCTTCTCAACACGTTTAGCTGGAGAGTTCATCAAAAAGTGTGGGAAATTGTTTTGAACAAACACATGCCTTTGTTTAACATAGAGATGTTCAATTTCTTTGAACTTATGGTCCCTAACTAACATCTTGAATGGTTCCAAACATTCATCATTCAGTATTGGAACCATTGACAACCCACTGTGTTCTTCGATGGGTATATGATACCAGTTCCCCAAACTGGTATACCCAAGGCTTCTAGAAAAATGCCCAACCAACTCCACGTCTAACAAATCGATGTTCACATAAGAAATGAAGTGAACTTGGGTATGTTGATACACCTTCATTAGGTAGTCTGTAAATAGCCCACCATGGACAACATGAATGGTGAATCGTTTGTCGTTTGGTTTCTCGTATTCAACCACCGGTGTGTTTTTTGGTGGTTCTGCGCTTACAATCCAGAGATTGAAGTTCGGACGGGCCCACAGATCAGCATTCATCTTCTCTTCTGAAAATCGACGTATTTTTTTCAAAGAGGAAGAAGGAGTAATCGAAGTTATCGTAACGTAATGAATATGTGCGAATGATGCAATTGACATAAGCAAACGGTTTATAAGGATCGTCAGTCAGAGGTTAAGGGACGTCGATTGAGGCCATCACTTCACCGATTAATTGCAATCTACAGAGGTGGATTTTGAACGACGGCTATTCGGCTACGATAATGATGACACATTTTTGTATTACACATTAATATATCTAGTATTTACATTACTATGTATTATATTCATGTAAAAAACTATCTACAATATTAGTTAAATATAATATCCATACTAGCATTGCTTTTTTTATCAAACAAAAAAATAAATTTATATATAAATTTTTAATAAATATGTAAAATGAATTTTTTAATTCAATTGATCATGTATGGGTGTTGGTTGTGGGATTAGACCACATTTGGTCATGTCCATAGTGTTCGTTGTGGGTTTGGACCTCATTTGGTCATGTCTATAGTGTTGGTTGTGGGTTTGGACCTCTTTAGGTAATGTATGGGTGTTGGTTGTGGGTTTGGACCTTATTAGGTCATGTACGGGTGTTGGTTGTGGGTTTGGACCTCATTTGGTCATGTATGGGTGTTGGTTGTGGGTTTGGACCTCATTCAGTCATGTACGGGTGTTGGTTGTGGGTTTGGACCTCATTTGGTCATGTACGGGTGTTGGTTGTGGGTTTGGACCTCTTTAGGTCATGTACGGGTGTTAGTTGTGGGTTTGGACCTCTTTAGGTCATGTACGGGTGTTGGTTGTGGGTTTGGACCTCATTAGGTCTTGTATGGGTGTTGGTTGTGGGTTTGGACCTCATTAGGTCATGTACGGGTGTTGGTTGTGGGTTTGGACTTCTTTAGGTCATGTATGGGTGTTGGTTGTAGGTTTGGACCTCTTTAGGTCACGTATCGGTGTTGGTTGTGGGTTTGGACCTCATTTGGTCATGTCCATAGTGTTGGTTGTAGATTTAGACCTCTTTAGGTAATGTATGGGTGTTGGCTGTGGGTTTGGACCTCATAGGTCATGAACGGGTGTTGGTTGTGGTTTTGGACATCATTTGGTCATGTATGGGTGTTGGTTGTGGGTTTGGACCTCATTTAGTCATGTACGGGTGTTGGTTGTGGGTTTGGACGTTATTTGGTTATCCATGGGTGTTAGTTGTGGGTTTGGACCTCATTAGGTCATGTACGGGTGTTGGTTGTGGGTTTGGACCTCATTAGGTCATGTACAAGTGTTGCTTGTGGGTTTGGACCTCATAAGGTCATGTATGGGTGTTGGTTGTGGGTTTGGACCTCATTTGGTAATGTCCATAGTGTTGGTTGCGGGTTTGGACCTCATTAGGTCATGTATGGGTGTTGGTTGTGGGTTTGGACCTCATTTGGTCATGTATGGGTGCTGGTTGTGGGTTTGGACCTCATTTGGTCATGTATGAGTGTTGCTTGTGGGTTTGGACCTTATTTGGTCATGTACGGGTGTTGGTTGTGGGATTTGACCTCATTAGGTCATGTACGGGTGTTGGTTGTGGGTTTGGACCTCTTTAGGTCATGTATGGGTGTAGGTTGTGGGTTTGGACCTCTTTAGGTCATGTATGGGTGTTGGTTGTGGGTTTGGACCTCATTTGGTCATGTCCATAGTGTTGGTTGTGGGTTTGGACCTCTTTAGGTAATGTATGGGTGTTGGTTGTTGGTTTGGACATCATTAGTTCATGTACGGGTGTTGGTTGTGGCTTTGGACCTCAATTGGTCATGTATGGGTGTTAGTTGTGGGTTTGGACCTCATTAGGTCATGTACAAGTGTTGGTTGTGGGTTTGGACCTCTTTAGGTCATGTATGGGCCTTGGTTGTGGGTTTGGACCTCAGTATGTCATGTACGGGTTGTAAGTGTGTAATACCATAGGATAGTCATTGGTTTATGGAGTTATGGCATATAAATTATTATTATAAATAATTATGCTTACTGGACCATATTATTATTTTTGTTATATAGTAATATTTTTCCCTTGTATATTTAATTTTTTAACTTTATATATTTTTTATTTCAAATAGTCATAAATGTTTTTCCAAAAAATAAAGTGTTAACTTAGAAGGACCAAATATGTAATATTTATATTCTTACCAAATAAATCATACTAATTTTTGAAAAGGCAGTACATGTTTCCAAACCACGATTTTTCTTCTAATCATGTGGGATTACTATGAGATCAAAATTTAAAACACATTTGAATATGTCAAACGAATTTAAACAAAAACTAATGAGAGGCAAATATTTTTTTTGTATGGTTTTTGGGCTCCAAATCAAAGCGGGAAATCTTCATCTATCGCCCGCCAAAACTATGAAGATCAATCCATCGGATGAAGGAAATTTCGGTAATTTTTAGGTAACCTCCATCAATTTAGGACCTATTAAATGATTTTAATATTTAATGGACTGTCATTTATTCCACCATTGTATTGTTTAGCATTTGGTAATATCCCAGAAGGATCATACTTCAGTTCATCATTCATCAAGCTTTCTAGTGTAAGTATATTGTTTGTGTACGTATAGTTTCAATGTTATTGACTGTATTGATCACAGATCATGCATAACACAAAAGAATTTTGATTCTTCATATTGGTGTGCTTCTTGCACACCAACTGTTCGATGAAATGTTTATGTGAGCAATTTTCTATAATATTATATGTTCATACATTATCATTAAACTTATAAACAATCAAATTTATTTTCAATATGTTTTGTCAACAGAAGAATCATGGAGGTTGACAAGGAACAACATGAGGATATCCCTGACTATAATACAAAATATGAGCTAGATGATGGAAACCAAGAATATGATTCAGATACAGAGAATGGTGAAAATAAAGACATTCACTACAATAGCCAATCAGATTCGGAAGAAGAAATCCATAAAACAGTTCCTACAAGGTCAAATAGGAAGGGGGGCATGACTCGATTGCCAAAACTGAAGACTGAATATGTCAATTCTTGTGAAAAACAACGTGTCAGGCTTGATGAATTCAGTAAATTTACAAGGAAGAATAATGCAGTCTTTGTTAGCTATTTGGGTGATCTTGTCCGCGAGAAGGTGGGATTAAGTGTTATTTGCTGGAAAAAAGTTAAACCGGAAATGAAGGACAAACTATAGGAAGAGATAACAGTAAATATTTTCTTCAATTTTTTAATCTGTATAACATAATATATGTAAAAATCTAGTTTTAAATACTAACATTCTCATTTTGTTAGTGCTATTTTGAGGTTCATGAAAGTAGAAAACAATTTGTGATGAATAGACTTGGTATTCTTCTATGAAATTTCAGAAGAAAGTTGTATGCAGATTACATCAAACCACATCTAGGCAATACCAAAAAACTTGAAAAAAACCCAGTTCATTATCGTGCACTAATCACTGAACAAGATGATTGGAACAAATTTGTGACTTATACACAATCTCAAGATTTTAATGTTAAAATCTTTTTTTGAAACCTTTTCATTTATTTATCATAATCTGGGTTCTAAAAGTTCGTGACAAATATGTTACTTCTATTTCACAGAATGTGTCACAAAGGACTATTAAAGCGAGAAAGATGTCAAAGTATGCTCATCGGATGGGACGAGGGGGGGTATACAACTCTTAGGAGGAAGTTGGTAAGCTTGGTCATTAGCTACATTAACTTCATATCATTTTATTTAACATGCTTTTGTTTCATATTCTTTATAATTAATTTTTTTTTATCAAGATTGAAGAGAATGTGATTTCGAAGGATGAAATGCCCCCAAGGTCAGTTATGTGGTGTGTTGAAGATAATAGAGTTGCGTCTTGGGCCCTTTTGTTTTACAACCGGATTGGGCTTGTCAATCCGTGTTCAGCTAGATTAGCCTTCTTTTTCTTAGAAAAACTGTTAGGGTTTCATTATAAATATATGCATGCATGTATGCGTATGGTAACGGTCATCACTCTCATTGAATATTGTAAACCCTAAAATCCTCTACAGTGACGTTTTTTATCGAGCTCTTCTGAGGATTGTTTATTGAATCATTCGACACCTTTTGATTCATTAGCTTGTTCTTTATTGTTTATTTAGTCATTTATCTACCTATTTCATAGATCTAATCGATCTTTAAGTTTGTTCTTAAATTCAACAATTGGTATCAGAGCAGGAGGCTGTGTAATCCATACACTTCTTTTCTGTGAAAAAGCTTCGATTAGGGTTATTCCGCATTCATTGATATTTATTGAGCCGTCATCTCATAATTAACGTATCTCGATATTTATTATCTTTGCCCTAATTCGATATATTACAAGTCTGATCTTTGAACAGGTTATTCGATCAATTATGGACGAGTCACAGTCCAATCCCATCAATATTTCAAACAACATTGGATCAACGACAAAGATTCCCATCCTGTACACCCATGATTATGAAGTCTGGGCGAATCACTTTGAAGATTATGTCATGGGATCTGAGGATAATGGATACCTCATCTGGGAAGCAATTATCTCTGGACCGTTTTCTCATTCAGCAACTTCAAGGATTATTAAAACTCAAAAGGAGTATAATGATCTCCTGAAAGATGTTAAAGATGTAGCGCAAGATGAAAAAGTTAAATTTCAGTGCAATATCAAAGAGCTAAGATTGATTAGATTTGCTCTTCAATCCGATACCTTTAGGCTGGTAAGTTCATGCACAACTACTAAAGAGATATGGGACAGGCTACGTGAATTGTACTCTACAGATGAAGATCTTGAACACTCCATTCAAACCTTACTCTTGTCTGAGTTTGGTGAGTTCAAGCAAGGAACAGAAGAAACAGTGACTCAAACGTTTGATCGCTTCAATCATCTTCTTAGCAAGATGATCAAACATGACATCGAAAGGAAGCTTATTGAACAGAAGGTTACTTTTTTAAATGGACTCAGGTCTGAGTGGAGAGCAATTGTGTCCATAGTCAAAGCACACCAGCAATTCAAATCCTATTCTTTGGCGAAACTGGTGGGCATCCTAAAATCTCAGGAAAAGATCGTGCTGCAGGAGAAGACCGTGGTTTCAAGTCTGGGTTCATTAGCACTCCTGTCGAAAAGCAAAGTTGTGATAGAGGACGAAGATCTCAACTTGGATGATTATGATCTCACATCTGAAGACTATGCTATGATGGTGTCAAACCCTAAGAGATTCATCAAGAAGAGATTTCCCACTAATAGGAACCGAAACTGGCAAGGAAGCTATAGCACTGAAAAAGTCAAAGATGAACCAAAAGCTGAAGAAGCAAAGAAGGAACAGAAGGCTGAAGGAGATTCTGGAGTGAGCTACTATTATTGTGGAGGAAAGAACCACTATGCAAAAGATTGTATCCTCAAAAAGATGGCAGAAAAGAACGAAGAAAATGATGAAGAAGCTGTGTTGATGAAAAATCTTGATGAGTTAATGAAGAAGAAATCTGCTGCTAACCCTTCCATGAATGCTTTAATTGCGCAGGGCTCGGTAGCTGATGATGAGTTCGGTGGCGTGGAGGTTTGGTCAACCGACTCTGAAGATGATGAAGTGAGGAAGCCTTCACATGGAAAGGCCTATGTAGCGAAAGAAGAGAGCAGTGGAGGAAGATGCTTGATGGTGTCCGACGTTTCTCAGATGAGAGGATACAACACTGATGGTGGGTATGATGACAAAGAACATCAGAATCTATGCTTTGCCGCCAAACCACTCAGCGAGCAGTTTAGCGAACTTGATGAACTGATCAAGAAGGTACAATCAGTTTTTGTCTCATTTAAAGTCCCACAATGCTTATATGAAAAGGAATTAAAAAGTGTTAATTCAAGAATCTCTCATCTAGATAGTAGTTTAACTCAAACTCGGGTCACCAACTCTAACCTAACTGATCAATTAAGCAGGGTGTCTTCGAAGAGTGAGGAACGGTGAATGTGGATCGAACTGAAGGAGTCAGAGTTAATCAAAATAAAAGATGAAAACATCTATTTGCAAAGAGACAATTTAAAGCTTTTGAAACAACGAAATGTTTTTTGTCTGATTACCAAACGTCTTTATACTAATATTACTCAGCTTCATTTAAATTGTGAAATAGGGCAAAAGATTCATCGCATGATTTTACCCTTTCTTGAGTTTAAGGAAGATGAAATTGATGCTGATGCATTTAATTGTGAGAGTATTATTTCATCTGAGGATGTTAATCCAACATATTTATATGGACTGGACAAAATTGAATCTTTCATAAAATCCAAGGACCACAAGAATATGCTCAAAAATCTTTTGGATGAAAATGATAAACTGAAGCTTAGAACCGAAACTATACGAAAATTTGACTCACTGAATGTCAACTTAAGCTCGGAAAATAAAATTGATGTTGAAAATGCATCTGAGCTTAATGAGGACGATAACATGAGTGAAATTTCTGTAGAGGACACAGTTGATTGCTCAGAATTTGTCAAAAATGAACCCGAGAACCACAAAAATCTCATCTCAGAAAATTCTGTGGAATTCGCTCGGTTGTCCCAACAAAAGTCCCCGATTCTTGTAGAGAAGGCAGTTGTATACGAAAAAGTTAGGACCACTCCGAATCAGGTATACAAAGTCACAGGTGTAACCGAACATCAAACTGCTGAACGAACAGCTATTGTGAACGAAGACAATGCTGATGGCTGTGATGAGTTCTTCTGGTCGGCTCCCATTGACAATGCTGATGAAACGGTAGGTCTGTCTGAAAGGACTTCATGGAAAAGCAAAGGCAGATACGTTCCAGAACCTTTAAATAAACCTGACTGCTTCAACGTGGCAAGTACCAGTGGAACAAAAGATGTCCCTCAAGAGAAAGAAATTCCTGCAAAAGAAGTCGCATCTCCAAGCAAAACAATATCGGTTCAGAGTGGTTCAACCAATGAAAATCAAAAACATAAAGCTAACGTCCATCATCGACCGAAGCAGATGAGAAATCAAAAACGGGAAAGGAATAAGAGATATAGGAAAAATCTCTCCGAAAGAAAACAGTTTTGGCAATCGCAAAATGCCTATTTCTCACATCAAGACAGGAATTTAAAACCAGCGAAAAATCCTGATGGATTGACAGAGAGAAACGACAACCAAACACAGAGGTTCGGTTCTGAGCAGAACAACAACCGAACGTAGAGGTTCTGTTCCGAGCAGAACAACAACCAAAAGCAGAGGTTCGGCTCAGAGCACAACAACAACCGAACGTATAGATTCGGTTTAGAGAATGATTTCAACCGAAAGCACAGGTTCGGTTCGGAAATTAAAAGAGGTCAAAACTCTAATGTTGGTCCTTCCGTTAATCAAAAGCAAAAGAGTCACCCAGAATCTTCAATCAAGAAGTCATACCGTTCTAAGTCATCTCATTCTAACTCTTCTAACTCTTCAAAATCCTCTGTCTCTTCTTGTCCTAAAGTCCACTCTGTTTCTTCTCAAAAATCTCAGTCATCAGCTGATCAAAAAGGAAAACAGAAGGTTTCAGATACTGAATCAAAATCAATACCAAAACCATTAAATCCAAATAAAATCAAAGTTTTCACCATCAAAAGAAAAGATGATACAACACTAATAAAAAGAACATATGTTGTTGACATCTCTCTTACTATTCCCGCAAACAACTCACGAGGACCAAAACAACTCTGGGTTCCTAAATCTACTTAATTTTTGCAGGTTATCAGTGACGAGCAGTATGACGAAGAATGGTACATTGATAGTGGCTGCTCGTGTCACATGACAGGAAGGAAGGAAGAACTTAGGGAATTCAGATCTCTTTCCAATGGTGGAAATGACAAATTTGGGAACAATTCCTTCGGAACAATCAAAGGCTACGGGATGATTACAAACGGTGATTTCTCAATTAGGAAAGTTGCATATTTAGAGGGTTTACAACACAATCTCATCAGTGTATCTCAGCTTGTTGGAGGTACTGGTCTCAAAGTCTCATTCGATGATGAAGGTTCGGAAATTATTGAGAAGAAGACGAACAAATTTATTCTCCAATCAGAGCGCAAAGGTGAAATGTTTCCCCTAAATCTCAAACCAATCAAAGGAAACCCAGCCATCTGTCTGTTATCCAATGCACCATCTGACGAAAGCTGGCTGTGGCACAGAAGACTCTCTCATATCAACTTCAAAGATATCAACAAACTTGTCACAGGAAGTCATGTGAGGGGTCTCCCATTGCTCAAATATGACAGAGATCATCTGTGTGCTGCATGTGAAATGGGAAAGCAGAGTCGTCAAAGTCATCCATCCATAATAAACACTGAAGTCGTTGAACCACTGGAATTACTTCATATTGATTTATGTGGTCCATCTTCTGTAGAAAGCATTGGTGGTAGCAAGTATATTCTTGTTATTGTTGATGACTTTTCACGTTTTACATGGGTATTCTTTCTGAAGCTTAAATCTGAAGTGACTCACAAGCTAAAAGTGTTCATCAAGCAGATTGAAGTATAGCTGAAGAAGGTCGTTCGCAACATCAGAAGTGACAATGGGTTGGAGTTCATAAATAAAGAATTTGAAGAATTCCTGGAAGAAAAGGGATTAGTCACAACTTCTCAGCTCCCTACACACCTCAACAGAACGGAATTGTCGAAAGACGAAACCGATCCTTATGTGAAGCCGCCCGAACAATGCTAAGTTTTGCTTCCTTACCCTTATATTTTTGGGCTGATGCTATTTCTGCTGCTTGTTTTACACAGAACAGGTCGTATCTTAACAAATGCTTCACTCTCACTCCTTATGAGATCATCAACAACAGGAAGCCAAATGTGAAGTTTTTCCATGTGTTCGGTTCTAGATGCTTCATTTTCAATTCCAAAGAACACCGCAACAAGTTTGATATCAAAGCTGATGAAGGGATATTTCTGGGTAATTCTCTTACTTCCAAAGCATATAGAGTGTTAAACAAGCGTTCAAGGAAGATCGAAGAAACTTACTACGTGACTTTTGATGATAGCTATGTTAAGAAGCTAAAGGCCAACGAAGACACAGCTGGAGGAATCTTTCCTCAAATTGGCCAAGTCACAGCCTCGGTCGCTAATCTATTCGAGAAATTCATGGAGCTTTTTGATGAACCAGAGAAGGCCATTCTTTCTGAAGCCAGTGCAGCAGACAACAGGGTAGATACCTTGAAGCAACTTATTGAGGATGCTGCAAGAAGAATGAATGAAGAAGAATTGAGTTCATCAGACCCTCCCCAACACAATGCATCAGTAGAGGGGGAGGATCCACCTGCATTCCAGCCAAGTTCACAAGTTGAGGGGGAGCTAAGGTCTCAACCTCCAACCGAGAGTGCTTCACCAACCGAGAGTGTCTCACCAACCGAAAATGCACCACCAACCGTAGGTCCATCAACACCCGAACGATCATCACCTCAAGAAACCACTATAGTTCAAGATTCACAAGATATTCCTGCAAGATCACATGTCGAGGGGGAGCATGCTGATATGTCATTCGACTTCGACAGTATGTCCGAACCAGAAGAAATGATAAATGTTGAATTGGATCCATCCTTTGATCCAACTTTCCCTCCTCTCACCAAATGGACTAGAAATCATCCTATTTCTCAAGTTGTCAGTGATATCTCAGAAACAGTTCTGACCCGATCACAAATCAAGGCAAAACAAGCATCCTTCTACTCAAAAGTCGAATTCTGCATGTTTAACTCATTCGTATCCAAAGTTGAACCAAAGACAGTTAAAACTGCTCTTGATCACTCTGATTGGGTTCAAGCAATGCAAGACGAACTAAATGAATTTGAAAGGAACAAGGTCTGGCGTCTTATTCCATCTCCTCCACATGCCTCGGTTGTTGGTCTCAAATGGGTCTTTCGGAACAAAATCGACAAGGAAGGGAATGTTATCAGAAACAAAGCTCGTCTGGTCGTCAAAGGATACTGTCAGGAGGAAGGCATTGACTATGAAGAGACTTTTGCTCCGGTAGCTAGGCTGGAATCAGTGAGAATATTTCTTGCTTATGCTGCTCACAAAAACTTTGAGGTCTTTCAAATGGACGTCAAGTGTGCCTTTCTCAATGGAGATCTCGAAGAAACTGTGTATGTGGAGCAACCTCCTGGATTCGTGAATGAAAAGCATCCCGATCACTGTTACATTTTGGATAAAGCCGTGTATGGTCTGAAACAAGCACCGAGGGCCTGGTATGAAACGCTGACTAAATTTTTAATGATGTCCAAATTCAAGCAAGGTTCGGTTGACCCAACCTTCTTTCGCAAAAAGGAAGGTAACCACCTTATGATAGTTCAAATTTACGTCGATGATATCATCTTTGGCTCCACGAATCCAAGCCTAACAGCCGAATTCAGAAAGCTGATGGAGACTAAATTTGAAATGAGCTTCATGGGTCCCATTAACTTTTTCCTTGGTTTAAATATCAGACACGGACCTGAAGGCATCTTTATCAACCAGGAAGCTTACACCAAGAATCTCTTAGCAAAATTTGGCATGATGGGAGATTCAAAAGTCAAAGTCCCAATGGCATTCAGCACTAAGCTCACTCCATCCCTGGACAAACCAGCTATTGATCTTACACTTTATCGTCAAATGATAGGCTCTCTAATGTATCTTACTGCTAGCAGACCTGACATAATGTTTTCTGTTTGTTACTGTGCTCGGTTTCAGGCAAATCCAAGGGAACCTCATATGCTTGCAGTGAAAAACATATTCCGTTATCTCAAGCGAACTACCTCTTTAGGTCTGTGGTACCCTTCTAACTCAGGCTTCTTCGTTCAAGCCTACTCAGATGCAGATCTTGGTGGTTGTGGTCTCGACAGGAAAAGCACCACTGGCGGTTGCCAATTCCTCGATGGGAAGTTGGTTAGCTGGCAGTCAAAGAAACAAACCTGCCTGTCACTGTCTACTGCTGAAGCAGAATACATTGCCGCTGCTTCCTGTACCTCTCAAGTGATTTGGATCCAGAGTCAACTCCGAGACTATGGACTCAATATGAAAAAGATCCCACTATATTGTGACTCTGAAAGTGCAATTAGGATCTGTCATAACCCAGTGCAACATTCCAAGACCAAGCACATCGCACTGAGGTATCACTTCATCAAAGATCACGTGGAAGACGGAAACGTTGAAGTACACTTTGTTAGAACCACTGATCAATTGGCCGATGTCTTTACCAAAGCTCTTCCTGAAACGACTTTCAACAATATTCTACAAGGCTTGGGTATGATGGTTGGAGAGTCGGTCCCAAATCCTTAAATCTCCATCTAAGAATCAAGAACCGAAAGAGACAGACCGCTCGGTTGCTCTCTGCTCTGGAGATTTAAAGGAACCGAAGCAAACAGACCGCTTGGTCTCTCTCTGCTCTGGAGATTTAAAGGAACCGAAGCAAACAGACCGCTCGGTCTCTCTCTGCTCTGGAGATTTAAAGGAACCGAAGCAAACAGACCGCTTGGTCTCTCTCTGCTCTGGAAATTTAAAGGAACCGAAGCAAATAGACCGCTCGGTCTCTCTCTGCTCTGATGATTTACTGGAACCGAACTAGACAGACCGCTCGGTTCATCTCTGTTCTGAAATTATCACCGAAATACACAGATCGCTCGGTCTATCTCTGTTTCATCATTTTTTTATGTTGTACAATTTTATCGTTCTGTTTTTTTTATTTTTATTTTTCAGAAAAATCTCAAAATTACAAAAACATTTTATCTTTCTGTTTTTATTTATTTTTCAGAAAAATCTCAAAATTACAAAAACATTTTATCTTTCTGTTTTTATTCATTTTTCAGAAAAATCTCAAAATTACAAAAACATTTTATCTTTCTGTTTTTATTTATTTTTCAGAAAAATCTCAAAATTACAAAAAATTTTATCTTTCTGTTTTTATTTATTTTTCAGAAAAATCTCAAAATTACAAAAAACATTTTATCTTTCTGTAGTGTTTATCCAGGTATGTTTTATCTTTCTCTCAGACTAGTTAGACGTCCCTAGAAGCATGCTATTGTATGTTGTCGCAAGCCTGTATGACCTTGAGTACGCCTTAATGATTCGATCTATACTATCGTTTCTTCCCAATCAGGCTATTCTCTCACACTCTGTCTAGAGCTACCTTACTCTACTCATTTGATACATGAGTTGCTCTGCTTTGTCCCTATTCTGTAGCAGAAGGTACGTTCGGTCTCTTAACCACCTCCTCAAATTCTACATTTACCTTCAATTCCCTAAAGTAACCCTTGATGCTTTCGGTCTTTACTACTGAAGCTTATGGTTACACAACCTCCGTGTTTATGATCTTGGATTCGATTACCACGTTCTAAGTGAAACCCAAAATCCAATACCTAAAATGAATTGACGGTGAGTGATATTCTCAAGCTATTACTTGGAAATCTCATTTTCTTTTTGTGTGATCTTTTATGAAATCGTCTCCACCTAAGATATTTCTTCCTAAAGAGGTCCAACTTATTTTTCTTTGCGATTTCTGTCTATCCCATGCTTGTCACGCGATAATTCCCACCTACCTGTTCAACAGATCACATCGGTCTCACAGGTATCTCTGCCAACACTCAGTTTTATGTTAAGACTTGATGTTCGGTTAGAGGTCAGCCACCTTTCAGACCATGATCAAAAGATGCCTTTCATTGTTTATTAATAGACAACTGATCGTATTTCCCGGGAAACCACATAAGCACTTCAAGTCTCTCTTGGCTTTGAAGGAAGCGATTCTTGCCCGGAATCTTCCGCTTTCTGTCTTCTTAATAGACAACACTCACATCCCAAACACCTTTGATTTATTTCTTTATCTTTCACACTCTTATGCACGAAAATTAATTTTTTTTCCAACATTCTGATTGTTGTTTGGTATATGGTTTTAAGTTTCAGTTGTAACCAAACAAGGGCACAAGGAATTTCAAACGGTACAAAAATGATTTGGGCGCGTGCAATTGATTCGTTTCACACCCACGTGTGCTGACGTATTCCTGGGATACACCATAACTTCCAATCGCGCTTTTTCAGGCGACATTTTGGTTTCCTCATCATCACGATTTTCTCTCTCCAGTGAACGGTATAAATAAGGGGTGATCGTGTTCTTTGGCATTTACCTCCCACGAATTCTCTCTCTCTGAAAAGTTTCCACTGTTCATCATCTTCCACAACTCAACAATGGCGACTTCTTCTTCTGCACAAGATCAAACTGCATCTTCATCCTTGCTCTCCATCAAACCTAATCAAAATATGATTATAGAGATGACCCCGTTCTTATATGATTCTTACATGCTACACGTGGTGGAATGCCTAAAATATTCCCTATTGCTGTTAGCACTCACGCAGGTGGAAGCCGTTCCAATGTCCTTGCTTTCTCAAGTCTACACAACAGCAAACTATGACAAACACAAAGATCGCATCTACTTCACCATCCACGACAAGAAAACCTTTGTGTCCAAAACAAGGTTTTGCTCTCTTCTAGGGCTTGTAGTTGATTCTTCCGTCATCTCACCGGATTTTATCACCACTACTCAACTCTTCTCAATGATGTACGAGATGGGGTATACGGATGTTCTTACTACTATCGCGAAGGTCAAGAAATCCTGTCTTCCGTCTTAGTGGAATGGATTGCTTACCCTTTTGATTAAGGTTTTAGCGGAGAGGTGTGGTGGTTCTGACACCACGAGTAAAGGGTTTCTCACCATCCTGTATGGTCTTTACAACGGAATCAATCTAGATTATGGCTCCATAATCTGGTCTCAAGTCGTTCAGAGTCTCAACACCACTACACGGTACTCTGAGATATCATGCGGCCGTTTCTGGACGCTTATTACAAAAAAGGCCATGGATTCCCTTGAAATCCCGGTGATGAAGGATGCTCTTATGGCTTCAATTGCCTCTTACCACACCAAGAAGATCATCGTCTCTGATCCAAGTAAGTTTCTCCATTATGGATTGATCCCTGAATCCATGTATAGGTGTGTCACGCCTCACAGCAAAATCATGGCTGACTATAGCACCAGAACACCCTTGCCTCCAAGGGTTCTATCTAATGAACAGAGAGCTGCACTAGACGCCCTTGATCAACCTGCCAACCGTGGCAAGAGGGCCAGCAAAAAGGAGAAACCAGAGAAGAAAGAATCTGAACCGAAAAAGGAGAGAAAGCGAAGATCCTCCAAACGCAAATCTGATGCAGAGGAACCTTCTCAGTCCAAATCCAAGAAGGTCAAGAAGATGGCTAAAAGAGCCAAAGGGTCTCCTTCTCCTGGCTCTGCTCCTAATGACCCATCCGACACAGAGGCTGCTGCTCCTCCAACTGAGACAACCATTGCTCAGTCTCCTCAACAACCATCTTCTCCTGCAGGCACTCATCTTCCCTCTCCACCAGCATCTCCCAAAATTCCCAAATCACCCTCTCCACCAGCATCTCCCAAAATTCCCAAATCACCCTCTCCACCAGCATCTCCTAAAATTCCCAAATCACCCTCTCCACCAGCATCTCCCAAAATTACCAAATCACCCACTCCTCCCACTTCCCCTAAAATTCCTACCCCACCCCAATCACCAACACAGGAGGTTCCACTTTCTGTTCCTATGACCATCCCTCCCACTACAACAGAACCAATCATTCTACTCTCTGTTTCTCAACCTTCATCCTCTATCCCCACACCAATTATCACCAAATCAGTTACTATCACCTCTTCCCAACCACCAGTAACAGTCAATGTATCTGATACAGGGGCTACTACTGTGGTTGAAACCCCTGTCATCAACATTCCCCCATCTCCTTCTCCATCCTCCAACTCCGGTGCTACCTTGGGCGGTGATGATGAAGAGTTCGACTCTCTTTATTATAGCCCATACCAGATTCCCACAGACACTGATGCCGATACCCTTGTTACTAGTCAGCAGATTCAAGAAATTCACGACAAACTCGATAGTCTGCTGGCTGATAATAAAGCCTACGGGGGTGTCTTGCTAAAAGCCTTCATTGAGTCTGCGATCAAGACGTACACTGACGCTCTGGATCGTTCAACTGATGCCATCGACAACTCAGCTGCTTCATGCTCCAAAGCCACAAAGGAAGTTTCTGAGGTTGTTCACACAACTCAGATCTTTCTTGATTCTCTAAAAGCCCATGCTGATTTCAGTGCGGCCAAGTTTCAGACGTCCGTTGACTCTTTCTCGGCTACCCTTCAGGGTGAAACCTCCAAGTTTGAGGCTCTGCGTGCTGACCTCAAAACTGAATCCACCTCCTTTCTCAAATCTTTGGATTCACGTTTTGCTTCTCTAGCAGCAGAGAGCACCCTAAAGGAAGATCTTGTCAAGCATCAGGCAACTATCGACCTACAAAAGATACAACTGGCCTAGGCACAACAAGAAATTTCTTTGCTAAAGACTCAGCGGGTAGTTCTTCAAGGTTGCGCTGGTGATGTCAAGAATATGTTGACAAATGTTCTTGACACTCATGATCCCTTCCTTAACCTTACTATCAGACAACATCTCCAGGCTAAACTCCTTCCTGCAATTAACATCTTGAGCGAAATGAAGGGTGTCTCGGAGAAGCTTGTTCTTCCGCGACAAGGGGGAGAGGAAGGTGTATCAAAGACAGAACCGAAGGTTAATGTAGCTTCGGGTTCTGGGAAACAGTTCCTTGTTGAGAGCGAGTCAGATACAGATGAAACTATCACTGAAGCTCTTCAACGGAAGAAAAGGGACAAAGAGCTAGATGAAACTCTTAAAATAGCTCGAGAGGCCGAGGCTAGGGAAAGAAAGATCAAGGAGGATGAGGATGCTATACAAGCTAAGAAGACTTTGTTCCCAGAATGGGACAGAGACACACTCATCAATCAAGCGATTGAGTTTCCCTCCATATATTGGTTGGAACCGATTGCATCTTTCGAGTGTGAAAATACCAAAGGCTCGCAGTTTGACATGCCAATCACGCGAAAAGCTTTTACATTTCATTGCTTTGATGTCACTGCCGATGTCCCTCATCCAAACTTGAAGGTTGACAGGGAATTAATAGAGTTCTATTTGAAGTATGGTCAACCGCAGTACTTGACATGGATTGCTCAGAAGATTATTAAAGTCAAGGTACTGAAACCGACACAGGCTGGGAAATTTGTGAACGTTAATTTCAAAATCAATAGAGGAACGGCCAACACAGAACATCTCATTTCTCTGGCAGATCTTCCCAGTCTGAATCCGCATGATTGGATTCTGCTATACAACATTCTTCTCTCCAATCATAGAGAGTATGAACCGATTCTTAAACATCTCAAAAAAATGTTGGCTTCCTACATCCATGAGCTTGCCACTATGGATCAGGAAATAGCAAAGATTATGAACAAGAAACCGACCGTCAAGCCTACTTCCAAGACAGGAGATGTTCATAAAATGAAGGTAGGGCAAATTGATTCTTCCAATCTGACGCTCATGTTCACAAGAGGCGACAGGCATAAGTTTCTGTTTGCTTTGGTAGACAAACATCTCTTTTCAACAGATTGTCTAGAGCATATTATAAATATCATTCACCGATGCAAGCAGAACTCAACAGCAGACAAGAAGAACTTCACTGATATGCTTCGTTGGTATATCACCTTCAGGCATCACATTCTGGCTATAATACCGAGGATTTTTGAAACGGTAAAGAAGCCTTCTGCTGTTAAAAGAGAATGAAGATTCTGTACCAAAGACGCAAAGGGGGAGATTGTTGAAGATAATAGAGTTGCGTCTTGGGCCCTTTTGTTTTACAACCGGATTGGCCTTGTCAATCCGTGTTCAGCTAGATTAGCCTTCTTTTTCTTAGAAAAACTGTTAGGGTTTCGTTATAAATATATGCATGCATGTATGCGTATGGTAACGGTCGTCACTCTCATTGAATATTGTAAACCCTAAAATCCTCTACAGTTGACGTTCTTTATCAAGCTCTTCTGAGGATTGTTTATTGAATCATTCGACACCTTTTGAGTCATTAGCTTGTTCTTTATTGTTTATTTAGTCATTTATCTACCCGTTTCATAGATCTAATCGATCTTTAAGTTTGTTCTTAAATTCAACATGGTGTAAAGGGCGTGAAAGTAAAGAAGAATTTAAGGATGAAGATGTTAAAATCATGGCTGATAAACTAGTAACTTCACTACACTTTTCTTTTACTTTTACTTTAAATATTTTAATCACTATTATTAAGACAATAATTATTAATTTTTTGTTTGGTAGATGGAACATGAGAAGGAGATAAAAGAAGGACAAGTAAATGTTGAACCAAGAACGGATGCCATGACCTTAGTTTTTGGCAAGGAAAAGGGAAGATTTTTAAAAGGTGTCGGCATGGGAGTCACTTACAACAAATATTTCAATGTTCCTCGCAGCAAAGGATCATCTAAGGAAGAAATTAAAGATCTTAAAGTTGCACTGCATAATGGAAAACTTGAGCTTGAGAAAAAAGATGCTGAACTCAAGGCTTTGTCTACAAAGGTTAATGAACAAGATCAAACACTAAAGCTAGTTTTGGCTCATCTTAATGCAAAAAGAGTTGACTTTCCAAATCTGTCTCATACAATTGTAAGTAATCTTATTGAAAATATCTGTTGTCAATGTTAGTTCTAAATTGCATTTTTTTAAAACATTTTTCCTGTTTCTTTATATTTTCTAGAGTATTTCAAGTGAGAAGATTATACAAAGTAATGAAACGTCTCCTGTTAGTCTCAAAACCAATGAACCTTCAGAACATGTAACAATAGTATGTTATCGTCTTATTAGATCATCATTGATAAATATATATATATATATATATATATATATATATATATATATATATATATATATTTGTTTGATACTGATTTCTGATTTTTCATGTTGGACTGTATATTATGTAGGTTATTCCAAAACCCAACAAAAAACATGTTCAAACAAAATCTGCAACTGCAGCACCCGATGCAAAATTGATTTCCATGAAATATGCAATAGTAGTATATACTAACCTTACAGTTTTCAATACTTTTATTTAATCTTTTTTATTAAAATATATGTTTAATTATGTCTTAAATCTTGATATCGGGCAAATACAAAAACCACCAAGAAAACAGTTGAGTCTAAGACTACCACCATCAATCATGACATTCCAAAAGTTTCACCAAATAATCGCATTCACCATGTCAGTGTTTTTTTTTAAACGATGAATATACATTTCTGTTTTTCTTCCAGATTATAACATTACTTGTCATTGTAGCCAATCAAGTGTAGTCTATCATATTCGTATAAAAGGAACATCGTTGCCCGCAGTACCATTCACTTATCATCAGAAAGACAATTCATTCATGGAGTTCCTCTACAAGATGATTGCTATAAAGTTTCCATTGATGAAGTGGTTGTAAAAAATGCATTTCTACCCCATCAAACTGGAGAATACAAATTAGTTGAGGATGTATATAAAAGTTTTGTTCCATGGCCAAAATACCTTGTGCAAACTGAGTAAGAGGTTTGTTTCAATATGTGCGATACTTTTTGCATTAAACTTTATTTTCTTCATAAAGTACTATACTAAGTTTATGATGAATTAATTTTATTGGTTTCAATGTTGTTGTTATAGGTACCAGAAATTATATCATATCAAAAATCAACAAAAAGGAAACCAACTTAAATATCATCTTATGCCCTTCTGAAGAAGACAAGGAGCAATACAAACAAAATGAATACCTAGCTAATTATGTTTAGGTTTTGGTTTATGATGTCTTTGATTTTTTTAACCATTATATAAATTCTTTAAATTACGAAAATTTTCCTTTCATTGATATTTTAATTAGGAATGTAATGTATATATGGATTTCGATTTCAATTATTATTAATATAAAATTATGAATTTTGTTTGTGTTTCATATTGTTGTGTTTCGTTACTTTAATTTAAAGTATTTTCATGTGTCTAAAATGTATAAAAAGTAACAGTAAATAGTAAGTTATAGTGGCTGTAGTATGATTTTTGCCATGTTATAAATGTTTTTAATGTTTCTAAAAATATACAAAGGTTACTTTACATCAATTTGTAATGTGTGACTAAATGGTTAATAATAGTCATAATATACAAGAATTATGAGACTACAATTGATTTAAAGTGATGTTTATTAAAAAAAAATTGTCACTAAGTTAAACAATAACAACATGGAAAACAATTTATGTGGCAAATAAATACAATAATTGATTGTTGTTAAGACTAAATACTACGAAATCGTCACAACGATCATTAATTATATGTGTCCATTTACCGAACACGGACAAGGTTACTGTAAATTATATGCGTCTAAAATATCCCCAATAGTCTTAATACAATACCGAATTGTCCTTAATTTTAACAAAATGTGTGACTTTATAATACTTATGATTTTAATTCACTTCTTCGTTTGTCAATATACGTTAGGTTATAGTCACAAATGTTGATTGTTTTTTGTGACTAATAATTAGCAATTCGTCACATATGAAAGTAAAGTACTTGTCGCCATTTAGCAAACATGGTCACACTCACAATTAAAAGTTTACAAAAGATACACAATAGTCTTAATAAAATTTAAATTGTGTGACCATATGTAAGAAAACAACTACACTAAAACATCATGAATGTAGCATTTTGGTGATATATAGTCACAACGTTAAATAAATATGTGTGACTAATAACTGTTTAACGCTACAATATTGGATATTTAAGGAACAAAATTCGGTACACATTTGCCACACTTTTATACTACGGCCACATGTTTTCATAGCATATAGACACTACATTTTAAAGTGACCATAAGACCCATACGATGACGTCACCTTCCGTCACACTTTCAGTGAAAAAAATAAAATGTCACTATACGTATATAGTCACACTTTTTTGGTGTGACTGTAAGTCATTTTTCTTGTAGTGTTTGGTATAAGACATACAATTCACTGTTATAGATAATATCGAATTTTCTTGAAACATTCAATACTTTTCAAACGAAACAGATACAAACCGATTTTCATAAAAAAATGCTTATGAACTCACCAACATTCATTGTTGAAGATTTTCAAAATGACTTGTATTCTCAAGAAACCAGTAAGTAAGTACTTAAATCGTCGAGAACTGGATTTTTGGTTGTACTTTGGAATTGTTACCTTTCAGTTAATGTTGTGTAAACTTTGAACAAATACACCATGTAAACAATGAAAGTTTGTATCTCTTAATGTATGTTGTATGGGCTGCTATGTTCATTTATATTCAATTGTTATAATACTATACAATAGCATCATCCGCCCCCGGACGTCTCCGTCGTCCTGGTTTGGGGGTGTGACATTCTTCCCTAGTTTTAGTTATTTAAAAATTCTTATTATAATAAAAGACTCATTCTTATGATAAGTGGCATTTTTTCCTTGGTGTCTTAATGAAAGTTAAATTACTTTTATAACCTCCTCTTATTCTTTGTATTCGGTTCCTTCTAGCAACTTAAAATACAAATTTTGCCCTTCATCCTTAAAACTTGTTCCTGATTTCTCTTGGTTATGTTTCTCTTTTACAAAGCTAATTCCAAATTGTCGATGGATCCTAAAATACTTATATCTACTTCCTCATTATAACACACCAAGGTTGTAAAAAATGCTCGGTAGGACCTCAACAGTCGACTGGGTTAAAGGATTAATTGGTATATACGGTGATTAATTAGATATTAATCAGGGGCCCTAAATTAGTAATAACACCATTTAAAAACATAATATATATTGGGAAAATAAATATTTGAACATTTAAAATTATGAAATATTAAATATACGAAATATTTTGTATGATATTTGAATATTTGCATATTTGAAAATTTAAAATTTTTTAATTTTTAAAATTTTAGTGCAATATTTGAAATTTGAATTTTTTTAATTATTTCCACTTACGACCACTAAGGAGTGCCCTGAATCGTCAAAGAGAGTTTGACAAATATTAACAAATTTAAATTGAACACAAACTTAATATGTTGTAGACCGTCAAACGATTAATTTCCGATTAATAAGCCATCAATGTTGATTTCTGTAACTCCTACAACAGCTCCTAAAGGTGTAATTAGATGCCAATATTTACTTATTTTATATTGATATATTGGGTTATATATTATTAATGTGTTGATTGTTAATATTTTTAATATATCTTTAAACAAGGGTGGATGGATTCAAAAATAAGAGGATGTTTGGATAAATTAGCTTATAGCTTATTAGCTTACTAGGTGTGAAACTCGTATATTATACGGGTTGATTTAAAAATTGATTAAGTTTAAAGTATAAAAATGAAATAGTTTCAATGTACAACTTTAAAATAAGAAAAAAAGAAACGTATTTATTACAATTTACTATCATATATATGATATTTAATACTTTAATTACATATATAAGTATATGACTTTAATTAAAAATTAAAACAAACCAAAAATTGACAAATGGATAATATTTATTTCAAAATTACCACAAAATGACAAATGTCCAAACTCATGACAGATTGATAACTAGCAAAAAAACATTCATTAAGTAGGATTAAAAAAACCAATAACCAATAAACACGACAATGTATGGTTATTAAAATGAGCTTATTTAACTTATCACTAGTATAATAAGCTAATTTTTAAGAATTTCTATTAAAAAATTTAAACTTATGGTGGAAAAAACAAACAAAGTGCATCTACTCTCTCATTATAAAATGGTGAAAAATGTTCTCAGAGCATGGTACGGGTTGAAAAGGTATAACCGTCACCTTCATTTCCACCATTATCATCGCTCATTCTTTCTAACCCTAACAGCCATCGGTCACACACCCACACCTCACGTATCAGAAGGTATGTACTTATTTCTCATCGTTTGCATCTTCTTTAAAGACTTTTGCGGTCATCTGCATTCATTTTCTATTTTACTATTGATGTTTATTTTAGGGTTTTATCATGCGTGTTATGCAGCCCTCGCTAATCCTCTTAATCGATTCAGGTAATTGCTAAAGTTTAATTGAAAAAAATTGGTAAAGTGCTTTTTATATGAAGGTTTCTGATAATTTGGTTTCAATGGAGTTTAATATTAGAAAATTTGAATCTTGTTGGATTGTTGTTTATCGACGGTAGGTTTTCTTCTATTTCTATTAGATACCCCACCCACTACATAAAAGAAATGGAAGATTTATATTGGAATCATTGTGTACTTATATGATGTTTCTTAATAATCTTTGTAATATGTTTAGATGATTCATAAAATATTTTTTTTGAAATTCTTTAAAGTTCCTGGATATGCTTGTTTGTTTAGATTGTGATTTTTTTTTTTTTTACTTTAAGTGGCTATTTACTAAATAAATTTCATCCTAATTTTATGCAAAAAAGACACATGGAAGAAACTAAATAGTATTTAAAACAAAAATAGAAAAAACTATTTATCATTAATTTTAATTCTTTGAGACTTTAAAATGAGATAACACCACAAATGTAAATAAGTGTGTCTTTTATGTATAGATCAAAATATAGCATCCTGAAAACTATTTCCTTTTTAGCAGCTTGGGTGTCCATGGCAAGAACCATGTCACCATCTAATGACACAAATGTGGATTATAACTCCTAGTTTTGGAGCTCCTATTATTCCTATAATTTTTATATTTAATGTTGTTAAAGTATGAAGCTAGTAGTTGCTTATTTTAAATTGATATATTTAATGTTATATATTATTTGTTGATTGTTAATCTCTTTAATATATCTTTAAAAAAGGGACGATGCAAACCAAATTTATTTATTTATTTATTTTTTTGGTGGAGAAATAGGTATAGCTAAGCAAATTAATTAATCTATAAATTATGCATCTCAATAATTTAAAGTTTCTTCATTAATCGTTTGAAATACTCACTATTTTGTTTGTTTTGTTCTGATCTTATTTGGTTTCCATTTGGTAGATTTTCACAGGTTGGTTTGTCAGATGTCCTTAGCATTAGAAAAGGATTTCCGCAACTAAAGGACATCATAAACTTTCTAATCTCAACATCTGATAAGTATGTTTCTTTCTTTTCTAATTAATTCCCTATTTTATGTGTGTTCTTACCAACATATGGTGTGATCTCGATAGAGATGAATTCTTGGAGACTAGTAGTTGATTTGAGATTGGCAACATTAAATGAAGAACCAGATTCTATGTTAAACCAGACTATTGCTTTCAAAACCCGCGTAAGGACATTTTGGACATTTGAAACTTTGGTCTTTATTATTGCATCCAAAGATTTTAGGTATCTTTCTTTTCCTTTTATAATAAAGATTATTATTGCACAAAAAAAATAGAGTACCATTTAACTATGCCATAATTTAATGGATTGCAAACTTATTACCCTTTATTTGGTTGGTATATTTTAACATGTTCTGATTAGATGTAACCAATCATTTTTAATATCTAAATTCTAATTTTCTATTAAATGTGTATTTTTTGAATATTGCTTTTCTCATGAATGTACCCAAACTATGCTTTTGGACGTTTATGTTTTTAAATGCAGGTCTAGTGCTATCCAATACATAGGAAGACTCTCAAGCTTCTTATTTGCTTATTTTTTTTTTTTAAATAAACAAGTTCATAGACATTTAAATATAGATTTTTAAATAAAACATTAGTATATTATTTAATGCATTTGTATTGTTATATGATTAAGAAATTAAATGTTTTTTTTTTTAAAGTAAAAGTGGTTGAATAATCAAAATTATGTTCAAAACAAATGGTAAATAAAATATTACTGCATCTATGTTTTATTAATTTTAACGTTTTTTCTTTCAAAACAAGGTTATACTAGATAATATTATTTGTATAAAGGTATATATTTAAATGAGTTTTATTGATAATTAAAAAGTTATAGCATATGATCTAATAAAAAATAAATTTAATTTGTTAAAGAATAGATTAAAGAAGATCTTTCACAAAACATTTGAAACATAAAAATTAGACAAAATTTCACAAATGATCCTAGTGGTTTTGGGTTTTTCCCTAATATAGTCATTGTGAAACTTGTTTTTATATAGATAGTTCTTTTAGAGCGAACGTTGAACGTAAATAGTCCTTTTTGTAAATGTCCGTTAGATGAATATTTTAAGTTGAAATATTGTGAATAATAGTCATTTCTATCATTTTGTGAAATTTCAATAAGGACCATTTCATGAAATTTTACATATGGATAATTTGTGAAATACTCAATCTTAGTCTCTCATTTGTTTTATCTTTTTAAATTTCCATCCCTCTTTTTTATTTTTATTTTTCATTTGAATTGTTTTTTTTTTTTAATTTTCCTTAACTTTTTCACAAACTTTATTATTATATATTTTTTAAAAGTTAGGATTTTAGAAATTACTTTTTTTCATTATTTATTTTTATTTATATAAATAATACATTTCGTGTAAAAAATATATTTTGTAAGAAAAATGTACTTTATAAAAGGTTTCATGTAAAAAAAATGTTGTATAAGAACTAATCTATAAAATTCTAACTTTCAAAAAGTATATAACTACAAAGTTGTGAAAAAATTAAGTATTATTTTTAGAAATTTGAATTAAAACATAAAAGTAAAAATGATAGCCGGAAATATAAAAAGAAAAAAAGTGAAAGACTACCATTGTATTTCACAAATGATCTATCTATAAAATTTCATAAATAATCTTTAGATAACTTTTTTAAAATGAGAGAAATAAACTTATCCAAAAAAATTTCAACTAAACCAATCAATCTAAAAAAACATCAACAATATGGATTATTTACGTGCAATGTCTTCTCTGAAAGAACTAATAATGTAAAAAAATCGTTTCATCAGCACTATATTACAAAAACCGAAAAACATTACAATCATTTGTGTAATTTTGTTATGAAATTTTTTTTCAACTAAACGAATAAATCTAACAAACATCAACAATATGGATTGTTTAGGTGCAAGGTTTGTTCCGAAAAAACTATTAATGTAAAAGAATAGTTTCATCAGCATTGTATTACAAAAACCAAAAAGAATTAGGACCATTTGTGTAATTTTGTCTATACATTATAAACCGTAGCCTCTCTCATATGTTGTCTTTTTGTTTTGCCTTTTTAAGGTGGCAACTAGCCAACTAATAATAGTCTCCAAATATTGCAAGTCAATTTACTCAAACAACCCCAAATAGAAAAACGTTACAATTCATTTTCACGTTTTCCACTTTTTGTTGAAATTTGTATTTTTTCTATTTAGATAAATTTACAAAAACAAAAAGGTTAAAGTTTACAAAACAAAAATATATTTATTTTTATTAGTTGCAGCATAAAAAAGGAATCTTTTCAGTAAATATCAAAATCTCTACAAATTTTAGGAAACATTCACCAAGCAGACACTCATAATTTTATAAATTGTATAAGTTTAGTGGATGTATCTTTCACTATATATATATATATATATATATATATATATATATATATATATATATATATATATATATATATATATATATATTCACTGTGACATTATCGGTATTTTTCGGTATTTTAGATAAATTTATTGAAAACAAAAAGGTTAAACTTATGCCAGAGATATATTTATTTCATAAATTGCAGAAGAAAAAAAAAAAAGTAAACTTTTCCATAAATACCAAAATCGGTATATGGGTTAGAAAACATTTTTCAAACAAATATATTAGAAATGGTATTAGGGTAGTGAGCGTCTCTTTTCACAAACATTTTACTTTCTTTTTTCAAGTTTATATTTTTCCCTCATACTCAGGATATTCCTTCTTAGAGGCTGTTTGTCTTACCTTATTATCGAGACTTTATAGCTTATGAACTTATATTTCGAGTTTATAAAATAAATTAATGTTTTGGTTAGCTTATTAGTTTAAGTTTATGAGCTTATTTTACCTAAAATAAATTAATTTTCATAAGTAATTTAGCTTCATCTTATTTATTTATTTATTTATTTTTTTTCTTCAATGCATGAGCTTACTTTTCTGTATTTACATATTTACTTTTATTCTTCTTTTCCCAAAACACTAAAGCTCTCTTTCTCTTTGTGATATGTAAGCATGCCCATTTTGGTATTTTACAAAAAATAAACTAGTCCAAGACACTATTTCAAAAAGAGCTTATTAACTTATAAGTTATAAGTTAATTCAAACACATTTACCTTACAAGCTAATAATGAATTATTAAGCTATTAAAAAAATAAGCTTACATAAACACCCCATTAATGTGTCTCACTTTTTTTATTTATTTATTTTAATCAAATATAAAATTATAACTTAATAAATATCTATGTATTTAAAATAATAATAAAGAAATATTTGGTTAATTTAATAATAACAACCATTTTAAAAAAGGACATGAAATATTATAACTTATCCTAACGATGTCATACCCCGGTCGGCGGCAACGTAACACTGTACGAGTAGTCATGAATAATAGTTATTTAACATAAATTAAACAGTACAAAATATAAACTTCTATTTTTATTGAAATTGAGATTACATTGTCGTTGTCTTCTAGTACATTATCAAATTACAATATATGCCTATTTACAAAATATGTCTTTAATGTGCATGTTTTTCCAGCTGCTTATGATCCTGAGATACATGTGTCTTAAAGACACATCAACAACAATATCAGTGAGTTTCATATGTTTTAACACATTGTACTCTTATAACCAAAAATGTTTTTATATCATTTTGAATGGTTAACCACTTTATATATAAAGTATGTTTTTACTAAAAAGTATAATATATATATATATATATATATATATATATATATATATATATATATGTGTGTGTGTGTGTGTGTGTGTGTTTTAAACTCACTGAGCATTACCCGTTTATCCCTCTCAATGTTTAAACTATTGCATGTGATAAACATCTGGTATAGTCATGTACTGCTAGAAGATGTAGAATAGATAATATTATAGTTTTTGTATTGTATTCCTGGGGAAGTATGTAGTATATACAATTCTTTGTAAAAATCTTAATAGTCGGTTTGTATCCAGTCTATATAATAAACTATCAATGTAAAATATTGTTTTATGAATATGCATGTAGCATGTTTTGGAATAACAATGTCTTTAGTATGAAAGTTTTGGTTCTTTCAATCATGGTATCAGAGCGTTAGTTTAAGTGAACTAAATACCACAGATTGGTATTTCGACTTAAACCGTCAGAAGTTCAATATATGAACAGATTCATTGTAAGTTTATCGATACAAACGATAGAAAATATTTAATTAAAAGTATTAGGTAATAATAAATCCTAATATTCTAAAATACTATGTTGCTCTAAATTTTCAGAAGCATGGTTGAACAGGAAGGTAGCCATACACTAGAAGTTGGTGGAGATCCTAAACCTGGTGAAGTAAATACTCTAGTATCCCCTCGTGAGGAGTGACTCTTGGGTAAACTTACTGGTATTATTCGACAGACTCTCGAAGAACACAAGAAGAATAATGATAAAGGCAAAGAGAAAGCCACTATAGAACCTTCAATAGGGGAGGCCAAGAGTCCCTCGTTGAAAGATTTCAAGACTAGTGGTGCTACGGAGTTTTCAAGTGCCCTTAATCCTATTGTTGTTCTTACCTGGATCCAGAACACAGAAAAAGTATTCTGTATCTCTCATGTGATAAATGAAGACAAAGTTAATTATGCCTCCGCAATGTTCACCAAAGAAGCCCTGGTCTGGTGAGAAGCAACATTTAAAGCTCTTAAAGAGTATGATCAGGATAATTTATGTTGGGGAATGTTCAAAACTTGCTTTGTAGAAAAGTATTGTCCCCTACATATGAGGAGAAGATTGGAGAAGGAGTTCCTTGAACTTAAGCAAGGAGGAATGACCGTGAATGAATATGAAACTCAATTCAATCAAAAAGCACAGTTTTCTACAAAGTATATTCCAACTGAAGACGAGAAAATCCAGTTATTCATGGAGGGACTATGGCATGAAATACAGGATTTTGTAGCCAATCGGGATGTTCTGTCCTTTAACAAAGCTATTAAGTATACCTTGAAAGCACGAGCATGACTTAGAGATAGGTGGTGCCACTTTTTTCTGTTCGGAAGCATCCACGTGTTGATCGAACTGTTCCTATTTCCTCTATTCCACCAGCCTAATCTATTCAAGATGATTCTGGTAAACAAGTGCAATCACATAATGCCTCTCGTGGCTGCGGTAGGTCACAATCTTTTTCTCTTCAATCGCCATCGTGTCGAAATTATGGAAAGAATAATCCGGGCGAATGTAGACTAGAAAAAGGACCGGTGGCCTATTTTGGATATGGAGAAATAGGCCACAAGAAGCCTGTTTTCTCAATGAAGGATGTTACATGTTTTGCTTGTGGTATTAGTGGCCACAGGAAGCGTTTCTGTCCTACTCTTACTAGCTAAGTGATGGGAAGTCAAGTTTTTGTTCAACAACCGGCGAGAAGTCAAGCTCCTGTTCAACAACCAAAGAGTCCTCCAACTAAAAAGGAGGAGCTGCCAAAAGCTAAGGGACGTGCCTTCTAGATTACCACAGAGGACGCACGTGAGGACCCGAATGTTGTGCGAGAACATTTCTTATTAACTCTAGACCTACTCACATCTTATTTGATTCTAGTGCCTCAGATTATTTTGTGTCTCGTTAATTTGTGCATTCCTTTTAAATTGCTTGCTATGCACTCGCACAACCATTTCCTGTAGATACTACGGGAAGTATATCATTACTTGCTGATAAAATCTATAGGAATTGGGTCATAGAAATTGAAGGCTATAGTTTTCTTTCTAATCTGATTCCTATCTCCTTGCCCAACTTTGATATTATTCTCAGCATGGATTGGTTGTCAAAGAACCATGCATAAATCTTGTGTTATGAAAAGATAGTATGTATTCCCATTGAAGGGGAGAATCCTATTTATCTCTACGGTGAACAAAGAATCTTAAAAACAATCTCTTTCCTCAAAGCTCATAAATTTATATCAAAGGATGTTCTATTTATCTAGCCTATACCATGGATATCTCAAAAGAGGAAAAGATAACGGTAAATGATGTTCATGTTGTTAACTAATATCCTGATGTTTTCCCTGATGGTTTTCCTGGACTTCCTCCGAACAGGCAAGTAGAATTCTGAATTGATCTTGTGCTTGGTGCTGCTCCTATTGCAAAGACTCCTTATCATCTTGCGCCAGCTGAGATGAAGGAAATGATGATCCAACTGCAGGAATTACTTGACAAATGCTTCATTCAATCGAGTACCTCTCCTTGGGGTGCTCCAGTATTGTTTGTCAAGAAGAAGGACGGATCGATGCAAATGTTTATTGATTATCGTGAGCTTTATAAGGTGACTATCAAGAACAAGTATCCATTAACTCGTATTGATGATTTATTTGATCAACTTTAGGGTGTTAACTATTTCTCGAAGATTGAATTGAGATCTGGCTATCTTCGGTTGAAAGTACACGAGCAGGATGTACCGAATACTGCCTTTCGTACTCGATATCGGCATTATGAATTCCTTGTCATGCCATTCGGTTTGACAAATTCCCCTACCGTATTCATGGATATGATGAATCGGTTATGCTATCCAATGCTCGATAAATCTGTCATCGTATTCATTGATGATATTAAAATCTATTCCAAGTCTGAATCTGATCATGCCATTTATATTCGTGAAATATTAGAACTTCTTCGAAAGGAGAAACTATATGCTAAATTCTTGAAATGTGAATTTTGGCTTCGCCAAGTTCAATTTCTTGGCCATGTGATTTATGGTGACGGTATATATGTAGATCCTACCAAAATCGAAGCCATTCAGAATTGGGAAGCGCCTCTTAATGCTTCCGAAATTCACAGTTTTTTTTGTGTCTCATGGGTTATTACCGGAGATTTCTTAAAGACTTTTCACGCATAGTTGTACCTCTCACGAGTCTTACACAAAAAGAAGTGAAGTTCGAATTGGGTGAAGCCCAAGAAAAAGCTTTCTCAACTCTAAAATATTTTTTGACCAATGCTCCGATCTTGTCACTTCCAGAAGGTGATAATGATTTTCTGTGTATAGCGACGCTTCTAGATTGGGACTCAACTGTGTGTTGATGCAACGTGGTAAAGTGATAGCCTATGCCTCGAGACAACCGAAAGATTATGAAAGGAATTATCTCACCCATGGCCTCGAACTCTCTGCAGTGGTATTTACCCTAAAACTGTGGAGACATTATCTTTTTGGTACAAAATGCCAATTGTTTACCTACCACAAAAGTCTCAAGTACATATTCAGTCAGCAAACTTTGAATATGAGACAACACCAAAAGGGGTTATAATATGGGTATGTGTTGCAGGTGGTCTGGTGTTGGCACAGGTTGACCAACATTAGGTCATGCAAGGGTGTTGGTCATGGGTTAGGACCAAAAGGGGTTATAATATGTGTATGGGTTGTAGGTAATGTAGTTGTCGATGCACTTAGCATAAAAGTTTATCATAATTGTGTGTGTTATACTATTAATCACACTAAAGTAAGGTTCACTATTCTTGATGAACTAGATAAATAACAAGTAGAGGCCTTAAAGCCAAAAAATGTGAAGAAAGAAGGGATGGTATATTATACTAATGTTTTACTTGATGATCCACGAGGAATGAAGGTATTCACGAATCGTTTATGGATTCCAAAGATTGGTGGATTAAGATAGAAGATTTTAGATGAAGCCCATAAGTTTAAGCTGTCAGTAAATCCTGATACAAGTAAAATGTACTATGATGTAAAAGTTGATTATTGGTGGCCTGGATTAAAGAGAGACATTGGAAGATATGTGCAGGAATGCTTGATATGCTTACAAGTCAAAACAAAGCACCAAAATCCTTACGGAACCCCAGAAACTCTTAGTGTTCCTGTGTGGAAATAGGAAGAGCTGTCCGTGGATTTCATTACCAAATTGCCAAAGACTGCTAAACAACATGATAGCATTTAGGTAATTGTCGAACGCCTAAGAGTGCACATTTTCTCACCATGCGTGAAACAACTCCAATGGAGAAATACGCACAAGTGTACTTGAATAAATTATTGCAAGACATGGTGTGCCACTGAAGATTATTCCGATTGTGATACTCGCTTCACTTCTCATTTTTGGGCGAGTATGCAATGAGAATTAGGATCTCAAGTTGCTCTCAGTATAACTTATCATCCCCAGACAGACGGTTAGACGGAGATAAGGTTCCAAACTGTAGAAGATATGCTTCGTGCATGTGTCTTGGAGTTCGGTGGTAACTGGGACACATACTTACCTCTTGTCAAATTTTCATATAAAAACAATTACCATGCTTCAATCAAAATGCCATCATATGAAGCATTATATGGTCGTAAATGTTGTACTCATTTTTGTTGGTGTGATATAGGAAAAAAATATCGGAGGCCCTGAAATGATTCAAGACACCACTGACAAGATTCAAATTGTACGAGAAAGAATGAAAGCGGCCCAAGATCGAGAAAAGTCTTATGCAGAAAAGAGGAGACGGCCCATAGAATTCCAGGTGGGTGATTTCGTAATGCTGAAGGTATCCCCGTGGAAATGCATTATGTGATTTGGGAAGAAAGGAAAACTAAGTCCTTGATTTGTTGGTCCTTTCAAAATCACCCAGAGGATTGGTAAACAAGCATACCGCTTCAAATTACTGGAAGATTTAGTAGGTATTCATGATGTATTTCATGTAAGCTATTGTTGGAATAGTGTCTAAGGCTGCAACTATATTTGGATAGTACTTGACCCGATTGAGCATGGTCCTTTTGGGTTGCCTTCACCATAGCAACTTGATAGGATGATTTACAATGAGAGTTGCAATATTATAAGGTATAATAATATTATTTGATTAATATAAGCCATAAATTAATTAGGAATTAATTTGGTGACTTAAAGAGATTAATTAAATAGAAGGGCATAAACTATCAAGTGTATGATAGTTATACTTTAGGCTATAATCCCTTATGGATAATGTGGTGGACGATTTTAGGGCTTAGGATAGACCTAAAATCAGTCCAAGGTTATCATGAAAGGGATTATGATTGCTTAGGGCTTAAGTTATCCAAATAGGGTTTAAAGGTGAAACCCTAATAGCCTTATTAGTATGAATAGACCCTAGGGGTCATGGAAATTGGAACCCCTTGTCTCTAAGGAAACCCTGGCCGATTTCTAAGTCCCTCCCCACTCTCTCAAATCATCCTCTTGCTAGTTGGTGTTTGTAAGCCATTAGAGGAGTGACAATTGTGACTCTAAAGCTCCAAGAACAAGAAGATCAAACAAGTGATTCAAGGTAAACTTATAACTCTGATTTCTCTTTGTTATTATGATAGAATGATCATTAGAAGTCTTGGATTCATGCATGTTCAATTAGAGAAACCTAGATCCAAGCATTAGGGTTTGCATGTGCACATAGGAATGTTCATATGGCCAAAACCCATCAGTGGTATCAGAGCCTAGATTGGTTTCTATTGAGTTGATGCATTGGTTGCTTGTTTGATGCATTTAAAATTCGAATTTTGTGTTTCTGCCTGATGAACTCGGCGAGTCCCATAGTGGACTCGGCGAGTAGGCCTCAACTCGGTGAGTCCATTGTGGTACTCGGCGAGTTCGAGTGTCAGAAAGAGCTAATTTCAGGATTTCTTGTTGTTTATCCTTTTGATACTTAACTTAATCATATTAGGTCAATATAAATCCGACTTTTAGATATATTTGAGTATATCCTTGACCTAATTGAAGATATTTATCAATTAATTAAATATTAGTTTCCTTATGTGATAATTGATTAATTATTTTAATTAAATTGGTAAATTGTTTTCCAAGAAATAATTAAATAAATCAAATATGGATAATTATGTGATTAAATGTTAAATTTGATTATTTGTTATTTGATCCTCTATGTTTTGAAAAGTTTAAAACATGCCCTCAAGTTTTGAAATTTATGTTTTGTGATTAAAAGTTTTATTTGGACAATTTAAATTTCAAACCCTAGAATTTTACAAGTTTAAAATTCAACCCTATACTAATATAATATTACAAGATTAATATATATATATATATATATATATATATATATATATATATATATAATTAAAATGCTAGTCTTACCGTTAGTAGGCCTCATTCACGAAGCCGGTCTATAAGGTGGGTATAAGGTTGCTGCCTATATAATGGCGCTTAATGGGTGTACACTCACACCCACCACTTGCTTGATCGGTGGAGGGTTGTTAGCCGAACGGGTAGGATATGGCAACCTCATCTCCTCATTAAAAGTATAATATGTAATACAAAGTAACTACATGTTTTTCAAAAATTCCCAATCCTAGTTACTTTAGGAAAAGTGAATTGATGCAATCCCATGAACTTACACTTTGCACCCTTGCTAAGAAGTTAGTGGAGCGTGTGTGGTTTACCGGCACACTAATTGGTTCTAAGCAAAGGTGGCAAATGGTGATTCATTGTTTATCATAATTCGATGGAGCATGTGTGGTTTACCTGCACATCGAATAAATGATTGTTACAATGAAGGCATCATGTAACTTTGCATGGTAATTCACACCCACCTTGTGATCCTCGGTATCCCAATCACAAACGAGAGGGGCATATCAAGATTTAAACATGCCATTGAAAAGTTTCAATGAATCTCATCCAAACCTAGGAATTCTCAATACATTTAGAACTTAAAGTTATGTTTTCATGGTGGAGAATTAGTGAATCTTCATTCACTTACCTTCAAATTGTTTGCATGTTAGATTACGGTATCCCTTTTCTAATATGTAAATATTGTTGTTGGATCCTAGCCCTAATTTTCTTATTGGGTGATAATTAGGGATCGAAATTCTAATCTATCTTTGTCCTTTCTATTTGTAGATGTCGAACGCAAACAACGCTGCTGCTAGCTCGTTTACATTGATGAGCCTTTGCCAAAAGGTGACTTTCGATGGAACGAACTTTAGCAAATGGATAAGATACATTCGCACGATTGCTCGCTACGAGGACAAGGAGTATGTCCTCGATGAGAAGCTCGAGGAGATCAATCGTAAAATCCCTCAATGAAGGTTCATTGCATCATGATAGCCACTATGAACTCCGAATTCCAAAAGTCGAGGACATGTATCTGTACGAAATGCACCAAGACTTGTTGGAGAGATACCACCAAAACATGAGGCAAGAACGTTACGAGATTTTTACTAACATGATCTCCGCTAAGATGGGTCATGGTGAATCTCTAACCGTGCACCTACAAAAGATGCAAAGGTATGTCGATCGTCTTCGCAAGTTAAATGTTGACTTTGGGGAAGACTTGGCAATCAACATGGTCTTCACTTGTTGCCTCTGTGTTACAACCAATTTAGGATGACCTACCACATGAACAAAGAAGAGGTCACTCTAAGTATGCTCCAAGGTCTCCTTAGGGTTGCTGAGAGCAATCTCAAGGACAAGTCCGTTGCACCCACTCCCAATCCACCCACTGCTCCTGTTTTGTCCATTGGGCAGGGAAGAGGAAAGAAGAGGAAGGCTCCGCCTAAGAGCCACCGAAAGGGAAAGTCCCGAGATGGTTCCTCCTCTAGTGGGACCAAAGTTGATCCCGCTAAGCCTACTTCTAACCCAAAGGAGGCAGAGTGCCACCATTGCCACAAAATAGTGCATTGGAAGAGAAGCTGCCCAAAGTACCTGCAAGCTATCAAGGAAGGAAAGATCAAGCCGTCTTCTGCAGGTATATATACAATTAAATCTAATGATTCATCTCATGCTATTTCTTGGGTCCTCGATACCGGGTGTGGTTACCACATATGTTCTGAATTGCAGGGACTAAGAAGAAATAGGGATGTGGAGCATGGAAGAATAAATCTAATCATTGGGAACAGAAGATCATCGCCTGTAACCAAGATTGGAGTGTATTCTAGTGCTTAGGAATGGTTTATGTTTAGATTTGAACAATTGCTGCTATTCGCCAGAAATGGCAAGAAACATCATTTCATTTCATGGTTTGTTTAGACAAGGATTTAGATTTTCTTTTAATAATGAGAATGGTTATATTTGTGCTTATCTAAATGGTGTCTTATATTTTGAATCAATGCCATGTAATGGAATTTATGAAACTGTTATGATTATAGATAACCTAGGAAATGATGTTTTATGCATGGATTCTTCCAATATTATGGATAGAGCATCCTTGTGGCATTGTCTTCTTGGACATGTCAACAAGAAGCGCAAAGCCCAACTCCAAAAGGATGGAGTGTTGGAGTCATTCGACCTCAGGGAAGAAGACACGTGCAAATCTTGTTTACTTGGAAAGAAGACTAAGTCATCCTTCACTAGCACATGTGAAAGGGGTGAGGGTTTATTGGACCTAATACATACCGATGTATGTGGACCGTTTAGATCAACCACAAAGGATGGGAACCGCTTCTTTGTGACTTTTACCGATGACTATAGTAGATATGGGTATATCTACTTAATCAAGCAAAAGTCATAAACATTTGAAAAGTTCAAAGAGTTCAAGAATGAAGTAGAGAATCAATTGGGCAGTAAAATCAAGATGCTTCGATCCGATCGAGGAGGAGAGTACCTAAGTCTTGAATTCCACGACTATCTAAAAGAGTGTGGAATAGTTTCACAATTGACGCCACCTAGGACACCACAATTGAATGGTGTGGTAGAAATGCGTAATAGAACCTTGTTAGACATGGTCCGCTCTATGATGAGTCGTGCTTCGCTATCTATCTCATTCTGGGGGTATGCCTTAGAGACTGCCGCCCATACCCTTAACCGAGTCCCTACTAAGAAGGTTACCAAAACACCTCACGAGATGTGGACAGGGAAAGCTCCCTCGTTAGCACATATCAAGGTTTGGGGTTGTGAGGCTTTCGTAAGACGAGACACTCACGAAAAACTCGAACCTCGTAGTGAGCGATGTATTTTCATCGGCTACCCGCAGAAATCCTTTGGATATCTCTTCTATAGAACGAAGGACAATGTTGTCTTTGTTGCGAGGAGAGGAGTTTTCCAAGAGCGAGAACTCATAAGCCAAGGAGACAGTAGGAGGAAAATCGAGCTTGAAGAGATTTAAGAGTCGATAGATGAAGGAACCTCTACCGCTGGCCCTCAACTCGAGGAGGAAACTCCGGTTGAACCAATTGACGAGTCCTTACCTCTTAGACGTTTCGGAAGAGTTAGAGTTCAACCCCAGCTGTATGGTTTTCATATTACTACCGAAGGGGACACGTATATTAGTGATAGTACACTAATAAATCTAGATCAACTTAATAGCTATAAGGAATCCATGGCAGGCCCGGAGTCTGCGAAATGGAAAGAAGCAATTGACAGCGAGATCCAATCCATGTATGACAACTAAGTTTGGAATTTGGTTAACAACGTGCCCAGACGTAAGACCGTTGGGTGCAAATGGATCTTCAAGAAGAAGACCGACATGGATGGAAATGTACACACGTATAAGGCGTGATTGGTTGCAAAGGGTTTTACTCAAACTCCTGGAGTTGACTATGATGAGACCTTCACACCAGTTGCGAAGATAAAATCTATTAGAGTGATGCTAGCAATTGCCGCATTTCATGATTATGAGATTTGGCAAATGGATGTCAAAACCGCTTTCCTTAATGGGAAGTTGGCTGAGGATGTTTACATAGCTCAGCCAGAGGGTTTTGTTGATCCGATTATCCAAATAGAGTGTGTAAGCTTGAAAAGTCCATTTATGGAATTAAGCAAGCATCTCGCAGATGGAATCTTTGCTTCGATGAGAAAGTCAAAGAGTTTGGATTTGTACGAAGTGAAGATGAATCATGTGTATATGTCAAAGCCAGTGGGAGTATAGTTAGCTTTCTCGTTTTGTATGTCGATGACATACTACTCATAGGAAACGACATCCCGAGATTGCAGGAGATTAAGTCCTGGCTCGGGAAGTGCTTCGCTATGAAGGACCTCGGAGAGGCTCCCTATATTCTGGGAATAAGGATAGTGAGAGAACGACGTAAGAGACTAATAGGACTTAGTCAGAACACTTACTTGGATAAAGTACTAAAACGTTTTAGTATGGAAAACTCGAAGATGGGAGAATTATCAATACAAGATAATGCCAATTTGAGTAAGACTCAAAGTCCGAGTACCAAAGCCAAAATAGCAGAAATGAGCCGAGTACCATACGCTTCCGCAGTTGGCTCAATCATGTATGCTATGACTTGTACTCGCCTTGATGTAGCCTTCGCTTTGAGCATGGTTAGTAGATATCAAGGGAACCCAGGCAGAGCCCATTGGATTGCGGTGAAGAATATCCTTAAGTACCTTCGAAGGACCAAGGAATGGTTTTTAGTCCTCGGAGGGAGTGATGACTTGAAGGTGCAAGGGTATAGTGACGCCAGCTTTCTGATCGACAGGGAAAACTACCGTTCGCAGTCGGGCTGGGTCTTTACCCTGAATAGAGGAGCAGTAACTTGGAAAAGTTCCAAACAAGAAACCGTAGCTGATTCAACGTGCGAATCAGAGTACATCGCAGCGAGCAAAGCGTCGAAAGAGGCAATATGGTTAAAGAACTTCATTGGTGATCTTTGAGTTGTACCTACCATAAAGGAGCCCATGGAGATTTTCTGTGATAATGAAGGAGCGGTTGCCTTGACCATGGAACCAAGGGATCATGGTAGATCTCGACATATCGACATAAAATATTATTTTATAATACATTGTGTGGAAGAAGGACAACTCGTGGTAAAGAGGATATCATCAGAAGATAACCCAGCAGATCCGCTTACAAAGGGACTGAGCAGGGTTAAGCACTTACAATATGCTAGGAGCATTAGGCTGAAGGATAATATTAGTATAGATTAGATAGTGTTAGAAACGCGTGATAGATAAATGTAATTAACATTTGATGATTAAATAAAATAGTATTATTTACGAGTAATGTTACTGTCTTGTGTTAATTGTTTAACTATCGTTTCACTTTGCATGTTTTGACTTCCAGAGTAATTGAGTTTATTAAGAATAATCAAATTATTCAAATTGTCCACAATCGTTCATATGTTGGAAGTAGGTATGAATGAAGATTGTCATGAATTGGTGTGTAGATTGTCTAAATGGTATCAGACATAGTAAAAGGTTACTGCAACGTTCATGAGTGCTTATGAACTAGTTTTGAGCATTGGAACAAACCCGCGCTTGCTGGAATCACCTTATGGAATGTGATAAAAGGGTGATCGTAAGATGATAATAGCATATGGTCTTAAAACCTAGATATATGGTTTGTTATTTGTTAATTGGTTGTACATTGATGGTGCGAAACCGCATCAGTAACTTGATGTTATAAAACGCATTGTTGTGTATAGTTGGTTAATGAATAAGTAAATGCATATAATTCGAAGTTTATCTGTTACTTTTATCCTACGAGGGTAAAAGCGATATCTGGACCACTCGATGATTTGATTTGACTTATGTGCCGGTCCCGGTCATAACTAAATTGATGTGTTCGATTAAGTTCTATGTCGAATATATCTGAAATCGAGAAACCAAATGCTAGACAATTGGTTCCATATGAATATCTGGATGATATCTAAACAGAGGACTGTACGATCCCTTATCTGAAGGACAAAATTGATTATATCAGATTTTCACAACATCTTTGAGAGCTACGATTGCTAATCGGTGTATATAGTTACTAGATTTATCCAAGTGGGAGACTGTTAGAATAGTGTCTAAGGCTGCAACTATATTTGGATAGTGCTTGACCCGATTGAGCATGATCCTTTTGGGTTGCCTTCACCATAGCAACTTCATAGGTTGATTTACAATGAGAGTTGAAATATTATAAAGTATAATAATATTATTTGATTAATATAAGTCATAAATTAATTAGGAATTAATTTGGTGACTTAAAGAGATTAATTAAATAGAAGGGCATAAACTGTCAAGTGTATGATAGTTATACTTTAGGCTATACTCCCTTATGGATAATGTGGTGGACGATTTTAGGGCTTAGGATAGACCTAAAATCCGTCCAAGGTTATCATGAAAGGGATTAGGATTGCTTGGGGCTTAAGTTATCCAATTAGGGTTTAAAGGTGAAACCCTAGGAGCCTTACTAGTATAAATAGACCATAGGGGTCATGGAAATCGGAACCCCTTGTCTCTAAGGAAACCCTGGCCAATATCTAAGTCCCTCCCCACTCTCTCAAATCATCCTCTTGCTAGTTGGTGTTTGTAAGCCATTAGAGGAGTGACAATTGTGACTCTAAAGCTCCAAGAACAAGAAGATCAAACAAGTGATTCAAGGTAAACTTATAACTCTGATTTCTCTCTGTTATTATGATAGAGTGATCACTAGAAGTCTTGGATTCATGCATGTTCAATTAGATAAACCTAGATCCAAGAATTAGGGTTTTCATGTGCACATAGGAATGTTCATATGGCCAAAACCCGTCAGTTATTTGTGTAAATGCTTGTGAATTTATGATGAAACGTTCCTGTTATTTGAGGTGAAACTGGATAATAAATTCGCAGAAGAGTCTGGATAGATCCTAAATGAAAGAACGACTAAGGTACATAATAAAGAAGTAGAGATGGTGCTCGTCAAGTGGAAACACTGTCACACCCCAAAACTAGAACGACGAAAACGTTCGGGGGTGGAGGAGGTCGTGTACAGTATCACAACACAGAATAATAGCAAACAAGCGAACACCATCATCCATTGCATTAATAATATGTTTTAATACAAGGGAGATTGACTTGGCCGTAAACTCCCTTGGTTGGTTGATTTTTGATGTTTTCAAGCCCCTAACTCAAAATACTAACTTATAAACATATAAAGGTGTTAAGGACTTACAGTTTGGAGGCTAAGAAAAGGAGTTTTCAGCCCAACACACACAAGTGTTCTTGGTGTTCTTGAGCGTCTTGAAGACATAAGCACAAAAGATGGGATTGTGGATGGATTCAAAGGTGAATCAAGTAGAAGTGATGTAATCAACACAAGGATGGAACAGTTTTCTTACATTAGTGAAGATTTGAAGAAAACTTGAAGATCCTTGGGAGAGAATCTCTAGTTCTCTAGCTTAGAAGTGAAGAATGGGTGAAAAATGACCAAGTGTCATATATATACTAGGGGTTTACGCCCACCATGTGTTCACGGCCGTAAATGTACATGGTTTTGTCGTAAACTCCTTATGATGATGGCTAGGGCTAGTTTGATGGGTTACCACTCCAATGGATACTTCCTTTCACTTATTCTTTTGAAGAAATAAGCTCATAATTTTAAAACGGACACCAAACGTGCTAAAAGTTTGCAGAAGTAAGTTTGACTAGATTGAAGTGTAAGGTTTGTATAAGATAGAAATTTCGGGTTGTCACATCATCCCCCCGTTAGAGAGAATTTCGTCCAGTAATTATAGTTTGAGCAATAACTAGTTACATATAACTAAGCGAAAAGATGAGGATATTTCAGTTTCATTTGATCCTTGTTTGGCGTTCCAACAAACCTCATTAGCGGGATACAACTTTATTTTGTTTGCTTGACCTCTCGGTCCATGATCTCTACAGGTTCTTCCGCGAAGTTGAGGCTCTCATTGATCTCGATCTCATCGAGTGGGATTACAAGAGTCTCGTCAGATAGACACTTTTTCAAGTTCGAGATGTGGAAAGTAGAATATACATTACTAAGTTTGCGGGGTAGGTTGAGTTTGTAAGCTATAGGGCCCATTCTAGTGAGAATCTCGAAAGGCCCTATGTATCTTGGATTGAGCTTCCCACGCTTTCTGAAGCATATCAAGCCCTTCCAGGGTGAGACTTTCAAAAGAACACGGTCTCCCACCTGGAATTCTGAAGGTTTCCTTTGTTTGTCCGCGTAGCTTTTATAGCGGTCTCTAGAAGCTTTCAATCGTTCACGAATTTGAACGATCTTCTCTATCATTTCCCGAATCATCTCCGGACTTATGAGATTGCTGTCAAGAACTCATCCTTTAGCTAACTGGGTGTCATCCACCTCAGCCCAACACATAGGGGATCTGCACTTCCGACCATAGAGGACTTCAAATGGAGCAACCTTGATGCTCGTGTGATAACTATTGTTGCAGGAAAACTCCACAAGGCGCAAATGAGTATCCCATGACTTCTTAAAGTCGATCACACTGGCTCGCAACATAGCTTCCAGTGTTCTGATGGCTCTCTCACTTTCTCTGTCGGTTTGCGGATGGTAGGCTATAATTATGTCGAGCCTGGTTCCTAGGGAAGTTTGTAGCGACTGCCAGAACCTCGAAGTGAATCTACAATCTCTATCGGAGATAATGGATATAGGAACACCATGTAGTTGTACGATCTCTTGAATGTATGTTCTTGTAAGCTTCTCCATCTTGTCAGTTCCTTTGATAGGCGGGAAGTGTGCGGACTTGGTCAATCTATCCACGATGACACAAATGGTACCAAGAGCACCCGTTTTCTTGGGAAACTTGGTTATGAAGTCCATAGTGATCCGCTCCCACTTCTATTCTAGTATCTCTAGTTGTTGTAGTAAACCAGAGGGTTTTTGGTAGTCGACCTTAACCTTAGTGCAAGTAAGGCATTTACTTACGAAGGTAGCAATTTATGCATTCATGCTAGGCCACCAGCATAAATTTTTAAGATCCAGATACATATTATTCGAACATGGGTGGACGAAATATCGAGTTTTGTGCGCCTCAGTCATGACCAAGTCCCTAAAGACACCGTGTTTCGGTTTCCAAATTCGGTCCATGAGATATAAGGCTCCGCCACCCTTGACTTCCATGTTCTTATCCATCCCTCTAAGGGATTCACCCGCTATGTTTTCAGGTTTTAGGGCTTCAAGTTGAGCCTCCTTTATTTGTGTGGAAAGGTGCAAATGGATAGTTGTGGTCAATAGTTTGACCATTCGACCAGAATATTCTTTCCGACTTAGAGCATCTGCTACTACGTTGACTTTACCCGGATGATAACGAATTTCACTTTCGTAGTCATTGAGTAGCTTGACCCACCGTCGTTGTCTCATTTTGAGCTTGTTCTGATCGAATATGTGTTGTAAACGCATGTGGTCTGTAAAGATAGTGCTTTTCGCACCATACAGATAGTGTCTCCAGATCTTTAAAGCAAACACAACTGCTCCTAGCTCAAGATCATGTGTGGTGTAGTTGACTTCATGTGTCTTCAGCTGTCTCGATGCATAGGCAATGACCTTACCTCATTGCGTCAGAACACAGCTGAGCCCCTGGTTGGATGCATCACAATATACTACGAAGTCTTCTATCCCTTCGGGGGGGGGGGGGATAGTTGTTGGATAAGGTGTGTAAGTCCATAACTTATTTGGTATATACTTGACCCGACCCGACATGGTCCATTTGGGTTGCATTTCATCCAAACTATTTATGGTTAATTTTATGAGAGTTATACACATATGATTATTAATATATTATAAGTTATAATATATTAATATGAAGTCATGTTATTTAATTAGTCTTAGTCTTAAATTAATTATGAATTAATTTAGAGATTAAAAGGAAGACTAATTAGATTGTGGGCTATTGGTTTTATATGGTGTGGGCTAACACTCATTTGTTAATGGGCTAGGCTTGTATGGAAGTCCATGGATGATCCATGGAGCTTTTAACCCATGGATCCTTGGAAAAGGAAAGGTCATGGGTTATTAGGGTTTCACCCTAATCATGTACACTATATAAGCATGCTTATGTTGCATGAAATAGCCACTAGTGAAACTAGTGTCACTAGAGTATGTGTGTTTGTGTGTGGCCGATTTTATAGTGTGTATACACTCTCTCAAAGGTTTCCAAGAGTTTGTGGTGATTTGTGATTCCATTTGAGGCATTCACACTATTGGTTCTTGGCCCTCAAACTCCTTAAGAATCAAACTCATCAAAAAGGTATGTAATCTCATCTAATTCTTTTATGGTTAAAAGTACCCCATGCCATTTTAGATAGGTTATGATCCTTGGAATATTGTTATTTTGCATGTATTTAGACAAACATTGATCCAAGGTTTATTAGGGTTGCATGCACACTTAGGAAGTGTTAGACTGCTCAAAACCCAACAGTGGTATTGGAGCCTGGTTTTGCTTGTTTGATACTTGATGCAAAATAGTGAAAAAAGTCAAAATTTTTGTTGTCTGCATGATGGACTCGCCGAGTCCAAGGGGGGACTCGCCGAGACCAAGGCAAAATTCATCCTACTCGCCGAGTAGGTTCGTGCACTCGGCGAGTAGAAGGCTCAGAATGCAGATTTTCGACTTTTGCTGCTGGAAATGGACAAGAAACTTTACCCTAAACTGTTTTGATGTTTTAAAACTTATTTTAGTTGGTGTAATGGTTGTTCTAATCCATTTACAATAGCATATATCAAAATTTCATGCTTTGTATGTGTTCATATAATTCTTGAAACTTTGATAATCATGTTCATGTTCTTATGAATTTAGAAGATGATAGGAATTATTTGCTGAATTGTTTAGGATTAATTCTTGATCATTTATGTGTTTTAATGGAGTCCATAATTTGTCCTCAAGTTATGGATATCCAAAGGTCACCTTTCTTTAACACACATTAAAAACACATAAGTTACATAAAATGAAGAGTCTTAATTTTATGAACCTTTAATTCATAAGTTATGAAATGAAAAGTTTTGAAGAGTTACAAAACTTGCCCTCAAGTTTTGGAATTTGGAAAAGTTTCACACACTTTAATAAACTTTAATTGCAACACTTAGAGTTTTAAAAGTTAAAATTCAACACTTATACTATTTATAACATTAATGGTTAATTATTATATATATATGTATAAGAACAAGTCGTTTTACCTTTAGTAGGCCTCATTCACGAATCCGGTCTATAAGGTGGGTATAAGGTTGTTGCCTATGAAATGGCGACTTAATGGGTGTATACTCTCACCCACCGCTTGCTTGATCGGTGGAGGGTCGTTAGCCGAACGGGTAGGACAATGACTTTAAATTCTCATTAAAACTATAATGATTATTATAAAGTAACTAAATATTTTTTATTTAATTCCCAATCTTAGTTACTTTAGGAAAAATGTGAATTTGGTGCTAGCCCATGGAATTCACACTTTTGTACCTTACCAAGTCGTTGGTGGAGCGTGTGTGGTTAACCGACACACTAACTTGGACTAGTAAGGATCACGAAGGGTGACTTAATGTTTGTCATAGATCAATGGAGCGTGTGTGGTTAACCGGTACATTGATTAGGTGATAATATTAAGGGTACCAAGTGAATTGGTATGGTTATTCACACCTTGTTTTGTGATCCTCGGCATCCCAGTCACAAAATTTGAGAGGGCACACTCGAGATTGAAACATGCCATTGAAAAGTTCAATGAATCTCAAAAGATCTAGGAATTTCAAATCCAATTAAAACCTAATAAATTATTTCGTTTTTCATGGTGGAAATTGGTGAATTGTCATTCGCCTACCTTCAAATATTTTATAGTTTGGATTACGGCCTCCCTCTTCCAAATTATAAAATATTGTGTTGGGTCCTAGCCTTAATATTTCATATTAGGTGTTTTATTAAGGATTTTGAATCAACTAACTTGATTTTCTCCCATTATAGATGTCTGGTTCAGACAACTATGATCTTCCCAAATCTCTTGAAGATGGTGTCCCTCAACATCATGCTTCACTTCCTCAACCTTCTCCAATTATTCTCCCTCACCCACAAGTTCTTGAAAAGTTTAAAGTCACTCAATCGCTATTGGCAAGAATAGTCTATGTGTGCTCACATCTTGGAGATAAAGTCACATATTGACAAGCCGGGAGAGTTGGGTGTCAAAGTCTCATGAAAGTTGGATGTTCAATCACTTTCTTAGTAACATAGTGAGTCTCTTTGGGACTACTATGAGACAAACTATGACATGACCCTTAATGATGTTATCTATTTGCTTGGTGTTGTGGAATCAACAATGATTTGGAACACCAGTAAAGCAAATTTGATTAGAAGATCAACTTCCCAATCCTTGAATGGACATTGACAATGGTAGCATTGGATATCTAGAAAAGCATTTCTCTTCCTAATGGAAAGGGATCAGCCATAGTCAACTCGGTTGACCAAATGGTAAAGAGAAAGGCTAAGTATGAGATAGTTTAATGTGCCATTACCAAAGGGTCCATATGTTTTATTGCCAAAGGGAGGGACATTGGTTGCGAAGCTGCCATATTCACCTGAAAGGTCATAAGGTTGATCAAGTCAAGAGGTTTGACTCTACTTCGGGTAAAGTCCACTATCTAACTCTATTAAGTTCCTATTTGGAGATTCTTATTACATAATGTGAATGGGTCACATGTTGATGTGTTTAAGAATCAAAGAAAAGATAGGAAGCTTAAAGTAAGTATATGTTGATTCTGATTGCGAAGGTGGGTTTCGATCGCATGGTTCAGTAATCAGAATTTTGAGCTGTTTCTTAAGAGCTATAATATATTGCTTATGAATAGATAACAACAATGTTTTCATGTGGATTGTAAGGATAAGTTTTTCCGCAAAGTTTTAAAATAAAAGAAAAAGAAGGGTTTTAATTTTATTTATTTTAAAAATAAACTTACAATGGCAACTGTGGAAAATTGTTGCTTATATGTTTCCGGTAATAGTAATATTGGAAAGTGGATTTGATTCTTTCATTTGTGGTAGTCTCTGAATTTACCAAATGAAAAAAGTTTTTCATCACCCAAGTTTCAATTGGACAGAAACTTGGAATCATACAAGTTGTATTGTATGATGAATGAGAATTTTCATCTTTGAAAATTAAGACTAATTCTTTGATCACATGTATATGTGAGTTGATGAGATAAAATTTTTTAAGATCGATTAGATCTTTGAAACAGGTATATAAATAATGTAAAGCAATACTCAAGAATGGATTTGAATGTGTCGAATGATTAGAAATTTCAATCCTCAGCAGAGCTCGATGAAGAACTTCCGCTGTAGAGGATTCTAGGGTTACAAAAGATATCTTGTATAATTACACCGTAAAACCCTGATCTATCGGTTACGTAAAAGATGCATGCAAGCATCTATAAATACACAAACCCTAGAAAATAAGATACGGATGGACAGGCCCATACCGCATAAAAGATGGGCTAGGAAGCGAGCCCAAGACGCAACACCAATAACCCAACAATCTCCCCCTTTGCGTCAGTTGAGGCGAGACTTCACTCCAGCTTGCTAGCCCCCGCAGCACTGGCTTTCTTGACTGTCTTGAACAGGCAGGGGATGATTGCAAGAAGGGTTTGACGGAAGTGAATGTACCAGTTTATCATATCATTGAAGTACTTTTTATCACTATTCGTGTTCTGCTTGCAACGATTGATTATACCCAGAACATGCTATAGACAAGTAGTGGTGTAGAGATGTTTGTCAGCCAAAGCAAACAGGCATTTCTGGCTTTCTGCTCTGGTGAACATGACTGAGTTCTGTTTCGGGTGAGGGTGGGGAACTTCAACTATATAAGCGAACGCATGGAAGATGAAGGCCTTTCGGGTCAGGGGCATGTCGAACTGGGAATCGACTGAGTTGACATGGTCTAGTGAGACGACCGGTTCTAGCCACAGAGTGCAAGGGGACTCAATGGATTCTTTGATGAGCACTTCGAAGGTCCAAGGATGAAACAGAGTTTTCTTGCTTTCAAGGAGATCATGAGCCTCCTTCATCTTTCTCTCCTTGGCCTCGGCTTCCCTGACTATTCGAGCATTTTCATCCAGCTCTCTCTCTCTGGTCTGCTTCCTGACCAAGCTGACAATTGGCTCTTGATCATCACTTTCATCACTGTCGCCTGCAATTTGTTTGGCTTTGGCTTGAGCACTCAAACCTGATGAAGGACCAAATGTTGGTTTGGGTGCATTCGGAGGGACAAGTGATGAAAGTGGGGTGGATTGAGGAATGGAACTTCGAGGGAGTTTCTGTTGAGCTGTGGACTTTTTCTTTTCTCCCCCTTGTTTCGGATGGTCCTCCTGCTCAGGAATGCCTTCAATATGGCTAAGAAGGTCAAGAGCCGGAGCGAGCTTCTCTACAAGACTTCGCCTCACCGAATAGTTGGGAATCGGATCATGGGCTTCAATGATATTAGACAGAGCTTCGTGGACATCTGAAACAGAACTCTAGACCACAACTTTCTCGGACCGAAGAGAATCGATCTCCTTCTCGGCCTGGGAGAGCTGATGAGTTGCCAAGGCAAGCTCGGAAGACTTTCCGGCAAGCTCTTCCTTTGTGGCAGATTCGGCGGCATGAGTGGCTTGAAATGAGAGAAGACGATCCGCAACAGAAGACTGAAAGGATTGGTTGTCTTCTTTGAGTTTTTGGCGAAAGCTGGCAAATTGTTCTTTTTCCGTTTCGAAGGAATGGACCAGCTTCTCCACAACGATGCGGATCTTCTTAGTGTTTAACTCTGATGCCGCCTGTAAAGACTCAAGCCAGATCTGGGTGTCTTGAAATAGTTTTTCGACTTTTGCGGTCGCCACAGCACTAGCCTGCGTGGATTTATCAATGGCAGCAGCAGCTGTGCTGATAGAGGCTTCATGTGCTTTGGTGAGTGACTCCACCATACTTTGAATAGCAGCCTCTGAAAAGTGAGATGTTGAGGAGGAGGAAGAATCCACAAGATTGTCAATCTTCTCGTGGAGTTCCTTGATGTGCTTTTTGGTGACCGGAGCATCATCATCATCATCACTATGAAGTTGATATGGGCTGTAGTAGATGGAGTCAAAAACAGTATCATCCCCTCCTAGAAAGGTTTCGGTTTCAGCAGAGGGAGTGGGAGATAAGGGTGCAGGGTGGTTCGGTAGTGATAGTGGGTTCAGGTGCAGATGTAGGTTCGGGTTGTGAAGTAGAAACCCCCGTATCAGATACGTTGGTTAGAACCTCATGGGTGGTAGTGGTGGTGGCTTCTGTAAAAAGTAGTGGGGGAACGGTGGTTGATGTGGTTTGAAGAGGAGTAGTTATGGGGGGAATGGAAATAGGATCAGATATGGAGGGAATGGAAATGGAGGAGGTTATGATGGGAATGGAAGAGGTGGGTATAGGAGAAGGTGAAGGAGGTTTTGATGAAATACGTACCACACGATCAGGGGAGTGAGGCGGGGTTTCGCCTTTAGTTGACTCATCTAAGTCAGAGTGGTCCTCTTCCGAGTCGCTGGAGGAAGAAGAGAGAATAAGTTTTCTCTTGGGTTGGACTCTCTTCTTCTTCGCTGGTGGGGAAAGATCTGGTTTTGAGGGTTTTCGCTTCTTAGGAGAAGGACCCTTTGCCCCCTTTGCTGCTCTCTTTATCTTCCCTTGCTCGGGTTTCTTTCCTCGAGCAGCAGGTTTATCTGCATCATTAATGGACTGAACCATTTCAGCAGAAAGTTCCCTTGGGCCCGAAGTACGAAAGTCCTTGTAGGCTTTCATGATGATGCTCTCCTTTGACACCCCAGCGGACATAGAGTTCGGAATGGATCTGACGAAAGAAAATTTTTTCGGATTGGTGACAATAATTTTGGTGGTGTGGAAGACGCTGATGTTGGAGAGAAGGGAACCTGCAACAGTAGGAACATGAAGTTAATCCATGGCCCACTTGGTGATGAGCGTCCAGAACCTGGCGTAGGATACCTTAGTGTGGCGAGATGAGGACGCAAGGCTTTGAATGAGTTGCTGCCATAGAACCAAGCCATAGTCGAGGTTAAGGCCGTGATAAAGACAATAGAGAATGGTCATAAACAGTTTGTTGGTCCCATCAGAACCAGAACTATGCTCGGAGAGCCCTTTGAAGAGAATGGTGAAGAAACCATTCCATGGAGGAGGGAGACACGATTTCTTGAATTTTGTGACCGTTGTGAGAATCTCCGTGTACCCCATATTGTAGAACATCGAAAATAATTGGCCGATGGTAATGTTGTCGGGATTAACCCTAGATTCATCGGCTTCAAAGCCTAGGAGCCAACATAATTGTTGCTTAGAGATGGAGGTCTTGTGTGAAAGAAGATCAAAGTAGATGCGATCCACTGATCTGTTATAATGGGCTGTGGAGAAGACCTGGGAAAGGCATTCCATTGGTACAAGCTCAACTTTGGAAAGAGCGAGCACCAACGAAGAGTATTTGAGGCACTCCACCATGGGATACATGTAATTCTCATAAGCCTTAGGGTTGAGATCAATCACCAGACTTTGTTGCGCACGGATTGGAAGAATATTTGTGCGGGAGGAGGTTTCATGTACTGATGAAGAATCCGCCATGGTTGAAGGTAGAAGATGATGAACAGTAGATGAGAAATCGTCCGATTTTGCTCGATTAAGTTTTGAATGTGGTAAATGGGGAATGAAGCGGATGTGTTCCTTTTATACCGAGGGTAGAGGAGAGAGAAAGATCATCCCTAAATCTTCTTGATACAATAAAACGGTTTTGGATTTGACTGAAGCGCGACGGTTGGCACCCCCGATGATTACGCATGAGAGAAAAGAACTGTTCCGTTTTGCACGCATGCCCATCACCTCACTATTGAGGCTGTTACTCTGTCGGATGAGTCGGCATCTTATCTGTTTAATAGCTGTCATCCAAACATAAGATTAAAAAGTAACCGAACGAGAGGTTTGGAAAATCAAAGATTTTCGTGCATAGAGTGTGAAAGATAAGGAAATAAAACTAGATATATAGGGGAAGAGTGATGTCAAAATAGAAACAAAACAGATGATCCCGGGCACGAATCACTTTCTTCAAGGTCAAGAGAGACCTTAAAGTGTTTGTATGGATTCCCGTTGAATTACGATCAAGCACTTTCTAAGAAGTGTTGAAAGGCATCTTTTTGTTAGGCATAAAAGGGTGACTTTCTCTTCAATTTAGGAACCCGGACCTTGACAAAAGACCGAGACTAAATGAAGTACTTGTGAGACCGATGTGGTCTGTTGAACAAGTAGGCTGGATAACAGATATAGTGCCTTGTAAAAATATATGATGGTGAAATCTCAAAAAAAAATTAAACTGGATTCTAAGGGAAGAAATGTTATGGTAAATAACAAATTCATAAGAATCGCACAAACAAAGATAGATTTCATGTTGACCGTCAATTCATGATAGGTATTGAATTTTGGGTTTCACTAAGCACGTAGTGACACGTGGCTTATATCATAAACACAGATATTTTGTAACCATAAACCTCAGTGGTTAATTCTGAGAGTCTCAAGGGTTACGATATGGGACCGAAATATGATGGAGAAGAGTAGGGTGGTGAAGAAAAGCGATAGTACCTCTGCTGAAAATAGTGACCAAGCAGTAAACTCTCAACTCATATGAGAAAAGAGTAAGGTAGCTCAGGATTAGAATAAATGGAGCAGCCTTATTGGGAAGACAAGGTTTGTATATACCGAGTCATTAAGGCTTTTATTCAAAATCAGTTAAGGCTTTGGACAACATGCAGCAACATGCTTCTAGGGACGCTTAACTAGGTAAAATAAAGAAAGAGAAAAACCAAAAAAAAAAAAAAAACCGAACCCGAAATGGACCGAACGCTCGGTTCATTTCGGTTCCTAAAAAAAATATTTTTGGATTTTTGGAAATCAGCTTTACAAAGGGAAAAACTAATACAGAATAAGAAAGAATAATAAATAATAAATGGAAAAGAAAAAAAATTTGAACCGAACCCGAAATGGACAGAACGCTCGGTTCATTTCAGTTAAAAAAAATATTTTTGGATTTTTAGAAAACAACTTTACAAAAGTGTACAACCATAGACAACATCTTTTTGAGATTGAGCGAAAATATGTGTTATGGGACCGAACCCGAAATAGACCGAACGCTCGGTTCATTTCGGTTCCAATATGAATCGAGCCCGAAATGGACCGAACGATCGGTTCATTTCGCTCCTTACTTTTTAACTTTGGGATGAAGTCTGTGGTATCGATTCAGATTCCATCATTCCTAGACCATGAAGGATTTTATTGAAACTGGCTTCAGGTAAGGCTTTGGTGAAGATATCTGCTAGTTGATCGGTGGTTCGAACAAAGTGAATTTCGACATTACCATCCTCCACATGATCCTTAATGAAGTGATACCTCAGTGCTATATGCTTGGTCTTAGAGTGTTGCACTGGGTTGTGACATATCCTAATTGCACTTTCTGAGTCGCAATATAGTGGGATCTTTTTCATGTTAAGTCCATAATCCCTGAGCTGACTTTGGATCCATATTACTTGAGATGTGCAGGAGGCGGCTGCGATGTACTCTGCTTCGGCTGTAGAAAGGGAAACGCATGTTTGCTTCTTTGACTGCCAACTGACCAATTTCCCATCAAGGAATTGGCAACCCCCTGTGGTGCTTTTCCTGTCTAAACCACATCCTCCAAGGTCTGTATCAGAGAAGGCTTGAACGAAGAAGCTTGAGTTGGATGGATACCAAAGACCGAGAGAGGTAGTTCGCTTCAGATATCTAAGTATATTCTTTACTGCAAGCATATGAGGTTCTCGTGGGTTTGCCTGAAACCTAGCACAATAACATACGGAAAACATGATGTCAGGCCTGCTAGCAGTAAGATACATTAATGATCCAATCATCTGACGGTATAGCGTAATGTCAACTGCTGGTTTCTCCAATGAAGGGGTGAGTTTGGTTCCGAAAGCCATTGGAACTTTGACCTTTGAATCTCCCATCATACCAAATTTGGCAAGAAGAGTTTTGGTATATGCTTCCTGGTTGATAAAGATGCCTTCGGGTCCCTGTCTAATATTTAATCCAAGAAAAAAGTAAATCGGACCCATGGAGCTCATTTCAAATTTAGTCTCCATAAGTTTTCTGAATTCAGCTGTTAAGCTAGGATTCGTTGAGCCAAAGATGATATCATCGACATAAATTTGTACAATCATAAGGTGGTTACCTTCCTTTTTACGAAAGAAGGTTGGGTCAACCGAACCTTGTTTGAATTTAGACATCTTTAAAAACTTTGTTAGCGTTTCATACCAGGCCCTAGGAGCTTGTTTCAGTACATAAACCGCCTTGTCCAGAATATAGCAGTGATTTGGGAACTTCTCATTAACGAAGCCAGGAGGTTGCTCCACGTAGACTGTTTCTTCGAGTTCTCCATTCATAAAAGCACATTTCACATCCATTTGGTAGACTTCGAAGTTTTTGTGTGCTGCATAGGTCAGAAAAATGCGAACAGATTCCAGCCTTGCTACTGGAGCGAAAGTCTCTTCATAGTCAATTCCTTCCTCCTGACAGTATCCTTTCACTACCAGACGTGCTTTGTTTCGAATCACATTCCCTTCCTTATCCATTTTGTTCCTGAATACCCATTTGAGACCAACAACTGATGCATTTTGAGGAGTTGGAATGAGGCGCCAAACTTTGTTCCTTTCGAATTCGTTCAGTTCGTCTTGCATAGCTTGAACCCAATCGGAGTGATCGAGAGCAGTGTTAACTGTCTTGGGTTCAACTTTTGAAACGAAGGAATTAAACATACAAAATTCTACTTTCGAGAATAGGGAATTTTGTTTTTCCTTAAGTTGTGATCGTGTCAGAAACTTTTCAGAAACATCACCTACAACTTGAGAGACCGGATGATTTCTGGTCCATTTGATGAGAGGAGGATAATTTGTATCAAAGGAAGGGTCCAATTCAGCGTTGACTTTGTCTTCTGGTTCGGATTGACTTTCATCGTCATAGAGCATATTGGCATTCTCCCCCTCGAATGAAGAGCTTTCTGGAACAGTCGGACTGTCGAGTACAGTGAAGAGTTTGGGTGCTCCTGTTCCTTCAGATGCTATGGATTTATTAGATGCTACAGTATCTTCGGGTGCCACAGTACCTTCGGGTATTGTTGTGCCTTCTGGTGTTGTGGAGCGTTCGGGTGCTACAGTACCTTCGGGTACTGTTGTGCCTTCTGGTGTTGTGGAGCATTCGGGTGCTACAGTACCTTCGGGTGCTACAGTAGCTTTGGGTGCTGTAGTATCTGCGTGCTCCCAAATGCTCCGGAATTGGGCACTTCTTCATTCATTCGCCTTGTAGCATCTTCTATTAGTTGCTTCAGATGATCCACCTTGTTGTCTGTTGCGCTGGCTTCCGAATTAATAGCCTTCTCTGGTTCATCAAATAACTCAACAAACTTCTCAAAGAGATTTGCAATAGATGTTGTGACTTGACCTGTTTGAGGAAAGATTTCACCAGTTGAGTTTATGTTTGCTGTTGACTTTTTGACATAGCTATCATCAAAGGTCACGTAATACGTATCTTTTACTTTCCTTGAACGTTTGTTTAATACCCGGTACGCTTTAGAAGTGAGAGAATAGCCCAGAAAAATCCCTTCATCGGCTTTGACATCAAATTTGTTGCGATGCTCTTTAGAATTGAAGATGAAGCACCGGGAACCGAATACATGGAAGAATTTAACATTTGGCTTCCTGTTGTTTATGATCTCATAAGGAGTGAGCGTGAATCGCTTATTGAGATAAGATCTGTTCTGTGTAAAACTAGCTGCAGATATAGAATCAGCCCAGAAATATAAAGGTAAAGAAGCAAAACTTTGCATGGTTCGAGCTGCTTCACACAAGGATCCGTTCCGCCTCTCAACTATACCGTTTTGTTGAGGTGTGTAGGGAGCTGAGAAGTTGTGGGTAGTTCCTCTTTCCGCAAGGAATTCTTCGAATTCTTTATTTTTGAACTCCAGGCCATTGTCATTCCTAATGTTCCGAATGACTTTCTTCAGTTGTACTTCCACCTTCTTGATGAACATCTTTAGCTTGTAAGTCGCTTCAGATTTAAGCTTTAGAAAGAACACCCATGTAAAACGCGAAAAGTCATCAACAATAACAAGAATGTACTTGCTACCGCCGATAATTTCAATTGATGATGGACCACACAAGTCAATGTGAAGTAACTCTAGTGGTTCAACAACTTTTGTGTTTATAATTGATGGATGACTTTGACGACTCTGCTTCCCCATTTCTCATGCCGCACACAAATGTTCTCTATCGTACTTGAGCAATGGAAGACCACGAACATGACCTCCGGTGATAAGTTTGTTGATGTCCTTGAAGTTGAGATGAGAAAGCCTTCGGTGCCACAACCAACTTTCATTAGATTGTGCTTTTGATAACAAGCAGATTGCTGGATTCCCTTTGATTGGTTTGAGATTTAGGGGAAACATTTCACCTCTACGCTCTGATTTCAGAATAACTTTTTTCATTTACTTCTCAATAATTTCCGAACCCTCATCATGGAACGAGACCTTGAGACCGATACCTCCAACAAGCTGAGATACACTGATGAGATTATGTTGTAGTCCTTCTACATATGCAACCTTCCTGATCGTGAAATCGCCGTTTGTAATCATTCCATAGCCTTTTATGGTTCTGAAGGAGTTGTTCCCGAACTTGACATTTCCACCGTTTGAAAGAGATCAGAATTCCCTAAGCTCTTCCTTCCTCCCTGTCATGTGACGTGAGCAGCCACTATCAATATACCATTCTTCGTCGAACTGCTCATCACTGATAACCTGCACAAATTAAACAAATTTAGGAACCCAAAGTTTCTTGGGTCCACGTGAGCCTTTCATAGGAACAGGAGCAGAAAGAGAGATGTCAACAAAATATGTTCTTTTTATCAAAGTTGTTTCATATTTCTTTTTGATGGTGAAAACCTTAATCTTAGTGGGATTTGGTGCTTTTGGTTTGGTCTTAGATTTAACTGTCGAAACCTTTGATTTCCCTTTCAGGTCAGTTGGAGATTTGGAATGAGATTGAGAAGAAGAATGATTGGAAGAATTAGAATGAGAGAATTTAGACTGAGATGATTTCTTGACTTGATATTCTAGGTGACTCTTTCGGTTTTGATTATCAGTGGAACTGAACCTAGAATTTTGATCTCTTTTGCTCTCAGAACCGAACTCCTGCTTTCGGTTGATACTGTTCTCTGTACTGAACTTATGCTTTCGGTTGATACTGTGCTCTGAACCGAACTTCTGCTTTCGGTTGATACTGTGCTCTGAACCGAACTTCTGCTTTCGGTTGATACTGTCCTCTGAACCGAACTTCTGCTTTCGGATGTTATTTCTTTCTTGAGATCCAACAGTATTTTTCTCTGACATTAAATTTTTGTCACGATATGAGAAATAGGCATTTTGAGATTGCCAAAACTGTTTTCTTTCAGAAAGATTCTTCTTCTATCTCTGATTCCTTTGTCGTTTTTGATTTCTCACTTGTTTCGGTTGATGATGGATGTTCGCCTTTTGATTTTGACTGGTGTCAATAGGTTCACTTTGAACCGATGATGATTCACTTGAATCTGCCTTATCTTTAGGAACATCTTTTGTACCACTAGAGCTTGGCACGTCAAAGTTATCAGGCTTGTTAAGTGGCTCAGGAATGTATCTTCCTTTTGTCTTCCAGGATGTTTGCTCTGATAGACCAACAGTTTCATCAGCATTGTCAATAGGAGCCGACCAGAAGAACTCATCACAACCATCAGCATTGTCTTCATTTACAATGGCTGTGAGTTCGGCTGTTTGATGTTCAGTTACACCTGTGACCTTATACACCTGATTTGGTGTTGTCCTTACCTTTTGGTAAACAACTGCTTTTTCTTCAAGTTTCGGGGACTTTTTTTGGGACAAGCGAGCGAACTCCACAGAATTTTCTGAGATGAGATTTTTGTGGATTTCAGGTTCACTTTTGACAAATTTAGAGCAGTCAACTTCATCCTCTACAGAAATTTCACTCATGTCATTATCCTCATTAAGCTCAGATGCATTTTCAACATCAATTTTATTTTCTGAGCTCAAATTGGCATTCAATGAGTCAAATTTTTGTATGGTTGCGGTCCTTAGATTCAGTTTGTCATTTTCATCCAAAGATTTTTCAGCATGTCCTTATGGTCTTTGGACTTAATGAAAGATTCAATTTTGTCTAGACCATATATATACGTTGGATTAACATCCTCAAACGAAACCACACTTTCATAATTGTATGCTTCAGCGTCGATCTCACCCTCCTTAAACTCAAGAAAAGGCAAGATCATACGATGAATTTTCTGCCCTATTGCACAGTTCAAATGAAGTTGAGTGATATTATTGTAAAGATGCTTAGCAATCAAACAAAAAACATTTCGCTATTTCAAAAGTTTTAAATTGTCTCTTTGAAAATAAATGTTTTCGTCCTTGATTTTGACTAACTCCGACTCTTTCAGTTCGATCCACATCCTCCGTTCCTCACTCTTCGACGACACCCTGCTTATTTGGTCAGTTAGGTTAGAATTGGTGACTCGATTATGAGTTAAGGTACTGTCTAGATGAGAAATTCTTGAATTAACATTTTTTAATTCTTTTTCATATGAGCATTGTGGGACTTTAAATGAAACAAACACGGATTGTACCTTCTTGATTAGTTCATCAAACTCGTTGAATTGCACGCTCAACGGTTTTGCTGTAAAGCACATGTCCTGTTGCTCCTTCGAGTCATTGTTCCCACCATCTGTGTTATATCCCCTCATTTGAGATACATCAGACACCATCAAGCATCTTCCACTGCTGTCCTTCTCTTTCGCCACATAAGCTTTTCCATGAGAAGGCCTCCTTACTTCATCATCCTCGGAGTCGGTTGACCAGACTTCCACTCCTCCGAATTCATCATTTGCTATTGAACCCTGCACAATTAAAGCATTCATAGACGAGTTAGTAGTAGATTTCTGCTTCCTAATCTCATCCAGCTTTTTCAACAACAACGCTTCTTCATCTTTTTCCTCATCCTTTTCAGCCATTTTCTCGAGGACACAATCTTTAGCATAGTGATTCTTTCCTCCACAGTAAAAGCAGCTCACTCCCGAATCTCCTTCAGCTTTCGGTTCCTTCTTTGATTCTTCTGTTTTCGGTTCTTCTTTGACCTTTTTAGAGCTATAACTTCCCTGCCAATTACGGTTCTTATTGGTGGGAAATATTTTCTTGATGAACCTCTTGGGATTTGATACCATCATAGCATAGTCTTCAGAAGTAAGATCATAATCTTCTAAGTAGAGGTCTTCATCTTCCATCGCCGCTTTACTTTTGGATAGTAGGGCCAAGGAACCCAGGCATGAAACTACATTTTTCTCCTGTAGTACGATCTTCTCTTGAGATTTCAGAATGCCCACCAGTTTCGCTAGAGAATAAGATTTGAATTGCTCATGCGCTTTAACTGTGGACACTATAGCTCTCCACTCAGAACTGAGGCCGTTCAGAAACGTGACTTTCTGCTCAATCAACTTCCTTTCAATATCATGTTTAATCATCTTGCTAAGAAGATGATTGAAGCGATCGAACGTTTGAGTCACAGTTTCTTCAATTCTCTGCTTGAATTCACCAAACTTGGATAAGAGTAAGGTTTGAATGGAGTGTTCAAGATCTTCGTCCGTAGAATACAATTCGCGAAGCCTGTCCCATATTTCTTTGGCAGTAGTGCACGAACTCACCAGACTGAAAGTGTCAGATTGAAGAGCGAATCTGATTAATCTCAATGCTTTAATATTGCACTGAAATTTATCTTTTTCGTCTTGGGCAACATCTTTAACATCTTTCAAAAGATCATTATACTCCTTTTGAGTTTTAATAATCCTTGAAGTTGCAGAATGAGCAAAGGGTCCTGAAACGATTGCTTCCCAGATGAGGTATCCATTGTCCTCAGATCCTATAACATAGTCTTCAAAGTGATTGGCCCAGACTTCATAATCTTGGGTGTAAAGGATGGGAATCTTTGTTGTTGATCCAATGCTGTTCGAAATATTAATGGGATTAGATGTCGACTCGTCCATGCTTGTTCGAATAACCTGTTTGAAAGATCGGACTTGTAATATATAATATTAGGGCAAAACAAACAAGTAAAGAGATACGTCAATTATTGGGTGATGGCTCAATAAATATTAGTTAATGCGGAACAAACCCTAATAGCTTCTTTCACAGAATAGATGTGTATGAATTACACAGCCTTCTGCTCTGATACCAATTGATGAGATAAAAATCTTTAAGATCGATTAGATCTTTAAAACAGGTATATAAATAATGTAAAGCAATACTCAAGAATGGATTTGAATGTGTCGAATGATTAGAACTTTCAATCCTCAGCAGAGATCGATGAAGAACTTCCGTTGTAGAGGATTCTAGGGTTACAAAATATATCTTGTATAATTACACCGTAAAACCCTAATCTATCGGTTACGTAAAAGATGCATGCAAGCATCTATAAATACACAAACCCTAGAAAATAAGATACGGTTGGACAGGCCCATACCGCATAAAAGATGGGCTTGGAAGTGAGCCCGAGACGCAACACCAATAACCCAACATGAGTTAATTGAAGGACTAAGGAATTAGGTACACTGGGTGTGCGCTGGTCAAGGTCCCCCACAAAGATTGATTTCTCATGATTTACTAAAGATTAGTAAATATGATTATAGTTATGAGGTTAAGTATAATTCTATAACATTGGAAAGGTTACAATGTATGACAAAACAAATGAGAAGAATCAAATTAGGCAGAAAGATAAAAGTTTCTCAAATCTGAAAGGATGGGAGAGTACTTTAGTATCATATTTCATGATCATCTTAATGATTATGAAACCATATCACAAATTCATACTCTAAGGACATCTTAGTGCATTGTTATGGATAAGAAGAGAGGTCATGAATTGTTGGTTTGGTTAAAATCAAGAAGATGAGTCATACTTCGTTCCAAAACAATTCTTAGAGTCGTACTCCAAGATTGTAACCTTGAGTGACATAAAGGAAGATTTATTAACATTGGTCAAATGTAAGAGTAAAATGTTTTCTACTCTTGTACATTTGAGATTGGTAAGTTGTGATGTCTTGGATGAGACACAGACCAACTAAGACCAATTGTGTAAAGTGTTAGTCTTGATAAGAATCCGCACTATCCCTTGAATATTTGTTTTGTCAAGGAATGGTTCTTGACTGGGGAAACTTATATGTCAAGGGGACAGTGGGAGCCTTAAATATCCTGAAAGAGTTTCAAGATTTAATCAAGAGAAAAACCTGTAATTTATCACTAGCACACGACTTAAGGTTTGCAACCTATCGTGTTGACATAATTCTTACTTCTGTACCTACTTCAAATAAGTTGAATTTGCATGTGAGTTATCAGAGTTCAACTTGGAAGCATTGGTGGGCCTTGTGCTACCAAGGTGACAAGAAACTAAGATTGAACAAGTTTAATCCATGTATGGCTGAATTTGTCACTAACCTTATCTTGTGATTGCGGTTTTAACAAATTCACATGGATAGGAACTCATACACTATAAAATCTAAGTGTCATAAGGTTTCTCTCCGATTCATGAAAATGATGGTGAGGAAACGCTTTCACTAAATAGATTTTAAGTAGATAGCAATTGTGTTATTTGCATTTTCAAAAGTCGTTAGTGGAGCACATGTGGTTAACCGGCACACTAACATGGACTTGTGAGAAATGGAAAATGTCTAAGAAATTGAGACTATGATTATGGCATCCCTTTTCATGGTTCTTGAAATTGCTTAGACACACAGATGAGCTATCTACGGAAAGGTGTATGAATCTAAATTTCAGAAGTCCAACAGATTTCTGGAAATATGTCAGAGGTAGTGGGAGCATAAGTGTTATGCTGATAATCATCATGTTAGTGGGAGCATGCTTATTACGTTTAGTGTTGCAAGTTAGCAATGCTAATTATAGAAAACAAAGTTTCAATTCGTGAAGTTGCAGGAGTTGAAAAGTTGTTTTGCTATAATTAAGGGAGAGGAAATTATACTTCATTTCAATTCTAACGCTTACATTGAGATTTTAATCATCTTTAGTCAAGGACATATATATATATATATATATATATATATATATATATATATATATATATATATATATATATATATATATATATGAATTTTATGTTTGAATGGTTCGACTTAAGGAAATTCTATATATATTGCGTTTTCAAAATTCAATTATGACTACGACATCCCTCTTCATAGTTAAATTTTGAAAACATGGCAAATAACAATATTTTAGCAAAAGACTGGTCTAGTATCATGTCTTTATGTCAAACATCATGAATCGTGTCCCATATGCTTCGGAAATTTTATATATGAATTTTATGTCTGAATGGTTCGACTTAAGGAAATTCTATATATATTGCGTTTTCAAAATTCAATTATGACAACGACATCCCTCTTCATAGTTAAATTTTGAAAACATGGAAAATAAAAAATATTGTAGCAAAAGACTGGTCTAGTATCATGTCTTTATGTCAAACATCATGAATCGTGTCCCATATGCTTCAGATATAGGATCGATTGCATGTGCTATAATATTCATCTTTTCTAAATTTTCCAAATGTTTAAGGCGTTGAGAAGGGAAAAGTCTAGAACTGGATATAACTAAAGTGATTAAGCAATTATCGAGGACAAATCTGAGGTTCGCCAAAGATTGGTTGCTCAGGGAAAGTTGGAAGTATGATGTAAGTTGTCGGAAAGGACCGTATTGACATGTTCTGAAAAGAAGTAACTCTTGTTCGGAAGTGATAGTCAAAATGGGACTATGGAAATGTCTCCATAGGTGGAAGTTATTCAATCTATGTAAGATTAGAAAACCTTAATGCAAGAAGGATGTTCAAAGCAATGTACTTTGAATATGAGACTTCCATTCCATAGAAGTTGACCTTCTTTGGAATACTCTGTAATGACTGGTGACAAGGTTTTGGTGACTTTGTGCATAATCATTACAAGAGGAACATTGCATAAAAGTTTAAAATCTAACAGATTTTTGGTAAATGATAGGAATCAGGGATTCTCACATGTACAATAAGGATTTGGGATTGTGAAATGAGTATCATTGGAATCATGTTCAATTGATCTACATCACAATGTAAGGATCATAGAAAAACATAGTATGCATACTTGGAGTATGGCATAACTATTGTTTAGAAGACCAAGTGTACATGCTAGGAGCATGGGACGACTGTTGTTTTTCATTCAAGTCTTAAGTTGATTATTTGAAACATTATACAATGAATAATGTGTAATCAATATGGTGATAAATAAAAGGTGGTTCTATTTATATTCAAAAGGGTTCTGAGACCATATTGGATTCGATTATTATTGTGTTTCACTTTGCATGTTTTGACTTCCAAAATAGCTAGGTTATTCTTTCCGAATGACTAAGTTATTTAAACACTCCACAGTCGTTCATATGTTGGAAGTAAGTATGAATCAAGACTGTCATGAATCGGGTTTGTAGATGGCTAAATGGGTTTAGTCATAGCAATGGTTGCTACAACATTCATGAGTGCTCATAAGTTATGAGTATTGGAATAAACCCACGCTCACTTGTATCACTTCATGGAATTTATCTCGAGTGATCGTGAGACGGTAATATCATATAAATCTTCAAACCTAGAGATATGAGTTGTTACCTATGAGTTGGTTGTGCATTGATTGCATGTAAACGCATTAGTAACTTGATATTATAAAACGTGCCTTTGTGCACAATTCAACAAGTAGTAGAACAAGCATATGAGTCGAAGTTTATCTTTTCCTTCCATAAATAGAAGCGATATATGGGCCCCTCGATGATTTTGTTGTGACCTATGTACTAGCCGGTCAGGACTAAATTGATGTGTTCGATTAAGTTCTTTGTCATACAAATCCAAAATCAGGAAACAAACTGCTGGACAATAAGTACGATGTTGTTCCATGTATTTGTCCGGCTGATATCATGAGAACAGAGGATTATATGATCACTTATCTAAAATGGCGCTTCATAGTTCAACAGAGTTTTCGAGAGCTACGATTGCTGGTTGGTTCCTGAAGTAACATATGCAAATATAGTTATTAGACTTATCCAAGTGGGAGTCTATTGGAAAAGGTGTCTAAGTCCAAAACTTATTTGATATATACTTGTTCTGACTCAGCATGGTCCATTTGGGTTGCATTTCATCCAAACTATTTATGGCTAATTTTATGAGAGTTATACACATATGATTATTAATATATTATAAGTTATTTTATATTAATATGAAGTCATGTTATTTAATTAGTCTTAGTCTTAAATTAATTATGAATTAATTTAGAGATTAAAAGGAAGACTAATTAGATTGTGGGCTATTGGTTTTATATGGTATGGGCTAACACTCATTTGTTAATGGGCTAGGCTTGTATGGAAGTCCATGGAGCTTTTAACCCATGGATCCTTGGAAAATGAAAGGTCACGGGTTATTATGGTTTCACCCTAATCATGCACACTATATAAGCATGCTTATGTTGCATGAAATAGCCGCTAGTGAAACTAGTGTCACTAGAGTATGTGTGTTTGTGTGTGGCCGATTTTATAGTGTGTATACACTCTCTCAAAGTTTTCCAAGAGTTTGTGGTGATTTGTGATTCCATTTGAGGCATTCACACTATTGGTGCTTGGCCCTCAAACTCCTTAAGAATCAAACTCATCAAAAAGGTATGTAATCTCATCTAATTCTTTTATGGTTAAAAGTACCCCATGCCATGTTAGATAGGTTATGAACCTTGGAAAATTATTATTTTGCATGTGTTTAGACAAACATAGATCCAAGGTTTATTAAGGTTGCATGCACACTTAGGAAGTGTTAGATTGCTCAAAACCCAACAATAGTATTGATGCGGTGCATAAGGCTCGCTTCAGCATTTCAAATGCTTTTTCTTTTTTCTCTTCCCAGTCAAAGGCCACGCCTTTCTGGGTCAGTGTTGTAAGAGGCTTCGCGATTCACGAGATGTTCTGTATGAATCTGCGGTAGTAGCCAGCGAGACGTAGAAATTGACGAATTTCTGTTGGAGTCTTCGGTGCTGACCAATTCTCAATGGATTTAATTTTGGAAGGGTCCATGTGGATTCCTTATTTTCTAACCACGTGTCCTAAGAATTCAACTCTTCAGATCCAAAATTCACATTTAAATAGCTTCACATAGAGCTTCTCCGATCGTAAGGTTCCTAGGACTTGTCGCAGATTTTTATTATGCTCCTCTTTACTCCGAGAGTAGATCAATATGTCGCTAATGAAGATGATGACGAACTGATGCAAGTAAGGACGACATACTCTATTCATTAAGTCCATGAATATGGCATACACATTGGTAAATCCGAATGGCATCACCACGAACTCTTAGTGTCCGTAACGAGTTCGGAAGACCATCTTCAGAACATCCTCCTCAAGCACTCGTAACTGGTGATATCTGGATCTTAGATCAATCTTGGAAAAGTAATTCGCCCCTTGCAGTTGGTCAAACAAATTGTCTATGCGAGGTAGAGGGTAACGATTTTTGACCGTGAGTTTGTTGAGTTCTCTATAGTCAATACACATACGGAATGGTTCGTTTTGCTTCTTAAGTAACAAAACCGGTGCTCCCCATGGTGAGAAACTAGGTATGATAAATCCCTTGTTGAGCAATTCATTAAGTTGACCGGATAGTTACTACATCTCAGCTATAGATAACTGGTAGGGTGATCTGGCTACTGGGGTAGGTCCTGGGACTAAGTTTATTCTGAACACCACTTGTCGTTACAGAGGTAATCCAGGTAGTTCTTCTGGAAAGATGTCGGGAAAGTCGGTCACTACCGGGATGTTCTTTAGTTTTTTCGTTTCTAGGCTCGTATCGACAACGTGGGTAATGAATGCATGATATTCCTTACGTAAGTACTTCTGTGCTTGAATACTTAAGATGATATGAAGATTCGTGTCGGGTTTGTCACCATAGATAATAAGAGTTTCGTTAGATGGAAGGTTAAGGCGAACAGATTTCTCGTAACACATGATGTCGGTGCGATGAAGACTCCACCAATCCATGCCGATTATGTCGTCGAAACTTTTAATTGAGACCAACATGAGGTCGATTGAAAATGTATGGTTTTCTAAAGTTAGGTTACATCCTATGTATATACTTATAGGTCTCTCAGTTTTCCTGTTAGCCATTTCTACTGTGAATGGTTCCTTAAGTGTGCGTGGTTATTGTTTAAGTAGGTGAGCAAATTTATGATTCACAAAGCTTCTCTCCGCTCCACTATCAAATAGTATGCATGCATAAGAGTTATCGAGGACAAACGTACCAGTGACCACTGTAGGGTCGGCAATCGCTTCCTCGTGGCCTATAGCCAAAACTCTTCCCACTCCATCGGCATTCCCTGCCTTCGGGCAGTTCATTTTGTAGTGGCCCACATTGCCACAACAGTAACAAGCCTGTCCCACACCAGCACCGTGGACTTGGGTGATCGGCCTTGCTAAAGACTTGCAGAAACGGACAATGTGTCCTTTCTTGTTGCAATTAGAGCATTTCATTTTCCCGTAGGGACTGTTGTGGTGTAAGCTACATTTGTTGCACTTTGGCAAACTTCCAGTGTACTGCCTTATCGGAGAAGCAACGACAGGTGTTATCGCAGCATGAACCGCCATGACCTTCTTTTTTTAGAAACTTTTTGCTCCTTCTTGTCATCCCAAAATTTCCGCTTGATGTCAACGGATTTGGAGGGTTCTGAGATGGCTAGGGTTGTTGTTGTTGAAAGAGAATGGGCTCCATGGTTAATGAGCCGCTGTGCCAACCGCTTGGCACTATCGAAGGTAGTGGGGTTTGAAGATAATACATTCCCCTGAACTGGAGACAACATCCGCTAGATGTACCTCTCTATCTTTTTTCCTTAGTGGGAATCATGTTAGGACATAGAGCCACCGGTTCGCTAAATCTGGCGGTATAGGCAACTATATCGGAGCCCTTCATAGTTAGGCTCCATAGCTCCTGTTTTAGCTTCTGGATTTCACCCCACGGGCAGTACTCCTCAATCATGAGGTCTTTCAGGGTTTCCTAGCCCGTATCATTTGCCACTATGAGAGTTAGTGACTTGACATGGCTATTCCACCATGTCAGGGCTTTTTCCTCGAAGGTGCAAGGAACAAACTTGACCTTGCTCCCTAGTGGACAGGAGCAAATCTTGAAGATCGACTCCATCTTTTCGAACCATTGCGAGAGGGAAATGACTCCCCCAGTCGGTCTAAAAGATTTTGGCTTGCAGTTGGTGAAGTCCTTGTAGGAGCACTCTCTTGAGCGCACGGGGATTTCACCTTGAGTAGGATTAATAGGTGTACCACCTCCTCTAGCACCCGTAGAATGATATTGTGCCATGGCTATTGCCACAGCCGCAGCTACTGCAGCATTAAGAGCTACTGTATCGATTAGTGGAGGAGGTGATGGTGGTGTTTGATTTACCAACCTACATTTCGTAGGTCGCTTGCGAGGTGCCATCTTTCACTGAAAGTTTATACAGATGATGATGATATTAAGAATCAATTGTAAAGTATGATGAGAGTGATCCATGGACTAATTCACCATAGCCCAACCATTAGAATCAGTGTACGGTTTGAATAGAGCCACAATAATAGAGTTTGAAAACACAAGGGTATAGACTTTCGAATAGGTTAGAAACTGCCAATATTACTAGTATTACTGATGTAAATGAGTGCGGGAAAAAATGACCTAACAGTAGGTCTCACATCAAACAATACAAGGAAAATGTTTGATAGTTTAGTAGACTAGATAGTGTTCTTAAAGATAGGAATATTTTACAGAAAAGTTCTTCATAGAGCATAGATAAGAAAGGTTATTCCTTAATCAAAAGAAAATATGTGGTAGACATCTTCTAACAGCGACAGACATTCCTCGGGCGAACCCTAAGGTCTGCCAGTTGACGCTCCACGTCTCAGCTAGTGCTTTTAGCAGGGCCTCATGGTCCATCACATAGCTCTCCCAAGCATTTTCTAGATGGCCGGTGCAAATGGAATGCATTCTTGCATTTGCATCAATCTCCGTGATGTGATGAAGAGCTGTCCTGCCCTGGATTTAGTTTCGGGCAACTCTTCACACCTGGATTAGCAAGACTCTGTCTCCAGATCCTCCTTTACTCAGGTTATAAAAGCTTCAGTCTCAATTGAATGGCGTGAACTGATTTTGCTCTTCGCTCCATGTTTCCAAGCATTCCACCCATGCAGGCATCGAGCCTTGAAAAGCCTGAGTAGGGTTAGGATTTGGGACTGGAGCCACATGGGGTAGGTTGTTGACTTCTGGCTCAGAGTCAGAACCATCAGAAAATCCTTCTGCATGGTGATCATCCAAAGGGATTGGATGCTATTCTTCTGGCTCATCTTCATGACATCCATCATTGCCTTCGTTTAGGAACTACGGGTCGTCATGGAGATGGAATCCAACCATGATATCTACGTGAGAAAAGGGATATAAGAATCGAATATAAATAGACGTACTACTTAAGATAATTATAAGACGATCTTTACTAGTTACTTCAATACTTGCATAGTGCATACCAGTTATATGAAATCAAAATAGGATAGATCTTCGAATAAGTAACCCTGACTCTAAATCCACAACCAAACAAGGAAGATGAGGTAAAGCAAAGACTACAAATTCTAAGTCTATGACACCTTAATCTCATATAACCTTAGTGTATCCACTTAGCAACTATTGACCTACTAGTAAGGATCTTTTTAGTTCTCAGATAAGTAATTATAGTAACACCAAAATACTCCTATAGTATTTTAAGATTATGTTCTGTTCTAATGTTATCATTGTAATAGTGTTGGTAAGTTTTTATACTTGTTGCAACACCACAACCATTCTTAGGCACATGCTAGTCACTCCTCGGAAAATATAGTTGATCAGGCTATATCCTCCCAGATTTGACTATATGTCTCTAAGCCTAATTGTGTTGCTCAACAATCGTAATACTTTTGTTCTGTCCTAGTGACACTGATTTTATTATGAATGCAGATATGTATACTTAGTTAAATATTTTACTAGTTAAAAGCATTAACTCTTGGTCAGATTATTTTAATCTCGTTCTGTTTATTGTTTGTGTATCTTTAATGGGTTGATATACTCAATTCACTATAAACAATGCTCTGATACCAATTTGTCATACCCCAAAACCGGAACGATGGAAACGTTCGGGGGTGGAGGACATCATGTACAGTATCACAACACATAATAATAGCAAACAAGAAAACAACATCATCCATTGCATTAATAATATGTTTTAATACAAGTGTGTTCTGTATAATTTATAAGACACCAAAAATGTAAATTAAAATAAAAGATGAGTCTTGAATGCACTCCATCTTCTAAAAAGCTAGCATCGGTACTTGTCTACTGATGACCTGAGAATACAAGTTATTTTGGAAGAATTTATCAGATTTAAAGCTGGTCAGTTCATAAGTATTTTAGTGTCATTGTTTGCATCAAAATGTTTGTAACAATGTTTGAAATATGAGTTTGTAAACGTTTGTAGTAAAAGTGTGTCAATGTTTGTAACTACTATAAAATCCTATATTTTCTACTAAAAGTAGCATTCTACCAAGGCACGACAATTTTGTATGTTCGTTTCATGTAAAAGTGTATAATTTTCCCAAATGTAACTATCATTATCAAAATATAGTTTATACATTATTGTTTATGTGAAAGGATCACAAAGTGAATGCAAAAGGGAAATTAATATAGTACTGTAGTGTTGTATTATTGTAACTACTGTTGTACTAACTACTATAAACCATATTTATATCAAGGTATTATGTTATTAATTGTACCATACTATCGACTATAAACACGATGATGAAAGACGTCGGAAGTAATGAAATTTGGCACCTGGAAGGTGTTGGATAGTCAACCCAATATAGATCTATACACAAACTCACGCTCTCCATCCAGGAGATTCTGGTTGAAAATTAGGCCATGGCAATGAAGACATGCCCCGAAACAGTTTTTCACATTTATGTTATAGTATACTTGTATTTGTAATGTATGTACTAGTGTAGTGAATGTATTGTTTCTCATGATAGTATTGTTGTATAGTTTCTCATCATAGTATAGTTGTATAGTTTCTCATCCTAGTATCGTTGTATAGTTTCTCATAATAGTATCATTGTATAGTTTCTCATCATAGTATAATTGTATTGTTTCTCATAATAGTAAGTAGTGACTCATGAATGAACTAATTCTTTGTATACTTCATTGAACTAGAAGTAGTAAGTAGTATAATCCTAAACTATACCTATTATTGTTTACTAGTAGATTTATTTGTATGACTGAATGTATTGAAATGAGATAAGTGTCTTTATATCTATACATATATACATAGTATATAACTAAGGATTCAACGAGACGTATACAAACAACCGGGTACTCTAAGTCCACAACCAAACAAGGAACAAGATGTAAAGTGAGTTATTAGTCCTAAGTCCTTCAAACCTTATTTATATAACTATACATGTATTAGACATGGTTTTAACAATATATAAGTTTGAAAACTGTCAATGAAAGGTTTGGTATACAAAAGTGAATTTGATAAAGAGTTTAACATGTAAAAGAGTTTAATAATCAATTTGAAGTCATTTGTTTGGTAAAACAGTTTGAAAATATAGTAAATCCTTCGATTGATAGTTATTAATCACATGTGATTGATATAATAACTATGATATTCAAATTGTATCCCCCCATAAAATCATTTAAAAGGTTGATTAAGGGGTATGAACTCACCTGTAATGAGTGGATTGGATGGAAGTGCTCGATAAGGTGCTAAGTGTTAAGTGAAGACTTGGACACACACCCTGATCCTATTTAACATATAAATACACATATATGTATCTAATTAGTGATTATAATACCAATTAAGCAAGTAAAGACACCCTAGAACATGGGAAACACTTTGATTCAAATGTTATAAGATCAAAGGGTTGCATCTAAGGGTTGTATGGCTTTGCTATTGAGTTCACGACCCAAGGACCAACTCTCCATGAGTTTACGGCCAAGGGGTTGCGGCCCTTATGAGTTTACGACCGTAAAACCATGGTTTCTTGTACAAACTCGATGTTTAACGTCTTTAGCTCAAAGGGATGGTGTTCTAGGCCAAGTTCCAATCCTTAGGAAGGAATGTAGGGAAACTTTGCACCATTTAATTGTTGGATAAGGTGTCTAAGTCCATAACTTATTTGGTATATACTTGACCCGACCGGCATGGTCCATTTGGGTTGCATCTCATCCAAACTATTATGGATAATTTTATGAGAGTTATATACATATGTTTATTAATATATTATTAGTTATAATATATTAATATGAAGTTACGTTATTTAATTAGTTTTAGTCTTAAATTAATTATGAATTAATTTAGAGATTAAAAGGAAGACTAATTAAATTATGGGCTATTTGTTTTATATAGTGTGGGCTAATACTCATTTGTTAATGGGCTAGGCTTATGTGGAAGTCCATGGATGATCCATGGAGCTTTTAACCCATGGATCCTTGGAAAGGAAAAGACATGGGTTATTAGTGGTGGACTCGCCGAGTCCATTAGGGGGACTCGACGAGTCCAAGGCAAACTTCAACCTACTCGATGAGTCAGTTCATGCACTCGACGAGTAGGATCGAAAGAGTGCAGATTCTCGACTTGTGCTGCTGCAAATGGACTAGAAACATTACCCTAAATTGTTTTGGTGTTATAAAACTTGTTTTAGTTGGTGTAATGGTTGTTCTAATCCATTTACAATAGACATATTAAAATTCCATGATTTTATGTGTTCATATAATTCTTGAATTTTTGATGATCATGTTCATGTTCTTATGAATTTAGAAAATGATAGGAATTATTTGCTGAATTGTTTAGGATTAATTCTTTATCATTTATGTGTTTTAATGGAGTCCATAATTTTCCCTCAAGTTATGGATTACGAAAGGTCACTTTCATTTAACACACACTTAAAACACATAAGTTACATGAAAATGAAGAGTCTTCATTTTTATGAACCTTTAATTCATAAGTTATGAAATGAAGAGTTTTGCAAAGTTACAAAACTTGCCCTCAAGTTTTGGAATTTGTAAAGTTTCACACACTTTAATAAACTTTAATTCCAAACCTTAGAGTTTTAATAGTTAAAATTCAACCCTTATACTATCTATAACATTAATGGTTAATTATTATATATATGTATAAGAACAAGTCGTTATACCGTTAGTAGGCCTCATTCACGAAGCCGGTCTATAAGGTGGGTATAAGGTTGTTGCCTATAAAATGGCGACTTAATGGGTGTATACTCTCACCCACCGCTTGCTTGATCGGTGGAGGGTCGTTAGCCGAACGGGTAGAACAATGAATTTAAATCCTCATTAAAAGTATAATGAATATTACAAAATAACTAAACTTTTTTTTAATTCCCAATCTTAGTTATTTTAGGAAAATGTGAACATGGTGCTAGTCCATGGAATTCACACTTTGTACCTTACCAAGTCGTTGGTGGAGCGTGTGTGGTTAGCCGACACACTAACCAGGACTAGTAAGGATCACAAAGGGTGAATTAATGTTTGTCATAGATCAATGGAGCGTGTGTGGTTAACCGGCACATTGATTAGGTGATAATATTAAGAGTACCAAGTGAATTAGCATGGTTATTCACACCTTGTTTTGTGATCCTCAGCATCCCAGTCACAAAACTTGAAGGGCACAATCGAGATTGAAACATGCCATTGAAAAGTTCAATGAATCTCAAAAGAATCTAGGAATTTCAAATCCAATTAAACCTAATAAATCATTTCATTTTCATGGTGGAAATTGGTGAATCGTCATTCACCTACCTTTCAAATATATTATTACTTAGATTACGACATCCCTCTTCTAAGTGTAATATATTGTGATTGGATCCTAGCCTTAATATTACATTTGGGTGTCTTATTAAGGATCCTAAATATCTAATCTAAACTTACTCTCTTCTTTTAGATGTCTTCCAACACTAATGCGTCAAGCTCTAACCCAACTGGTTCTTTCTCTCTCATGAATCTTTGTGGGAGGGTCATCTTTGATGGTTCCAACTTCATGGATTGGATTAGGAACATCAGGATGGTTACTCGTTACGAGGACAAGGAATATGTCCTCGATAAGGAGTTAAAAGAACTTGATGAGTCTACTGCTACTCCTGAGGAGATCGCTGAATTCAGGACTCATGAGAGAGATGTTACTAAGGTGGCATGTATCATGATGGCCACGATGACAGCCGAGCTCCAAAAGTCGTATTAAGATTTCTACCCTTTTGAGATGCACCAAGACCTGATGGAAAGGTACCATCAGAGTGCTCGTCAGGAGCGGTATGAAATAATCTCCTCCATAATAACTACCCGCATGAAGGACGGTGAATCCGTCACGGCCCACATGCAAAAGATGCAAAGGTATGTGGACCGTTTGCTGAAGCTGAATGTTAACATCCCCGAGGAGTTGGCAATTGACATCATTTTGCAGTCCTTGCCTTCTTGTTATGATCATTTTCGAATGACATATCATATGAACAAGGAGGAAGTTACCCTCAGCAAGCTTCAAGGATTCTTGAAGACCGTGGAATCCGGTCTTAAGGGTAAAGTGGTTTTTACCTCTACTACTCCTACTCCAACATGTACCCTTGTTTTAGCTATTGGGCAAGGCAAAGGGAAAAAGAGGAAGCACCCTTCGAAGGGTACTAAGGGAAAGTCTCCTGAAGGCTCCTCATCAAAGACCAAGAACGGTTCTGCCACTCCTTCTGCTATTCCCAAGTATGCTGAATGCTTTTATTGCCATGAAAAGGCACACTGGAAGCGAAACTGCCCTAAGTACTTGCAGGATCTAAAGGATGGGAAAGTGAAACCCACCAATGCAGGTATTTACACTATATTGTCTAATTACTCAACATACTGTAACTCTTGGGTGCTTGATACAGGATGTGGTATTCACATATGTTCTGATTTGCAGGGCCTAAGAAGAAGTGAGAATGTGGAGCATGGGAAGATAAACTTGATCATGGGGAATAGGGAGGCTTCACCTGTTTCCAAGATTGGAGTTTATACTTTGGTTCTTAATAATGGGTTAAAATTAGATTTGAATAAATGTGTGTACTCGTCTGAAATGGCGAGGAATATTATTTCTTTTCATGCATTGTACAAACAAGGTTTTACCTTTTCGTTTGATAATGAATGTGGTGGTATTAATGCTTTCTTTAATAATGTGTTTTGTTTTAAAGCATTACCTTGTGATGGCGTGTATGAAACTGTGTCGATTGTAGACAACTTAGGAAATAATGTGTTGTATATTGATTCTTCTACTAGCCTAGATAAAGCATCATTGTGGCATTGTCGTCTTGGACATGTAAACAAGAAACGCATAGGCCAACTCCAAAAGAGTGGAGTCTTGGAATCATTTGACCTTAAATCAGATGATAGTTGTGAATCTTGTCTACTTGGAAAAATGACAAAATCACCCTTCACTGGAACTTGTGAGAGGGGTGAGGGTTTGTTGGACCTAATACATACTGATGTATGTGGGCCATTCAAAACCGCCACAAGGGATGCTAATCGGTATTATGTGACTTTTATTGATGATTTTAGTAGATATGGGTATGTCTACTTAATCAAACATAAGTCAGAAACCTTTGAAAGGTTTAAGGAATTCAAACAGGAAGTAGAAAATCAATTGCGCAGGAACATTAAGATGCTTCGATCCGATCGAGGTGGTGAGTATCTTAGTACTGTGTTCCTTGACTATCTTAAGGAGTGTGGGATTGTCTCACAATTGACTCCTCCCAGGACACCACGGCTGAATGCTGTAGCTGAGAGGCGTAATCGAACTTTGTTGGACATGGTTCGCTCTATGATGAGTCGAGTTTCATTACCAATCTCTTTTTGGGGGTATGCCTTAGAGACTGCCGCCCATATCCTTAATCTAGTCCCTACAAAGAAGGTTACTGAAACACCTCATGAGATGTGGACTGGGAAGGTTCCCAATTTGGACCACATCAAAGTTTGGGGTTGCGAAGCTTTCGTGAGGCGTGAAACTCATGATAAGCTTGAACCCCGAAGTGAAATGTGTATTTTCATCGGCTACCCACAGAAATCCTTCGGTTACCTCTTCTACAGACCCAGTGAGAATGTGGTCTTTGTAGCACGAAGAGGGATCTTTAGCGAGAAAGAATTTATAAGCCAAGGAGATAGTGGGAGGCAGATTGATCTTGAAGAAATTCAAGAATCAATTGGTGAAGGAACCTCAGACACTAGCAATCAACCTGAGGAGGAAACTCCTGTTGATCCAGCTGACGAGACTGTACCTCCGAGGCGTTCCACACGGGTTAGGAACACACCTTCGTTTTATTATGGTTTTCATATTACTACGGAAGGTGATACGTTTATTAGTGATAGTACACTAGTAAATTTGGATGAACCTAGCAGAGTTAAAGAAGCCATGGCAGGCCCGGAGTCTGCTAAATGGAAGGAGGCTATGGACAGCGAGATATAGTCCATGTATGACAATCAAGTTTGGAACTTGGTTGACAATGTACCAGGCCGTAAAACAGTCGGGTGCAAATGTATCTTCGAAAAGAAGACAGACATGGAAGGAAAAGTGCATACTTATAAGGCTCGACTGGTTGCGAAGGGTTTTACTCAAACTCAAGGTGTTGATTATGATGAAACCTTTTCGCCGGTAGCAAAGATTAAGTCTATTAGGGTTATGTTAGCCATTGCAGCATTTCATGATTATAAAATATGGCAAATGGATTACAAAACCGCTTTCCTTAATGGAAAGTTGGCTGAGGATGTGTACATGAATCAGCCAGAGGGTTTTGTCAGTGCAGAGTACCCTAATAGAGTATGCAAGCTTGAGAAATCCATTTATGGATTAAAACAAGCATCTCGTAGCTGGAATCTTTGTTTTGATGAGAAGGTAAAAGAGTTTGGCTTCTCGAGAAGCGAAGATGAGTCTTGCGTGTATGTCAGAGCTAGTGGGAATATAGTTAGCTTCTTGGTACTGTATGTGGATGACATACTACTCATAGGAAATGACATCCCAACCTTGCAGGAGGTTAAGTCCTGGCTTGGGAAGTGCTTTGCTATGAAGGACCTAGGGGAGGCTACCTATATCCAAGGGATAAGGATATTAAGAGAAAGGAATACCAAACTGAGTAAGACTCATAGTCCGAGTACAGAGGCAGAGATAGCTGAGATGAGGCAATTACCGTATGCTTCCGCAGTTGGCTCGATCATGTATGCTATGACTTGTACTCGTCCTGATGTGGCATTTGCTTTGAGCATGGTCAGCAGGTATCAGGGGAACCCTGGCAAGGCTCATTGGACCGCGATAAAGAACATTCTCAAGTACCTACGGAGGACTAAGGATTAGATCCTTACCCTTGGTGGCAGTGATGACTTGAGAGTATTAGGGTATAGTGATGCTGGTTTTCAAACTGATAGGGATAATTTCCGCTCTCAGTCGGGCTGGATCTTTACCTTAAATGGAGGGGCAATTTTTTGTAAGAGTTCCAAGCAGGAGACGGTGGCTGATTCGACTTGTGAATCAGAGTATATAGCAGCGAGTGAAGCAGCGAAGGAGGCGATATGGCTAAAGAACTTCATCGGAGACCTTGGAGTTGTACCAGCTATTAAAGAACCTATAGAGATTTTCTGTGACAACAATAGTGCGGTTATCTTAGCCAAGGAACCCAGAGATCATGGCAGATCCCGACACATTGACAGAAAATATCACTTCTTAAGACACAACATTGAAGAAGGACTCCTTGTGACAAGGAGGATATCGTCAGATGAGAATCCTGCAGATCCCCTTACGAAGGGACTGACGAGGGTTAAACATTTTCAGCATGCGAGACGTATCGGGCTGAGGGACGATATTAGTTTTACAGATTAGATAGTTTTCCTGAAACTTGTAAAATGTAATCGACGTTTGATGATGAATAAAATTTGTGATTTATTTATGAGTAAAGTGTTACTATCATTGTCAATTATTTACTATTTTTTCAGTTTTGCATGTTTTGACTTCCAGAATAATTAATTTATTCAAACCTCCACAATCGATCATACGTCAGAAGTAGGTATGAATCAAGATTGTCATGAATTGGGTTTGTAGATGCCTTAAAGGTGTTTTAGACATGGCAATGGTTGCTGCAACATTCATGAGTACTCATAAGTTATGAGTATTGGTATAAACCCATGCTCACTTGTATTACTTCATGGAATTTATCTCGAGTGATCGTGAGATGATAACATCATATAAATCTTTAAACCTAGAGATATGAGTTGTTACCTATGAGTTGGTTGTGCATTGATTGCACGTAAACGCATCAGTAACTTGATGTTATAAAACGTGCCTTTGTGTACAATTCAATAAGTAGTAGAACAAGCATATCTATCGAAGTTTATCTGTTCCTTCTAGAAATAGAAGCGATATTTGGGCCCCTCGATGATTTTGTGTTGACCCATGTACCAGGCCTGGTCAGAACTAAACCGATGTGTTCAGTGAAGTTCTTCGTCAAACAAATCGTAAAATCGAGAAACGACTGCTAGACAATAAGAAAGACATAGTTCCATGTGTTTGTCCGGCTGATATCATGAGAACAGAGGATTATGTGATCACTTATCTAAAATGGCGCTTCATAGTTCGACAGAGTCTTCATTGTTCGAGGGAGTTTTCGAGAGCTACGATTGTTGGTTGGTTCCTGAAGTTATAGGCAAATATAGTTATTAGACTTATCCAAGTGGGAGTCTGTTGGATAAGGTGTCTAAGTCCATAACTTATTTGGTATATACTTGACCCGACCGACATGGTCCATTTGGGTTGCATCTCATCCAAACTATTATGGATAATTTTATGAGAGTTATACACATATGTTTATTAATATATTATGAGTTATAATATATTAATATGAAGTTACGTTATTTAATTAGTTTTAGTCTTAAATTAATTATGAATTAATTTAGATATTAAAAGGAAGACTAATTAAATTATGGGCTATTTGTTTTATATAGTGTGGGCTAATACTCATTTGTTAATGGGCTAGGCTTATATGGAAGTCCATGGATGATCCATGGAGCTTTTAACCCATGGATCCTTGGAAAGGAAAAGACATGGGTTATTAGGGTTTTACCCTAACCATGTACACTATATAAGCATGCTTATGGAGCATGAAATGGAGCCTAAGAGAAAACTAGTGAACTAGTGTGTGTGTGCATGTGTGTGGCCGATTTTTATACAAGGTGTATACTCTCTCAAAGTTTTCCAAGAGTTTGTGGTGTTTGTGATTCCATTTGAGGTATTCACACTATTGGTGCTTGGCCCTCAAACTCCTTAGAACCAAACTCACCAAAAGATATGTAATCTCTTCTAACTCTTTTATGTTGAAATGTTCCCCATGCCATGTTAGATAGGTTATAAACCTTGGAAAATTATTATTTTGCATGTATTTAGACAAACATAGATCCAAGGTTTATTAGGGTTGCATGCACACTTAGGAAGTGTTAGATTGCTCAAAACCCAACATTAATAGAGTTTACGGCCAAGAGATGTTTCCTTGGCCGTAAAATCACTTGGTTAGTTGATTTTTGATGTTTTCAAGCCCTAACTCAAAATATTAACTTATAAACATGTAAAGGAGTTTTCGGCCCAAAACACACAAGTGTTCTTGGTTTTCTTGAGGATCTTGAAGATATAAGCATAAAAGATGGAATTGTGGATGGATTCAGAGGTGAATCAAGTAGAAGTGATGTAATCAACACAATGATGGAAGAGTTTTCTTACATTAGTGAGGATTTGAAGAAAACTTGAAGATCCTTGGGAGAGAATCTCGAGTTCTCTAGCTTAGAAGTGAAGAATGGGTGAAAAATAACCAAGTGTTATATATATACTAGGGGTTTACGACCACCATGTGTTTACAGCCGTAAACACACATGGTTTAGTCATAAACTCCTTATGATGATGGCTAGGTCTAGTTTTATGGGTTACCACTCCAATGGACACTTCCTTTCACTTATTCTTTTGAAGAAATAAGCTCAGAATGTTAAAACGGACATCAAATGTGCTAAAAGTTAGCAGAAGTAAGTTTGACTAGATTGAAATGTAAGGTTCATATTCGGGTTGTCACAAACACCATTGAGGCCCAAATTATACTTGGGAAAATATGAATGAGATAAGAGCGAAATATCCCCATTTGTTTTAATCGATGAAATTTCGGGGACGAAATCCTCAAAAGGAGGAGGTATTTGTAACATACACGTTTTGAAATCGTGTATTGTAATTTTAAAAAGTTAATAATAATATGAAATATTATATGTTTAAGTGTATTGAGTTCTAACAAGATAGTTTCTACTAGGATTGAAGTAAAACTATGTTTAGAATCACTCAGAAAGTATTGGAAGTCTTATGAGATTCCAATCAAAAGGCAAATATTGAAATTTAATGAAAATTTAAAAAATTTGAAATAACTAAAATTTTATTATCGAAAGTTGTAGATAATTTCATTAGAAACAATTAGGCGAAAACCTCATCGAAATCTAAGTTGTAACGATTAAGTTACGACTATTTGAAGTTTCGTGATAGAAACGTCGTATGACGTAAAAAGTGGGTTTTCCATAAACTACTTTTTAGCCCTTATGATCTAAATGAAATTCGTAGTATTTGTTAAATCGAGAATCTTCATAAAACGAACGTCCAAATCTGACTTCGTATGAGGAACTTATGAATTTTCTAAGTTTCGATATAGTAGTAGACAACTAAAAACTCAAAATAAAGATCGAGTAATTTTAGCCAACACGACCTCAACGAGAATCAAAGGCTTGTCAATAGTAATGCAACGGTAAAAAGGCAGACGAGAACAAAAATCGGATGAAGAAGTTATGAATTTTTAATAGATTTTCCTGTCCCGATCTGTTGAAAATAATAATATTAAAAACAAATTCAAGACAGAACCTAAATGAAAGTTGTAGAGCATAACTTCACCTACGCGTGCATATATAGAACGTTAAAAATGGAGTTCGTATGCAAAAGATATGAATTTTTGAAGTTTCTAGCACAAACTTTGAAAATGGCCCAAAGCGGGTATGCCCAATGTTCGCATGCATGGTCAGAAGGCGGCCATGTTCTTCTCTCTTCTCACGAGGTGACATGCATCACACAATCTTGCCACATCCGAGCCCAAGTTCCGATCTAGCAACACCTCGCATGTAGGCCCCGCGTACGATGGTTACGCCCCCATGCTGAGCTGCCTCGATGTACGTCCAGCGTACCGATGACTTATGCCCAGTGTAGTCAGTAACTTCCCACACTATAAATAGAAACCGAGGGCCTCCGAGTTTTTGTTACATTTTCTTACATCTTTAACCCTCTACTCTCTCCTAATTTACGCTAACACCCCCCGAAACCCCAATATCATTCTCAACACCCGAAGCAAGTCCCGATGCTCCGAAGTTTCCGAGAAAATCATATTTTCTATCCGAAACTCTGCCCGAGTAAGACCGGTTTTCAACTAAAATTCCTGGTTTCGTCACAGAAAGTTATATTTAGAGCTGAAGTGCTGCCGAAATTATCATTTAATCCCTAATTATTTCACAATGAGTTCAATATAAGGACAACCATACGTTATGTGTTATATCTTCAATGTGCTTTCCCATGTTATTATGATAGCTATACCTTAGACCAAGAAGTGTATGAAATAAGTATCACTTGGGTACATGTATGTAGCCTTTGGCCATGAAGTGTATGACATAAGCATCACTTTGGCATTGATAGAATGCTAAGATAAGGTTGAAAGCCTGTGTATTTTAGCAAAATGATGTTATGAAATTATATGTTCTTCGCCACTTGGGCTCAAGTCTTATTGATGTATATCAGGTGTTGAAATTGTTTTGTCTCATTGATTACAAATCTTTAAATCATATTATTTGTTGATATTGAAAGCCTGTCATATTATACTCATTTGTCTTTCTTGTTCTTTGTACCTTCTGCTTCTGTCATATTGATATGTATATGGCATAATGTTATATTGTAACTGTTATTGATCTCACTAAGCATCACACACTTATCCCTCTCAATGTTTAAACTATTGCCGGTGAAAAGCATCCAATATAGTCATGTGTTGGTAAAATAGGTAGAATAGGTAATATTATAGCTTTTGTATTGTATTCTTGGGGAAGTATGCAATATATACAAAACTTTGTAAAAGTCTTAATAGTCGGTTTGTATCCAGTCTATGTAAAAAACTATCAATGTAAAATATTGTTTTATGAATATGCATGTAGCATGTTTTGGAATAACAATGTCTTTAGTATGAAAGTTTTAGGTATTTCACTTTTGGAGCAAAACGAATTCCCAGGGTCATAGATTGGCTTGAGATGTGTCAGAAAAGTGGTATTCACAATGAAAGTTTGAGGTGGGATATGATTTTGAGAGTTAACAAGGTGGAAGAGAATCTTCTAGTCAAATTTCGTGGAATGTGTTGGTGGTTTACAATGACATTTGGCTGCCGGTGGCGACTGTGGTTGTTTTCAGCGGTTATGTGATTGTTAGGCGTTGCCGGAGCTACTGCTGGTTGAAGGGAGGACTACTGGTAGGGAGCTACTGGTCTGTGGTTCAGGCGGATGTAGGTGGCAAGTGAACATTTGCAATACATTAGCGAAGTTGTTGGCTTGTGGTGGTTAGGTCACCTGAAAATAAAAGGGAGAGTGGGAGAATTGAGTAAGGGAAAGGGGCTGATCACCCCTATCTTAAATAGAAAAAGATGAGGGGTATGCCCATTTAATGTACAGAACATGGTGATTCCAAATATGTGATTGAAATTCTTGAACGAAAGATGAAAGTACAATAAAAACCCGTTTGGAGTTTTAATACAGTTATATTTATATTTTCTTCATTACTAAAGATTTTGTGAAACAACTTTATATTTGTGCTAAAAATATTTTAAAAGTGGAATCAAATATTTGATATATCTATAGATTCTTGTTATAATGTTCTATATATTTATAGTTTTATTTATTCATGAAATCACTTAATACGAAAATCTTATTTTTAACGTACTAAGTGGTTGCATTATGTATTGTGTTTAGTTTTTTTGTTAATGATCGTTATTCATTAGAGAGAAAAAGGGTATTATGTATTCAATTCAATGTATGAAAACTTTATTTGCATGAAAAGGATGGAATACGATTCATTAAATCTATTACCAGGAGTGTTCACGGAGACTTACACTGGTAAATGATGACCAAATTTTCTTGTTTGTTACATTCTCCTCCCATTATGTATCTCCAACCATTTTGGTCCGTAGAAAGCCTCAAATGATTTCTCACCATATTGTATCTCTAACCATTTCTCACCAACTAGTAAACGTAATCAGTTATGTACCTCCAACCATTAGTCACCATATTAGGGATATGCACTTTCATCCGTATAAAGCCCTAAACGGTGAAACTTTAATGTTGGTGTATTAACTATTGGTTGTAGGAAAACTCAATTAATGGTAAACGAGTATCCCACACACTTCTAAAGTCTATCATGCATGCTCAAAAAATATCGCCCAAGGTATGGATAGTTCTGATCATTGTGAATGATGATTTCCGTTCATACCCATGTACATCCTAATGATTTCTATAGTGGTTGCCAATATCATAAGGTGAATCAACTATCTCTATCAGAGATGATAGGAGTCGGCACCTCATGCAGTCTTACGATTTTCTTCAGACAGGTCCTAGTCAGCTCTTCACTTTTATTTGTCTCTTTGATTGCCAGGAAGTGGGAGGACTGAGTCGATCTATTGACTATTACTCAAATAGTACCAACACCAGTATGTGTTCTTGATAGTTTCGTGATGAATTCCATTGAGATTGGTTCCCACTTCCACTCGGGTATTTTTGGTGGTTACAATAAACCTGAGGTCTTCTAATGTTTTGCATTAACTCTTTAGAGTAATCATGCATTTCCCTATATAGGTGGCAATCTTAGCTTTCATTTTATACCAAGAATATGATATGTTTAGTTTTACATTCATGTTATCAGATTCTAGATGGATAGATTTCTTTGACTGGTGAGCTTCGTTCAAGACTAAGCTTTTAATGTCACCAAACTGGGGCATCTATATTTTGTTTATAAAGTATAGCGTTCCATCATCCCTAATGCTTGAATTTTCTAGTTCCTCTAGTTGAGCTTCTTAAATATGTGCGGTAAGGTTGTTCTGGATAGTTATTGATAAAGTTCACATACATAGTAGTTTTATTCGTTCTTTTTGACTCACAATACATGTCATAACGTTATTCACATCTTCATAATCGTTGTAAAAGTGTAGAATCACCCTAAAGAATTTTCTGAAAAGGTCTTTTCTTCATCTGGGAATATCTAGGTCTTATATTAATCAGAGAGCTCGAATTTATATGTAAGCGAACAACTTCTAGAGCAAAAACCAAAAAATCATGATTTTTTTTAGAAACATCGATCTCAGTTTTGCTTTGCATTCTTCATTTGTCTCGATTAATGAAATACCTTGCTAAAACTTGACAAAAATGGAAAACATGATCTAGGATTTGAAAACCACAGTTGCATTTTTCCTTCGAAGTCCCAAAACTTTAATATGTGGCATCAAAAAGTTAGGAAGGTAAACCACAATCATACATGTAACATCCCAAAAATATGACTCAAACATTACGTTTTCAAATCATGATTAAAATCATAAACCATCCAAATCATGATTAAAATAATAAATCATGTATCATAAAACATCTTAGTATCTATCTTAAATCCAAATCTCATAAAAGACATTAGAGTAAACTCCCAGACAATGACTGTGGTTTGTACTATACGATCACCCCGAGCTCTTCCCATTGCTATCAGAAGTACCTGAAACCCAAACTGAAATTGTAAGAACGAAGCTTAGCGAGCTCTCCCAAACTACCACATACAATACACATAATATATCACACATAAATCAACGATGGGACTCCGCCCAACTGTATCGGGATGAACCCTGTATTGGCTTACCCGGCATCGGGCTTACCCCGACATCCGACTTACCCCGATATATACACAACATAACATATAATCATATAATCTACATCAGGCCCAAGCCCAGAACATATGACACATAACGTATAAACTAGCATACATCGGGCTTACCCCGACGTTGGACCGAAGCCTGAAACACATAGTAAATAACATACAACATGCATAAATCACAGAGACATCAAGCATACTTAGCTACTTCTCGGGACCACCCCAACGTTGAACCGAAGTCCAGAAACCTATAAACTGCATCGGGTATACCCTGACATACGATAACTATTTAAACTGACCAACATTAGTGCCTTAGGTCTGGTGCTACTTGAGGAAAACTCACCTCATATGAATGACTGCTGAAAAGTTGCATGAGGGATCCCTATCTGCTGCCTAGACGACTCTCCGGCTATAAATTCCATAACAACACTTAATCAAAAATAATAATCTTTCTTAGGGTAAAATGACCATTTTACCCCTGGTCAAAGTCAACGTCTTGGTCAAAGTCAACACCCTGGTCAAAGTTAACCTTCCAGGTTGACCTAACTCGCCGAGTCAGTCTTTTGACCCGCAAAGTTCTAGAACTCAGATACCCTAGAATTCGCGACTCGACTCGCAGAGTCACCCTATAACTCGTTGAATTCCCAAACTAACCATCGTTGTGACTTAATGAACTAAATCATTGAGTCATCACCAAACTGAGCGAGTCCTAGCATAATAATAACAACGGACAAAATCATACTACTCGCCGAGTTCCTCAATCAGCTTGTCGAGTCCTATGAACATTGTTGGGGTTTATTTACTGGACTGACCTAGTTCCCTTATGAACTCGTTGAGTCGTTTGCAGATCTAACGTAGATCATTAATTTCTCACTTCTGCAGTTCCCCTTTACAAATATATATCATTTCCAAGGCCTTTTCCATAAAGTTGGAGAATTGATGGCTTTGCACACCTCAAATGGACCCAAACTCAAGTTATAGCAATCTTCTACCATAAATGTGACCATGGCTTGGATGAAAATGGATTCAAGCCTCCTTTTATGATCTTAGAGGCTAAATACTATAGGAAGAAGGGGTTATTTTGCAGACAACCCATAAAAACTAACTCATCCTTCTTAAAAGGGGCAAAAGACCCAAAAACTCAACATACGAGAGATCTAAGTTATAGTTCATCAAGTTAAGAACTTTTTACCTCAGTAAGCTGCCAAAAATAAGTGTGTTCCTGGATCTTGTTCTTTTTCCTCAAGCTTGTTAGCTCCAAGCTCTTACATCTTCCTTCAATGGCACCAAAATACACTCAACAACTCAAGAAAGGGGCTCTCTAACGATTCTGGGATTCTAGAGGACAGGGAGGCTGATAAGGGAGGCCCAAAGGGGATTTAAGTTGTCTAAGTAGAGTGAAAAACCCCAAAAATAGGGTTTCCCTCTGGCAGACCTACTCGTCGAGTCCATGCTTGGACTCGCCGAGTAGATCCTTTAAACTGCACGTTCTTTTTGCAATCTACTTGACGAGTTAGGGCTATCAAGTCGTCGAGTAGCTCAACTAACATCTTAAATAATTTAAATCATTGCGTAATATTAATGGGGCTTTACAGTTCTCCTCCACTTGTCTTAAAATTCTTCTTAGACTTATTCCTCAAAGTATGTTGACTCTGAAAACAACTCTGGGTCGTGATCCCTCATTTCCTCCTCGAGCTCCCACATCCACTCCGAACCCTTGCGGTGCTTCCATTGCACCTTCACTAGCTCGACCTTTTTGTTCGTCAGCTCCTTAGTCTTTCGATCCAAAATTGCCACTAGTCTTTCTATGTAATATAGGTTGTCGCCGACCTGAATATACTCTAAGGGGATCACTGCTGACTTATCCACCAAAGACTTCCATGGATGGGACATGTGGAAAGTGCTGTGGATTTGGCTAAGCTCTGCTAGAAGATCGAACCCGTAAGCAACCCGACCCACTGGGGACAAAACCCTAAATGGACCACTGAACCTGGGCCCCAACTTGCCCCATTTCTGAAAGCTGATAACACCCTTCCAGGGTGTCACTTTAAGGAGGAACATATCGCACACCTAAAGCTCCAAGTCCGAATACCACTTATCGGCGTAACTCTTCTGCCGACTTTGAGTAGTCTGGAGCCTGCTCCGGACTTGCTCAATCCGCTCGGTGGTCTTGAGTACTACCTCCGTACTCCCCATGGCCCTTTGACCGAACTCACCCCAACATATTGGGGTCCTATATTTCCCCTCGTAGAGCGTCTTGAAAGGAGGTCGGTCTGTACTTTCATAGTAACTGTTGTTATACGAAAACTCCGCTAATGGAAGATACGTATTCCAACTGCCACCGATATCCAAAATGCATGCTTGAAGCATGTCATCGAGAGTTTGAATCATCTTCTCACTAAGTCCGGCTGTCTGGGGGTGGAAAGCAGTGCTGAAGTGGTGACGAGTACCCATATCGTCGTGAAATTGCTTCCAAAATATCGAAGTAAAACAGACATCTCTGTCTGACACCACCGAGACAGGCACTCCATGACATGAGACTACCTCTCACACATAAATCTTGGCCAGCTTCTCGGCCCAAATGCTCTCTTGGATTGGTATGAAGTAAGCGCTCTTGGTCAACCGATCGACGATGACCATATCAAATAGATCCCACGTGCGGTCCCGGGAAGTTTAGTAATGACGTCCAAAGTGATATCCTCCTATTTCCACATAGGAAAGTCTAACGGCTGCATCTTGTCTTGAAACCTTCGGTGCTCTGCCTTCACCTTTTTGCAGGTCAGGAATCTCTCGATGTACGAAGCTAAGTCCCGCTTCATGCAGGACCATTAGTAAGCAAGTTGTAGATCTCTATACATCTTCGTCGCCTCTGGATAGATGGAGAACCAAGACTTATGGGCCTCATCCAACAATACATGTTATACTCCGCCCCAGTACGATACCCAGAACCTCCCATGCAGGGTCAACAACCCTCGGCTATCGTAATCAAACGAAGCTACTTGGCCCATAATCCTCCCGTACTTCGGGCGCTCCTCCTTCAAGCCCTCAACCCGTGTCTCCCTAATCTGCTCCAGCAGTGGAGTAATCATTGTCATCCACAAACAGATATCTCAGATCAGGGCCACCACTTCCTTACATCTCAGGGCATCAGCCACTATATTGGCCTTGCTCGGGTGGTATAGGATATTACAATGGTAATCCTTCACCACATCTAACCACCGATGCTGCCTCATGTTCAGATTCGGCTGATCCAAGAGGTACCTCAAACTCTTATGGTCCATTTAAATGGTACACCAGACCCTGTAGAGGTAATGCCTCCAAATATTGAGGGCGAACACCATGGCCCCCAGCTGCAAATCATGCATCGGATAGTTAGCCTCGTGAGGGTTCAACTGCCTCGAAGAGTACGCTATCACATGACCTCGCTGCATCAATACTACTCTCATACGTATTATTGAAGCGTCACAGTAGACTACAAAGTTGTTGGATTAATGTCTAAGTCCATAACTATAATTGGTAAGACTTGACTCGACCCGGCATGGTCCATTTGGGTTGCATGGCATCATGCACTTGGATAGACTAAAATGAGAGAAATAACACTTAAGGTTTGTTAATATATTATAAGTTCTAATATATTAATAAGGTTATTTAATTAGTATTGATCAAGAATTAATTTGGAATTAATTAAGTGATCAAAAGAAGACTAATTAAATATATGGGTTGATTGTGTAAATCATTCATTCTTATATGTGTGGGCTTGTGATCCAAGATTCCTTATGTTGGACTAAGTCCATGGGGTGACCCATGGATACTCCATGGAGGTTAAAATCCATGGAGCATAAGGAATGGGTAAAGTCATGAGTTACATGGTGTAACCCTAATAGCCACCATATAAAAGAAACCCATGGCTCAAGAAATCGTGACTAACACTATGTGTATGTATGAGGGCTACACGATTTCATGAAGTGTTCTAATTTCTCTCTAAGTTATTCCAAGTGCTTATGGTGTTGTGTGAACCATTTGAGGTGTCACACTTGGGGCACTAAGCACTCAAGCTTCATGAAGACAAGCACCATCAAAGAGGTATGTATTCTATCTTGTTATATCCATTATTTTGTATGCTAGATTAGGATAATACCTTGGATGTTCATATTTGCATGTATAATAGAGAAAACATAGATCCAAGGTATTTAGGGTTGCATGTACACTTAGGAGTGTTAGAATGCTCATAACCAAACAGTGGTATCGGAGCCTAGGCTTGTTTTCTTGTTATACCTGCAATAGAAGCTGAAAAATCTAGTTTTGATGCTGTCAGCCCAGCTGACTCGCCGAGTCCATGAAGGGACTCGACGAGTCCAAGGAAAAATGCATCCAACTCGCCGAGTTGTGTTCATACACTCGACGAGTTGGACCCCAGACAGCATATCTTCGAGGTTTTTGGCTTGAAATGGACTAGGAACATTACCCTAAGTTGTTTTGAACGTATAAACTTGTTTTTAAATGTGGTAATGTTCATGCTAATCCATTTTCAAGATAATTGTCAATAGATTCATGTTTTGTATTAGTTTAAAGGTTAGACTAATTACATGAAAAAATTTGATTTGAATTATCTTGTTCTTATGAGTTGCTTAGATTAATAGAAAAGTTTAGTGAAAAAGTTGTTTTCAATCCAAATTAATCTAAGAGTTGAGTATAAAATGTGTTTGTGTAACTTATTCTTAAGTTACATGAAGAGTCACATTAAAGACTCATAAAACTGATAAAGTTGGCAAAGGTTACAAAAAAGATGAAGAGTCTTATCCTTAAGTTATGGAGGTTCAAGAGTCACTTCATTAATAAATAAATAAATAAAATATGTAACCTTAATTAATTCCATAAGTTATAAAATAAAGAAAACATTAATTCCTTATTAGTTTAAAGTCTTCCATAATTTGTCCACAAGTTATGGAACTTGAAGAGTTTTTGGATTAAAACTACTTTACATACATAAGTTATGGAATTAATTAGTTTTGAATAGTTTCAAAACTTGCCCTCAAGTTTTGGAATTTGTAAAGTTTTCTCTTATGAATACTTTAATTCCAAGTTAGCCCTTAGAATTTTAAAAGTTAAAATTCAACCCTTATACTTTATAATATTATAAGTTAATAATATTTATATGTATAAGAGTAAAGTCGGTCTTACCGCTAGTACGCCTCATTCACGAAGCCGGTCTATAAGGTGGGTATAAGGTTGTTGCCTATAAAATGGCAACTTAATGGGTGTTGACTCTCACCCACCGCTCGCTTGACTGGTGCAGGGTCGTTAGCCGAACGGGTTTGACATGACTATAATTCTCCCTTCATTAAAAGTATTAATGATAAATACTAAGTAACTAAACTTTTAATAATACCCAATCTTAGTTACTTAGAAAAATGTGAATAAGGTGCTAATCCACGAAATTACACTTTGCACTTTGTTTGAGTCGGTTAGTGGAGCGCGTGTGGTTAACCGGCACACTAACTCGTATTTAACAAGGTAGGCAAAGGGTAACTTAATGTTTATCATAGTATCGATGGAGTGTGTGTGGTTAACCGGCACATCGATTGAGGGATAAACACTTAAGGGTACCCAGTAATTTGCATGGTTACTTCACACCTTGTTTTGTGATCCTCGGCATCCCAGTCACAAAACCTGAAGGGCACACTCGAGATTGAAACATGCCATTGAACAGTTCAATGAATCTCAAAAGATCTAGGAGTTTCAAAACCAATTAAAACCTAATAATACATTTCGTTTATCTTGGTGGAAATTGGTGAATCGTCATTCACATACCTTCAAATTGTTTTATAGCTTGGATTACGGCATACCTCTTCTAAGTTATAAAATAGTTTGTTGGATCCTAGCCTTAATATTTTCATATTGGGTGTCATATTAAGGACTCAAAGATCAACTATCTTGAATATCTCCCATAACATGTCTGGATTAGACATTTATGATCTTCCCAAATCTCTTGAAACAAGCTTTCCTAAATGAAGATGATGTCCCATGGATATCATACTTCTCTCTCCTCTTCCAATTATTCTCCCTAACCCACAAGTTCTTGAAAAATTTAAGGTCACTCGAACCCTATTGGCAAGATAAGGTCTAGGTGTGATCACATCTTGGAGATGTAGTCACATATTCACAAGCCGGGAGAGTTGGGTGTCAATGTCTTGAGAAAGTTGGTGGTTCAATCACTTTCTAAGTTACATAGTGAGTTCCTTTGGGACACCTATGAAATAGACTATGACAAGACCCTTAATGATCTTATCTATTGTTAAGATCAACTTCCTGAAACTTTATGGACATTGACAATGGTGACACTGGAAATACAGAAAAAGCATTCTCTTCCCAATGGAAAGGGATCGGCGTCAACTCGGTTGAACAAATGGTAAAGAGAAAAGCTAAGTATGTGATAGTCCCGTGTACCATTATCAAAGGGTCCATATGTTTATATTGCCAAAGGAAGGGTCATTAGTTGCGAAGCTGCCAAGTTTACCTAAGGATGTTAAAGTCAATAAGATTGACTCTACTTCAGGTAAAGCCCACTAATCTAACTCTGTTAAGTTTCTATTCTGAGATTTCAGATACATGATGTGACTGGGTCACATGGTAATGTTTTATGAATCAAAGAAAAGTAAAGGAACTTAAAGAAAGAATATGCTGAATCTGATCGCATAGATGGATTTCTATCGCGTAGTTTGAAGATCGGATTCTTGAGCTACTTCTTAGGAGTTATGAGATATTGCTAAGGAATAAACAACAACAAGTTTTCGTATGGATTGTAAGGATAAGTTTTTCCGCATAGTTTTAAAATAAAAAGAAAATTTTGATTTTATTTATTTTAAAATATCCTTACAATGGCATTTGAGGAAAAATTGTTGCTTATACGATTCCATTAATAGCAAGAGTGGAAATATGAAATTGATTCTTTCATTTGTGGTAATGTCTAAATTTACCAAACAAGGAAAGATTCTCATCATCCAAAGTCTCAATTGGACCGGGACTTGGAATCATGCAAATTCTATAGCATGATGAATGAGAACTTTCAAGTATTGGAAAATTAAGACTAATTACTTATTCACATGAATGTGTGAGTCAAGTAATGGACTAAGGGGTCGAGTACATAGTCATGTGCACTGATTAAGTCCACCACAAAAGATGTAAGGCTATTCGTCATAGTTTACTAAAGCTCAGTAAATATGATTATACTTACAAGCTTAAGTGTAACTCTGAGACATTGGAAAAGGTTCCAATGCATGGCAGAGCGAATAAGAAGAATCAAATTAGGCAGAAGGATAAAAGTTTCTCAAATCTGAAAAGATGGGAGAGTACTTTAGTATCAGTTTTGTGATCATCTTAATGATTAAGAAACCATATCAAAAAATTAGTTCTCTAAGGAAGTCTTAGTTCATTTTTATGACTAAGAAGAAGGGATCTTGAATTGTTGAAATGGTTAAATCAAGAAGACGAGTCATACTTCGTTTCAATACAAGTCTTAGAGTCATACTCCAAGATTGTAATATGAGTGACATGTCTTAAATAAGGTTTAAAACACTTGACAAATGTAAGAGTAAAAGTTTTCTACTCTTGTACATTTGAAATTGGTAAGTTGTGATGTTTTGGATAAAACAAAGACCAACTTCGGCCAATTGTGTGAAGTGTTTGTCTTGATTAGAATCCACACTATCTCTTGGATGTTTGACAAGGAAGTCTTATAGGTCAAGAGGACAGTGGGAGTTTTAAAGGTCTTGAAATTCTCAAGAACTAATCAAGAATGAAACCTGAAGTTCTTCACTAGCACACGACTTGAGGTTTATAACCTATCGTGTTGACATATTCTGTGCCCATTCTAGTTAAAGTTGGCTTTGCATATGAGTTCTTAGAGTTCTCAATGTGTTGCACAACAACTTGGAAGCAATGGTAGGCCCTTGAGCTGCCAGGTGGCAAGAAATTAAGATTGAGTTCAGTCCATATGAGTTTGGATTTGTCATTATCCTTGTCTTGTGACTATGGTTATGACAATTCACATGGATAAGAACACATACACCATTAAATCTAAGTGTCATAAGGTTTCTCTCCGATTCATGAAAATGATGGTGAGGAAACACTTTGACTAAGTAGATTTTAGTTAGATAGCAATTGTGATATTTGCATTCTCAAAGTCGTTAGTGGAGCGTGTGTGGTTTACCGGCACACTAACTTGGACTTGTGAGAAATGGCAAAGGTGAAAACGATCAAGACTATGATTACGGCATCCCTTTTCGTAGTTCTTAAAATTGTTTTGACACACCCATAAGCTATCATAGGGAAGGTGTATGTTTTTGATAAAGTCTTATCAAAACAATCTAGTATCAGAAATCTGAACTTTGGTAAGAAAGTCAATAAAGTATTGATTTCTAGAAGTCGAGCTTTCTGAGTATATGTCAAAGCTAGTGGGAGCATAAGTGTTATGCTAATAATCATCATGTTAGTGGGAGCATGATAATTACGATAAGTATTGGAAGCTAGCAATGTTAATTATAGAAAACAAAAGGTTTCAATTGGGAAAAAGTTGTTTTGCTATAATTAAGGGAGAGGAAATTATACTTCATCTCAAATCTATAAGCTTAGATCGTGAGGTTTTAATCATTTAGTCAAGGATATATATGAATTTCATGTTGGAATGGCTCAACATAAGGAAATTCTGTATATGGGTCCACTATTTGCGTTCTTAAATTCGATTATGATTACGGCATCCCTTTTCATAATCTGAATTATGAGAACTTGGCAAATTGAAATGGAAATGTTATAGCAAAAGACTGGTTTAGTCTTTATGTGAGACATCATGAATCGTGTCCCATATGCTTCGGATATAGGACCGATTACATGTGCTATATTCATCCTTTCTAAAATTTTCCGAATGCCTGGGGCGTTAAGAATGGAAAAGGTTTAGAACTGGATATGACTAAAAAGGATTAAACAATTGTCGAGGAGAATCTAAGGTTTACCAAAGACTGGTTTCTCAAGGACAATTGGAAGTATAGTGATAATTCTGGAAGGGCCATATTGACATAATCTGTAAGGAGGCAACTCTTGTTCAGAAGTGATAGTCAAAATGAATTCAGAAATGTTTCAAAGTTAGAATTTTCAATCTGTGTAAGATTAAGGAAACTTAATGCAAGAAGGATGGTTCCAAGGACTTGATGTCCTTTGGAATGCTCTGTAATGATTGTTGTTAAGTCTTTCTGACTTTGTGCATAATCATTACAAGAGGATCGATGCATATAAGTTTAGAATCTAACAGATTTCAGTAAATGACATGAATTTGGAATTCTTGCATTTGCAGTAAGGATTTGGGAGTGTGAAAAGAGAATCATTGAAGTTATGTTCATTTGATCTAGTTCACAAAATAAAGATCATAGTCAAACATATTATGCATACTTGGTGTATGGCATGACTATTGTTTAGAAAACATAGTGTGCATGCTTGGAGCATGGGACAACTATTGTTTTAAATTCAAGAATAATGTTGATAGCTGAAACAATATACGATGAATAATGTGTAATCATATGGTGATAAATAAAAGGAGTTTTATTTATATTCATAAGTTCTGAGACCATATTGGATTCAATTATTATTGTGTTTCACTTTGCATGTTTTGACTTCCCGAATAAACTAGGTTATTCTTCCGGAATGACTAAGTTATTCAAACCATCCACAGTCGGTCATATGTTGGAAGTAGATATGAATTAAGACTGTCATGAGTTGGCTTGTAGAGGTCTAAGGTGTTGGACAAATGGCTACAACACTCATGAGTGCTCATAAGTTCTGAGTATTGGATTCAACCCGCGCTCATTGGAATCACTTCATGGGTTTTATCACGAGTGATCATGAGACGATAATATCTTATATTCTTCAAACCTAGAGATATGAGTTGTTACTATGAGTTGATAGTACATTGATTACACGAAACGCATTGGTAACTCGATGTTATAAAACGTGTCTTTGTGTATGATTCAACAAGTAGTAGAACAAGCCATATGAGTCGAAGTTTATCCATTCCTTTTACCTTCGGGATGAAAGCGATATCTGTGGGCCCCTCGATGATTTGATGATGACAAATGGAAGTGCTCGGCCGGGCCAGGACTGATTTGATTTGTTCAATTAGTCAGTCGTCATAAATCAGAAATCGGGAAACAACTAATGGACAGAGAGAATGATTATAATCCATGTCTCAGTCCATATGATATCTAGAATGGTGGAATATATGATCCCTTATCTAATGGACAAGTCGTTGACAAAGATCAGAGTTCATCTACAAGGTCAGAGTTCGACAGAAGCTTTTGAGAGCTACGATTGCTAGTTGGTTCCTGAAGTCATACGCAATAATAGTTTTAGACTTATCCAAGTGGGAGACTGTTGGATTAATGTCTAAGTCCATAACTATAATTGGTAAGACTTGACCCGACCCGGCATGGTCCATTTGGGTTGCATGGCATCATGCACTTGGATAGACTAAAATGAGAGAAATAACACTTAAGGTTTGTTAATATATTATAAGTTCTAATATATTAATAAGGTTATTTAATTAGTATTGATCAAGAATTAATTTGGAATTAATTAAGTGATCAAAAGAAGACTAATTAAATATATGGGTTGATTGTGTAAATCATTCATTCTTATATGTGTGGGCTTGTGATCCAAGATTCCTTATGTTGGACTAAGTCCATGGGGTGACCATGGATACTCCATGGAGGTTAAAATCCATGGAGCATAAGGAATGGGTAAAGTCATGAGTTACATGGTGTAACCCTAATAGCCACCATATAAAAGAAACCCATGGCTCAAGAAATCGTGACTAACACTATGTGTATGTATGAGGGCTACACGATTTCATGAAGTGTTCTAATTTCTCTCTAAGTTATTCCAAGTGCTTATGGTGTTGTGTGAACCATTTGAGGTGTCACACTTGGGGCACTAAGCACTCAAGCTTCATGAACACAAGCACTATCAAAGAAGTATGTATTCTATCTTGTTATATCCATTATTTTGTATGCTAGATTAGGATAATACCTTGGATGTTCATATTTGCATGTATAATAGAGAAAACATAGATCCAAGGTATTTAGGGTTGCATGTACACTTAGGAGTGTTAGAATGCTCATAACCCAACAAAAGTTATCAACACCCTCTCGTAGGGTGAGAATCAACGCCTCATACAATTGTTGTCTGAGCATCTTAAAGGTTGTCTGCTACTTAGAACCCCAATGAAAAACCACCGACTTCTTGGTCAGTCGAGTCAACGGAACTGCTATCTTGGAGTAGTCTTAGATAAATCTCCTGTAATACCCTGGCAGACTGAGGAAACTTTGAATCTTAGATGGAGACCATAGGATCTCCCACTACATCACGACCTCTATTTTGGCCGGAACTACCAGAATACCCTTCTGGTTGACGAGGTGCCCAAGGAACTGCAGCTCGTGTATCCAGAACTCACACGTGGAGAATTTCACGTAAAGTCTCTCCCTCCTCAGTGTCTCTAGAACCTCTCCCAAGTGCTCCTCATGTTGCTCCTGAGTCTTGTAGTAAACCAAGATGTTGTCAATGAATACTATTAAAGACCAATCCAACATCAATCTGCACATGTGGTTCATGAGGTCCATGAACACGACTGTCGCATTGGTGATGCCAAATGGCATCACCACAAACTCATAATGACTATAGTGGGTCCTAAAAGCAGTCTTCTGCACATCATCATCTCTTACCCGCATCTGGTGGTATCCGGACCATAGGTTAATAGTGGAGAACAAAGATGCTCCCTGAAGCTGCTCGAACAAATCATCTATCCTCGGGAGTGGGTAATGGTTCTTCAAAACTACCTTATTCAACTCCCCTATAACCTATGCACATACGGTGTGACCCATCCTTCTTCTTTACAAACAGGATCGGGGCTCCCTATGGTGAACTGCTCGGCCTGATAAAGAACTTGTCTAGTAGCTCCCGCAGTTGCGTAGACGACTCCTACATTTCGCGAGGAGCCAACTGATATAGTGCCTTGGCTATCGGAGCCGCACTAGGGACTAGGTCAATCCGAACTCAACCTGTCTCTCCGGAGGTATCCCAGGAAAATCCTTCGGGAATACGTCCGAGTACTCTCATACTACTGGTATATCATCGACTGTCTCCTTACCCTGCTTCCGGGTATCCATGACATAGGTGACGTATCGTGTGCAACCCTGCTAAAAGTAGCGCCTCACACTCGCTGCTGAGCAAAGAATCGGTCCGCGATGTGGCCTCTCCCCCCTGAATCACTAACTCTCCCCTACTAGGAGTGCGAACCCTCCGTAGTTGTAGGTCACAATCTATCACTGCCCTGTAGGGGCTCAACCAATCTGTACCCACGATAACCTCATTCCCTTGTAAGGGAATATGAACCAAATCCATTGAGAACTGCTCATCAAATAACCATAGTGCACATCCTATATGAACTCTCGTGACCTTGACAGTCCTGTCATCGGCTATCTTAACGTTGAGTTAGCAATCCAGCTCCCCCAGAGCTCTACTAAATCGCTTTGTAAGAGCAAGTGACACAAATTACTGGGTAGCTCTCGAATCAAATAGTACTAAAGTTGATATACCGTTTACTAGGTTCGATCCTATAACAAAACAAGCAAAGATGAGCAATAAACAATATAAAATACAAAGATAAGACAAAGATACATACCCGTCACCACGTCAGGAGCTGCTCATGCTTCCTCTACAGTAAGCTGAAAAGCCCTGCTCCTCGTTATTGGTGCCTCTGCCTGACCCCGATGGCCATCTGAAATCCTGAATGTGGCAGGAGGAGGTGCTACCACCTTCCCTGCTTTTGCTAAACTCGGGTAATAGAACCGCTTTTGTCCTCTCTGATTGTAATGAAAGCAAATTAGATTTGTTGCTGTCGTGGTGGTGGTAGTGGCTGAGCAATCTCAGCTCATATGACCAGTTCGGCCGCACACATAGCAACCTGAACTCCCCGCCTTGAACGTCCCCCCGTGCATCCTGCCGCATTTCCACAATAACGAGGCTCTACTGGCTCCACAATCTATGATCTGATACCTTGGGCTTCTTGCTCGAACCTCCAGACTGAACCCCCTCTGGTTTCCTCCTCCTCTCCATCTCCAAATCCAACTCTATCTCACGAGCCCTATCAATCATGTCCTCCAGCGTCTTGCAGCTAGAGCGGCTCACACACTATCTATTGTCACTCCTCAACATCTCATGGTATCTGGCCTTCTTTATCTCTTTGTCCGCCATGTAATGTGGAACAAGTAGGGCTCTCTCTCTGAATTTGGAAGTGATCTCTGCCATTGTCTCCAGTGTCTGCTAGAGGTATTGAAACTCCCTAGAAAGCTATTGCACCTCAATGTTAGGTGCGATCTTGGCCCTGAACCTTGTAATCAAATCACCCCAGGTCATCGCATCCAGAACTGTGTCATTTCCAACGGCTCTTGCAACCTCTTCCCACCAGTCACGTTCCCTGTAATTCAGAAGACAGGACACAAGCCTAACCTTGTCCCACTCTGGACATCTGTTGGTGTAGAATGCATTGGCGAAACCTGGTAGCCATCTGGTGCTAGCAATGGGGTCCTGAGCCCCTTGGAAATCGAGATCTCCACATGCTCTGAAATCCCTGAAGGTGAGTATGCGGGACCCCATTGTGGCCACCACCCCAGTGCGGAACGCACTCAATCTCTCATCTATATGTTCCAAAATACCCTCCTTGATCGAACCATAGATCACATGGGTCTACTTAAGTATAATGCAGGTGATCTTTGAGGAGAGAAACTCCATGCTCTACACATCTAGATGCTCGGCTCCAGAGACTGAACCCAATCCCTCTCCGACACCTGAACTGCAATTGCTAGACTAGGGCGTAGAACCACCATTCTGAAAACACATCATAACAAAAGTCAGAATACTAACGTAACTTGAGGGGTCACAAACACTACAAGTTCCATGATCTTATCGCAGCCCTCCTTGATTCGAATATGTATCCTTTACTTTTAGTAGTACGGGCCCATGTTACCTACCACATCTATCCTTACTTTCCTCAAGGACTGTCTTCACTCCACCAAGTCCCTTCTACTGCTACTTCTCTCTGCTACTCTCATCCTAGGCTTGCCCTAGGGTAACCACCATTCCCCTCTCCACCATCATCTGCATGAGAAATCCCTGCTATCTCCTCCTAACTAGCTTGCAAATTCTATTACATATCACTCAGACAAGATATCTCTTCGAATGAGAGGTTCTATCCTACAATGATTAGACTCAAACAAGAGTTGTGAAGTGTGGCTAAACCTAACCTTCTGAAATTATTTAGTCCTCGCAATATGTAACCTAACATATTCATTTACTAGTTAGTCAAAGATAGCTAGAAATCCTAAAAGTACAAAGCAACCAACATTTGGGCATTGAGTAGAGATAATCAAGCACATACTACTCTGGCAATCATACTATCTACTCTGTACTATCATGTAATTCATAGAGTTGATACACATATAATAGGCACACAAGGCATCCTTCCTAGATCCTTACTCATAATCTAGCATGATGTTCTAATAAAGCTGGAAAAACATATTATAGCATAAACTTGTATGGGTAATTTGGGAGTACTTACGTGAGCTCGGTTAATTGCATGCACCACACCCTTTTTCTCTTTTTCTAAAATTGTTTCTATTTTCCAATTCCTTTTTGTAAAAATGATTTTCTTTTGAAAAGTTTATACCAATTCCTTACTTTGAATTCAGAAACACTCGAGAGTGTGCCCGAATCCCTCAAACCAAGGCTATGACACCAACTTGTAACATCCCAAAAATACGACCCAAAAATTTTGTTTTCAAATAATTATTAAAATCATAAACCATCCAAATCATAATTAAAATCATCAATCAGGTATCATAAAACATCATAATATCTATCTTAAATTCAAATATCATAACAAAACATCAAAGTACACTCCAAGGTTGTGACTGTGGTGTGTGTCATGCGTTCACCCCGAGCTCTTTCCCTAACTACTGGAAGTACCTGAAACCAAAACTGAAACTATAAGCACGAAGCTTAGTGAGCTCCCCAAACTCCCCCATACAATACACATAATATATCACACATAAATCAATGATGGGACACCACCCAACTGCATCGGGACGAACCCGACATCGGACTCGTGTCAGACATCGGGCTCAACACGACATCGGGCTTACCCTGGCACATACACATCATAACACATAGTCATATAATCTGCATCGGTTTTTCCCCAGCATCAGGCCCAAGGCCGGAACATATGACACATAACATATAAACTAGCACACATTGGGCTTACCCGTTAACGGACCGGAGCCCAAAATACATTGTACATCACATACAACATGCATGAATCACAGAGACATCAAACATACATAGCTAGTTCTCAGGACCTCCCCAACATCAGATCGAAGTCTGAAAACATAGAAACTGCATTGGGCTAACCCCGACATCAGTCATACCCCGACATACTATAACTAATTAAATGTGCCGGCATTGGTGCCTTAGGCCCGTTCCAACTGGAGAAAAACTCACTTCTTATGAATGACTGCTGAAAAGCTGGGTGAGGGATCCCTATCTGCCGCTCCAACGACTCTCAAACTATAAATTCCATAACAACACTTAATAAAAATATGATAATCCTTCTTAGGGTAAAATGACCATTTTTCCCCTATTCAATGTCAACATCCTGGTCAAACTCAATGTTTTGGTCAAAGTCAACATTTGAGGTTGACCTATCTCGCCGAGTCAGGTTATTGACTCGCCGAGTTCTAGAACTCAAACACCCTAAAATTCGAGATTCGACTCGCCAAGTCATCCTATGACTCGTTGAGTTCCCAAACTAACCATCGTCACGACTTAACGAACTGACTCGTCTAGTCGTCCTCCAACTTGTCGAGTCCTATCATAATTATAACAAGGGACAAAACCATACTACTCGCGGAGTTCCTCAATCAACTGGTCGAGTCTTATGAATATCGTTGGGGTCTATTCATTGGACTCGCCTAGTTCCCTTATGAACTCGTTGAGTCCTTTGCAGATCTAACCTAGATCACTGATTTCTCAATTCAACAGTTCCCCTTTACATATGTATATTATTTCCAAGGCCTTTTCCATAAAGATGGAGTATTGATGGATTTGCACACCTCAAATGGACCCAAATCAAGTTACAAAAATCTACTTCCATAAATATGACCATGGCTTGGATGAAAACGGATTCAAGCCTCCTTTTATGATCTCAGAGGCTAAATACTATAGTAAGAAGGGGTTATTTTCCATACAACCCATAAAAACTATCTCATCCTTCTCAAAAGAGCCAAAAGACCCAAAAACTCAACATACAAGAGATCTAAACTATAGTTCATCAAGGTAAGAACATTTCACCTCAGTAAGCTGCCAAAAATAGGTGTGTTCCTGATCTTGTTCTATTTCGTCAAGCTTGTTAGCTCCAAGCTCTTACATCTTCCTTCAATGGCACCAAAATACACTCAAAAACTCAAGAAAGGGGTTCTCTAACGATTTCGGGTTTCTAGAAGATAGGGAGGCTGATAAGGGAGGCCCAAGGGGGATTTAAGTTATTTAAGTAGTGTGCAAAACCCCAAAAATAGGGTTTCCCTATGGCAGACCTACTTGTCGAGTCCATGCTTGGACTCGCCGAGTAGACCCTTTAAAGCGCACATTCATTTTGCAATCTACTTGACGAGTTAGGGAAACCAACTTGTCGAGTAGCTCTAGTAACTTCTTAAATAAATTAAATGATTGCATACTAGGAACGGGGCGTTTTAGTTCTCCTCCACTTGTCTTAGACTTATTCCTCGAAGTATGTTGAATCGGAAAACAACTCTGGGTTGTGATCCCTCATTTCCTCCTCGGGCTCCCACATTCACTCCAAACCCTTGGGATGCTGCCATTGCACCTTCACTAGCTTGACCTTTTTGTTCCTTAGCTCCTTAGTCTTTCGATCAAAAATCGCTACTGGGTTTTCTACGTAATATAGGCTATCTCCGACCTGAATATAGTCTACGGGGATCACTGCTGAATCATCCACCAATCACTTCCATAGTTGGGACACATGGAAAGTGTTGTGGATCTGGCTGAGCTCTGCTAGAAGATCGAACTGGTAAGCAAACCCACCTACCCGAGACAAAACCCGAAATGGACCAATGAACCCGGGGCCCAGATTGCCCCATTTTTGAAACTTGATAACACCCTTCCACGGTGACACTTTTAGGAGGACCATATCGCCTACCTTAAGCTCCAAGTCTGAATGCCACATGTCGTCGTAACTTATCTGCCGACTCTGAGTAGTCTGGTGTAACAGCCCAGAATCTCAAGTATTGTTAAAATTATATTTTTGGGGTGTTTTAAGGGGGGACTCGGCGAGTTGGAGCCAGACTCACCGAGTAGGATCGCAGACTTGGTCGTGGGTTCGCGACCGGACTCGATGACTCCAGATAGGGACTCGGCGAGTCTGCGCTGTTTAGCGAAAACCCTAGCCGTTCAGGTTTGGGACGAATAAAGGGGACTTATAGGCCGTCATTGTTCGGTTTAGCCTTCTGAGAAGAACCCTAAATCGATTGTGTGCATCTGGAGCAAGGTTGAAGACCATTGTTGAGTTTGGAAGAGTTTTTGTGCAAGGAAGAGAAGGGCTTGGCTAAGGGAACAGCAAGAGAGTCACATTCTGAGGATTGGGGACACAGAGAGTACATTATCCAGGTAAGAATTCGGGTATACTCTGCTATGGTGATGTATTTAGAGGATTAGGGTTTATGGAACCCTTTTGTGGATAGATTGAATGTTACCCTAGTTCCCCAAACGATTTTAACCCCATGTTGGAACCCTTGGAGATCCAGAATATCACATGTCTGTGCATTTCGGGAATTGGTGATGGTTTTGGATTGAAATCCTTATGCCTTAGGTCAACATGTGAATTATAAGTCTCGGGTTGTAGCATGAGCACCCAAATGAAGACCTTATGTGATGGACCAGTCTAGGAGGGCCAGACCTATGAAGGGTCCGAACAGTCCTGACCTTAGGAAGCAGTTTGAGCGACTGCATGGCATGGACTCGCCGAGTCACATGAGCAGACTCGGCGAGTAGCTTGAAGAATAGTTGGGACTCGTCGAGTTGTTCCTCAGACTCGGCGAGTGGAGTCGGGGTGGCCCCGCGATTCTTCCAGGAGTAACTCGTCGGGTCAAGGAGGATACTCGACGAGTAGAAGGGAAACCTTAGAGGATTGGAAGATGACTAGACTCGCCGAGTCCGGTCGAGTTGACCGTGGACTGTTGACCAGAGTTGACCTGTGTGTGATTTCTTAGGGTCAGTTAGCGTGGAAGATAAATGTATTAATAAGAGATATATGATGTTATAGGGAGCTTGTAGCTCGGCGGATCAAGTGCAAGTGATTTCAGGAGTTGCTAATTTCCAGTATCCACGAGGTGAGTCTTCTCACTATACTGTACCCGGAAGGGTTTGACTGTGTGACCGAAAGGTCGGATACGATATGTGATATATGTGATATATGTGGTAAGTTATTTGTTATGCGTGCTGTATATGTTTATATGGGCCGGAAAAGCTATATTATATGGGCCGGAAGGCAATATGTTATGAGTCGGATATAATATGTGAAATGTGTACTATATGTGATAAGTTAATTGTTATGTTTGTTGCGTATGTTTATATGGGCCGGAAGGCAATATGTTATGGGCCGGAAGGTAATATGTTAAGGGCCGGAAGGCAATGTGTTATGGGCCGGAAGGCAATACGTTATGGGCCGGAAGGCGATTATCTCATGGGCCGGAAGGCGTTGTGTTGTGGACCGGAAGGACAGGGCCTGGAAAGGCGTATATGCGTAAGTTGTATATTGGGGAACTCACTAAGTTTCGTGCTTACAGTGTTTTGTGTTATGTTGTTTCAGGTTCTTTCAGTAACACGGGACGGCACCGGCTCGATTGTACACACCCGAGAAAGAGTCATATTTTGGAGGATCCTGGTTTTCTATTCAAGTGAAAATGAAACTATGTTTTGTAATTCAATTACGAATGAGATTTTAAACAAGCGTTTTAATATAACGATTATTTTTAAATGAAAAATTTGTCTTGAAAATTCCGGTGTTACAAATTGGTATCAGAGCCTTGGTTTGAGGGATTCGGATGCGCCTTCGGGTAAATCTGGACTCAAACTGAGGAAGTAAGAAAAAGTTTTCAAATAAATAGTTTTCTAAAAGCGAATACGAGTTCAAAGAGAAAGCAAGAAAGAGCAGTGTGTACAATCAGCCAGAGCCAAACGGTGATTTCCCAGAATACCCTTACTTTTGTGTTATGAAATATCTATGATGCACTTTTTGAGATATTATTGCATGCTAGAGATAGGCTAGGTATTTCATATCTTAGGACTAGAGTGGCCTGATTTGTGATGCCTTAGCCTAGGGTTTGTTGTTATATGTGCGTTATGCTTCTGAGTATTTGATGAGTGAGAGTATCCAGTTAGAACGCACGAGGGGTAGAGTTACAGAGTTCAATGGTACTTCCGAGGATGAGCCGAGATGGTGGAGTTATTACAGATAGGGAGTCCTATGTATTCTTCGATGCTCGAATGCTGCTTGCTTTGTGCTCTGTGGAACTCTCGATGATGGGAGTCAGCTACTAAGTGAGTATGACGATATTCAGGAGGTAGATGGTTGGCATCATTAGGAGCTCTTCAGCAGCTGATAGCAAAGAAGTGGGAGGAAGACGGAAAGGACTAGGGAGTAAACCTAGCCAGATGAGTGCGCTGGTAGAGTAGAGGATTTCATTGGGAAGCGAGCACGTGTGATGGGATTGGTGAAAGAGCAGGTCGAGTAGCTACTTAGGAGCTCTGGGATGGTCCGTGTGGAAAGTATTGGTAGATGTGGCAGGTAGTATGGGCCCGTACTACTGAAAGCAGAGGACCCATACTTGATACAGGGAGCATTCTGAAGGTCCTAAGGAACGGATTGAGGAGTGATGTTATGGTTCGAGTACCATACATCGGAACGGATTGAGGAGTGATGTTATGGTTCGAGTACCATACATCAGAACGGATTGAGGAGTGATGTTATGGATTGAGTACCATACATCGGAATGGATTGAGGAGTGATGTTATGGTTCGAGTACCATACATCGGAACGGATTGAGGAGTGATGTTATGGATCGAGTACCATACATCGGAACAGATTGATGAGTGATGTTATGGTTTGAGCACCATACATCGGAGCAGATTGAGGAGGGATGCTATGGTTCGGGTACCATACACCGGAGCAGATTGAGAAGGGATGTCATGGGATGAGCACCATGGTTCGTAGTGAATGATGCTTGTGATTATCTTGCTATCCGGTCATGATCGATGAGGTAGAGATCGGACGCTATGGGTTTTAGGCCTGTAGACCCTGATTGAGTATGGAGAGGCGTTCCTCGAGAGGAAAGGCGAGTGCCTATCAGAGTATTTTGGTAAGGAGTTAAAGGGAGAGGAAAATTTCGGTCTGAGTTGAGCAATCAGTCGATAAAGGAGAGGTCACCTTCTAGGTGGGTGGTGCTATTTATGTTCGTATGCAAGACACGAGAGGACTGATGTTTCAGTTTTGGGTTTGGGAGTACACCCTGCAGGTCATTATCGGTGATGATTTCCCTCAGAGTATCAGGTAGCATGTGTACCGCGAGGCAGTGACTTATCGTGAGCAGACAGTCAGTTGGGACTGAGGTAGTCGAGGACCACACCACACCTAATTGAGGATAGTAGAATGTGTTATAGTGGTAGCAGTGGGGAGTTCAGTCGAGTTTTGCAGTGCAGGGAGTTTTCGTCTATGTTGGGAGTGGGTCCCTGTCCTTGGGACAATTCCAAGTGTTGGAACATTGGTTGATGAGTTGAGGTGAGAGGAACGATGATTTTGCAGTGCAGCCTATGAGCCAGGGATATTATTGAGCAGTTGAGATGCTTAGTGTTAGATTGGTATGAGATTTGGAACGATTAGAGGCAGTCGTGATGAGAACTTCTTGGAGAGTTAATCAGAGATTCAAAGTATAGAGGGTGGATTGATTTCCTTAGGGGAGAATTATCGGGCGTTGCGTAGCACTTTCCTGGGGCAGGTGCGATTTTTCTGGTGAAAAATAGTCGTGGGTTGGTTGTGTGCTAATTGGTGACGGTTCGAACCCTAAGTGGGGGAGAACCGGGTGCAGTATGTAGAAAACAAAGATTTGTCAAGAGTAGTTATAAGTGGAGTATAGCGATATGCTGTAAGAAATCATGAGACCAGAGATGTCGGTGATCGAGTAAAGGGGTCAGAGTGAGTTAATGCGAGAAGTACTTGAGGAGGAGAACGAATGTATCCATGACAGGTGATTGGTGTTGTTGCAAGAAGATAGAGAATGATTGGGCAGCCAACTCCCCGGGTCGGTATGCGTATCCTTGTTTGGATTTTGAGCGTCAGGAAAAAGGGGTTTCGGAGGATTATCAGCATATTTCGTAGCGTCAGTGTTTTCTCGTATTCCAATCGAGAAATTATATGCACCGAAGTTGTAATGTGGGAAAAATGTAGATCTAATTATGGGGTTCCGAGGAGATGTATTATTGTGTCTATATGATGCTTGGGGCAGGAGATCAGTGGTTGTGGCAGGATCTTGTGATGTTCTGTTGGGGTATTCTGAGATATCCGGGTATGATATCTTTATTTCGGAATTACTTGTGAATCCTGAATTGAATCAACGTGTGGCATATCAAGTATCTGTGGATCTAGTGGGAGCCCTTCGAGTATGGGCATCCAGGGAGATTATTTGAGAGAGTGGATTTTCGCAAAGATGGGCATTATTATGTTGATTGCCTCCAGAGTCTGTGATGGATATTCGAGCCATAGTACTCCCTACTCAGAGGGTGTTGTGATGTTGCGTGGAGTTGCAGTACTCACTAGATGGCAAGAGAATTTCGATGTTGGAATGTTTTTTGAGCAGTGCATGGTGTGGAAGAGTTGGGTTCGAGTAGCCCTGGTATTGAGTCCTTGGAGCTTGGATGTTGAGTCGGGGGCGAGACGGGGGTCTCCGTCTCTGTCAGGAGATGCGGGGAGATACGCAAGGAATATGCGCAACAGAAACCAGAGATTTGAGTTGAGATGATCCTCGGTTGGATTGTATTTTTCTCGCATGAGGAAAAGAGGATTTCGTGACTTGCGTGTCACTGGGCCGGGATAGTGGTCACGGGGAGGAAGTTAGTGGGATATTTGGATCATGATATGGGTGACGTTGGGGGCTCAGCTGTGGAGCCAAAAGCTGACCTGGTACTCAGTCTTGAAGAGGAATATGAGAAATGAACTTATCATGATGACATCTAAGGACACTTTAGAGAGAGTGAACGATTCAGACGCTCGGAGACATGCTTCGGGCGTGTGTATTAGATTTCGGAGGAAGCCGCGGTACGTATTTATACTTGGTTGAGTTGTCCCATACCAACAGCCATCATTAGTGCATTGGTATGCCGCCCTTTGAGTTGTTGCATAGGAGGGAGTGTTGGACCCTCATTTGCTGAGGAGAGGTAACACATGGACCCGAGAGTCCTTGCGAGCAGATCCAGAGCATGTGCGATACATGGAGCAGTGGCAAGGTCATCAAGCGGATTTCCCTAGGTAAGGGAAGAGGAAGGTATGTTGGGGCTAGTGCAGCATGTGTATGCGATTGCAAGAGGAGAACTCGTGAGAGTTGCTCTGAGAGCGAGAATGGGTCTCTCAGTCGTTCCGAAATGGATAAAGTGGGCTTTGGATCGGGGATTCGGTGATTCAGGGTTTCCTAACCCTTATGGGCCGAGTGATCGTTGAGATTTAGAGCAGAGTTGCATCTTGGGTAATTCTCGGTTACAGGGAGTGGTGGGCCAGTACAGAGATCGTGCTTCAGTCGACAGAGCAAATTCAGCAGGTTACACAGAGGTATTGACCGCCTAGAGCCGACAAAAAAGTTATGTAGACAGACGCCGGTTCGAGCTTGAGTTTCAGGTCGGCGACTTCGTATTCCTGAAGGTCTCTCCTGGGAAAGGAGTGATTCGACTCAGGAAGAGGGGCAAGTTGGGGCCCCGGTATATTGGGCCTTTTCGTGAGATTGTGAGAGTAGGACGGGTGGCCTACCGTTTGGAGTTGCCAACGGAATTGAGATAGATCCACGACACTTTTCATGTGTCACAATTGAAGAAGTGTATAGCCGATGAGTCAGCAGTGGTTCCACTAGAGAACATTTAGGTGGATGCGAGCCTGAATTATGCTGAGACACCAGTGGCCATCAGGGATCGGAAGATCAAGGTTCTGAGGAACAAGGAGGTACCTCTGATGTTGGTTCAGTGGCAACCCCGGAAGGGATCGGAAATGACTTGGGAGCCGGAACGTGAGATGTGGGAGCAGCATCCGGAACTATTTTCAGAGTAAGACTTCGAGGGCGAAGTCTGATTCTAGTGGGGGAGAATTGTAACAGCCCGGAATCTCAAGTATTGTTAAAATTATATTTTTGGGGTGTTTTAAGGGGGGACTCGGCGAGTTGGAGCCAGACTCGCCGAGTAGGATCGCAGACTTGGTCGCGGGTTTGCGACCGGACTCGATGAGTCCAGATAGGGACTCGGCGAGTCTGTGCTGTTTAGCGAAAACCCTAGCCGTTCAGGTTTGGGACGAATAAAGGGGACTTATAGGCCGTCATTGTTCGGTTTAGCCTTCTAAGAAGAACCCTAAATCGATTGTGTGCATCTGGAGCAAGGTTGAAGACCATTGTTGAGTTTGGAAGAGTTGTTGTGCAAGGAAGAGAAGGGCTTGGCTAAGGGAACAGCAAGAGAGTCACATTCTGAGGATTGGGGACATAGAGAGTACATTATCCAGGTAAGAATTCGGGTATACTCTGCTATGGTGATGTATTTAGAGGATTAGGCTTTATGGAACCCTTTTGTGGATAGATTGAATGTTACCCTAGTTCCCCAAACGATTTTAACCCCGTGTTGGAACCCTTGGAGGTCCAGAATATCACATGTCTGTGCATTTCGGGAATTGGTGAAGGTTTTGGATTGAAATCCTTATGCCTTAGGTCAACATGTGAATTATAAGTCTCGGGGTGTAGCATGAGCACCCAAATGAAGACCTTATGTGATGGACCAGTCTAGGAGGGCCAAACCTATGAAGGGTCGGAACAGTCCTAACCTTAGGAAGCAGTTTGAGAGACTGCATGGCATGGACTCGCCGAGTCAGATGAGCAGACTCGACGAGTAGCTTGAAGAATAGTTGGGACTCGTCGAGTTGTTCCTCAGACTCGGCGAGTGGAGATGGGGTGGCCCCGCGATTCTTCCAGGAGTAACTCGTCGGTTCAAGGAGGATACTCGACGAGTAGAAGGGAAACCTTAGAGGATTGGAGGACGACTAGACTCGCCGAGTCGCCAGAGTACTCGCCGAGTCTGGTCGAGTTGACCGTGGACTGTTGACCAGAGTTGACATGTGTGTGATTTCTTAGGGTCAGTTAGCATGGAAGATAAAAGTATTAATAAGAGATATATGATGTTATAGGGAGCTTGTAGCTCGGCGGATCAAGTGCAAGTGATTTCAGGAGTTGCTAATTTCCAGTATCCACGAGGTGAGTCTTCTCACTATACTGTACCCGGAAGGGTTTGACTGTGTGACCGAAAGGTCGGATACGATATGTGATATATGTGATATATGTGGTAAGTTATTTGTTATGCGTGTTTTATATGTTTATATGGGCCGGAAGGCAATATTATATGGGCCGGAAGGCAATATGTTATGAGTCGGATATAATATGTGAAATATGTACTATATGTGATAAGTTAATTGTTATGTGTGTTGCGTATGTTTATATGGGACGGATGGCAATATGTTATGGGCCGGAAGGCAATATGTTAAGGGCCGGAAGGCAATGTGTTATGGGCCGGAAGGCGATAATCTCATGGGCCGGAAGGCGTTGTGCTGTGGACCGGAAGGACAGGGCCTGGAAAGGCGTATATGCATAAGTTGTATATTGGGGAACTCACTAAGCTTCGTGCTTACAGTGTTTTGGTGTTATGTTGTTTCAGGTTCTTTCAGTAACACTGGACGGCACCGGCTCGATTGTACACACCCGAGAAAGAGTCATATTTTGGAGGATCCTGGTTTTCTATTCAAGTGAAAATGAAACTATGTTTTGTAATTCAATTACGAATGAGATTTTAAACAAGCATTTTAATATAATGATTATTTTTAAATGAAAATTTTGTCTTGAAAATTCCGGTGTTACATCTGGAGCTTGCTTCGAAATTGCTCAATCCTCTCGGTGGTCTTGAGTACTACCTCCGTACTCCCCATGACCCTTTGACCGAACTCAGCCCAACATATTGGGGTCCTATATTTCCTCTCGTAGAGTGTCTTGAAAGGAGGTTGGTCTATACTGGCATAGTAACTGTTGTTATACGAAAACTCCACTAATGGAAGGTACGTATCCCAAATGCCACCGATATCCAAAATGCACGATTGAAGCATGTCATCGAGAGTTTGAATCATCTTCTCGCTCAGTCCAGCTGTCTGGGGGTGGAAAGCGGTGCTAAAGTGGTGACGAGTACCCATCTCGTCGTGAAATTGATTCCAAAATCTCGAAGTAAAACTGACATGTCTGTCTGACACCACCGAGACAGGAAATCCATGACATGCGACTACCTCTGACACATAAATCTTGGCCAGATTCTCGGCCGAGATGCTCTCTTTGATCGGTATCAAGTGAGCGCTCTTGGTCAACTGATCAACGATGACCGTATCGTATCGACCCCACGTGCGGTCTTGGGAAGATTAGTAATGAAATAAATAGTGATATCCTCCCATTTCCACACAGGAATATCTAACGGTTGCATCTTGTATTGAATCCTCTAGTGCTCTGCCTTGACCTTTGTGCAGGTCAGGCATCTCTCAACGTACCAAGCTACGTCCCGCTTCATGCAGGGACACTAGTAAGCAAGTCGTAGAACTCTATACATATTCGTCGCCTCTGGATGGATACAGAACCGAGACTTGTGGTCCTCATCCATCAATACTTTTCATACTCCGCCCCAGTACAGTACCCAAAACCTCCCATACAGGGTCAACAACCCTCGGCTATTGTAATCAAACGAAGCTACTCGACCCACAATCCTCTCGCAATTCTGGCACTCCTCCTTCGGGCCCTCAACCTGTATCTCCCTAATCTGCTCCAGTAGTGGAGTAATCATTCTCATATGCAAACAGATATCTCAAATCAGGGCCACCACTACCTTGCGGCTCAGGGCAGTAGCCATTAAATTGGCCTTGCTCCGGTGGTATAGGATCTTACAATCGTAATCCTTCACCACATCTAACCACCAATGCTGCCTCATGTTCAGATTCGACTAATCCATGAGGTACCTCAAACTATTATGGTCCATATAAATGGTACACCGGACCCCGTAGAGGTAATGCCTCCAAATCTTGAGGGCGAACACCACAACCCCCAACTCCAAATCATGAATCAGATAGTTAGCCTCGTAAGGCTTTAGCTACCTCGAAGAGTAGGCAATCACATGACCTCACTGCATCAATACTACTCTCATACCTGTTATCGAAGTGTCATAGTAGAATAAAAAGTTATCAACTCCCTCTGGCAGGATGAGAATCGACGCCTCACATAATTGCTGTATGAGCGTCTCAAAGGCTGTCTGCTACTCAGAACCCCAACAAAAAACCACCGACTTCTTGGTCAGTCGGGTCAACGGAACTGCTATCTTGGAGAAGTCTTGGATAAATCTCCTCTAATACCCTAGCATATCCAGGAAACTTTGAATCTCAGATGGAGACCTCAGAATCTCCCACTACATCACGACCTTTATTTTGTTCGGATATACCAGAATACCATTCTAGTTTACGAGGTGCCCAAGGAACTACACATTGTGTAGCCAGAACTCACACTTGGAGAACTTCGCGTAAAGTCTTTCCCTCTTCAGTGTCTCTAGAACCTCTCCCAAGTGCTCCTCATCTTGCTCCCGAGTCTTGGAGCAAACCAAGATGTCGTCAATGAATACTATTACAGACTGATCCAACATCAATCTACACACGTGGTTCATGAGGTCCATGAACGCGGCTGGAGCATTGGTGAGGCCAAACGGCGTCACCACAGAATCGGTCCGCGATGTGGCCTCTCCCCCGGAATCACTAACTCTCCCCTACTAGGAGTGCGAACCCTCCCTAGTTGCAGGTCACAATCCATCACTGCCCTGTTGGGGCTCAACCAATCCATACCCACGATAACCATATTCCCTCGTAAGGGAATATGAACCAAATCCATTGAGAACTGCTCATCAAAAGTGCACATCCTCTATGAACTCTCGCGTCCTTGACGGTCCTGTCATCATCTATCTTAACGTTGAGTTGGCAATCCAGCTCCCCCATAGCTCTATCTTAAATTCAAATATCATAACAAAACATCAGAGTACACTCCCAGGTTGTGACTGTGGTGTGTGCCAAGCGTTCACCCCGAGCTCTTTCCCTAACTACTTGAAGTACCTAAAACCAAAACTGAAACTGTAAGCACGAAGCTTAGTGAGCTCCCCAAACTATCCCATACCATACACATAATATATCACACATAAATCAATGATGGGACACCACGAAACTGCATTGGGACGAACCCGACATCAGCTTACCCGACATCGGACTCGTGTCCGACATCGGGCTCACCACAACATCATGCTTACCCCGGGACATACACATCATAACACATAATCATATAATCTGCATCGGTTTTTCCCCGGCATCAGGCCCAAGGCTGTAACATATGAAACATAGCATATAAACTAGCACACATTGGGCTTACCCGACAATGGACCGGAGTCCAAAATACATAGTACATAACATACAACATGAATGAATCACAGAGACATCAAGCATACATAGCTAGTTTATTGGGACCGCCCCAACATCAGATTGAAGTCTGAAAGCATATAAACTGCATCGGGCTAACCCTGACATTGATCTTACCCCGACATACTATAACTATTTGAATGTGCCGGCATTGGTGCCTTAGGCCCGTTCCAACTGGAGAAAAACTCATCTCTTATGAATGATTCCTGTAAAGCTGGGTGAGGGATCCCTATTTGCCACTCCAACGACTCTCCGACTATAAACTCCATAACAACACTTAATCAAAATATGATAATCGTTCTTAGGGTAAAATGAGCATTTTTCCCCTATTCACAGTCAACATCCTGGTCAAAGTCAATGTCTTGGTCAAAGTCAACATTCCAGGTTGACCTATCTTGCCGAGTCAGCCTATTGACTCGCCGAGTTTTAGAACTCAAAAACCCTAAAATTCGCGACTTTACTCGCCGAGTCATCCTATGACTCGTCGAGTTCCCAAACTAACCATCGTCGCGACTTAACGAACTGACTCGTCGAGTCGTCCTCAAACTTGTCGAGTCCTATCATAATCATAACAAGGAAAAAAATCATACTACTCGATGAGTTTCTCAATTAGTTGGTCGAGTCCTATGAATATCGTTGGGGTTTATTCAGTGGACTCGCCTAGTTCCCTTATGAACGCATTCAGTCCTTTGTAGATATAACCTAGATCACTGATTTCTCACTTCTACAATTCCCCTTTACAGATCTATATCATTTCCAAGGCCTTTTCCATAAAGTTGGAGAATTGATGGATTTGCACACCTCAAATGGACCTAAATCAAGTTATAGCAATCTACTTCCATAAATGTGACCATGGCTTGGATGAAAACGAATTCAAGCCTCCTTTTATCATCTCAGAGGCTAAATACTATAGGAAGAAGGGGTTATTTTGCATACAACCCATAAAAACTAACTCATCCTTCTCAAAAGGGCCAAAAGACCCAAAACTTCAACATAAAAGAGATCTAAACTATAGTTCATCAGGCTGTTGGGCTGACGATTATTTTGAAGATTGCGTCTTTTGGGCTCGATAGCATAAGTTATTTCGTATTCCGGTTTGGGCCTGTCCAACCGAGAACCTTTTATGTTTTGTATATAAGTTTACGCTTGCATGCATATTAGGTTAAGGTTTTTAGAGATCTACGAAATAGCGATTCATCTAGACGATAACAGGTTTCTTTAATCGTTCTTGTAACCTTCCAATCCTCTATAGTTGATGTTCTTAATCGAGCTCTTCTGAGGATTTTGTTTAATCATTCGACACGTTTGATTCCATCTTGACTTGTTCTTATTATTGCGTTCATCCTGTTTTATGTTTATATACTTGTTCAAGATCTAATCGATCTTTATAGATTAAAGGTTAGTTTAATCTCATCAATTGGTATCAGAGCAGGAGGCTGTGTAATCAATACACATCTTTTCTGTGAAAAAGATTTCCATTAGGGTTTTTCCGCAATTATCAATATTTATTGAGCCGTCATCTCTTTATTGACGTATCTTGATATTTATTGCTTTTCCCTAATCTGCTTTATTACAAATCTGATCTTTGAACAGGTTTTTACGATCATAATGGACGCAACGCAATCAAACCTTATTAATATTTCCAACAGCATCGGTTCAACGACAAAGATTCCAATCTTATACACTCATGACTATGAAGTATGGGCGCATCACTTTGAAGACTACGTGATTGGATCGGAGGATAACGGGTACCTCATATGGGAAGCCATCACCAATGGACCGTTTTCTCATTCTGCATCATCCAGAATCATCAAGACACAAAAGGAGTACAATGATCTGCTAAAGGACGTGAAGGATATTGCACAAGATGAAAAGGATAAATTCCAGTGCAATATTAAGGCGTTAAGGTTGATCAGATTCAACCTTCAGTCCGACACATTCAGGTTGGTCAGCTCATGCACGACGGAAAAGGAAGTTTGGGATAGACTTCGTGAACTATATTCCACAGATGAGGATCTTGAACATTCTATTCAAACTTTGCTTTTATCTGAGTTTGGAGAATTCAGGCAAGGGGCCGAAGAAACCGTGACCCAGACGTTTGATCGCTTCAATCATCTTCTCAGCAAGATGATCAAACATGATATTGAAAGGAAGCTTATCGAACAAAAAGGTTACTTTCTTGAATGGTCTGACGTCTGAATGGAGAGAAGTGGTTTCCACAGTCAAAGCCCATGAGCAGTTTAAATCATATTCTTTGGCGAAACTGGTGGGTATTCTCAAGTCCCAAGAGAAGATTGTGCTGCAAGAAAAGAACGTCGTTTCTAGTCTCGGTTCGTTGGCCCTCCTATCTAAAAGTAAAGCCGCGATGGATGATGAAGACCTTAACTTGGAAGAATATGACCTCACATCTGAGGATTATGCCATGATGGTGTCGAATCCCAAGAGGTTCATAAAGAAGAGATTCCCCAGCAACAAAAACCGAAACTGGCAGGGGAGTTACAGCTCTGAAAAGGTGAACAATGAACCAAAGGCTGAGGAGCACAAGAAGGAGACAAGGAGACCATTGCTGACATTTTAAAAAGAAAGAACAGTTGCAAGGTTGACGATGATGCCAGTCGTGTGGCGCGAGAGGCTGCAGAAGCTGAACACAAACAAAAGGAAGCCCACGATCTCCTTGAGAGTCGGAAGACTCTCTTCCTTGCCTAGACCAAGGAACGTTTGATTAAAGAGGCCATAGAAACTCCTAGCATTTTATGGCTCGAGCCGATTATCTCATTCGACTGCAAGAACACTGTCGATTCGCAGTTCGATATGCCGCTGACTCGAAAGGCGTTCATCTTCCACGTCTTCTCAAACATCTTTGAAGTCCCTCACCCAAATGCTGAGCTTGACAGGGAGCTCATTGACTTCTATCTGGCGACTGCTCATCCTTAATACCTCACTTGGAGCGCCCAGATGATTGTAAACGTTCGGGTGCTGAAACCTTATACCGAAGGTCGTTTCATAAACGTTCGGTTGAAGTTGATTCGGGGATCTGCAAGAACTGCTTATATTATCTCCCTGACAGATCTACCGAATCTAAGTCCTCATGATTGGAATGTCCTGTATAATATCCTTTTGACTAATGAAGCCGAATATGTTCCCATTCTAGACCATGTCAAAAGGATGTTAGCCTGCTACATCATGGAGGTTGCCCTAATGGATCAGGAGGTCGCCACAGTCTTCAAGAAGAAACCAAAGATTGCTCCTGTGGGATCGGCCAGTGATCTCAACCAAATGCAATTGGGCAGGATCGACCCGAGACGCAACTCGGTTATGTTCACTAGAGCGGAAGGACAGAAATGTCTCTTCGCTTTAGCTGACAAGCACCTTTACACCACAACTTGTTTGGAGTATGTGTTATTCATTATCAAACGGTGTAAAGAGAACACGGCTGATGACATCAAGTACTTCGAAGATATGATTAATTGGTACATTCGGTTTAGACAGACCATTCTCTCCATCACCAAATGTCTGTTTAGCACCGTGAAGAAGAAGGTACCTGCTTCAGCTGCTGGCCCAAGTAACTAGTGAAAGTCTCGCTCCAAATTGACGCAAAGGGGGAGATTGTTGGGCTGAAGATTATTTTGAAGATTGCGTCTTTTGGGCTCGATAGCATAAGTTATTTTGTATTCCGGTTTGGGCCTGTCCAACCGAGAACCTTTTATGTTTTGTATATAAGTTTACGCTTGCATGCATATTAGGTTAAGGTTTTTAGAGATCTACGAAATAGCGATTCATCTAGACGATAACAGGTTTCTTTAATCGTTCTTGTAACCTTCCAATCCTCTACAGTTGATGTTCTTAATCAAGCTCTTCTGAGGATTTTGTTTAATCATTCGACACGTTTGATTCCATCTTGACTTGTTCTTATTATTTCGTTCGTACTGTTTTGTGTTTATATACTTGTTCAAGATCTAATCGATCTTTATAGATTAAAGGTTAGTTTCTACTGTGGTGGGAAAAACCACTATGCTAAGGACTGTGTCCTTAAGAAGATGGCTGAAAAGGATGATGGAAATGATGAGGAAGCTGTGTTGCAGAAAAGATTGGACGAGTTGAGAAAGAAGAAGTCTACCGCTAACCCCTCTATTAATGCTCTCATTGTGCAGGGTTCGGTTAAAGATGACGAGTTCGGTAGCACGGAAGTTTGGTCTACCGACTCAGAAGACGATGAAGTGAGGAAGCCTACCCATGGAAAGGCTTATGTGGCAAAGGAGGAAAGCAGTGGAGGAAGATGCTTCATGGTGACTGACGTATCTCAAATGAGGGGATACAACACCGATGGAGGAAGCGATGGACCGAAGGTACAGGAGGACATATGCTTTACGGCCAAACCACTTAGCCAGCAGTTCAATGAGCTCAATGAACTGATAAAGAAGGTACAATCTGTTTTTATTTCATCCAAAGTACCACCATCCTCATATGAGAAAGAACTAAAAAATGTTAATACAAGAATTTCTCATCTAGATAGTAGCTTAACTCAAACTCGAGTCACCAATTCTAACCTAACTGATCAATTAAGCAAGGTGGCATCGAAGAGTGAGGAGCGGAGAATGTGGATCGAGTTAAAGGAGTCGGAATTAGTTAAAGTTAAAGACGAAAACATTTATTTGCAAAGAGGCAATTTAAAATTGTTAAAACAGCGGAATGTTTTTTGTTTAATTGCTAAACGTTTGTATTCTAATATTACTCAGCTTCACTTAGATTGTGAAATAGGCCAAAAGATCCATCGCATGATTTTGCCCTTCCTAGAGTTTAAAGAGGATGAAATCGATGCCGAAGCCTACAATTGTGAGAGTGTGATATCGTCTGATGATGTCAATCCGACCTACATGTATGGACTGGACAAAATTGAGTCCTTCATTGAATCCAAGGACCACAAGGGCATGCTTAAAAACCTTTTGGATGAAAATGACAGACTTAAACTGAGAACCGAAACCATGCAAAAATTTGACTCTTTAAACGCCAACGTAAGCTCAGAAAACAAAATTGATGTTGAAAATGCATCTGAGCTTAACGAGGACAAAAACATGAGTGAAATTTCTGTAGAGGACACGGTTGACTGCTCAGAATTCATTAAAAACGAACCTGAAAACCACAAGAATCTTATTTCTGAAAATTTTGTGGAGTTCGCTCGATTGTCCCATCAAAAGTCCCCAATATTAGTTGAGAAAGCAGTTGTGTATCAAAAGGTCAGGACCACTCCGAATCAAGTATACAAGGTGACAGGAGTTACCGAACATCAAATAGCTGAACTCACAGCTATTGTAAACGAAGACAATGCTGATGGCTGCGATGAGTACTTCTGGGAAGCTCCAATTGATAATGGAAACGAAACCATTGGTTTATCTGAAAGAACTTCCTGGAAGAGCAAAGGAAGATACATACCTGAACCCTTGAATAAGCCGGATAATTTCGATGAGCCAAGCACCAGTGGTACAAAAGATATTCCTCAGGAGGATGATCGTTCGGCAAAAGAACACGCTACCTCTACTCCCTCAGCTCAAAGTGGAACTTCTACAGACATTCCCTCTACTCCTTCGGCTCAAAGTAAAACTCCTGCAGTTCAAAAGGAACCAGCCAAGGACACACCGAAAATGAAAGCGAATGTTCATCATCAACCTGAACAGATGAGGAATAGGAAGAGAGAAAGGAACAATAGATACAGGAAGAACCTTTCTGAAAGGAAGCAATTCTGGCATTCCCAGAATGCATATTTCTCACACCAAGACAAGAATCTGAAGTATGAAAACAATCCTGTAGGAAAGCCTGAAAGTCACAACAACCGAAAGCCAAGGTTCGATTCACGAGAAAATATCAACCGAAGGCAAAGGTTCGGTTCTGAAAAAGACTTACCGAAACCAAAGGTTCAGTTCCAAGGACAGCTCAAACCGAACGCAAAGGTTCAGTTCTGAAGTCAAAAGAGATCAAGACTCTAAGGTCAGTCCCTCCAACGATCAAAAGTCAAAAGGTCACCTCAAGTCTCCAGCAAGGAAGTCCTCTCAATCCAAATTCTCTCATTCTAATTCTTCTCGTTCTTCTAATTCTTCTACTTCCACCGATTCATCTTCATCTTGTTCTAAAGCTAATTCCGCTTGTTCTCAAAACTCTGATTCGTTAGTTGAACAAAAAGGAAAGCAGAACGTCAATGAATCGAAACCAGAGTCCAAACCGAACACACCCAATCCTAACAAAATAAAAGTTTTTACCATTAAAAAGAAAGATGAAACAACTCTTATAAAACGAACATATCTAGTTGACATCTCTCTTACTGTTCCAGTTCCCATGAAAAGCTCACGTGGACCCAAGAAACTTTGGGTTCCTAAATCTGCCTAATTTTTGCAGGTTATAAGTGACGAGCAGTTCGGCGAAGAATGGTACATCGATAGTGGCTGCTCACGTCACATGACAGGGAGGAAAGAGGAGCTTAGGGAATATAGATCTCTTGGAAATGGTGGCAACGTCAAGTTTGGAAAGAATTCTTTCGGCACCATAAAGGGATACGGGATGATAACAAATGGGGACTTTACTATAAGGAAGGTGGCTTATGTGGAAGGACTCCAACACAATCTCATAAGTGTTTCTCAGCTTGTTGGAGGTACAGGTCTCAAAGTCTCATTCGATGATGAAGGTTCTGAAATCATAGAGAAAAGGACAAAGAAAGTGATTCTCAAGTCAGAGCGAAAGGGTGAAATGTTTCCCTTAAACCTTAAACCGATCAAAGGAAACCCAGCTATATGCTTGTTATCAAAAGCTCAATCCGACGAAAGCTGGTTGTGGCACTGAAGACTCTCTCATCTCAATTTTAAAGATATCAACCGACTTGTAACTGGAGGTCATGTTAGGGGTCTTCCATTGCTCAAGTTCGACAGAGATCATTTGTGTGCTGCATGCGAAATGGGGAAGCAGAGCCGTCAAAGTCACCCATCTATAATCAACACAAAAGTTGTTGAACCACTCGAATTACTTCATATCGATTTGTGTGGTCCTTCATCTATCGAAAGCATCGGTGGTAGCAAGTATATTCTTGTTATTATTGATGACTTTTCATGATTTACATGGGTATTCTTTCTAAAGCTCAAATCTGAAGCGACTCAAAAGCTGAAAGTGTTTATCAAGCAAATTGAAGTACAGCTCAAGAAGGTTGTTCGCAACATCAGGAGCGACAATGGTCTTGAATTCAAGAACAGGGAGTTTGAAGAGTTTCTTGCAGAAAAGGGAATTAGTCACAATTTCTCAGCTCCCTACACACCACAACATAACGGAATAGTCGAAAGGCGAAACCGATCTTTGTGTGAAGCTACCCGAACTATGCTAAGTTTCGCTTCCTTACCATATGAGATACTAAACAACAGAAAGCCCAATGTGAAATTTTTCCATGTGTTCGGCTCAAGGTGTTTCATCTTTAACTCTAAAGAACACCGCAACAAGTTTGATGTTAAAGCCGACGAGGGAATTTTTCTGGGTTACTCGCTCACATCCAAGGCGTACAGGGTCCTAAACAAGCGTTCTAGAAGGATTGAAGAGACATACTATGTGACCTTTGACGACAACAATGTCAAGAAGCTACAGGCCAAAGAAGACACCGCTGGGGAAATGTTTCCTCTAACTGGCCAGGTTACAGTCTCGGTCGCCAATTTATACGAGACATTTCTGGAGCTCTTTGACGAACCAGAGAAAGCTTCACTCTCCGAAGCAGGTGCAGCAGACAACAAAGTTGATCCTATGAAGCAGATTGTCGAAGATGCTGCAAGAAGAATGCATGAAGGAGGATCGACCACTAATGACTCTCCTTCCAACAACGCTCATGTCGAGGGGGAGCCAAGCTCACATGTCGAGGGGGAGCCAAGCTCACAAGTCGAGGGGGAGCGAAATTCTACCACTTCAACCGAAGGTCCTTCATCACCCGAAGGTGCTTCTCCAGCCGATGATACCTCTCCAACCGAAGGTGCTTCAACTCCTGGAAGCTCAGAACCACAAGAGACACCTGAACCTCATGTTTGTCAAAGCTCATCAATTGAGGGGGAACATAATGATATGACGCTTGAGTACGATAGCCAATTTGAGCCAGAAGAAATGATTAATGCTGAACTAGACCCAACCTTTGATCCGAATCACCCTCATCTTATCAAATGGACCAGAGATCATCCTATCTCTCAAGTAGTTGGTGATGTATCTGAAAAAGTTCTGACCCGATCACAACTGAAGGCAAAACAGACATCCTTATTTTCAAAGGTTGAGTTTTGTATGTTTAACTCATTCGTATCAAAAGTTGAACCGAAGATAGTTAACACTACCCTAGATCACTCTGATTGGGTTCAAGCAATGCAGGATGAACTGAACGAATTTGAAAGGAACAAAGTCTGCCGCCTCATTCCAACTCCTCCAGATGCTTCGGTTGTGGGTCTCAAATGGGTTTTTAGGAACAAAATGGACAAGGAAGGTAATGTTATAAGGAACAAGGCTCGTCTGGTGGTAAAGGGATACTGTCAGGAGGAAGGGATAGACTATGAAGAGACTTTCGCTCCAGTAGCTAGGCTAGAATCTGTTAGAATATTTTTGGCTTATGCTGCTCACAAAAACTTTGAGGTTTTCCAAATGGACGTCAAGTGTGCATTTCTCAATGGAGAACTCGAAGAAACTGTGTATGTGGAGCAACCTCCTGGGTTCGTGAACAAAAAGCATCCAAATCATTGCTATATTCTGGATAAAGCTGTGTACAGCCTCAAACAAGCTCCGAGAGCATGGTATGAAATGCTTACAAAATTTTTAAAGATGTCTAAATTTAAACAAGGTTCGGTTGACCCAACCTTCTTTCGCAAAAAGGAAGGTAACCACCTTATGATAGTTCAAATTTATGTCGATGACATCATCTTTGGCTCCACGAATCCCAACTTAACAGCTGAATTCAGAAAGCTGATAGAGACTAAGTTTGAAATGAGCTCAATGGGTCCTATTAACTTTTTCCTTCGTTTAAACATAAGACAGGGACCCGAAGGCATCTTTATTAATCAGGAAGCTTACACGAAGACTCTCCTAGCAAAGTTTGGCATGATGGGAGACTCAAAAGTCAAAGTCCCAATGGCATTCGGCACCAAGCTTACCCCATCTTTAGACAAACCAGCTGTCGATATCACGCTCTATCGTCAAATGATAGGCTCACTGATGTATCTAACTGCTAGCAGACCTGATATCATGTTTTCTGTGTGTTATTGTGCTCGATTTCAGGCAAACCCACGCGAACCTCACATGCTTGCAGTGAAGAACATCTTACGCTATCTCAAACGAACCACCTCCTTAGGTCTATGGTATCCATCCAACTCAGGATTCTTCGTTCAAGCCTATTCTGATGCTGACCTTGGAGGATGTGGACTCAACCGTAAAAGCACAACTGGTGGCTGTCAATTCCTTGACGGGAAGTTGGTCAGCTGGCAATCCAAGAAACAAACGTGTGTGTCATTGTCTACTGCGGAAGCGGAATACATTGCCGTTGCATCCTGCACATCACAAGTGATTTGGATCCTGAGTCAACTTCGAGACTATGGACTCAATATGAAGAAGATCCCACTATATCGTGACTCTGAAAGTGCAATTAGGATCTGTCATAACCCAGTGCAACACTCTAAAACCAAATACATAGCACTGAGGTATCACTTCATCAAAGATCACGTGGAAGATGGAAACGTCGAAGTTCACTTCGTAAGAACCACTGATCAACTGGCTGACATCTTTACCAAAGCTCTTCCTGAAGCATCATTCAATAAAATATTGCAAGGGCTAGGTATGATGGAATCAGATTCAGTACCTCACACTACCTCTCAACCTCAAACGTAAGAAGCGAAACCAACCGAACGTTCGGGTTCGGTTCAACTATCTGACTTGCTCATTACTTCAAAGGTAGTCTTTCTCTATTATATATTTATTGTACAATTTTGTTTTTCCTTGTGTTAAAAATATTTTTCCTTGTATGTCTAAATTCCTTGGTTTCTCAAAATTTCTTCAAAACCGAAACCTACCGAAGGTTCGGGTTAGGTTTTTCAAAATTTTGTTGAACCGAAACCAACCGAAAGTTCGGGTTCGGTTTTTCAAAATTTTCCTAAACCGAAACCAACCGAAGGTTCGGGTTCGGTTTTTCAAAATTTTCTTGAACCGAAACCAACCGAACGTTCGGGTTCGGTTTTTCATATTCTTTCCAAAGTTTTTTTTTAAGTTTTATTCTTTTTCTTTTCTTCTTGCTTATTTTTTTTTAATATCAAAAACTCCAAAAATATTTTTTTTATTTCTTGTGTGTTCGTGTTCGTTTATGGGGATAAATTTGATGAATTACCTAAGTGTCCCTAGAAGCATGCTGTTGTATGTGTCTCAAGCCTCATAAGATTTTGAATAATGGCCTTCATGACCTGGTATACATAAACCGTGTCTTCCCAATAAGGCTAACTCATTTATTCTAATCGTGAGCTACCTCACTCTTTTCTCACATGAGTTAAGAGTTTCCTGCTTGGTCCTTATTTTCGCAGCAGAGGTACTACGTTCTCTTACACCATCTCCACTTTACTTCTCTACTACACTCATTCCATCATAGTAACCCTTGAGACTCTCAGAAATTACCGCTGAGGTTTATGGTTACACAACATCTGTGTTTATGATCTTAGTCTCGTGTCACTACGAGTTAAGTGAAACCCAAAATTCAACACCTAATGAATTGACGGTGAACAATTAAGTTGCTCAAGTTTTCACTAAAGGATTGACGAATGTACCCTACTAAAATCTCAAATTCTACTTTATGTGATTCTTATGAAATTGTTAAACACCATAACATTTCTTCCCTTGGGATCTAGTTTTTAATTTTCTTCTGAGATTTTATATTTTTCCAAGCCACCCTTATTTAGCCTAATTAAAAGAAGCCTTTCAACATTTCTTAATAAATGTTTGATCGTAATTTAACGGGAATCCACACTTTAACCTTAAGGTCTCTCTTGTCCTGTGGCATTAAATGCGCGTGTGGAAATAGTAACGGCTTATCTCTCTGAAACGACGCTTGTTGGGCGGCGTGATCCTAGGAACCTGACACTCTCTCTCCTACGTGATCATCGCATGCCTCAACTGTCATCCATCTGTCACTCAAGAACCCGGTTCAAATTTCCATAAGAGATTTGAAACAATTGTTCTCTCTCCTATCACCCACTATAAATAGCCCTCAACACCACCTTTTACCTCTTTACGGCTTCCAAAATTTCCAACGAGCAAATACTCCCAAACAGTTTCCTGTTCATCATCTTCTTCATACCTGCAAAAATGACTGATTCATCTTCCGTTCATGCTACCTCACAGATCCTTCCCATTCGCCCACAACAATGTCTGGTCATTGATCTTAACCCACTGCTGTACGACTCCTATATGTCGCCGGTCATAGAATGTTTGAAGTATTCCCAACTTGTTCCGGCTCTCTCCAGAATTGAATCTATGCCAATGGTGGCCCTATCGCAGGTTTACGCGACTGCATACTACGACAAGGCCGTCGACCGGGTGTTTTTTGAGATTGCAGAACACAAGACCTCAGTCTCTCGCCAACGCTTCTGCACCTTGCTAAGGTTTGTTGTTGACCCTTCAAGAGTTCATCCGGAGTCGATTCAGATTGGTCATCTGTATAACATGTTTTACAACATGGGATACACAGAGGTTCTCACCTCTGTCGCTAAATTTAAAAAGTCTTGCCTGCCGCCACAGTGGAATGGCCTATTTACAGTCCTTTTCAAGGGCTTGTCGAAAAGGAGCTCAGGATCCGACGGTGCAAGTCGTCTCTTCCTAACAATAATGTACGGGGTTTACAACGGGATTAACCTGGACTATGGGTTTGTCCTATGGCAACAGCTTATCCAGAGCCTCTCCTCATCATCCCGACACTCTGAGGTGTCGTTGGCCCGATTCTGGATCTTGATTACAAAATGGGCCATGGATAGATTTGATGTTCCTACTGCTGACGGTGCATCGATGTCTTCTGTTGGTACGTTCCATACGAAGAAGATCATCGTCTCAGATGCATCAAAATTTTCCTTCATTGGCTCCATCCCAGAGTCAATGTATGGCGACGTGCCATCTGACAGCAGGTTGATTCAGAAGATCAAGGAGCTTAGGCCAACTGGTCCAAGGGAACTGACACCAGATATGCTCAGGTCGATTCACGATGCAGACAAACCGGTGAGCAGGGGCAAAAAGGCGGAAAAAGGGAAGCATGCGTCCAAAGCTCCAAAGGGACCTTCTCCCAAAAAGAGGAAACAAACGAAGGCTGCACAATCCCCACAGCCGAAGAGGAGGAAGACTCAACCGAAGCGAAAACTTATAATCCCCTCTTCTTCGAGTGACTCTGAGGGTGAGAGTTCGGGTTCTGATGGCTCACAAGGAGACGAATCTCCTCAACGAGGCAACACACCACCTCGGTCCCCTACCCCAGAGATGGAACTTCCCAATTCCCCAGTTTCTTCACCTCCACCAATCTTTACCACTACAACCGAATCACCTCACGTAACCGAACCACCACAAACCAAAACCCATACAACCGAAACTACCCATACTCAACCACCACCCAAAATTATACCAACACCCACTCAACCTGATCCTACCAAACCCACAACACCCCCAACTTCACCACCCCCTTCATCTCCTGAAAATGCCTCTGAGGGCAAAAACCCTTATCTTGGTGGTGAAAATATGATCTTTGATTTGGTCTACTATAGTCCGTTTCAGGTTCAGAGTGACGAGGAGGATGATGCTCCAGTGACAAAGAAGCATCTCAAAGAGCTTAACGAGAAGATTGACCTACTTCTCGCCTCCTCTTCCAACCAGCAGTCCTCTCTTTCTGAAGCTGCCCTTCAGAAAATTGTTGATGCCTTCTCCAGGACTCAACATGATTCGGTGGCCTCAGCAACTGCTGCGATTGATGCCTCCGCTAGAGCTTGTGAGGCTGCGACCGCAAAAGTCGATAAACTATTCTCTGATGCTTCTGACCTGCTGAAGTCCTTGCAGGAAAGCGCCCATGCCACCAAGACATCTTTGGAACCAATTGTTCAGCAATTGGCCAACTTTGTCTCATCGGAGTTGACTTCGTTAGCTACTCTTCACCAAAACCTAAGCGACGACAACTCGGCACTTCGTGCCTCCATCGATGCTCGCCTCGCCAAGCTACAAGAGGATCTTGCAACCGAGCATTCGTTGATGGACGATCTGGCGAGCAAAACAACCGCCCTCGAGGTCAAGAGCACACAACTCTCCAACTCCCAACAACAACTGGAAGATCTTCGATCCGAACAGGATGTGATCAAAATGTGTGTTTCGGATGTCCACGCCGCAATATCCAACATCCTGGAAGCACACGATCCCATTCTAAACTTTTCGGTGAGGCGTTCCCTCGCTGAAAAACTTTCTCCGGCCATCGATCTTCTCAACAAAGTCGAAGGGCTACCGAGTTTCGTGTCCATTCCGAAACTAGGGGGAAATGAGAAGACAGGATCGAAACCACCTCCTTCCTCCAAAGCTACTCACACGACCGAACCATCTTTGACTGGTCAAGCTTTAGGCTCGGGTGTGAAGAACAAAGGCAAAAACTTAGCTGAGGAAGAAGATGAAGAAGGAGACAAGGAGACCATTGCTGACATTTTAAAAAGAAAGAACAGTCGCAAGGTTGACGATGATGCCAGTCGTGTGGCACGAGAGGCTGCAGAAGCTGAACGCAAACAAAAGGAAGCCCACGATCTACTTGAGAGTCGGAAGACTCTCTTCCCTGCCTGGACCAAGGAACGTTTGATTAAAGAGGCCATAGAAACTCCTAGCATTTTATGGCTCGAGCCGGTTATCTCGTTCGACTGCAACAACACTGTCGATTCGCAGTTCGATATGCCGCTGACTCTAAAGGCATTCATCTTCCACGTCTTCTCAAACATCTTTGAAGTCCCTCACCCGAATGCTGAGCTTGACAGGGAGCTCATTGACTTCTATTTGGCGGCTGCTCGTCTTCAATACCTCACTTGGAGCACCCAGAAGATTGTAAACGTTCGGGTGCTGAAACCTTATACCGAAGGTCGTTTCATAAACGTTCGGTTGAAGTTGATTCGGGGATCTGCAAGAACTGCTCATATTATCTCCCTAGCAGATCTACCGAATCTAAATCCTCATGATTGGATTGTCCTGTATAATATCCTTTTGACTAATGAAGCCGAATATGTTCCCATTCTAGACCATGTCAAAAGGATGTTAGCTTGCTACATCATGGAGGTTGCCCTAATGGATCAGGAGGTCGCCACAGTCTTCAAGAAGGAACCAAAGATTGCTCCTGTGGGATCGGCCAGTGATCTCAACCAAATGCAATTGGGCAGGATCGACCCGAGACGCAACTCGGTTATGTTCACTAGAGCGGAAGGACAGAAATGTCTCTTCGCTTTAGCTGACAAGCACCTTTACACCACAACTTGTTTGGAGAATGTGTTATTCATTATCAAATGGTGTAAAGAGAACACGGCTGATGACATCAAGTACTTCGAAGATATGATAAATTGGTACATTCGGTTTAGACAGACCATTCTCTCCATCACCAAATGTCTATTTAGCACCATGAAGAAGAAGGTACCTGCTTCAGCTGCTGGCCCAAGTAACTAGTGAAAGTCTCGCTCCAAATTGACGCAAAGGGGGAGATTGTTGGGCTGAAGATTATTTTGAAGATTGCGTCTTTTGGGCTCGATAGCATAAGTTATTTTGTATTCCGGTTTGGGCCTGTCCAACCGAGAACCTTTTATGTTTTGTATATAAGTTTACGCTTGCATGCATATTAGGTTAAGGTTTTTAGAGATCTACGAAATAGCGATTCATCTAGACGATAACAGGTTTCTTTAATCGTTCTTGTAACCTTCCAATCCTCTACAGTTGATGTTCTTAATCAAGCTCTTCTGAGGATTTTGTTTAATCATTCGACACGTTTGATTCCATCTTGACTTGTTCTTATTATTTCGTTCGTACTGTTTTGTGTTTATATACTTGTTCAAGATCTAATCGATCTTTATAGATTAAAGGTTAGTTTCTACTGTGGTGGGAAAAACCACTATGCTAAGGACTGTGTCCTTAAGAAGATGGCTGAAAAGGATGATGGAAATGATGAGGAAGCTGTGTTGCAGAAAAGATTGGACGAGTTGAGAAAGAAGAAGTCTACCGCTAACCCCTCTATTAATGCTCTCATTGTGCAGGGTTCGGTTAAAGATGACGAGTTCGGTAGCACGGAAGTTTGGTCTACCGACTCAGAAGACGATGAAGTGAGGAAGCCTACCCATGGAAAGGCTTATGTGGCAAAGGAGGAAAGCAGTGGAGGAAGATGCTTCATGGTGACTGACGTATCTCAAATGAGGGGATACAACACCGATGGAGGAAGCGATGGACCGAAGGTACAGGAGGACATATGCTTTACGGCCAAACCACTTAGCCAGCAGTTCAATGAGCTCAATGAACTGATAAAGAAGGTACAATCTGTTTTTATTTCATCCAAAGTACCACCATCCTCATATGAGAAAGAACTAAAAAATGTTAATACAAGAATTTCTCATCTAGATAGTAGCTTAACTCAAACTCGAGTCACCAATTCTAACCTAACTGATCAATTAAGCAAGGTGGCATCGAAGAGTGAGGAGCGGAGAATGTGGATCGAGTTAAAGGAGTCGGAATTAGTTAAAGTTAAAGACGAAAACATTTATTTGCAAAGAGACAATTTAAAATTGTTAAAACAGCGGAATGTTTTTTGTTTAATTGCTAAACGTTTGTATTCTAATATTACTCAGCTTCACTTAGATTGTGAAATAGGCCAAAAGATCCATCGCATGATTTTGCCCTTCCTAGAGTTTAAGGAGGATGAAATCGATGCCGAAGCCTACAATTGTGAGAGTGTGATATCGTCTGATGATGTCAATCCGACCTACATGTATGGACTGGACAAAATTGAGTCCTTCATTAAATCCAAGGACCACAAGGGCATGCTTAAAAACCTTTTGGATGAAAATGATAGACTTAAACTGAGAACCGAAACCATGCAAAAATTTGACTCTTTAAACGCCAACGTAAGCTCAGAAAACAAAATTGATGTTGAAAATGCATCTGAGCTTAACGAGGACAAAAACATGAGTGAAATTTCTGTAGAGGACACGGTTGACTGCTCAGAATTCATTAAAACGAACCTGAAAACCACAAGAATCTTATTTCTGAAAATTCTGTGGAGTTCGCTCGATTGTCCCATCAAAAGTCCCCAATATTAGTTGAGAAAGCAGTTGTGTATCAAAAGGTTAGGACCACTCCGAATCAAGTATACAAGGTGACAGGAGTTACCGAACATCAAACAGCTGAACTCACAGCTATTGTAAACGAAGACAACGCTGATGGCTGCGATGAGTACTTCTGGGAAGCTCCAATTGATAATGGAAACGAAACCATTGGTTTATCTGAAAGAACTTCCTGGAAGAGCAAAGGAAGATACATACATGAACCCTTGAATAAGCCGGATAATTTCGATGAGCCAAGCACCAGTGGTACAAAAGATATTCCTCAGGAGGATGATCGTTCGGCAAAAGAACACGCTACCTCTACTCCCTCAGCTCAAAGTGGAACTTCTACAGACATTCCCTCTACTCCTTCGGCTCAAAGTAAAACTCCTGCAGTTCAAAAGGAACCAGCCAAGGACACACCGAAAACGAAAGCGAATGTTCATCATCAACCTGAACAGATGAGGAATAGGAAGAGAGAAAGGAACAATAGATACAGGAAGAACCTTTCTGAAAGGAAGCAATTCTGGCATTCCCAGAATGCATATTTCTCACACCAAGACAAGAATCTGAAGTATGAAAACAATCCTGTAGGAAAGCCTGAAAGTCACAACAACCGAAAGCCAAGGTTCGGTTCACGAGAAAATATCAACCGAAGGCAAAGGTTCGGTTCTGAAAAAGACTTACCGAAACCAAAGGTTCGGTTCCAAGGATAGCTCAAACCGAACGCAAAGGTTCGGTTCTGAAGTCAAAAGAGATCAAGACTCTAAGGTCAGTCCCTCCAACGATCAAACGTCAAAAGGTCACCTCGAGTCTCCAGCAAGGAAGTCCTCTCAATCCAAATTCTCTCATTCTAATTCTTCTCGTTCTTCTAATTCTTCTACTTCCACCGATTCATCTTCATCTTGTTCTAAAGCTAATTCCGCTTGTTCTCAAAAATCTCATTCGTTAGTTGAACAAAAAGGAAAGCAGAACGTCAATGAATCGAAACCAGAGTCCAAACCGAACACACCCAATCCTAACAAAATAAAAGTTTTTACCATTAAAAAGAAAGATGAAACAACTCTTATAAAACGAACATATCTAGTTGACATCTCTCTTACTGTTCCAGTTCCCATGAAAAGCTCACGTGGACCCAAGAAACTTTGGGTTCCTAAATCTGCCTAATTTTTGCAGGTTATAAGTGACGAGCAGTTCGGCGAAGAATGGTACATCGATAGTGGCTGCTCACGTCACATGACAGGGAGGAAAGAGGAGCTTAGGGAATATAGATCTCTTGCAAATGGTGGCAACGTCAAGTTTGCAAAGAATTCTTTCGGCACCATAAAGGGATACGGAATGATAACAAATGGGGACTTTACTATAAGGAAGGTGGCTTATGTGGAAGGACTCCAACACAATCTCATAAGTGTTTCTCAGCTTGTTGGAGGTACAGGTCTCAAAGTCTCATTCGATGATGAAGGTTCTGAAATCATAGAGAAAAGGACAAAGAAAGTGATTCTCAAGTCCGAGCGAAAGGGTGAAATGTTTCCCTTAAACCTTAAACCCATCAAAGGAAACCCAGCTATATGCTTGTTATCAAAAGCTCAATCCGACGAAAGCTGGTTGTGGCACTGAAGACTCTCTCATCTCAATTTTAAAGATATCAACCGACTTGTAACTGGAGGTCATGTTAGGGGTCTTCCATTGCTCAAGTTCGACAGAGATCATTTGTGTGCTGCATGCGAAATGGGGAAGCAGAGCCGTCAAAGTCACCCATCTATAATCAACACAAAAGTTGTTGAACCACTCGAATTACTTCATATCGATTTGTGTGGTCCTTCATCTATCGAAAGCATCGGTGGTAGCAAGTATATTCTTGTTATTATTGATGACTTTTCATGATTTACATGGGTATTCTTTCTAAAGCTCAAATCTGAAGCGACTCAAAAGCTGAAAGTGTTTATCAAGCAAATTGAAGTACAGCTCAAGAAGGTTGTTCGCAACATCAGGAGCGACAATGGTCTTGAATTCAAGAACAGGGAGTTTGAAGAGTTTCTTGCAGAAAAGGGAATTAGTCACAATTTCTCAGCTCCCTACACACCACAACATAACGGAATAGTCGAAAGACGAAACCGATCTTTGTGTGAAGCTACCCGAACTATGCTAAGTTTCGCTTCCTTAGCATATGAGATACTAAACAACAGAAAGCCCAATGTGAAATTTTTCCATGTGTTCGGCTCAAGGTGTTTCATCTTTAACTCTAAAGAACACCGCAACCAGTTTGATGTTAAAGCCGACGAGGGAATTTTTCTTGGTTACTCGCTCACATCCAAGGCGTACAGGGTCCTAAACAAGCGTTCTAGAAGGATTGAAGAGACATACTATGTGACCTTTGACGACAACAATGTCAAGAAGCTACAGGCCAAAGAAGACACCGCTGGGGAAATGTTTCCTCTAACTGGCCAGGTTACAGTCTCGGTCGCCAATTTATACGAGACATTTCTGGAGCTCTTTGACGAACCAGAGAAAGCTTCACTCTCCGAAGCAGGTGCAGCAGACAACAAAGTTGATCCTATGAAGCAGATTGTCGAAGATGCTGCAAGAAGAATGCATGAAGGAGGATCGACCACTAATGACTCTCCTTCCAACAACGCTCATGTCGAGGGGGAGCCAAGCTCACATGTCGAGGGGGAGCCAAGCTCACAAGTCGAGGGGGAGCGAAATTCTACCACTTCAACCGAAGGTCCTTCATCACCCGAAGGTGCTTCTCCAGCCGATGATACCTCTCCAACCGAAGGTGCTTCAACTCCTGGAAGCTCAGAACCACAAGAGACACCTGAACCTCATGTTTGTCAAAGCTCATCAATTGAGGGGGAACATAATGATATGACGCTTGAGTACGATAGCCAATTTGAGCCAGAAGAAATGATTAATGCTGAACTAGACCCAACCTTTGATCCGAATCACCCTCATCTTATCAAATGGACCAGAGATCATCCTATCTCTCAAGTAGTTGGTGATGTATCTGAAAAAGTTCTGACCCGATCACAACTGAAGGCAAAACAGACATCCTTATTTTCAAAGGTTGAGTTTTGTATGTTTAACTCATTCGTATCAAAAGTTGAACCGAAGATAGTTAACACTACCCTAGATCACTCTGATTGGGTTCAAGCAATGCAGGATGAACTGAACGAATTTGAAAGGAACAAAGTCTGCCGCCTCATTCCAACTCCTCCAGATGCTTCGGTTGTGGGTCTCAAATGGGTTTTTAGGAACAAAATGGACAAGGAAGGTAATGTTATAAGGAACAAGGCTCGTCTGGTGGTAAAGGGATACTGTCAGGAGGAAGGGATAGACTATGAAGAGACTTTCGCTCCAGTAGCTAGGCTAGAATCTGTTAGAATATTTTTGGCTTATGCTGCTCACAAAAACTTTGAGGTTTTCCAAATGGACGTCAAGTGTGCATTTCTCAATGGAGAACTCGAAGAAACTGTGTATGTGGAGCAACCTCCTGGGTTCGTGAACAAAAAGCATCCAAATCATTGCTATATTCTGGATAAAGCTGTGTACAGCCTCAAACAAGCTCCGAGAGCATGGTATGAAATGCTTACAAAATTTTTAAAGATGTCTAAATTTAAACAAGGTTCGGTTGACCCAACCTTCTTTCGCAAAAAGGAAGGTAACCACCTTATGATAGTTCAAATTTATGTCGATGACATCATCTTTGGCTCCACGAATCCCAACTTAACAGCTGAATTCAGAAAGCTGATAGAGACTAAGTTTGAAATGAGCTCAATGGGTCCTATTAACTTTTTCCTTCGTTTAAACATAAGACAGGGACCCGAAGGCATCTTTATTAATCAGGAAGCTTACACGAAGACTCTCCTAGCAAAGTTTGGCATGATGGGAGACTCAAAAGTCAAAGTCCCAATGGCATTCGGCACCAAGCTTACCCCATCTTTAGACAAACCAGCTGTCGATATCACGCTCTATCGTCAAATGATAGGCTCACTGATGTATCTAACTGCTAGCAGACCTGATATCATGTTTTCTGTGTGTTATTGTGCTCGATTTCAGGCAAACCCACGCGAACCTCACATGCTTGCAGTGAAGAACATCTTACGCTATCTCAAACGAACCACCTCCTTAGGTCTATGGTATCCATCCAACTCAGGATTCTTCGTTCAAGCCTATTCTGATGCTGACCTTGGAGGATGTGGACTCAACCGTAAAAGCACAACTGGTGGCTGTCAATTCCTTGACGGGAAGTTGGTCAGCTGGCAATCCAAGAAACAAACGTGTGTGTCATTGTCTACTGCGGAAGCGGAATACATTGCCGCTGCATCCTGCACATCACAAGTGATTTGGATCCTGAGTCAACTTCGAGACTATGGACTCAATATGAAGAAGATCCCACTATATCGTGACTCTGAAAGTGCAATTAGGATCTGTCATAACCCAGTGCAACACTCTAAAACCAAATACATAGCACTGAGGTATCACTTCATCAAAGATCACGTGGAAGATGGAAACGTCGAAGTTCACTTCGTAAGAACCACTGATCAACTGGCTGACATCTTTACCAAAGCTCTTCCTGAAGCATCATTCAATAAAATATTGCAAGGGCTAGGTATGATGGAATCAGAGTCAGTACCTCACACTACCTCTCAACCTCAAACGTAAGAAGCGAAACCAACCGAACGTTCGGGTTCGGTTCAACTATCTGACTCGCTCATTACTTCAAAGGTAGTCTTTCTCTATTATATATTTATGGTACAATTTTGTTTTTCCTTGTGTTAAAAATATTTTTCCTTGTATGTCTAAATTCCTTGGTTTCTCAAAATTTCTTCAAAACCGAAACCTACCGAAGGTTCGGGTTAGGTTTTTCAAAATTTTGTTGAACCGAAACCAACCGAAAGTTCGGGTTCGGTTTTTCAAAATTTTCCTAAACCGAAACCAACCGAAGGTTCGGGTTCGGTTTTTCAAAATTTTCTTGAACCGAAACCAACCGAACGTTCGGGTTCGGTTTTTCATATTCTTTCCAAAGTTTTTTTTTAAGTTTTATTCTTTTTCTTTTCTTCTTGCTTATTTTTTTTTAATATCAAAAACTCCAAAAATATTTTTTTTATTTCTTGTGTGTTCGTGTTCGTTTATGGGGATAAATTTGATGAATTACCTAAGTGTCCCTAGAAGCATGCTGTTGTATGTGTCTCAAGCCTCATAAGATTTTGAATAATGGCCTTCATGACCTGGTATACATAAACCGTGTCTTCCCAATAAGGCTAACTCATTTATTCTAATCGTGAGCTACCTCACTCTTTTCTCACATGAGTTAAGAGTTTCCTGCTTGGTCCTTATTTTCGCAGCAGAGGTACTACGTTCTCTTACACCATCTCCACTTTACTTCTCCACTACACTCATTCCATCATAGTAACCCTTGAGACTCTCAGAAATTACCGCTGAGGTTTATGGTTACACAACATCTGTGTTTATGATCTTAGTCTCGTGTCACTACGAGTTAAGTGAAACCCAAAATTCAACACCTAATGAATTGACGGTGAACAATTAAGTTGCTCAAGTTTTCACTAAAGGATTGACGAATGTACCCTACTAAAATCTCAAATTCTACTTTATGTGATTCTTATGAAATTGTTAAACACCATAACATTTCTTCCCTTGGGATCTAGTTTTTAATTTTCTTCTGAGATTTTATATTTTTCCAAGCCACCCTTATTTAGCCTAATTAAAAGAAGCCTTTCAACATTTCTTAATAAATGTTTGATCGTAATTTAACGGGAATCCACACTTTAACCTTAAGGTCTCTCTTGTCCTGTGGCATTAAATGCGCGTGTGGAAATAGTAACGGCTTATCTCTCTGAAACGACGCTTGTTGGGCGGCGTGATCCTAGGAACCTGACACTCTCTCTCCTACGTGATCATCGCATGCCTCAACTGTCATCCATCTGTCACTCAAGAACCCGGTTCAAATTTCCATAAGAGATTTGAAACAATTGTTCTCTCTCCTATCACCCGCTATAAATAGCCCTCAACACCACCTTTTACCTCTTTACGGCTTCCAAAATTTCCAACGAGCAAATACTCCCAAACAGTTTCCTGTTCATCATCTTCTTCATACCTGCAAAAATGACAGATTCATCTTCCGTTCATGCTACCTCACAGATCCTTCCCATTCGCCCACAACAATGTCTGGTCATTGATCTTAACCCACTGCTGTACGACTCCTATATGTCGCCGGTCATAGAATGTTTGAAGTATTCCCAACTTGTTCCGGCTCTCTCCAGAATTGAATCTATGCCAATGGTGGCCCTATCGCAGGTTTACGCGACTGCATACTACGACAAGGCCGTCGACCGGGTGTTTTTTGAGATTGCAGAACACAAGACCTCAGTCTCTCGCCAACGCTTCTGCACCTTGCTAAGGTTTGTTGTTGACCCTTCAAGAGTTCATCCGGAGTCGATTCAGATTGGTCATCTGTATAACATGTTTTACAACATGGGATACACAGAGGTTCTCACCTCTGTCGCTAAATTTAAAAAGTCTTGCCTGCCGCCACAGTGGAATGGCCTATTTACAGTCCTTTTCAAGGGCTTGTCGAAAAGGAGCTCAGGATCCGACGGTGCAAGTCGTCTCTTCCTAACAATAATGTACGGGGTTTACAACGGGATTAACCTGGACTATGGGTTTGTCCTATGGCAACAGCTTATCCAGAGCCTCTCCTCATCATCCCGACACTCTGAGGTGTCGTTGGCCCGATTCTGGATCTTGATTACAAAATGGGCCATGGATAGATTTGATGTTCCTACTGCTGACGGTGCATCGATGTCTTCTGTTGGTACGTTCCATACCAAGAAGATCATCGTCTCAGATGCATCAAAATTTTCCTTCATTGGCTCCATCCCAGAGTCAATGTATGGCGACGTGCCATCTGACAGCAGGTTGATTCAGAAGATCAAGGAGCTTAGGCCAACTGGTCCAAGGGAACTGACACCAGATATGCTCAGGTCGATTCACGATGCAGACAAACCGGTGAGCAGGGGCAAAAAGGCGGAAAAAGGGAAGCATGCGTCCAAAGCTCCAAAGGGACCTTCTCCCAAAAAGAGGAAACAAACGAAGGCTGCACAATCCCCACAGCCAAAGAGGAGGAAGACTCAACCGAAGCGAAAACTTATAATCCCCTCTTCTTCGAGTGACTCTGAGGGTGAGAGTTCGGGTTCTGATGGCTCACAAGGAGACGAATCTCCTCAACGAGGCAACACACCACCTCGGTCCCCTACCCCAGAGATGGAACTTCCCAATTCCCCAGTTTCTTCACCTCCACCAATCTTTACCACTACAACCGAATCACCTCACGTAACCGAACCACCACAAACCAAAACCCATACAACCGAAACTACCCATACTCAACCACCACCCAAAATTATACCAACACCCACTCAACCTGATCCTACCAAACCCACAACACCCCCAACTTCACCACCCCCTTCATCTCCTGAAAATGCCTCTGAGGGCAAAAACCCTTATCTTGGTGGTGAAAATATGATCTTTGATTTGGTCTACTATAGTCCGTTTCAGGTTCAGAGTGACGAGGAGGATGATGCTCCAGTGACAAAGAAGCATCTCAAAGAGCTTAACGAGAAGATTGACCTACTTCTCGCCTCCTCTTCCAACCAGCAGTCCTCTCTTTCTGAAGCTGCCCTTCAGAAAATTGTTGATGCCTTCTCCAGGACTCAACATGATTCGGTGGCCTCAGCAACTGCTGCGATTGATGCCTCCGCTAGAGCTTGTGAGGCTGCGACCGCAAAAGTCGATAAACTATTCTCTGATGCTTCTGACCTGCTGAAGTCCTTGCAGGAAAGTGCCCATGCCACCAAGACATCTTTGGAACCAATTGTTCAGCAATTGGCCAACTTTGTCTCATCGGAGTTGACTTCGTTCGCTACTCTTCACCAAAACCTAAGCGACGACAACTTGGCACTTCGTGCCTCCATCGATGCTCGCCTCGCCAAGCTACAAGAGGATCTTGCAACCGAGCATTCGTTGATGGACGATCTGGCGAGCAAAACAACCGCCCTCGAGGTCAAGAGCACACAACTCTCCAACTCCCAACAACAACTGGAAGATCTTCGATCCGAACAGGATGTGATCAAAATGTGTGTTTCGGATGTCCACGCCGCAATATCCAACATCCTGGAAGCACACGATCCCATTCTAAACTTTTCGGTGAGGCGTTCCCTCGCTGAAAAACTTTCTCCGGCCATCGATCTTCTCAACAAAGTCGAAGGGCTACCGAGTTTCGTGTCCATTCCGAAACTAGTGGGAAATGAGAAGACAGGATCGAAACCACCTCCTTCCTCCAAAGCTACTCACACGACCGAACCATCTTTGACTGGTCAAGCTTTAGGCTCGGGTGTGAAGAACAAAGGCAAAAACTTAGCTGAGGAAGAAGATGAAGAAGGAGACAAGGAGACCATTGCTGACATTTTAAAAAGAAAGAACAGTTGCAAGGTTGACGATGATGCCAGTCGTGTGGCACGAGAGGCTGCAGAAGCTGAACGCAAACAAAAGGAAGCCCACGATCTCCTTGAGAGTCGGAAGACTCTCTTCCCTGCAACAACACTGTCGATTCGCAGTTCGATATGCCGCTGACTCTAAAGGCATTCATCTTCCACGTCTTCTCAAACATCTTTGAAGTCCCTCACCCGAATGCTGAGCTTGACAGGGAGCTCATTGACTTCTATCTGGCGGCTGCTCGTCTTGAATACCTCACTTGGAGCACCCAGAAGATTGTAAACGTTCGGGTGCTGAAACCTTATACCGAAGGTCGTTTCATAAACGTTCGGTTGAAGTTGATTCGGGGATCTGCAAGAACTGCTCATATTATCTCCCTAGCAGATCTACCGAATCTAAATCCTCATGATTGGATTGTCCTGTATAATATCCTTTTGACTAATGAAGCCGAATATGTTCCCATTCTAGACCATGTCAAAAGGATGATAGCTTGCTACATCATGGAGGTTGCCCTAATGGATCAGGAGGTCGCCACAGTCTTCAAGAAGAAACCAAAGATTGCTCCTGTGGGATCGGCCAGTGATCTCAACCAAATGCAATTGGGCAGGATCGACCCGAGACGCAACTCGGTTATGTTCACTAGAGCGGAAGGACAGAAATGTCTCTTCGCTTTAGCTGACAAGCACCTTTACACCACAACTTGTTTGGAGAATGGGTTATTCATTATCAAACGGTGTAAAGAGAACACGGCTGATGACATCAAGTACTTCGAAGATATGATAAATTGGTACATTCGGTTTAGACAGACCATTCTCTCCATCACCAAATGTCTATTTAGCACCATGAAGAAGAAGGTACCTGCTTCAGCTGCTGGCCCAAGTAACTAGTGAAAGTCTCGCTCCAAATTGATGCAAAGGGGGAGATTGTTGGGCTGAAGATTATTTTGAAGATTGCGTCTTTTGGGCTCGATAGCATAAGTTATTTTGTATTCCGGTTTGGGCCTGTCCAACCGAGAACCTTTTATGTTTTGTATATAAGTTTACGCTTGCATGCATATTAGGTTAAGGTTTTTAGAGATCTACGAAATAGCGATTCATCTAGACGATAACAGGTTTCTTTAATCGTTCTTGTAACCTTCCAATCCTCTACAGTTGATGTTCTTAATCGAGCTCTTCTGAGGATTTTGTTTAATCATTCGACACGTTTGATTCCATCTTGACTTGTTCTTATTATTGTGTTCATCCTGTTTTATGTTTATATACTTGTTCAAGATCTAATCGATCTTTATAGATTAAAGGTTAGTTTAATCTCATCACAGGCTATGAACTCTTTACTTCAGTAAGCTGCCAAAAATAAGTGTGTTCACGGATCTTGTTCTGTTTCCTCCAGCTTGTTAGCTCCAAGCTCTTACATCTTCCTTCATTGGCACCAAAATACACTAAAAAACTCAAGAAAGGGGCTCTCTAACGACTTCGGGTTTCTAGAAGATAAGGAGGCTGATAAGGGAGGCCCAAAGGGGATTTAAGTTGTTTAATTAGTGTGCAAAACCCCAAAAATAGGGTTTCCCTCTGGCAGACCTACTCGTCGAATCCATGCTTGGACTCGCCGAGCAGACCCTTTAAACCGCACATTCTTTTTGCCATCTACTTGACGAGTTAGGGCTTCCAACTCGTCGAGTAGCTCTAGTAACTTCTTAAATAGTTTAAATGACAGCGTAGTAGGAACGGGGCGTTATAGTTCTCCTCCACTTGTCTTTGACTTCTTCTTAGACTTATTCCTCGAAGTATGTTGACTCTGAAAACAACTCTGGGTAATAACCCCTCATTTCCTCCTCGGGCTCCCACGTCTACACCGAACACTTGCGTTGATGCCATTGCACCTTCATTAGCTCGACCTTTTTTTTCCTCAGCTCCTTAGTCTCTCGATCCAAAATCGCCACCGGTCTTTCTATGTAATATAGGCTGTTGCCAGCCTGAATATACTCTAAGGGGATCACTGCTAAATCATCCACCACGCACTTCCATAGATGGGACACATGGAAAATGTTGTGGATCTGGCTGAGCTCTTCTAGAAGATCGAACCGGTAAGCAACCCAACCCACCCGGGACAAAACCCTAAATGGACCAATGAACCTGGGGTCTAGCTTGCCCCATTTCCGAAACGTGATAACACCCTTACAGGGTGACTCTTTTAGAAGGACCATATCGCACACCTAAAGCTCCAAGTCCGATTGCCACTTATCATCGTAACTCTTCTGCCGACTCTGAGTAGTCTGGAGCTTGCTCCGAACTTGCTGAATCGGCTTGGTAGTCTTGAGTACTACCACCGTACTCCCCATGACCCTTTGACCGAACTCACCCCAACATATTGGGTTCCTACATTTCCTCTCGTAGAGCGTCTTGAAAGGAGGCCGGTCTATACTGGCATAGTAATTGTTGTTATACGAAATCTCCGCTAATGGAAGGTACGTATACCAACTGCCACTGATATCCAAAATGCATGATTAAAGCATGTCATCGAGAGTTTGAATCATCTTCCCGCTTAGTCCGGCCATCTGGGGGTACAAAGCAGTGCCGAAGTGGAGACGAGTACCCATCTTGTCATGAAATTGCTTCCAAAATCTTGAAGTAAAATGGACATATATGTATGACACCACCGAGACAGGCACTCCATGACGTGCCACTACCTCTTGCACATAAATCCTGGACAGATTCTCGACCCAGATGCTCTCTTGGATTGGTATGAAGTGAGCGCTCTTGGTCAACCGATCCACGATGACCATATCGTATCTGTTGGATAAGGTGTCTAAGTCCATAACTATTTCTGTTATGTACTTGACCCGACCCGGCATGGTCCATTTGGGTTGCATGGCACCATGCAATTGGATAGACTAAATAAGAGAAATAAAACATGGAGATTATTAATGTATTATAAGTTCTAATATATTAATAATATTATTTGATTAGTTTGATCAAGAATTAATTTAGAATTAATTAAGTGATCAAAAGATAACTAATTAAATATATGGGTTAATTATGTAAATCATCCATATCTTGTATAGTGGGCTAAGAGGCTCCATGAACTATCAAGTTGGGTTCCACCCATAGGATGCTCCATGGGAGTTACAAACCCATGGGTCATGGAAATGAAGAGTCATGACACATTACGGTTTACATGGTGTAACCCTAGATGTGTCAACACTATATAAGAATCATATTCTCCACCAAAATCGGCTACACTAAGGAAACAAGAGGGCTTGGCCGATTTTAAGAAGTGTGTGTTCTCTCATAAGTTTTTCCAAGAGCATTTGGTGTTGTGTGAAGCATTTGAGGCATCACACTTGGGGTGCTAGGCTCATAAGGTTTCAAGGAACACAAGCAACAACAAGGTAAGTTATTCTATCTATCATTCAAGTTAAAATTGTTCCCCATGTATGCTAGATAGGAATATAGCCTTGGAATTCAACTTTGCATGATAATTAGACAAACATAGATCCAAGTTTATTAGGGTTGCACATACACTTAGGAAGTGTTAGAATGCTCAAAACTCATCAGTGGTATCTGAGCCTAGGCTTGTTTGCTTTTTATTTGTGCTTAAAAGTTGAAAAAAAGTCGAAAATCTTGTTGTCTACGAATGGACTCGTCGAGTCCATAGGGGGAACTCGTCGAGTTCACGTGTATCTTCAACCAACTCGGCGAGTACGTTCATGCACTCGGCGAGTAGGGTCGACAGGTTGCAGAATTTCGACTTTAGTTGCTGGAAATGGACTAGAAACATTACCCTAAACTGTTTTGGTACTTGAAAACTTGTTTTGATGGTGTAATGTTCTTTCTAATTCATTTACAACAACTAGTTATCAAAATTACAAAGTTTTAAGTGTAATTTTGATTTATGAATGTGTTCATATTCATGTTCTTGTTCTTATGATGTTTTAGATGATCATAGGCATTATTTGTAACCTATGTGGTAGATTAATTCTTGATCATAATGTGTTTTAACGGAGTCCATAACTTGTCCTCAAGTTATGGAAAACCAAGAGTCACACTTGAATTAAAACCATTAAAAGAACACAAGAGTTAGAAAAGGAAGAGTCTTCATTTTATTACTCTATTAAACTCATAAGTTACAAGAAATGAAAAGTTTTGAAAGTTACAAAACTTGCCCTCAAGTTTTGGAACAAGTAAAGTTAAGTTAAAACTTTAGTTCCAACCCCTAGAATTTTAAAAGTTAAACTTCAACCCTTATACTTATATTATGATGATTTAATAATTATATATATATATATATATATATATATATGTATAAGAACAAAGTCGTCTTACCGCTAGTACGCCTCATTCACGAAGCCGGTCTATAAGGTGGGTATAAGGTTGTTGCCTATAAAATGGTGACTTAATGGGTGTCTACTCTCACCCACCGCTTGCTTGACTGGTGGAGGGTCGTTAGCCGAACGGGTAAGACAAGGACTTATAAATTCTCATTCAAAGTATGATGAATATTATAAAGTAACTAAATGTTTTATTAAATTCCCAATCTTAGTTACTTTAGGAAAAATGTGAATAAGGTGCTAATCCATGAAATTACACTCTACACTTTGTCTAAGTCGTTGGTGGAGCGTGTGTGGTTAACCGGCACACTAACTTGGACTTAACAAGGTAGGTAAAGGGTGACTTAAGGTTTATTATAGTATCGGTGGAGCGTGTGTGGTTTACCGGCACATCGATTGAGTGATAAACTTTAAGGGTACCAAGTGATTTACATGGTTACTTCACACCTCGTTTTGTGATCCTCGGTATGCCAGTCACAAAACTTGGAGGGCACACTCGAGATTGAAACATGCCTTTGAAAAGTTCATTGAATCTCAAAGAATCTAGGAATTTCTAAGAACCAATCATAAAACCTAATGTCTAATATTTCGGTTTTCGTGGTGGAAATTGGTGAATCGTCATTCACCTACCTTTCAAATATGTTATAGCTTGGATTACGACATACCTCTTCTAAGCTATAATATATTGTGATTGGATCCTAGCCTTAATATTACATTTGGGTGTTTTATTAAGGACTCTCTTAATATCTAAACTAATCTTGTCATCTTCCTTCAGATGTCTTCAAACAATGCTGCTTCTGGCTCGAATCCTAATGGCTCCTTTACTCTTATGAGCTTGTGTGGGAAAGTCACTTTTGATGGATCCAACTTCAATGAGTGGATCATAAACATCAGGATGATTACCCGCTACGAGGACAAAGAATGTGTCCTCGACAAGGAGCTTAAGGAGATTGATGAGACCACTGCAACTCCTCAAGAGATCGTTGAGTTTCAGGCACATGAAAGGGATGCTACGAAAGTAGCATGCATCAAGATGGCCACAATGACAGCAAAACTCCAAAAGTTCTATGAGGATTTCTACCCTTATGAAATGCACCAAGATTTGATGGAAAGATACCATCAAAGTGCACCACAAGAGAGGTACGAAATCATCTGCTCCATGATAACAACCATGATGAAGGACGGGGATTCCGTCACGAGCCACATGCAGAAAATGCAAAGGTATGTGGATTGATTGCTGAAGCTTAATGTTAACTTCCCTGAGGAGCTTGCAATAGATATAATTTTGCTCTCCTTACCATCGTGCTATGATCAATTCCGCATGACATATCACATGAATAAGGAAGAGGTCACACTCAGCAAACTTTAGGGACTTCTCAAGACCGCAGGAATCAGGTCTTAAGAGGACGTCGGTTGTTAACACTCCTACTCCAAACTCCACTCCGGTTTTGGAAATCGGGAAAAGTTGAGGGAAGAAGAGAAAGAGTTCTTCGAAGGGTACCAAGGTTAGGACCCTTGATGGCTCTTCTTCAAGTGGAACCAAGAAAGGTTTTGTCACTCCTTCTTCTGACCCAAAAGAGGCTGAATGCTTCTATTGCCATGAAAAATCACATTGGAAGCGAAACTGCCCAAAATACCAGCAAGATGTGAAGGATGGGAAAGTTAAACCCAACCATGCATGTATTAACACTATCATTTCTAATAACTCACCCCATTCGAAATCTTGGGTCCTTGATACCGGTTGTGGTATTCACATTTGTTGTGACTTCCAGGGACTAGGAAGAAGTGAGAATGTGGAGCAAGGAGAATAAACTTAATCACGGGGAATAGGAAAGTTACACCTGTCACCAAGATTGGAGTGTATACTTTATCGCTAAGTAGTGGGTTAAATTTAGATTTGAATAAATGTTGTTATTCGCCAGAAATGGCAAGAAATATTATTTCCTTTCATGTATTGTACAAACAAGGTTTCACCTTTTCATTTGATAATGAAGTTGGTTCGATTAATGCTTTCTTTAATAATGTTCTTTATTTTAAAGCATTACCTTGTGATGGTGTGTATGAAGTTGTATCTGTTGTAGATAACTCAGGAAATAATGTTTTGTGTATTGATTCTCCTAATAATAATTACTTGGATAAAGCATCATTATGGCATTGTCGTCTTGGACATATAAGCAAGAAACGCACAGGCCAACTCTAAAAGGATGGAGTCTTGGAGTCGTTTGACCTAAAGTCAGATGATAGTTGCGAATCATGCTTACTTGGAAAAATAACAAAGTCACCCTTCACAGGCTCGTGTGAAAGGGGTGAAGGTTTGTTGGACCTTATACATACGGATGTGTGTGGACCATTCAAACATGCCACAAGGGATGCTAATCGTTAATATTTGACTTTTTCTGATGATTACAGTAGATATGTATATGTCTACTTAATCAAGCATAAGTCAGAGACTTTTGAGAAGTTTAAGGAATTTAAACAGGAAGTCGAGAATCAATTGGGCAGGAACATTAAGATGCTTCGATCCGATCGAGGTGGTGAGCATCATAGTTCAGAATTTCTCGACTATCTAAAGGAATGTGGGATTGTCTCACAATGAACACCTCCCAGGACACCGCAGTTGAATGGTGTGGCTAAGAGGCGTAATCGAACCTTGTTAGACATGGTTCGTTCCATGATGAGTCGATCTTCGCTACCAATATCATTCTGGGGGTATGCCTTAGAGACTGCCGCCCATATCCTTAATCTAGTCCCTACAAAGAAAGTTGCCAAAACTCCTCACGAGATGTGGACTGGTAAAGTACCTAAACTAGACCACATCAAGATTTGGGGTTGCGAGGCTTTCGTGAGACGCGAGACTCATGATAAGCTCGAACCTCGAAGCGAGAGGTGTATTTTCATCGGCTACCCACAGCAATCCTTTGGTTACCACTTCTACAGGCCTAGTGACAATGTGGTCTTTGTAGCAAGAAGAGGATTCTTTCGAGAAAGAGAGTTTATAAGCGAAGGAGACAGTGGGAGGCAAATTGATCTTGAAGATATTCAAGAGTCAAGTGGTGAAGGAACTTCAAACTCTAGCCCTCAACCTGAGGAGGAAACTCCTGTTGAGCCAATTGACGAATCTGTACCTCTGAGATGTTCCACGAGAGTTAGGAGTGCACCTGAGCATTACTATGGATTCCATATTACTGCAGAAGGTGAGACACTTATTAGTGATGGGACACTAGTAAGTCAAGATGACCCTAACAGCTACGAGGAAGCCATGGCAGGCCCCGAGTCTGCTAAATGGAAAGAGGCTATGGATAGCGAGATACAATCCATGTATGACAATCAACTTTGGAACTTGGTTGAAAATGTACCAGGTCGTAACACTGTAGGGTGCAAATGGGTCTTCAAGAAGAAGACCAACATGGATGGTAAAGTACACACTTATAAGGCTAGACTGGTTGCAAAAGGCTTCTCTCAAATTCCTGGATTGGATTATGATGAGACCTTTTCTCCAGTAGCCAAGATTAAGTTTATTTGGGTTCTGTTAGCCATAGCTGCATTTCATGACTATGAAATATGGCAAATGGATGTCAAAACCGCTTTCCTTAATGGAAAGTTGGCTGAAGATGTTTACATGAGTCAGCCAGAAGGTTTTGTCAGCAGCAAGTACCCTAATAGAGTGTGTAAGCTTGAGAAATCCATCTATGGATTAAAGCAAGCACCTCGCAGATGGAATCTTTGCTTTGACGAAAAGGTCAAGGAATTTGGATTTTCTAGGAGTGAAGATGAATCTTGTGTGTATGTCAAGGCTAGTGGGAGTATAGTTAGCTTTTTGGTATTGTATGTGGATGACATACTACCCATACGAAACGACATTCCAACCCTGCAGGAAGTAATATCCTGGCTTGGGAAGTGTTTCTCTATGAAGGACCTTGGTGAAGCTGCCTATATTTTAGGGATAAGGATCTTGAGAGATCGGAGTAAAAGACTAATTGGACTTAGTCAGAGTACCTACTTGGATAAGGTGCTGAAAAGATTCAGCATGCAGGACTCCAAGAAAGGAGAGTTACCCATCCAGAGTAACGCCAAATTGAGTAAGACACAAAGCCCTAGCACTGAGGCTGAGATAGCAGAAATGAGTCGAATACCTTATGCTTCAGCTGTAGGTTCGATCATGTATGCTATGACATGTACTCGACCTGATGTAGCCTTTTCCCTGAGCATGATTAGCAGGTTTCAGGGGAACCCTGGCAAGGCACACTGGACTGCGGTAAAGAATATTCTCAAGTACCTACGAAGGACTAACGACTGGGTCCTTACCCTCGGTGGGAGTGATGACTTGTAGGGTATAGTGATGCTAGCTTCCAGACTGATAGGGATAATTTCTACTCTCAGTCAGGCTGGGTCTTTACCCTAAATGGAGGAGCAATTTCTTGGAAGAGTTCCAAGCAAGAGACAGTGGCAGATTCCACTTGTGAATCAGAGTATATTGCAGCGAGGGAGGCGGCAAAGGAGGCTATATGGCTAAACAACTTCATCGGAGACCTTGGAGTTGTACCAGCTATTAAAGAGCCAATGGAAATTTTCTGTGATAGTGAAAGCGATGTTGCCTTAGCCAAGGAACCAAGGGATCACGGGAGATCCAGACACATCGACAGAAAATACCATTTTATTAGACATCGAATAGAAGAAGGACTCCTCGTGGCAAAGAGGGTATCATCGGATGAGAACCCAGCAGATCCCCTCACGAAGGGACTGACTCGGGTTAAGCATCTCCAGCATGCTCGGAGCATAGGGGTGAAGGATGATATTAGATTTAGTAGTTAGATAACCTCGAAATTTGTAAAGTTTAATTGACATTAGATGATGAATAAAAGGTGTTTTATTTATGATTAAAAGTGTTGCTAGCTCTTGTCAATCGTTTACTATATTTCTTTTGCATGTTTTGACTTCCAGAACAATTTTGTTTGGTATAACATATTATTCAAACCTCCACAGTCGGTCATATGTCGGAAGTAGTTATGAATCAAGACTGTCATGATTGGTTGCAGAGGCCTAAGGTGTTAGACAAGGGCTACAACAGTCATGAGTGCTCATAAGTTATGAGCATTGGACTCAACCCACGCTCACTAGAATCACTTCATTGAATTCTATCTCGAGTGATCGTGAGACGGTAATATCATATAAGTCTTCAAACCTAGAGATATGATTTGTTACTTACAAGTTGGTTATGCATTGATTGTACGAAAACGCATTGGTAACTCGATGTTATAAATCATGCTCTTGTGTGTAATTCAATGAGTGGTAGAACAAACATATGAGTCGAAGTTTATCTGTTCCTTCTTGGATTAGAAGCTGATATATGGGCCCCTCGATGATTTTGTTTTGACCCATGTACCAGGTCCGGTCAGAACTAAGTTGATGTGTTAAATTAAGTTCTTTGTCAAACAAATCGGAAATCGGGAAACAAATTGTTGGACAATAAGTAAGACATTGTTCCATGTATTTGTCCAACTGATATCTAGAACAGAGGATTATATGATCACTTATCTTAAATGGCGTACCATCATCTTATCAGTTCCGAGAAACCTTGAAAAGAGCTACGATTGCCGATCGGTTCCTGAACTCATACTTGCAGTAGTAGTTATTAGACTTATCCAAGTGGGAGACAGTTGGATAAGGTGTCTAAGTCCATAACTATTTCTGGTATGTACTTGACCCAACCCGGCATGGTCCATTTGGGTTGCATGGCACCATGCAATTGGATACACTAAATGAGAGAAATAACACTTGGAGATTATTAATATATTATAAGTTCTAATATATTAATAATATTATTTGATTAGTTTGATCAAGAATTAATTTAGAATTAATTAAGTGATCAAAAGATAACTAATTAAATATATAGGTTGATTATGTAAATCATCCATATCTTGTATAATGGGCTAAGAGGCTCCATGGACTGTCAAGTTGGGTTCCACCCATAGGATGCTCCATGGATGCTCCATGGGAGTTACAAACCCATGGGTCATGGAAATGAAGAGTCATGACACATTAGGGTTTACATGGTGTAACCCTAGATGTATCAACACTATATAAGAATCATATTCTCCACCAAAATCGGCTACACTAAGGAAACAAGATGGCTTGGCCGATTTCAAGAAGTGTGTGTTCTCTCAGAAGTTTTTCCAAGAGCATTTGGTGTTCTGTGAATCATTTGAGGCATCACACTTGGGGTGCTAGGCTCATAAGGTTTCAAGGAACACAAGCAACAACAAGGTAAGTTATTCTATCTATCATTCAAGTTAAAATTGTTCCCCATGTATGCTAGATAGGAATATAGCCTTGGAATTCAACTTTGCATGATAATTAGACAAACATAGATCCAAGGTTATTAGGGTTGCATGTACACTTAGGAAGTGTTAGAATGCTCAAAACCGATCAGTATTGACCCCACGGGCGGTCCTAGGAAGTTTAGTAATGAAATCCGTAGTGATATCCTCCCATTTCCACACAGGAATATCTAACGGTTGCATCTTGTCTTGAGGCCTCTGGTGCTCTGCCTTGACCATTCTGCAGGTCAGGCATCTCTCGACGTACCAAGCTACCAAGCTACGTCCCGCTTCATGAAGGGATATTAGTAATCAAGTCGTAGATCTCTATACATTTTTGTCGCCTTTGGATGGATAGAGAACCGAGACTTGTGGGCCTTATCCATCAATACCTGTCATACTCCGCCCCAATACAGTACCCAGAACCTCCCATGCAGGGTCAACAAGCCTCGACTATCGTAATCAAACAAAGCTACACGACCCACAATCCTCTCGCACTTCTAGCGCTCCTCCTTCAGGCCCTCAACCTGCGTCTCCCTAATCTGCTCCAGCAGTGGAGTAATCATTGTCATCCGCAAATAGATATCTCAGATTAGGACCACCACTACCTTGCGGCTCAGGGCAATAGCCACTACATTGGCCTTGGTCGGGTGGTATAGGATCTTACAATTGTAATCCTTCACCACATCTAACCACCAATGCTGCCTCATGTTCAGATTTGACTGATACATGAGGTACCTCAAACTCTTATGGTCCATTTAAATGATACACCGGACCCCGTAGAGGTAATGCCTCCAAATATTGAGGGCGAACACCACAGCCCCCAACTCCAAATCATGTTAAGATAGTTAGCCTCGTGAGGCTTCAGCTACCTCGAAGAGTAGGCAATCACATGACATCACTGCATCAATACTACTCTCATACCTGTTATCAAAGTGTCATAGTAGAATAAAAAGTTATCAACTCCCTCTGGCAGGATGAGAATCAGCGCCTCACATAATTGCTGTATGAGCGTCTCAAAGGCTGTCTGCTACTCAGAACCCCAACGAAAACCACCGACTTCTTGGTCAGTCGGGTCAACGAAACTGCTATCTTGGAGAAGTCTTGGATAAATCTCCTCTAATACCCTAGCATATCCAGGAAACTTTGAATCTCAGATGGAGACCTCAGAATCTCCCACTACATCACGACCTTTATTTTGTCCAGATCTACCAAAATACCCTTCTGGTTGATGAGGTGCCCAAGGAACTGTACCTCGTGTAGCCATAAATCACACTTGGAGAACTTCGTGTAAAGTCTCCCCCTCCTCAGTGTCTCTAGAACCTCTCCCAAGTGCTCATCATGTTGCTCCTGAGTATTGGAGTAAACCAAGATATCGTCAATGAATACTATTACAGACTGATCCAGCATCGATCTGCACACGCGGTTCATGAGGTCCATGAACGTGGCTGGAGCATTGGTGAGCCCAAACGACATCACCACAAACTCATAATGAGTATAGCGGTTCCTAATACTGGTCTTCCACATACCATCATCTCTGACCCGCATCTGGTGGTATCCGGACCATAGGTCAATCGGGGAGAACAAATATGCTCCCTGAAGCTACTCGAACAAATCGTCTATCCTCGGGAGTGGGTAACGGTTCTTCACTATTACCTTATTCAACTCTTGGTAATCTATGCACATACGGTGTGACCCATCCTTATTCATTACAAACAGGATCGAGGCTCCCTATGGTGAACTGCTCGGCCTTATAAAGCCCTTGTCTAGCAGCTCCTGCAGCTGCGTAGATAACTCCAGCATTTTGGTAGGATCCAACCGATATAGTTCCTTGGCTATCGGAGCCGCACTACGGACCAATTCAATCTGAACTCAACCTGTCTCTCCAGAGGTATCCCACGCATATCCTTCGGGAATACGTTCGAGTACTGTCGCGCTACTGGTATATCATCGACTATCGGCTTACCCTGATTTCGGGTATCCATAGCTTAGCACACTTCAAATGGACCCAAACTCAAGTTATAGCATTCTACTTCCATAAATATGACCATGTCTTGGATGAAAACGGATTCAAGCCTCCTTTTATGATCTTAGAGGCAAAATACTATAGGAAGAATGGGGTCATTTTGTATACCACCCACAAAAACTAATTCATCCTTCTCAAGAGGGCCAAAAGACACAAAAACTCAAGATACAAGATATCTAAACTTTAGTCCATCAAGCTAAGAACTTTTTACCTCGGAAAGCTTCCAAAGATAAGTATGTTCTTGGATCTTGTTCTCTTTCCCTAAGCATGTTTGCTCCAATCTCTTACAACTTCCTTCAATGGCACCAAAATACACTAGAAAATATCAAGAAAAGGGGTTCTCTAACGATTTAGGGTTTCTAGATGACATGGAGGCTAATAAGGGAGGCCCAAAGGGGGTTTTAAGTTGTTTAAATAGGGTGCAAAACCCCGAAAATAGGGTTTCCCTCTGGCAGACCTACTCGTCGAGTCCATGCTTAGACTCGATGAGTAGATAAACCCCGCGTCCTTTTTGCCATCTACTCGACGAATTATGAATACAACTCATCGAGTAGTTCAACTAACTTCTTAAAAAATTTAAATGCTTGCGTACCAAAAACGAGGCATTAGAATACAAGCGAAAACATGATCACATATTTTAAAAAATATGCATTTTATATAAGAACTCTTTAGTTTTAGAAAATCCAACCAAACTAACATCTTCCTCAGGTGCTTTAGCTCAATTAACCTCCAAATATGCATCCAAGCTACTTCCAAATCATCGCTCCACTCAAAATATCTAAAACTGACATAAAAACATGAGCAGTATGACAATTCTAGCGATAAGGCATTTGACAAAAAACCTTGCATTGTATTCTTATCAAGGGTTCATGTTTTCCATATATTTGGGTTTTACATATGTGTTCTCATCGCATGTAATAGTCTTATATATAAATCTATATATTGTGTTTGTTGTATTCACATCTATTATTCATTATTGTTTTTTACTCCAGGTCTACGACATAAGGTACCAACCTGTCAGGACAGTCGGAGGGCTTGATCATTTTAGTGGCGTATCGTTGTTCTGGACTCAAGTAACCTAAGCGACGTGTCTATCCTATCACCGTTCCCATAAGTAGTCCTTTAGTAGTATTACTGAAATTAATTTTTATATAAAGGGTAAAAGAAAATCCTAAACCTAAAAGAGTTAGCTCTAGGCTTAGTCGAGCTTTCCTAAGAAAGTACTAATTCACTATAGCCAATACCTCTGATACCAATCAGTCACACCCAGGTCGACGATGAAAGCATCTGGCTATGCGATGTTGTAATGGCTCACAATTATTTAACATACGTTAACTAGTTAAAAACTTATAAATAAACTTTTTACATTTGTAACAATACTAAAACCATATTTTTAGTTATTTAAAGCACTAAATATGATATTGATTTCATGTATTTCAAACGTTTATATTTTTTTTAAATCGTCCATTTTAACAAGCCAAAAAATATATAACAAAACATAGAATTATATAAAAAGCTTAAAAGGGGCTTGTTTGAACATTGTTTTGTTAAAATTTGAAATCGGGATCCTAACTGTGACTCATGATTTCACAAAAGACACACTTTTTGACAAAATGATACTTGAAGGTTGTGGATCAAGAAAAGGCGAGTAGGAAAAACAACTTTACAGGGTCATAGATCGTGTTAGGTTTCTGATTTTTCCCCCGACACACGTTTGGAGCAAAACAACTTTACAGGGTCATAGATCGTGTCGATATTTGCCGGTAAAAGTATTAATGGTCGTTGGAAAACTACCTAAAGACTCACTTAAAAATTCCTAAAATCAGTTGTTATATAAAAAAGATGGCTAGGAAAGTGGTTTTCCAGTAGCGGTTTCAGGTTGGGTTTGATTTCAAGTGTGAACTGGGTCGACGAGTACCTTCTGGTCGAATTTTGTGGAAGCTAGTGGTAGTTGAGGAAAGCAGTTGATAGGCGGTGGCGATAGTGGCTGTTTCAAATGGTTCTGAGACTGTTAGGCCTTACCGAAGTCGCTTCTAGTTGAAAGGAGGAATGTTGGAGGGGAGCTACTAGTCTAGGGTTTAGTAGGTAGCAGGTGGTAGTTCCATGGTGGCATTATGACGATGAAGGTGGTGGCTAATTGTGTTTCGTTCATCGAAAAACTCATGGGAGAGAGAGAGAGAGGAAGAAAGAGAGAGAGATAAAGATAGAGAGAGGGAGAGAGGGAAAATTGAGCAAGGAAAAGGGATGATTTCCCCACTCTTAAATAGAGGAAGAGGATAAGGGTATCTCCACCACATTTATCACAAGCATCACCACTTATGTGGTGACACGTGTCGCTTCTCGAACTGCATTCGAAATCCCAACGAAAAACAAATTTTTTCCAACTTTCTCACAATGCCCGTTAGACGTACCGAACACTGTGATTTTGAATACGTGATCGAATTCCCGAAAAAAAAATACAAAAATACATTAAAAATACGAATGAAGTTTTAACTCAATTATATTCATAGTTTTGTATTTATGATCGATTTCGTAAAATGCCTCTATCTTTTTGCTAAAAATATCTTGCAAATGGAATCAAATATTCGCATATAGTTTGAGTTCAAAAATGTGTTCAGAAATACTTAACGAGATGTGTAGCTAACCTAACAAATCGATTCAACGTTCGTTTATGGAAAAATTAGTTATATAACTCATTTCTTTTCTTAAAAGAGAGTAACTTTCATGTCTAATCTTTGTTTTCAACGTTATTTATATCTACGAAATCTTGTTAACTTGTTCTATCTGTTTATAGTTTTATTTGTTCCTGACAACACTTAATACATAAATCTTACTTTTAACATACTAAGTCATTGCTTTATGTATTGTGGTCAGTGTTTCGTTATCGATCAATGTTCACCAGAGAAAAAAGGGTATTTCATATGAATATCCAAGTATGAAATTTTATGTGCATGAAAATTATGGAATACAATACATTAGGTCTAGTACCTGGGGTGTTCATGGTGACTAAGAACAGTGAACGATGATCTAATTTTCTTGTTTGTTAAAACAAACTATTTCTCCGGGTTCAAACGCATCCTCTTAGTTCAACTCAAACCCGCAAAAAGCATGTTCAAACGATTGTTTGCATTCAGTTTGGTAAATGGATGTTAGAATAATATCATAAATTCTTAGAAGTTTTGTGAAATATGGAGTAAAAGGAGTAGTAATTACAGTATGGGGGCATTTTCCACCGAGGGGGTAGGGGTCACCGCACTGCATACTGGCGGTGTAGAGTTCTACACACTTAGAGAGTGTTCGATCATAGGTTATGTGTTATAATTTGTTGAGTCCCCTACCGTGTCTAGTGTGGCCATAATGGATAGGCTTCCAATTTCTGTCTCCTCTTTCTTTTATCTTGTGACTTAGGTAATGAATAGCGTCTGACTATAAAATCCATTGACTAACGTACAAGAATAACCCACCCTACCTTATACGTGAATACGTATCTGGGGCTTAATGATCAAGAGTGGATGCCTTAACTTATACGTGGACAACTCACTTAGTAAAACGACTTTGTTTGCATAAAGTTTATAAAAGCCAGGTATGTTCGATATGTATACATGTAAAAGTCTACAACACTTGCTTAATTAAGTGGTAATCACATGTGCATGATATAAGTTTGAAAAACTACAAAGGTGGTAATCATTTTATGTCATAAGATTTATGACACACATTTTCACATAAAATCATAGCATTTTGTGGTATGTTGTCTTTTAGTTGTATTATTTTAAAACAACTATGACTCATCCATATATCATATTGATGACTAGTTTATTTGTAAATGAAGTGTTACTTGAAAAATAACATTTATAAAGTAGATACGAGTTTCTCACATAAAATGATAACTTTTTGTAGTATGTTTTGCATAAGCAAAATATGTTAGCACATGTATCCACCCATGAAATATATAAAAATTATAAAAAGGGGTCGTAAACACTCACCTTAATGTGTGATTTTCCATTAAGATATGAATATAATTTGATTTTTGGGAAGAGCCGCGAGACAACACAAAATAACAAAGAATTTTGATCAGGATTTGGACTTGACTTAAACCATGACATAACACTAAAAACTCGATTCTTGAACTCGGAAAACATCACTTTTCTTTTATGTCGAGTGCTGGTGATGGTGGCTAAGTGATGGTTTACTGGTGACAACAGGTTGCTCCGGCATCCTTGCTGCCTCTGTTGATGAGATCCACAAAGAGAAGAAGGGGGAAACAGGTAGTAGTAATCATGGGGTGTTTAGGTGGGTTGTCGGTCACCAAAATAGGAGGAGGAAGAGGTGGTTGGTGGTGGCTCTCGGTGGCTAGTTAGCACCTCTGGTGGGGTGTTCTAAACCGAAAAAAAGAGTAATATAGAGGAGGAGAGTAAGGGATTAATGGCTGATGATGTTGTGAGGAAGAAGAGGAGGTTAAGGGCTCTATTTATAGTCTCATGGAGGCTTTCAAGACACTCCACACACCATGTTTCCATGGCTAGTAAAAAAAACGTAAAAACGGTTCATGCTTTTGTACTTGGAAGTGATAGAGCATGAGAGGTAACGTGGTGATGGTGTTATGGACTTGATAAGGAAGGATGGAAGAGAAAATGGTTGATTTTCTCTTCTCATGCATGCATGGTGGGACCTACTGATGTCATCTTTCTCATAAAGTCCTTAAAACTCTTCTATATTTGCATGCCCAAATCCCGACATCTAATATTTTTTTCAATAGGGGTGTATTATAGATCCGAGTTCAAGGATTCCAAAAACCTGAACGAATTAATTTTGCGAGTGTTAGAAGTACTGGAAATCGCTTTTAAAGAATCACGTTTAATAGACCATAAATGTAAGATTTTTTTACTTTTACAAATACTTTTACTACAAATAATTTTAGTATGGAATTAAATAATAGACCATAACCTAAGTCCAATAATTTTCTCAAAATTTCCATCTGAGTTTGCAGGTTTGTTTGCAATGTGGCTAGGTGGGCCACATTGGAGCTCGTTGTCTATTTCACATTTTTGACAAGGTACTAGACCTTACACCTCTAGCTTGGTAGTTACCCATTGAACTGTACTATTAGGCATCTAAGCCCATAGCTATAATTGGTATATATTTGAATTAGTAGTAGAACAGTGCTAGTGGCTTGCCTTCAAGACTAGCAACTGGGAACGGTGGTTTTGGAGAAAGAGGTTGATTTATATAATTAGATCAACAAATTGAAATAAGTAATTTTCTTAATATATTATCATAATAATATATTAATAAGAAATATTTAATTAATATTTAATTAAAAATTAATTAGAATTAATTTTGGGATTAAAAGAAGACAAAACTGCACAAATGGTCCCTATGGTTTGGTTAAAATTGCCACTTTGATCCAAAAAAGTTTGGACTAGCACCAAAGGTCCAAAGTTTTCATTTTGTTGCTTGTTTGGTCCAATCTGTTTCGATTTTTTTCAAAATGATGGATTTACCCCTATTAATATGATTTCTTTTTTTGTTTTCCTTATTTGTTTCTCTAATTTTATATTAAAAACATAAATCACTCTCTCTCTTATTTGTTTTTATTTTTCTGATTTTTGATATAAAAAAATAAAAATAAAAATAGCTCTCTCTCTCTCTCTCTCTCTCTCTCTTTCTCTCTCTTAAAGACCATCGCTTCTCAATGGAAATCGTTCTAGAACCCTAAGGTTTTCCAAATCATTGAAATTGGAGTTTAAATTCCAATCGAGCATGCTCCCTTCGAGATTAATCGCTTCCATCTTCTTCATACCCCAAATTTCATCAGGAATTTCACAACTTAAATTATTGAACTAGAGATCAATCTTAGTTTCTTAATTAAAGGCTTGTACTTATCATCCTCTTCACCTTCAATCTCTTCATCTTCTTCCCTATTTTTTGTTGTTTCTTCTTTCAAGTCCTGATTTGGGCTTGAGTCCCCAATCCGATAGCAGTCGCTACAACTTTAATTGACGCGAATCATTCTTGTGGATATTAGGAGGAATAATGTTGAATTTTGAGAAAATTTGTGGCTTAACGAAGTAGTTTGCTCTCTCATGCTGGATGACGTATGATGCTTTCGGTGTGCTCACAGCTAAGTGACCAATATTCGATCTCGTTTGTCGGAGCGATGAAGATCTGAAATTCATGCTCACAATCTCTAAGCTTATAACATCTTCTTTCAAAGTTAAAATGTGTTTGATTTCAATTTTTTCTTATGTATTGCTACTAATCAATTCTGCCTAAGACCATTAGCGCAATTTCAATTCATTCATACAAAGGTATAGAAAATAGATATCAGGAATTGAGTTTTCACCTGAATTGTCCGGACTTCCTCCAACATTGCAAAGATTCCAAATAGTTGGAGACCATGAAATCCCTTCATTTTTCTTATCTTGAACTTTCTCCGAGGTTTATGAAAGAACTGTCATGGACGCTAAATTCTGTTTCGAGGTAATCGACATTGATAGCTGTGAATGGAATCAAAGCGGATCTTGGCAACTAGAAATTTCTAGTGGAGGCGTTGAACTTATGGTGAGGTGGAATGAGATTAAAGGTGATTTTAGTGATGAGGTTTTTTGAAGGTTGAAGATGGATGAGAAGATGTACGAGAGAGAGAGAGAGAGAGAGGAGAGAGAGAGAGAGAGAGAGAGAGAAAAGAGAGAGAGAGAGAGAGAGAGTGATTTATTTTAATTTTTAATTTTTTTAATTATAAAATTAGAAAAACAAATAAGGAAAAAAGAAAATCGTATTAATAGCGGCAAATGCGTCATTTTAAAAAAAATCAAAGCAGATTGTACCAAAGATGCAACAAAATGGAAACTTTGGACCTCTAGTGCTAGTCCAAACATTTTTGGACCAAAGTGGCAATTTTGAGCAAACCACAGGGACCATTTGTGCAGTTTTGTCTTAAAAGAATTAATTAGAAGTACAGGGACTGAATTGTAATTGTTCAATAGCTGAGCAAGAGGTAATATAGAACCCTCATTAGGCAATGGATGGTTTTGATATGCCTTAGGGTTTCTAGAATAGTCTCTTATTGGATAATCAAGAAAGTGGATAATTACCCAATTTAAGATTATTTAGCACCTGGCTTATCTAGGGTGTCCTATATGCATTGTAAATAGGGTATAACCCTAGAAATTTTGGCCACTTCTTCCTAGAGAAAGCCATCTAAAAATTTGCCCCCTCTTTCCTTCTCCATAATCTTCTTTAATTGCTAGTATTGGGTGTGAGCCATTAGAAGTGTGACAATTATGAAATTTTTTCTCAAAATCTCAACAACATTGATGAATTGGATTGTTATTGTTACATAATAATCAATGTTATGTTTTGTAACTTTAGTTATGTAATTTTGATTATGCACTATTGTTCTATGGTTTCTACATTATTGTTCACTTGGTATGTTCAATTAGTGAAAATGTAGATAAATTTTAGGGTTGCATACACACATATGATTATTTGTATAGATCAAAACTCATCAGTGGTATCATAGCGTGGATTTCATTTATATTGAATTAATATTGATGTGATCTTGAACAAGGATGTGACATCCCAGAATTTCCATTTGTGTAAACCCTACAGTCAAGCACATCAATGAAAGTCAAACTTACTCCTGCTAACTTTTAACATAGTTTAGAGTCCGTTTGAGCATTATGAGTTATAATACATCAAAGGATTTAGTGTATAAGTGTGTCAGTTGAACTTAGAAACTGTCAAACAAGCCTTAAGCTCTCAAGAGAGGAGTTTACGACCAAGATCTTGGAGTTTACGGTCGTAAACTGAAGGTGGTCGTAAACCCCTAGTATACATATAACACTTAGGTGTTGTTTGTTTTTTCTGATGCAAAATGTTTGCAGTCTGCGAACTACATATGTAGACCTCTACAGTAGAAGAGGTGGACTAAACGCCTGCACTATGAAAAAAGAAGATTGTTTGTTTTTTAACATTTGCGGTCTACTGAACCACTTGGGTTGTGGTGACTTGGTAAGGCATGTGGAAGATATGGTGGATAACCTATTGACCCATGTTCAAATCCTAGCACCACTCAGCCTTTGTGGCCATGGAGGTTCGCCTGCAGTGACTCCAGGGCATGAAGCAAAGCTTTATGTTTGCAGCGGGGGATTACTCGGTGCGCGAAAGCTGGCCCGGAAACCCTCGATAGGGAAGTTCCCTTTCCAAAAAAAAACATTTGCGGTCTACTAAAATAAACTGAAATCTGAATAAACTTATTTATTAAAAACTTCAAAGTGATTTTTTTAGTATTTTTCTGACTTATAAATAATTAACGAATATAGATCAACTTTTATGTATTATTGTAAAAAAATAAAAATAAAAATGGTATTAATTAACATACATATTTGATAAAAACCAACAACTTTTGTTGCAATGTTATAACTAAACATTATAATTAGTGGTCAAAGAATTTGATACATAAATGGATAGAAATTAACTTCGATTTTTTCAACTAATTCTATTAAAAAGATATCATAAACATTTTCTCGAGAAATTGACGATACTGTATTAAATAATGTTTTAAAAAATTTGGAAAAAAATATAAGAATGTATTATGAGTTTTTTTTTTCAAATTTATATAAACAACTTCAACGATTATTATTTCGATAAACTTTTATTTATAAATTTGTCAAGAATATCATGTTTGTATCATCGAAGGTTTTTTTTTTTTGTTTTTTTTTTGTTTTGTAATTTTTTTCAAATTGTTTATCATTAATAAAGTTGCAAAAAATATAAATTAAAAAAAAACATAAAAAATAAAGATATATATATATATATATATATATATATATATATATATATATATATATATATATATGTTTTTTTAGGTTAGAAGATATCTGGATATGTTAGAAGAGGGCGTGCGAACATTTTTAGATCTGTAGTCTTCAAAAAAACAAACAGTTTGCGAAGGCTAATGTCTGTGCATGGCCTGCACGGCGCAGACACAAGAGGCCACACAGATCTGCAGACAAAAAAGAAACGCTACCTAAATCATTTTTACTTCATTTCTACCATTCCAAGCCCAAGAAAACGAATTCTCTCTCTAGGATCTTGAGAGTTTTGCTTCCAAACTTCAATCTAGTAAGTTAACTTTCCATTTTCAACTTGATATCCTTCCATATCTAGTGAATGCACATGATTTCATCCATGAAATCTCTTCTTTTGGATAGATCTTCAAGTGTTCTTCAAAACACGAAGAACACACACTAGTGTTCTTGGACCTTAAACACCCAAACAAGTTTCTATATTGTAAGTACTCTTATCCTAGCTTGTGGTATACTAGATTGATCCTGCTTAAACCTTAGAAGCATCAAGTAATCTTTAATGGAATGGAGTTTACAGCCAGGATACCTCCCACGGCCGTAAACTCTATAAGAGGGTGCATAGATGCCCTAACTTCCTTCTTAATGCTTGGGACTTGAACTAGAGCCATTCACAATTGAGCTAAGGACCTTAATATACGAATTAGGAGAATTTTCCATGCGTTTACGGCCGTACAACCACTAGGGTTGTAAACCCTAGGCGGTAAACTCCACGGAGAGTGGTCCGTGGGCTGTGAACTCAATAGCAATGCCTTACAACCCTTAGATGTAACCTTAAGTTCTTATAACACTTAAATCCAAGTGTTTTCCATGTTAAAAGGTGTTTATACTTGCTTAATTAGTGTTATAATCACTAATTAGTTATATATATATATATATGTATATATATATATATATATATGTATATATATATATATATATATCATTATATGTTAATAGGATCATTGTGTATGTTCAAGTCTTCACTTGACACCTAGCACCTTGTCCAATACTTCCATCCAATCCACTCACTATAGGTGAGTGCATACCCCTTAATCAACATTTTAAATGTTTTTAAATACTTTTATGGGGGGGGGGGGGGGGATACAAGTTGAATCATACTAGTTATTATATCAATCACATGTGATTAATAAACTAGCACATAAATGGATTTCACGATACTTTTTAGCTGTTTTGCCAAAAAAACTACTTCAAAATGATTTCTCAAATGCTTTTACATGCTAAACTCTTTATCAAACTTGTTTTCTATACTAAATATTTCCTTTCAAATTCTGTTATAGCTATGGTACAAACAAAGGTTTTCGTGTATTTCAAACTGTGTTTCAAACAAATGATTCTTATACTTTAAACTGTTTATGTCAACAAACTGCTTTTAAATCGTTTCATAAATTGACATCAAGTCATCGATTTTATTATTAAGCTCTTCAATTGTTTTACAAAACTTCTTTTAATTTTTATATTGTCTAATGCATGCCTATATATGTATAGTTATGTAAGTAAAGTTTAAAGGACTTATGACTTCTTACTCGCATTAATTCATTTTCCTTATTTGGATGTGACCTTAGGTTATCGGTTATTTGTTCTAGTGTCATCTAAATATTAGTTACATATTATGTTTACATATGTAGACATAAAAGTTCTGTCTATCAGTTCAGTACCTTTGGGTAGCAGAGGCATACTTTCATTCATTCGTATACATACATTACTAGTAAGCTGTAATAGTTATAGTTTAAAGGTATACTACTTATTATTACTAGTACAAGGTAATACACAAGAGTCAGTTCATTCATGAGTCTATACAAATATACTACATACTATATGAAGAAATACTAATACACACTATATGAAGAGATACTAATACGCACTATATGAAGAGACACTAATACACACTATATGAAGTGACACTAATACACACTATATGAAGAGACTAATTCACACTATATGAAGAGACACTATTACACACTATATGAAGAGACACTCTTACACACTATATACTATACTGGAGGACTTACTATGACGAGAATTAGGGAAGACATACACTACACTTGTACAAACAATACACACTATGGGACTGACCATCCTACATCTGGCTGCTAGCTACAGTGGGACTTGTTCATCTATGGATGTTCTCGGTTGTACTGTTCGGCGATTTACCGCGCCGCGTTTATCCTACACAAATGGATATGATTTCAAGGAGTATACAATTTTCCTTATTACCTTTATTTTGTGACACATTCACATAAATGATGAGGTATACTATATTTTGATGATAATAGTTGTACATTGGAAAAAAAATTCTTTCTTACAGAGAAGCAAACCTTCTAAACAGTCGGGTCTTGGTAGAAGACTACATTTTATACTAGTAGGAAATATGGGATTTTCTAGGGTTTTCATACTTATACAAACTTTTTCATTGAAAATTTGCAAGTCTTTTCTTCAAAACTTTACAAATCAATGACACTAAAATACTTATGAACTCACCAGGTTTATGCTAATCTACGCTTTCAAAATAACTTGTATTCTCAGGTCACCAGTAGATAGGTACGATGACCATGTTTTGAGAAAACGGAGCAGTCAAGATTCGTCTTTTATTTTGAATATTTATTATGGTGTTTTATTCTATGAAAGAATACACATGTATTAAAATGTTACTATTAATGCAATGGATGATGTTGTTGCTTGTTTACTACTTTGCACTGTTGTGATACTTTACATGACGTCCTCTGCCCCAGAACATTTCCTCCGTTCTTGGTTTTGGGGTGTAACAGATTGGTATCAGATCTTTTTTTTATAGTGAATCGAGTATATCAACCCATAAAAGATATACATACTATAAATATAATGGGATTAAAATACTCTGACTAAGAGTTTATACTTTTAAATAATAAAAAATTTACTTAAGTATACATGCCTGCATTCATACTAAAATCAATGTCACCACGACAAAAACAAAAGTATTATGACTGTTGAATATCAAAAGTAAGCTCGGGGATGTATCGTCAGTCCTGGGAGTGGCATAGCCTTATCAACTATGTTGGTCCAATGAGTGATTAGCGTATGCCCAAGAATGGTTGTGATATGGCAACAACTCTAAAAACTTACCAACACTACTACAATGAACACATTAGGAGTATTTTGTGTTACTATAATTACTTAGTTGAGAACTAAAGATCTCTATTCATAGGTCAATAGTTTCTAAGTGGATACACTAAGGTTATATGTAACTAGGATGACATAGACTTTGAATCTGTGAAAGTTTGCTTTACCCCCTGTTCCTTGTGAATTTAGAGTTAAGGTCACTTATTTGAAGGCAATGTTGGATGGTTTGGAGAAGTGCCACATGATGATCACCATACGGAAGGCTTTTTGGATGGTGCTAACTCTGAGCCCGAGGTTGAGAACCTACCCCCAGTGCCTGCCAACCCAAACCGTAACGCTCATCCAAATTTTCAAGGTCCGACGCCTCCTTGGGTAGAATGTTTGGAGACATGGAGTGAAGAGAAAGATCAACCTATGTCGTGTAATGGAGACTAAAGCTTCTATAACATTAGTGAAGTAGGCTCAGCACACAGAGTTCTGCCAAACCTGGTCCATAGAGTTGCCTGAAATGAAATCCAGGGCAGGACAGCTCTCCATCGTATCGCAGAGGTTGATGCCAATGCATAAATGCATACCATCCGCATCGTTCACCTTGAAAATGCTCTTGAGAGATCTGAGAGAGACCATGAGGCTCTGCTACATGCACTAGCTGAAACTCGAGCCGAAGTCATAGAGCTCCGAGTACGCCAGAGGGTATACGAATGACACCTGCTAGATATGGAACGTCAACTGCCTGAACTAAGGGTTCACCAGAGGGATAACCATCACTAGTAGGAGATGCTTTATCTTTCCTTCCTTGGTATAAGGAATTGTTTTCTTGTCTATGCCCTATGTAGCACTTAACTATGTAACTACCCCAGTACTGTAATTACTTTTAGTTAGGCCTTTATGCTGTCAAAACTTTTCTACTCCAGATATGATGTAAGACCTACTACAAAGTCAATTTTCCCAACCTTATTAGATCATAAATATCAATGATATTGACAGTCGGCTAATTTCTTTGTCAATATTTGTTCAAATACTTTCATCATACTATCATTATAATTCTATCTAAAACTCACTCTAGTCAAGCTATTGGACTATGGTAATATAGCTTCGGGATCATTTCCAATTCTCTTTCAAAATTTGGATCATGTTATCCACCAACCAATGATACCCTAGTTTGGATGACAAACGTCTTGCGACCATTCTATGAAATTACTTTTAGTCTTTACTAGGATTGTGTCATATGGATGTAGGTCAAACCCTCGAGAACTTACTTCTACTCTTTACATGAATGATCAAAATACATCTAGGTTCAACCATAATCACTCATGAACTCTTTTTCTTTCGTATAACAGAATCATGTCGTCATCCAGAAATAGTCAGCCGCACAATGAAACCCCTATCCTTCATTTCGGCGCCGCTGCATTCCAAGCCACGGTAACAGTTGCAGTGGCAGCTAACCTTGGAAACATCAACACTAACAACGCAAGCAAGGCAGGCAAGGGGGTTGACAATTCCTATCGTTGTATCGATCCAAGAAGCCAACAAATGATACCAGTCACAGACTTGCAAAGCCATAAAACCGAGAATAGGAAACGAAAGCACCAAGCCCCAAAGGAGCGCAATCGATCCCAAAGACTTGCCGTGCAACAACAACAAGTGGAAACCCCTACCATTTCATCACCAATCAGACCATACGAGGGAAAAATCCCGAAGTGTAACAAGTGTAGCTTTCATCATAATAGGGCTTTCCATGAAATGCAATGCTGCAATTGCCACAAAAAAGGGCACCATGATCGTAGCTGTGGAGCACTGGCACGACCCATCACTCAAGTCCCTGACATTGGAGTCAACCCGGCTTGCTATGGTTGTGGTGAAATCAGACACTTTAAAAGGAATTGTTTGAAAAGGAGGAACAACGAAAGCAACCGTGTCCACATAACTTCGACCCAACACATCACTTCCACCATCGATGCTGTTGCAAGCCAGATATGTCACTAATGCGGTGAGATAGGACACCTCGAGAAGGTTGTCCAATAACAAAGAACTCTAGCGCAAACAGGAAGATACTATGGATCACTGTCGTAGGAGAGACTACTGCGGATACACGTTAATGTAATTAAGGCGTTTCGTTGTAATAGACTCATAAACTGTTAAAAACTAGTGCAACTTGAGTCCTATCTTTTGCAAGATACCATCATTCAAGGGGCCCTCGTGCTGCGTATACTTGCTTTTTGTAGTATACCTTGTTCGCAACAGTAGTCTTGTAGTTAATCTAAAGTACTGAAACTCTGTTAAAAGTTGCACTATTGTGTTTTGTTTGTAACATCGTTTATGATCTAAATCTCTTATTCCGAGTAGTCCGACATTATCATATAACTTGAGTCAATTCAACCCTCACAATACTAGATTTGTTTGTAAATTCTTTCATTTGTAATCGCCTTTCTAGGAAAGTCGTCATTCCAGAACTCCGAGGTACTCATGCATAGAGTACCTTATGTCCTGGGTCCTTCCCGAAGAAAACTCAGCAAACCTCCCCGGAATACCACTCGTACAGTATGTCAAGTTCAATCCGAAGACCCATACGGTTGATCTATTGCTGTGAAATGTATACACAAGGGTGATATATAATCAAGGTTCTACAGGTTTAGAATTGATGGTTCCTCTTTAACTTATTTTTCTTGTTTGGATGTGAGCTTAAAGAAGAATCATTTATTCGACTACCTTTTCGATCTTAATAATATATGACTCGTATACGCGAGACTATGATTGATGAACTAGGTATGACTTTTGATATAAACTTCAGGACAAAGACTGGTCAAGACTACAAGTGATAGTGCTGCCATGCGAATAAAATTAGAACCCAATCAAATGCCTTCTCGCCGAACGAGGACAAGAGATACAGATAGAATCGAAGCACCTATCCTATTCCATACTTCATAAGTAATTGTATTTTATTTTGGATCTTCCCATCTTTCCAGAAGAACTCCCAGGATTTCCTCCACAACGTCAAGGTCAACTTCGGAATCAGATTAGTTGCAGGGGCTACCCCTGTAACCAAATCGCTCTATAGTCTAACGCCTACAGAGATGCAAGAACAGTCCGTTCAACTTAACGAACTAATCAACAATGGATTTTGAAAACCAATTTCCTCACCCTGTGGAACTCCAGTTTAGTTCGTCGAGAAGAAAGACGGATTGTTTAGTATGCACATTGACTACAGAGACCTCGACAAGATTTCCATTAGGAATCATTACCCTCTGACTCACATAGATGGATTGTTTGACCAGCCGCTAGGAATGAATTACCTTTCGAAGATGGATCTGAGATCTGAGTATCACCAGTTACAAGTGTTATAGGAGGATTTCCCGAGGACGGCCTTCCAAACACGATACAAACACTACGAATCTGTATTGATACCTTCCGGATAAGACCAATGCCCTTGTAGTATTCATGGACTTAATGAATAAGGTATGTTATCCTTACTTGGATTAGTTTGTCATTGTCCTTATAAATGACATACTTATCTACCCTCGTAGTAAGAAATAGCATAGAAAGCATGTACGACAAACCTTGGAAACATTATGACCAGAGAAGATCTACACGAAGTTCTCTAAAGATGAGTTTTGGATTCGAAGAGTCGAATTCTTAAGGAACACTGTTAGTGAAGTGGGAATTCATATCGACCCTTCCAAAAATCAAAACCATTGAGAGCTGGTCAGCACCAAAGACACCTACAGGAGTTCACAAATTTCTAAGCTACACTGACAAAAGAAGGAAACCTTTGGAACTCCAGGAGGGGACCACTTTCCTTGAAAGACTGACCCTGGAAAGGCTTGATACGCTTCGGAAAGCGTGGAAAGCTAAATCCAAGATAAATAGGGCCTTCGAGATTCTTACTAGAATCGATCTCGTAACTTATAGATTTAACCTACCCCTACTAACTCAGTAATGTAAGTTCTACCTTCCACGTCTTGAACTTGAAAAAGTGTCTATCCGATGAGACTCTTGTAATTCCACTCGATGAGATCAAGATCAACAAGAGCCTCAACTTCGTGGAAGAACCGTAGTGACCATGGACCGAGAGGTCATGCAAACAAAACAAAGCCACATCCCATTAGTGAAGGTTCACTGGAACGCCAAGCGAGCACCTGAATTCACTTACGAGCGCGAGGATCAATCGAAACGGAAGCATCCTCATCTCTTTACTAAATTATTCTTACCTATTTCCTTTCCTAAACTCTAATTTCAGGACGAAATTCTCTCTAACAGGGGGTGATGTGACAACCCGAAATTTCAATTTGTATAAACCCTATAGTCAAGCACTTAAATGAATGTCAAACTTACTCTTTGTAACTTTTAGCACAGTTTAGAGTCCGTTTGAGCATTATGAGCTATAACAAATCAAAGGATTTAGTGGATAAGTGTGTTAGTTGAACTTAGAAACTGTCAATAAAGCCTTAAGCCCTCAAGAGAGGAGTTTATGGCCAAGACCTTTAGTTTATGACCAAGACCTTGGAGTTTACGGTCGTAAACTGAAGGTGGCCGAAAACCCCTAGTATATATATGACACTTAGTTATTTTTACTTCATTTCTACCATTCCAAGCCAAAGAAAACGGATTCTCTCTTTAGGATCTTGAGAGTTTTGCTTCAAAACTTCAATCTAGTAAGTAAACTTTCCATTTTCAACTTGATATACTTCCATATCTAGTGAATACACATGATTACATCCATGAAATCTCTTCTTTTGGATAGATCTTTAAGTGTTCTTCAAAACACCAAGAACACCAAGAACTCACACCAGTGGTTTATTCTACCTTTGAATCAGAGTACGTAGCAGCACGCGAATCATGAATGGAGGCTATATGTTTGAAGAACTTCATCGAAACGTTGAGGTTCTGCCACCTATGTTGGAGCCAATGGAGATTTTCAATGATAATGAAGGAGCGGTTACATTGAAAAAGGAACCAAGAGATGATGGTAGATCTAGACATATTGACATAAAATACCACTTGATCATATATAGAGTAGAAGAAGGACGCCTCATCGTGAAGAGAGTATCGTCTGAAGAGAATCCAACATGTTCAACATGCTAGCAGCATCGATCTGAAGGATGATATTATTTTTAGTAGTTAGATACTTTAGAAACTTATTCCAAAATAAATGTAACTGACACTTGATGATTAAATAATAGATAATTATTTATAAGTATTTTTTACTATCAATTGTCAATTATTTATTCTTGTGTTTCAAATTTGCATGTTTTACTTCCAGTATGATTAGATTATTTAAACATCCACAGTCTATCATACTTTTGGAAGTAAGTAGTGAATCAAGACTATAATGAATTAGGTTTTAGATTACCTATGGAGTTTAGACATAGCAATGGTTTGCTACAACATTCATGTGAACTTCAAAATAAAAATTTAAGTATTAGATTACCCCAATCTCATAGAATTACTTCATTGAATTTATCACAAGTAATTCTACGATGATAATATCTTATATTATTTATATGGAGATATATGCGTTGTTGTTTACAAGTTGGTTGTGCATTGATAATGTTGGATAAGGTTTCTAAATCCATAACTTATTTGGTATATACTTGACCCGACACGGCATGGTCCAGTTGGGTTGCACTTCACTCAAACTATTTATGGATCATTTTATAAGAATTGTAAACTTACGATTTATTAATATATTATAAGTTATAATACATTAATATAAAGTCATGTTATTTAATTAGTTTAAATCTTGAATTAATTATGAATTAATTTAGTGATTAAGAGGAAGACTAATTAAATCATGGCTATTACATTTATATGGTGTGGGTTAATACTCATTTCTTAATGGGCTAAGCTTATATGAAAGTCCATGGATGATCCACAGAGGTTTTAACCCATGGATCCTTGGAAAGGAAAAGACATGGGTTATTAGGGTTTCACCCTAACCATGCACACTATATAAACAAGCTTATGTTGCATGAAAAAACACCCTAGTGTGTGTGTAATAGTGGTGGCCGATTTCTAAGTATTTGTATACTCACAAATACATTTTCCAAGTTTGTGGTGATTTGTGATTTCCATTTGAGGCATTCAGATTATTAGTGCTTGGCTCTCAAACTCCAAGGAATCAACAATCAACAAAAGGTATGTAATTCATCTAGTTCTTTTATGTTTAAAAGTACCCCATGCCATGCTAGATAGGTTATAAACCTTGGAAAATAATATTTTGCATGTACCTTAGACAAACATAGATCCAAGGTTTATTAGGGTTGCATGTACACTTAGGAAGTGTTATAATGCTCAAAACTCAATAGTGGTATCAATGACTGGTTTGTTTGTTTGATACTTGATGCAAAATAGTGAAACAAGTTGATTTTCATGCTGTCTTCATGATGAAATTGCCAAGTCCATTGGGGGACTCGCCGAGTCCATGACCAAATTCATCCTACTCATCGAATAGGTTCGTGCACTCGGCTAGTAGAAGCCTCAGAATGCAGATTTTTGACTTTTGCTGCTGGAAATGGACTAGAAACATTACCCTAAACTGTTTTAGTGTTTTAAAAGTTGTTTTAGTTGGTGTAATAATTGTTCTAATCAATTTACAATAGCTTATATCAAAATTTCATGCGTTGTATGTGTTCATATAATTCTTGAAACTTAGATGATCATGTTCATGTTCTTATGAATTTAGAAGATGATAGGAATTATTTGCTGAATACTTTAGGATTAATTCTTGATCATTTATGTGCTTTAATGGAGTCCATAATTTGTCCTCACATTATGGATATCGAAAGGTCACTTCTTTTAAACACACATTTAAAACACATAAGTTATATAAAAATGAAGAGTCCTCATTTTTATGAACCTTTAATTCATAAGTTATGAAATGAAAAGTTGGGAATGGTTACAAAACTTGCCCTCAAGTTTTGGAATTTGTAAAGTTTCACACACTTTAATAATGTTTAATTCCAACCCTTAGAGTTTTAATAGTTAGAATCCAACACTTATACTATTTATAACATTAATGGTTAATTATTATATATATATATATATATATATATATATATATATATATATATATATATATGTATAAGAATATGTCGTTTTATCGTTAGTAGGCCTCATTCACGAAGTCGGTCTATAAAGAGGGTATAAGGTGGTTGCCTATAAAATGACAGCTTAATGGGTGTCCACTGTCACCCACCGCTTCCTTGGTCGGTGGAGGGTCGTTAGCCGAACGGGTAGGATAATGACTTTAAATTCTCATTAAAAGTATAATGATTATTATAAAGTAACTAAAAATTTTTAATTTCCAATCTTATTTACTTTAGGAAAAATGTGAACATGGTGCTAGTCAATGGAATTCATACTTTGTACCTTACCAAGTCGTTGGTGGAGCGTGTGTGGTTAACCGACACCCTAACATGGACTGGTAAGGATCACGAAGGGTGACTAAATGTTTGTCATAGATCAATGGAGCGTGTGTGGTTAACCGGCACGTTGATTAGGTGATAATATTAAGGGTACTAAGTGATTAAGAATGATTATTCACACCTTGTTTGTAATCCTCGGCATCCCAGTCACAAAACTTGAAGGGCACAATCGAGATTGAAACATGCCATTGAAAAGTTCAATGAACCTCAAAAGAATCTAGGAATTTCAAATCCAATTAAAACCTAATAATTCTTTTCGTTTTTCATGGTGGAAATTGGTGAATCATCATTCACCTACCTTTCAAATATGTTATTACTTAGATTACGACATCCCTCTTCTAAGTATAATATATTGTGAATGGATCCTAGCCTTAAGATTACATTTGGGTGTTTTACTAAGGAAATTGGTGAATCGTCATTCACCTACCTTTCTTCTTTCAGATGTCTTCTAACAACAATGCTTCGGGCTCTAACCCAACTGGCTCTTTCTCTATCTTGAATCTTTGTGGGAGAGTCATCTTTGATGGTTACAACTTGATGGACTGGATTAGGAACATCAGGATGGTTACTCGTTATGAGAACAAAGAATACGTCCTCGATAAGGAGTTAAAGGAGCTTGATGAGTCTACTGCTACTCCTGAGCATATCGCTGAATTTAGGACACATGAGAGAGATGCTACTAAGGTGGCATGCATCATGATGGCCACGATGATAGCCAGGCTCCAAAAGTCCTATGAGGCCTTCTACCCTTTTGAGATGCACCAAGACCTGATGGAAAGATATCATCAGAGTGCTCGTCAGGAGTAGTATGAAATAATCTCCTCCATGATAACAACCCACATGAAGGAGGGTGAATCCATCACGGGCCACACGAAAAAGATGCAAAGGTATGTGGACCATTTGCTCAAGGTAAACGTGAACTTCCCTGAGGAGTTGGTAATTGACATCACTTTGCACTCCTTACCTTCTTGCTATGACCAAATTTCATTTGACATATCATATGAACAAGGAGGATGTTACTCTTAGCAAACTTCAAGGACTCTTGAAGACCGCTGAAACCGGTCTTAAGGGCAAGTTGGTTGTTACCTCTACTATCTCTACTCCATCATCTACCCCTGTTTTGGCTATCAGGCAAGGAAAAGGGAAAAATAGGAAGTCCCCTTCGAAGGGTACCATGGGAAAGTCTCTTGAAGGCTCCTCATCAAGGACCAAGAGTGGTTCTGTCACTCCTTATGCTATTCCCAAGGATCCTGATTGCTACTATTACCAGGACAAGGGGCACTGGAAGCAATATTGCCCTAAGTTCTTGTAGGATCTGAAGGATGGGAAAGTGAAACCCACCCACAAAGGTATTTACACAATATTGTCTTATAACTCACCATATTCTAACTCTTGTGTGCTTGATAAAGGATGTGGTATTCACATATGTTCAGATTTGCAGGGCCTAAGAAGAAGTGAGGATGTGGAGCACGGGAAGATAAACTTGATCATGGGGAACAGGAAGGCTTCACCTGTTTCCGAGATTGGAGTTTATACTTTGGTGCTAAATAATGGGTTAAAATTAGATTTGAATAAATCTGTGTACTCGTCTGAAATGGAGAGAAATATTATTTCTTTTCATGGCTTGTACAAACAAGATTTTACCTTTTCGTTTGATAATGAATGTGGTGGTATTGATGCTTTCTTTAATAATGTCTTTTATTTTAAAGCATTACCTTGTGATGGTGTGTATGAAATTGTGTCGGTTGTAGACAACTTACGAAATAATGTATTGTATATTGATTCTTCTACTAGCCTAGATAAAGCATCATTGTGGCATTGTCGTCTTGGACATCTAAACAAGAAACGCATAGGCCAACTCCAAAAGGATGGAGTCTTGGAATCATTTGACCTTAAATTGGATGATAGTTGTGAATCTTTTCTACTTGGAAAGATGACAAAATCACCCTTCACTATTATAATACATTAATATAAAGTCAACAGATAATACATAAACGCATCAATAACTTGATGCTATAAAATGTATTGTTGTGTGTGATTTGATGAGTAAATACTGCAACCATATAAATCAAAGTTTAGATATTCCTTTTGCCCTAATGGGAAAAGTGATATCTTATGCCCCTTGATGATTTGGTGTTGCATTATAGTGTCGGAGCCGGCCAAGACTAAATTTATTTGTGCGATTATTAGTTCTTTGTCTTTACAAATCAGGAATCGGGAAAAAAAGTATTTTACAATGAGATTGATTTTGTTCCATATCATTTTTCCACCTGATATCTTGCAGAATGAAGGATTATATGGTTACTTATATTAGGACACACAACTGACTAGGTCAAAGTTTGACAGAGACTTTGAGAGCTATAATTTGCTGATCAATTTGGAAGCATATACTGGCATCTATAGTTATTAGACTTATCCAAGTGGAAGATTGTTGGATTAGGTGCCTACACCCATAACTATAATTGGTATATATACTTGAACTTGATAGTAGCGCACTCCTTTTGGGTTGAACTCAAGACTAGCAACTGGGAAGGACGATTTTGGAGAAGGAGGTTGATTTATTAATTAGATTAATAAATTGAAATAAGTAATTTATTAATATATTATGATAATAATATATTAATTAGAAATATTTAACGAATATTTAATCAAAATTAATTAGAATTAATTTTGGGAATAAAAGAACTAATTAGAAGTGTAGAGACTGAATTATAATTGTTTAATAGTTAAGCAAGAGGCAATGTAGGACCCTCCATAGGCAATGGATGGTTTTGACATGCCTTAGGGTTTCTAGAATAGTCTCTTATTGGATAATCAGGAAAGTGGATAATTACCTGGTTTAAGATTATCATGGACTTGGTCTTATTTAGGGTTTACTATCTACACTATGAATAAGGATATAACCTTAGCATTTTCGACCACTTTGTAACGCCCGCAGATTCGGGCTAGTCAATTGAGAGATAATAAGCGTTAAAAATGACTTTTTGATAGATGATTATCTAGGATAAATACTCTCAACCAAAATTATAGTATATGTCACAAGGATTATGTACATATAAAGAACGCTAAAATCTGACTTATAAAGAAGTGATGACCCATCGAAGTTTTGCAACAAAACCGGCACAACGTTGTGTATCGTAAAAATTAGATCTTTGAAAAAAAAGATACTGTTTAGCTTTAGTGATCTAAATGAAAGTTATAGTAGACTTTAAAACCGAGAGGGTCAAGAAAGAGAACGTCCAAAAATGACTTCTAAAGAAGAAGTTATGATTTTTTGAAGTTTCAGCGTAGCAATATACAACTCATAAATCGACTTTTAGATTAGTAAATTTTTTAGCCAAAATTATTTAAATGAGAATTCAAGATCTCATTAATAGGAGTTCAACGATAAAAAAACAGTCGAAAACGGATTTTGTATGTAGAAGTTATGGATTTTAGACGGTCATTAACATTGTAATCTTCTCAGATTATTAAATTTAAGATCAATCAAGAATTAGCTAATGGGGTTAAAAGGAAAGTTGTAGAACGTCAAAAATGGAGCTTGTATGCGAAAGTTATGAATTTTTTAAGATTGGTTGTTTTACCTGCATCTTGAGCCACATGTCAGCACTAGGCGAAGCCTGGGTGCCTACGCAAGACTCACGACTTAAGACGCCCTGGACAACCTATCAATAGAGCTGAAACTCAGTTATTTCATCACACCTTTCAATTGTATTCTCTCTCAAACCCCCTAGATCCCAAGATCTTTTACCCAGAACATCCTAAGTGTTAGAAACGAGTCTTCGAGCGTTGGAAAGCACTGAGAAGAAGAGCTTTCGACTTGAAGCTCTGCCCATGTAGAGCCCGATTTCTCACTAAACCCCTCTGTAAGTTAGTTATGCTTACAATGCGTTAACTATAACTTATGTTTAAGTTCATTATCGTTATTATGAACCTATTAACAAAATTTATCAGTGATTCCAAGTCGTCATACTAATTAATCTACTTATGGGATGGTGTCTAGGCTGTGATTTAGTGAGGTCTTTAAAGTGGGATTTCCAAATAGTATACTTCATATTCCAAACAGACCCTACCAATGATATTATCCTACCTGGTTGTTCCTTAATTGATAGATCAATTAATGATGAATCTAGACTAATAATTAGTCACAATAAATATTAGACTTAAACTTAGTGATAAGAATACTAGGTTTCATGAACGAAAAAGACAATTGTTAGAAGCGAAGCGCTACCCAAATTCCGAGTCATCACTTTAACAAGTGAGTGCATTGTCCCTTTCATTAACATCATTTTGATACAAGTATTAATTAAAGTATTATATATACGTTAAGAGTTAAATATTTTTTAAAGAGTTTATGTGTGAGTGCATAGACCCTTTGATGAACACGATTTTAATACAAGTATTAATAAAAGTATTAAATATATGTTAAATTCTTAAATATTTGTTAAGCAGTTTATGTGTGAGTGCATAGTCCCTTTCATAAACATGATTTTAATAAATGTATTAATTAAAGTAATAAATATCAATTAAAGAGTTAAATATTTGTTAAAGAGTTTATGTGTGAGTGCATAGTCACTATCATGAACATGATTTTAATACAAGTATTAATTAAAGTATTAAATACATTTTAAAGAGTTAAAAGTTTCTTAAAGGGATTATGTGCGAATGCATAGTCCCATTCATGAACATGATTTTAATACAAGTATTAATTAAGGTATTAAATATTTGTTAAAGAGTTTATGTGTGAGTGCCTCGTCCCTTTCACGAACATGATTTTAATAAAAATATTAATTAAAGTATTAAATATATGTTTATGCGTGAAATATTTGATATTACCTGAAATACATGTTAAGAGCATATCTAATAATATATGATGATTTAGGAAACAGAATAAACCTAAATTAATTAAGCTGAATATCGGGTAGTATATTCTTATGACTACTGGTGAGATATACATGGAGGGCAGAAGTTTAAAAATTTTCATTAATCTGTGAGCATGGATTAGAAATAGTCATTTGTCCCTAGTCCGAGAGTATGGAGTGGGCATATCCGTTTGTCTTTAATCAGAGAGCATGGATTAAACATACCTAATCCATGAGTGTGGATTAGGTAAAGCTATTAATTTTAGATATGTTGGTATGGATGGAGTTGTTGTAAGGATCGATGAGGTGGGGTTAAATTTCTTATATGATGTGAAATTGTATATTGCGAGTTCTAATATATATATATATATATATATATATATATATATATATATATATATAGTGTTGTGGGATTAAAACCCCTATGTACTAAACAGGTTTCTCAACGTGACCCACTTAGTTTATTGTATCACAAGTGGCTACATGAAAGATACATTTTGTTGAGAGATTCAAGGAGTATTATGCCACTAGTTTAATTAATGTAAGGCTTGTAATAATTCATTATGCTTATGCTTCTGTATTGATGATGACATCCTATTATTTTAAATAAGAATACATTTCTTCTAAAAGGCTTTTATAACATCTCTATCATGTTTCTTGGAACAAATTTTGCAATATCATTTTTCAAAAAAGATATTCTAATTTTTAAATAAGGATAAACAAATCGATATTTTCTTACCGTGAAAATGGGGATTTCACATACTCAATCCTAGAGAAAGCCAACCAAAAATTAGCCTCCTCTCGCCTTGTCTATAACCTTCTTTAATTGGTAGAGTTGGGTGTTAGCTATTAGAGGTGTGACAATTGTGACACTTGATCTCAAATTCTCAACAACATTAAGAAATTGGATTGTTATTGTTACATAACAATCAAATATATGCTTTGTAACCCTAATTATGTAATTTTGATTATATACTAGTGTTCTAGGGTTTCTACATTGTTGTTCACTTGGTATGTTCAATTAGAGAAAATGTAGATCTATTTTAGGTCTCTAGATTGGCAGTTACCCAATGAACGTCATGGGTCAACTACAGTTTCAAGGGCCAAAGTTTGAGTTATTAGTCCATCGATTTATTTGGTTACTGCAGTGTCGATATTCATCTATTTTTTTTTGTTTTGTTTTGAACTTCCGTTGTAATCTTGGACAACCGGTTAATGGAATTATTTAAAATTTGTTCTGGTTTTATTTTTATTTTTATCTATGATTGGATTGATTATTATCCTTGGATTTTTTGCATGTGAGTTGGACATCTTAAATGTTGTTTGAGGGTTCAGATCATCTTGTGTGTCTAGATGATAGGGGTGTGATCAACTAGTGGAATTCAAGTTGTCCTGGGATTTTAAAGCTATCAGAGTCTAGCATGTTCCAAGTAGGGGAGAGTGGAGACCTCGTAGTAGGAAGACCTTATGACAACATTTAGGTCTTTGTCATATTTCTCTAGTATAAGGCCATAGGGATCATGGGTGTTAGGAACCCAGGTTGAGGGTTGTAAGGAGGGCTTCCTTGTTTGTTCTTGTTTAATTGTGACGACCCAAAGGCCATGTAGGGTTCGTTATGTCTTGCGGCTTCAGGTTGGCTTATGTTGGGCTGCGATTGCTATTGTTGGTTAGCGGATTGAGGGCAATCCTGAGTGTTGTTATTAGGTAATAGATTAGGGGTAAACCCAAGTGCTATAATTGGGGGGCAATCCTGAGTGTTGTTATTAGTTAACAGATTAGCGTATTGGGGGGCAATCCTGAGTGTTGTTATTGTTCAGCAGATTGATGGTAATCCTTGGTGTTGTATGTGGATTGAAGTGCAGGGCTTTTAAAGCCGAGTAGGAGCATGGTCTAGTTTAGTATGTGATCTCTTGGTTTTCCTTACGTTAGTGAATTTATATGTGGGGTTATCATGACGGCAGTCGGCCAAATGTTTCGTGTTTTATTGTTCAGTAGGACGGCGTCTGGCCAAGAAGGTCTTCGACTGATCAAATCTGTGGACTTTTTGTTAACTTAGTTGATGTGAAGCTTGGAAAAGCTTTGACTGTTGGGTTTTTGTAAGAATTTCTTGTTGGTGTAATGGTATTCGGGGATGTCGACAATGGCATGGGCGGTGGTTACCTTATTTAGCGTTTAGATGGATGTTGCCATTACTATAGTTGATGATCGGGTCAAGTGTGCAAGTATTGGTCAATATAGGTGACAAATGAGGTGGCTATATCTACCATAAGGTCGAGTAAGACTTTGGGATTTGTAGGTTTTAGATAAGGAAGTGGGTTATTTCTATCATAGTGTAAGGAGGTTGTGTAAAGCGATTTTCTTTAGGCCGCATGGTATCATTAAATTCTTAGACTGGTATAATTATCTAGAGATGCTCGACTATTTAAAAGATCATGAAACATAAATGATTCATATCTTAGAGTCTCTGCTTGATTAGGCTTATGAGCCTGGGTTAGAGCCATTGTTGGTTATGGTTTCAAATCTTTGCGTTCCAACGATCCCATCCCTCTTTTAAGCAGTTAGGATGGAAGGACCCACAAGGGATTACTACGAGAGCGGAAGTGAGAATTGATTTCAAGGACAAAATCTAATTTTTGTAGGGGTGAATTGTAACACCCAGTTTGTAGAACATATCAATTTATGGCATTAAGGAGTCAAAGGCATGGTTTTTAGGTATATCGAGTGTCACGACGTGGCCATTAGGAGGTCACCACATGACAAGTATAAAATGAAAATGTGTATCCAGGGGGATTTTTACAACATAACAAGAGAATGGTTACGTTGTCAGACTGGTTCCAGCCTAAGCCTGCAAGTTTTAGGGCTCTCTCCATATTTAAGGAGCTTAGTTCATGCCTTAGCTTATTCTCTTCAGCCTCTACTCCATTCAAACGAAGACTTAGCCCCACTTATGACTTCTTAAGCTTTTTGTGGTGTTTTGGTGACTTGAAGAAGAAGGGATCATCTTTTAAGCATAGACACAACTTGGAAGACACATTAGCATCTCATAGCAACTTCTATGGTTCTTTGTGATTATTCAGAAATTAAGCATTATGAATTCTAGTTGCTAGATCTGGACTTCTATTAATGATTATCAATTTCTGGGTTACCTAGGATTTTACGGTTCCATAAAGTTGGTAACTTTATGGTTCCTTAGAGTCCCTTGGTGGTTAGATATGGTAGATCTGAATTTTGTTCGTATTTGAGCTCATGTTTGAGGTTTTAACCTCCTTTTTCACCATAAATGACCTAATGTCAACTCAATACTTTCATTGGGCATGTAAAACCTTAAAGAAACAATTTTTACGGCTTATAGGGGTTTAAGGAACCTTGTAAATGACTTAAGTTCATGGCTTAATGGAATAAGGGCTTAATCCATTGAGCTTCCCCTTCATTAAGTTCTCACAACGTTACAAGGTTCCTATCATGTCGTGACTATTGAAGACTTGTAGCTATTGTGTCCTCATATAGTTACGACGTGACAAAGTGAGTGTCACGTCAAGTGAGTTTCCACACCATACCTGTGGGTCGAAGGCACCAATGACGGCCCACTAGATTATTGTTATGTATCCTCGTCTATAGGATGTTGTTGTGCGGTAGTTATCCTTTATATATATATATCTATATATATATATATATATATATATATATATATATATATATATATATATATATATATGTTAGGGTATACGAATAGAGTTATACTGGTTAGAGTACCAGTAGGTTGGTTATCGTTTGGTCGAGCGGGATAAGGGTTGTATGTAGCCACATGGGATGTCATAATCATATAAGGCATCCTTCCTAGATCCTTAGCGCTAATCTAGCATGCGGATGTCATAATCACATAACAGGCATACAGGGCATCCTCCCTAGATCCTTATCTCTAGTCTAGCATGAAGTTCTCATAATCATATCATATAACATAAAATATCATGTATAGGTATCTTGGGGAAAGCTTACTTGAGCTCGGTCGGTCGCACGCATCACATACCTTGTTCTTTCTCAAAATTCCTTATTTTTAAATTTTAGAAAATTATTTTTCTTATAAAAATATTTCAAGCCCTCGAATTGAGTCCAGACACCCCTGAAGGTGTGCTTGAATCCCTCAAACAAAAGCTCTGATACCAACATGTAACATCCCAAAAATTGAGACCAAAAATTTTTGTTTTTAGTTATATTACTTGTAAATTGTTTGAGGAAAACATTACTAATATCGCATTAAACCACAAAACCATAGTTACATGTGTCAAAAACCAGAATTTCAAATAGTATAATATCAAAGTACAATCTCAGGGTTCTCCGGTGCGGAATCATGTGTGTGCGATGCGCTGCTACCCTGTCGGCCCCTTCCCCTTAGATGAAGAGGTACGTGAAAACCAAAACTGAAAACCATAAGCACAAAGCTTAGTGCGTTCCCCCCCCCCCCCAACCACCCATCATAGCACATACCATACAATCATACATATTGTTGGGCCATTTTAGGGTGCCCAACCTACCCATGTCAAGCCATTTTAGGGTGTTGACCGACCCATGTCAAGCCATTCTGGGTGTTGAACTACCCATGAATGGCCATTCTGGGGTACATGCGAACCCTCGGGTCTATCTCATCCATTCACGGGGACTACTTCACCCCTACCACTAACACATAATAACAAATCATAATCATGCTGTCAGACATATCTGAGGTGTCCGACATACCATTTGGTCCTAACAACCGAACCGTAGGACTATTCCTTGCCTACTACCACTATCACATATAGCATATCATAATGCCACATAGAACACATCAGGTAGTAGAAAACAAGAATATTATCATAAAGACAATCATCTCAACTATAGTGAACGACTAGTGCGTCATCCTTGGTGCTTTAGACCCAATTCTCCTGGAAGGTAACTCACCTCAATGTCGTGTAGTGTCTGCACCGTCCTCAATATGGAAATCAAATATTCTCGACTCCTCAATCCCTAAACAACATCCTTTCTACATTAGCATTTCATACTCATAAACACGACAAGGGTTAACTCAAGTCCAAGTCTAAGTCATGGTCAAAACCTTGGTCAAAGTCAACATCTGGTTGACTTGTCTCTCCGAGTTGGTCCACCAACTCGTCGAGTCCCCTCGTCCACAAAATGTTACAGTCATGTACCTACTCATCGATTCTAGCAAGGGCTTGACGAGTTCTCCTTCAACAAAACATCGGGACCCTCTTCAACTGACTCATCGAGTTCATCCTTGAACTCGTTGAGTTCATCTTCATCGGTATGAAGGTGTTTAGTTTATGACTCACCAAGTTCACCTTGAACTCATCGAGTCTGTTTTCATGGGTTGGGATATTGCCTTTCACTTCCCGAGTTCCTCCTTGGACTCGTCGAGTCCTTTGATCCTCAAGTCCATAACTAAACACCAACACGCTGAGTTTTCCTTCAACTCAACGAAAGACCACTTCTAAAAGTCTTTCTGGGGGAAACTATGACCCGACTCGTCGAGTCACCTATGCGACTCGTCGAGTCCCTCTTTGTCCCACACTATATAGTCGATTTTAATTGGTCTAAATGCATCCAAACCATATAATTGACCTCCTAGGGTCCATATTATACATAAAGCTACGAATTTGATGTCCATGCATGGGGTTTTTGGCTCAAAAACCAATAAAAAGGACTTTATATGCTGCATGGGTCTCCCATGGCCATAAAGTTGGCACCTTTATGCCATAGGAATCCTCAATGGTTCCAAATCTAATGTACAACTCCAAATATACACACAAATATGAGTATAGCCTCACTAAAGCTTAGAAAAATGTAGAAAAAATCTCCATGTCAAGATCTAAGTGATAATAGCCATGGTATCAACTTTATACAACAAATGAGCAACAAATTTGACAAGACTTCTTGATCTACTTACTCTCTCTTGATCTCCCAAGCTTTTTTCTAGTTTTCCAACTTCAAATACACATAGAATGCACCAAAAATCTCAAGAACACTCAATAAAGGCTTAGGGTTTCGAGTTACGGTTTCTATGGGTTGGGAGGGACGATAGGGGCTAGTTTGTGGAAGAATAAGTCGTTAAAACATGGTGAAAACTCTAAATATTAGGGTTTCATCCAGATAGCTTCTACTCGTCGAGTTGGTCAACGACTCGTCGAGGAGATTAATAAAATTGTCGGTCAACACACAAGTCTACTCGATGAGTTGGGCCTACAACTCGTCGAGTCCAATTACAAAACATGAAATTACTTGAATTTGAATACGTACTAGGAACCGGGTATTAAAAATTCCCCCACTTATTTTAGACTGCCTCATCTTGTCCTCTGGATCCTAGGTGCATTCCGAACCCTAGCGGTTCTACCATTGCACCTTCACCGGCTCCACGCTCCTATTCCTCAGATCCCCCGACTTCATGTCGAGGATAACTACTGGCCACTAGATGTAGTTCAGGTTGTCGTCCACCTGAATATCCTCTAAAGGTAGAACTGCCGAATCGTCTACCAGACACTTCCGCAGTTAGGAGGCATGAAAATTATAGTGAATCTGATTGGGTTCGGCTGGCAGGTCTAACATATATGCTACCTTGCCCACCCGAGCTACAACCTTGAAAGGTCCAATATACCTGGGGCCCAACTTTCCCCGGTTCCTAAACTGAAACACATCTTTAAAAGGTGACACCTTCAGGAGCACCATATCTCTGACCTGGAACTCCAGGTTCGAACGACGCTTGTCGGCATAACTCTTCTACCGACTCTGAGCAGTTTGAAGCCGACTCTAAACATGCTGGATCCTTTCTGTAGTCTTGAGTACCACTTCAGTACTCCCGATGACCCTCTGTCCATTGTCAACCCAGTATATTGGGGTCCTGCACTTCCTTCTGTACAACATCCCAAATGGAGGACGTTCGATACTCGCGTGGTACCTAATGTTATAGGAAAACTCTTCCAAAGGAAGGTAAGTATCCCAAGTATCATCGAAGTCTAAAATGCATGCCCGCAACATATCCTCCAAAGTCTGGATGGTCCCCTTGCTTTAACCATCCATATGCGGCTGAAAAGCGGTGTTAAAGTGTTGGCAAGTACCCAGCTCATTGTGAAACTTCTTCCAGAATCTTGAAGTGAAATGCACATCTTTGTCAGAAACCACTGAGACTGGCACCCCGTGCTGAACTACTACCTCCCAAATATAGATATCGAATCCACTCCCCCATGGTCCTGGGAAGCTTCGTGATGAAATCCATAGTGATATCCTCCCATTTCTACATCGGGACATCCAACAATTGGGTCTTGTCTTGGGGCCTCTGATGCTTTGTCTTGACCTTCCTATAGTTCAGGCATCTCTCAACATAGCAAGCTACATCCCGCTTTATGCAAGGCCACCAATAATCAAGACGAAGATCCCTATACATCTTCGTCGCCCCAGGATGGATGGAAGACCTGGATTTGTGTGCCTCCTCCATCAATACCTGGCGTACACCTCCATGATATGGTAACCACACCCTACGGTGTAGTGTCAACAATCCATGGTTTTCATAATCGAAGGAGGAAACCTGACCCACAATAAGCTCACTCTTACGATATTCCTCCTTCATAGCCTCCTGATGGGCCTCTCGGATCCGCTCCAATAGCGGTCTCATGACTATCATCCTTAAGTATAGATCGTTGATCGGTGCTACCCTGTGACTAAGCACATCGACCACGACATTGGCCTTCCCCAAGTGGTAGAGGATCTTACAATCATAATCCTTCACCACATCTAATTATCGACGCTGTCTCGTATTCAGATTTGGTTGATACATGAGGTACCTCAAACTCTTATTGTCCATGTAAATAGTACAGTGGACCCTATAAGGGTAATGATACCAAATATTTAGTGAAAAAACAACTGCCCCCAACTCCAAGTCATGCGTCAGATAGTTTGCCTCATGAGACTTCAGCTTCCTCGAAGCGTAGGCGATAACATGCCCCCTAAGCATCAATATCGCGCCCAAGCACGAGATATAGGCATGACAATACACCACAAAATCATCCACGCCCTATGACAAGGCTAAGATTGGCGCCTTGCACAATCGTTTTCTCAATGTCTCAAATATGGCCTGTTGATCAGGCCCCCAGCAAAAGACCATGACATTCCTTATCAACCGAGTCAAGGGTGCGACTATGTTGGAGAAGTCCTAAATGAATCTCCGATAATATCCTACCAGTCCAAGGAGGCTCCGAATCTTAGATGGAGACCTTAGAACCTCCAACCTCATCATGGCCTCCACTTTGGATGGGTCGACTGAAATACCATTCTGGTTGACAAGGTGCTGAAGAAAATGCACCGTGCGCATCCAGAACTCACACTTTAAGAAGTTAGCACACAAGCTCTCCCTCCTCAGAGTATCCAACACCTCTCGCAAGTGATCCTCATGTTGCTCCTGCGTCTTGGAATAAACCAAGATGTCATTGATAAAAACTATCATAGACCGATCCAACATTGGTGAGCCCGAAAGTCATCACCACAAACTCATAATGACCATATCGCGTCCGAAAAACAGTCTTCTGCACATCCTTCTCTCTGGCCGTCATCTGATGATAACCTGAATGCAGATCAATCTTGGAGAACGAAGATGCTCCCTGGAGCTACTCAAAGAGATCATCAATCCTTAGGAGTCGGTAACAGTTCTTCACCGTTACCTTATTCAGCTCCTGGTAATCTAAACACATCCGATGAACCCATCGTTTATCTTCACAAATAGAATCGTGGCTCCCCAGGGAGAACTACTCAGTCTAATGAATCCCTTTTCTAACTGCTTCTGCAGATATGTAAACAACTTCAGCATCACAGGAAAAGCCAACTGATACGGTGCCTTGGCTATCGGAGTCGCACCAGGGACTAGGTCGATCCTGAACTCTACCTGCGTCTCTAGAGGTATCCTCTTCACCTCCTTCAGGAATACATATGCATACCCTCGTACCACCGGTACATCACTCACCATCACCTTACCCGCCTCTCGAGTATATAAGACATAGGCATCGTACCCTGCATGCCCCTGTTGGAGATATTGCCAAGCTCTCGCTACTGAACATAAAGTTGATCCACGCTGTGGCCTCTCTCCCTAAATCATTAACTCTCCCCCACTTTGGGTCCTATCCCGGACCAGCTGTTGCGCTTAGTCAATCACTGCCCCATTAGGCTCAACCAATCCACACCTATAATAACGTTGGTCCCCTGTAATGGTATGGGAACAAAGTCTACTAAGTAGCGCTTTTCGATCAACCTGAAGCACAATCCCTGAAAACCTCCGCTACTTGATCTGCTCGGTCGTCCGCAATCTCGACCTCTAGAAGGAAATCCAACAAGCCCGGAGACTTAGGGTACCTCTTGCTAAGCGCAAGAGAAACAAATGATCAAGTATCCCCCGAATCAAACAACACCTAAACTTGGATACCGTTAACTTAGAACGATCCTAAACAAATATATAGCTTAACACATCAATATCACAAGCGACATATAATAAAAGTTAGAGAGAAGAAACCATACCCGTCACCACATCGGGTGTGGCGTGTGCCTCATCGATTGTTAACTAGAAAGCTCGACACCTCACCACTTGTGCCTCTGACTTGACCTTCTGGCCATATGTAACCCGTATACTCACTGGAGTTGGCGCCACCACTGGCGATGCTGCTCTTGTTGCTGTTGTCAACATGCGGAAATTGGCCTTTTTACGGCCCCTTTAATTGCAATGTAAGAAAATCAGGTCTGATGTCTCAACAACGGGGACAGGAGCAGTAGAATCCATGCTAAAGTGACCTGTCTTGCCGAAATTGTAGCAGCTCGATGATCCCACTCTACAAGCTCCCTCATGCAGTCTGTCGCATTTCCTGCAGCGGCTATGGATCGATTGGACCTTCGAACTAGCGTCAGATCCCTTGGATTTCTTCGCTAAAACCCCAGCCTACTCGGTTTCTTCTTTCATCTTCGTGAGGTGCTCTAAATCAATCTCCCTCTCCCTCGCTCTGGCAATCATGGACTCCAAGATCGGGCAGGATGAGTAGCTGACAAGCTCCATAATATCAGCCCTAAGGATTTCATGATAGTGGATCTTCCACGTCTCCTTATCCCCTGCATACTGAAGTACCAACAAGGCCCTCTCTATGAACTTGGCGGTGATCTCCACCACTGTCTCAGTAGTCTGTTGCATGTCAAGAAACTCTTTGGCCAGTTATTGAACCTCCACAGCTAATGCAAACTCGGCCCTAAACCTGGTCACAATACCTGACCTAGTCATAGCCTCAATGGTTGGAGCTCCTAGTGAGTCACTAACCGAATCCCACCAATCCCTAGCTCTGTCTCTCAAACAACCCACAACAAAGCGAGGCTTTGACCCCTCTGGACAAAAGCTCTTCAACTGTGCAGACTCGATGTCTATGATCCATCTCCTGGCAGCTATGGGGTCCTTCGCCCTGTGATAGGCTGGCACACCACTCCCCTTGAATTCCCTAAATGATAGTGTTCACGTCCCTGACTGGCTGGACGCCAAGTCACTGTTGAATGTCTGGCGTCCATCCTCCATCAGATCAATAATCTCCCCCTTGATCAACCCAAAAATGATCGTGGTCGCCTCAAGGATACCTCTCGTGATCTCAGACGCGATGAATTCGCATAGCCTGTCATCAACCTACTCGGATCCCACACCCGAGGCTGATCCTGATCCTAATACAAACCGTGAACCTCCTGATCCATGACGTGTTAGCACCATTCCTAAATAAAACACATAACATCAGGGTCATACATGCTCTCGAGAGGTCTTACTCGCTCTCCCAGTTCCTTGGTTCAATCTTAGCCATCCTTTACTCGAGTACGAATGCTCTGCTTCCAGTAGTACGGGCCCATACTACATTCCACATCTATCCGTACTTTCCTCAAGGATTGCCTCAACTTCACGAATCCCTTATACTAATACTGCTTTCCAAACTAACCTCGTCCTACGCTTGTCCTAGGGCACTCTTCGCCATCAGCTGCACAAGGAGTCCCTACCATCCTTCCCTAACTAGCTTGCAAATACTATTAAATATTTGCTTATTGGTTAGTTAAAGCCAGCTAGAACCCTTATGAGCACAAAGCATGCAACATTTGTGCATCGAGTAACCATAACCAAGCTTAACGTAATCAGGCTATCATATTGCTGACTAACTAGCGCTAGGATATAGCTTAATAAGCTTATATAGTCGGCATATAAGGCGTCATTCCTAGATCCTTAGCCCTAATCTAGCATGCGGTTCTCATAATCACATAACAGGCATAAAACGCATCCTCCCTAGATCCTTAGCCCTAGTCTAGCATGCAGTTCTCATAATCATATCATATAACATAAAATATCATGTATGGGTATCTTGGGGAAAGCTTACTTAATCTCGGCCGGTCGCACGCATCATACACCTTTTTATTTCTCAAAACTCCTTATTTTTAAATTTCACAAAATTATTTTTCTTGTAAAAATCTTTCATGCCCTCAATTTGAGTCCAGAAACCTCTGAAGGTGTGCCCGAATCCCTTAAACCAACGCTCTAATACCAACTTGTAACATCTCAAAAATCGAGACCAAAATTTTTTGTTTTTAGTTATATTACTTGTAAAATTGTTTAAGGAAAACCTTACTAATATCACATCAAACCACAAAGCAATAGTTAGATGTCTCAAAAATCGTAATGTCCAATATAATAATGTCAAAGTAAAATCCCAGGGTTCTCGGATTTATAATTATGTGTCTGTGATGCGCTGCTACACTGCCGGCTCCTTCCATGGCCATATTTTTCCTTTAGGGGCTAAACTTGACCTCTTGGAAAGGAAGAAGGGTTAAATAAATATACCTGAATTTCGAGATGTTACAATTCTCCCTGACTAGAACCAGACTTCACCCTCAAAGTCTCATGCAACAAAAAACCCCGGATGTTGCTTTCGCATCTCCGATTCCGGCTCCCAAGTCAGCTCGGACCCTCTCCGATGTTGCCACTGAACCTGAACCTGAGGCACCTCCTTGTTCCTCAGAACCGTGATCTTTTGATCCATAATCGAGATTTGTCTCTCAACATAATTCAGGCTCGCATCCACCTAAATGTCCTCTAGTGTTACAACTGTCGTCTCGTAGGCAATACACTTCCTCAACTGAGACACGTGGAAGGTATCATGTATTTGGCTCAACTCAGCAGGTAGCTCCAAACGGTATGCTACCCTGCCCACCCTATCGGTCACCTTGAAAGGACTAATGTACCGAGGCCCTAGCTTGCCCCTCTTCCGGAATCGAATCACTCCTTTCCAAGGAGATACCTTCAGGTGTACGAAGTTTCCCACCTGGGACTTGAGCTCGGACCGTTGCCTATCCGCATAATTCTTCTGGCAACTCCGAGCTATCAAAAAGCTCTACCTGAACTGCTGTATCAACTATGACTTCTGAAGCACTATCTTAGTGTTGTCCATCACTCGTTGGCCTACCTCTCCCCAGCAGATGGACGTCTGACAGCTCCTCCAATACAACAACTTGAAGGGAGGCATAACAATACTCTAATGGTGGCTGTTGTTATTGGAAAACTTAGCCAATTGAAAATACATGTCCGAACTTCCTCCGAAGTCCAACACACATGCTCGAAGCATGTCCTTGAGCGTCTGAACCATCCTCTCACTCTGTTTGTCCGTATGTGGGTGGTAAGTGGTACTAAAATGCAACCTTGTACCCAACTCCTCATGGAACTTCTTCCAGAACCTGGAAGTGAAACGTACATCTCGATCTGACACAATCGAGATCGGTACTCCATGCCACGATACCACCTCCCTCACATACAAGTCGGCAAGTCTCACTGCAGAAGAGCTCTCACTGATAGCAATGAAGTGAGAGCTCTTCGTCAGCCGATCAACGATCACCCAAATTGCATTGACACCCCTCGCGGTCTTTGGAAATTTGGTGAGAAAGTCCAAAGAAATCTGTTCCCACTTCCACTTGGGAACCTTAAGTAGCTGCGACTTGTCATGCGGACGTTGGTGCTCAGCCTTAACCCTGCGACAGGTCAAGCACCTCTCAACTAACCACGCCACATTCCTTTTCATATAGGACCACAAAATAGTCTCTCTTCGGATCCAAATACATCTTAGTGGTCCCCGGATGGATCGAGAGCCTCGACCTGTGAGCCTCCTCCAGCATAATGGTATGTGCCCCGCCCCTAAATGACACTCAAATCCGACCCTGAAAGTTCATAAGAGCTCGGCTATTGGTAACGAACTCGGATATCTGCCTGCTCACATGCTCTCTCTTGCGGTTCACCGGTCCCACGGCCTCTACCTGGGCCTCTCGAATGGCATCCAACACCGGAATCATCACTATCATCCTGATAAAAATGTCTCGTATCAGGGCACTCTCCGCCCTCTGGCTCAGGGCATTGGCTACAGTGTTAGCCTTGCCCAGATGGTACAGAATCTCGCAGTCATAATCCTTTACTACAACCAACCATCTCCTCTACCGCATGTTCAGGTTGGGCTAATCTATCAAGTACTTTGAACTCTTGTGGTCTGTGTATATGCTACACCAAACCCCATACAAATATCGATGTCAGATCTTGAGGGCGAACACCACTTCCCCTAACTCCATATCATGGGTGGGATACCTCGTCTCATGAGGCTTCATCTGGCACGACCCATATGCTATCACGTGCCCTATCTGCATAAGCACCACAGCCAATGCCGATATCGATGTGTCACAATACACCACAAAATCCTCCATCCCTTCTGGGATGGTTAACACTGGACTTCAAATAATCTCTGACAAAGCCTCCCAAAGGAGTCATGTTGCTCAGGACCCCAACTGAAAGTCACTCCCTTCCGGGTCAACTTATAGAGTGGAACTTCAATCTTGGAGAAATCACTGATAAATATCCGATAATAACCGGCCAACCACAGAAAACTCTTGATCTCGGTCGGGGAGCTCGGCACCTCCCAACTGATCACAACCTCATTCTTGGCCGGGTCGACCAATATCCTATTCTGGTTGATGAGATCCCCTAAGATCTGGACCTCTCGTAACCAGAAATTACACTTAGATAATTTGGCGTAAAGTCTGTCCGATTTCAAAACTCCGAGAATCTCTCAAATTCTCATCATGATGCTCTCTGGATCTCGAATACACTAATATATCTTCGATGAACACGATCGCCGATCCATCCAACATCGTCCTGCACACCCTGTTCATGAGATCCATGAACGTTTCCGGTGCATTGTTGAGCCCAAAAGGCATCACCACAAACTCGTAATGCCCATAACAAGTCCTGAACTCCGTCTTCTGGATATCCTCATCACGCATTCTCATATGATGATATCCATCCCTGAAATCAATCTTGGAGAACTAAAATACTCCCTGCAACTGATCGAACAGATCATCGATCCTCGGTAAGGGGTAACAGTTCTTGACCGTTGACTTGTTCAACTCCTGGTATTCAATGCACATCCGGTGTGAACAATCCTTTTTCTTGACAAAAAGGATCGGCGCTCCCCACGACCAGCTACTTAGTCCAATAAACCCCTTCCCTAGCAGCTCCTGAAGCTGCAAGGATAACTCCTGAATCTGTAGTGGCGCAAGGCGATAAGGTGCCTTGGAAATAAGCGCTGTTCCCGAGACTAAATTGATACAAAACTCCACCTGCCTCTCGGGAGGCACACCCAGAAACTCCTCGGCAAAAACATCCGAGAACTCATGAACTATTGGAACATCTTCAATCAATCTCGACCTCTCCGCGACCACTCGTGTATCCATCACATAAGCTACGGACCCGTTCCAGCCCTGCTATATACTCTGTCTCACACTTGCAGCTGAACAAAATGCTGACCCACATCAGGTACCCTCGCCATATACAGTCAGCACTCCCCTAATAGGGTCTCGTATTGTCACTATCTGCTGCTTTTAGTCTATAACCTCCAAAAATCGGCTCGACCAATCCATGCCCACTATAACGCAAGCGTCCCCCATTGCAATCGGGACCTGATCTATCAGGAACTCAACACCGAAGATTTCGAGTACACATCCATGAATCACCTCAGTAGCATATAACACTTGCTCGTCATCTATGGAAACCCAAAGAGGTTGACTCAACAGCTCCCGACAGATACTGATGTGCTAACTAAATGCTAAAGACACGAAAGATCGACTCGCACCCGAGTCATATAACACCAAACGAGGTACAAAACTCACAAGAAAAGTACCTACACATACCATAATATAAGCACAATATCTCAAACTCAAAATAAATAGATGAAAGAATACATACCAGCCATGACATCAGGCATTGCGTGAACCTCCTCCGTTGTCAACTGGAAGGCTCTCCCGCGAGCCTTCGGTGTCTCGGCCTTTGCTGTCCAGATCTCAGTAGCTCGGGAATCAGGTGCAGATCCCTATGCTGGTCCCTACAACAGTTATGGGTACTCAGCCTTCCGATGTCCGGTCTGGTTGCAATGAAAGCAAACCGAGAATCCCTTGGGGCAATCCCTCACATAATGCCCCTCCTAACCATAGTTATAACACACCCCAGCTCAGCACAACCCCACGTAACTCATGTAGTACTTCCCACAAGTGCGGCTCTTCGGACCTCCAGATCTCGAATCAGCAGGCTGTGCCCGCTCGGCGGCTGGCTGAGCCTGTGTCGGTCGTTTGTCCCTCCTCTGAGACTTGGCCTCCTCCCTGACATGAGTCTCCAACTCAATCTCCCTATTCCAGGCATTTTCCTGGAGCTCAACAAATGTCTGGTATGATAAGTTAACCACGAACTCACGAATGTCCCTCCTCAGTATGCTCAAGTATCAGCTCATGCAAGCCTGATCAGATGACACACGCTCAGGTAAAAACAACACCCTTTCTTGAAACATATGTGTTATCACCGTCACGGACTCCGTCCCCTTCTTGAGGGACAAGAACTCCTCTGCCAACTGCTCCCTCTCCACCAGGGGAACATACTCATCCCTGAACATGGTGGTGAACCTCTCCCAGGTCACCGTCGAAATCTACGAAGTAGTGAAATTCAGCGTCACAAACTTCCACCAGTCGTTCGTTCCCAAGCGAAGCTGGTTCAGTGAAAACCGAACCTTTAGATACTTTGGACACGAACAAGTGTAGAAGCATACCTCGATATCAAAAATCTATCTCATCGCAGCAATCGGGTTGTACGTCCTATCAAACTGCGGCGACTCCGTGTTTCTGAACTCCCAGAACAGCAATGAGTCACCCCCCTGAGTTCTGGCAACAACCACAGCTGTAGTAGCTACAACAGCCACATCCTCATTAACTACTGTGTATCTCTCGTCGAACGTCTCAATCAGGGTGGTCTTGTTAGACCCAAACATCTCCGGTATCTTTGCATGGATAGCCGCAGCCACCTCATCCTGGATCATCTGACGAAGCTCCTCGTCACTCACATCGTTGGTCTCTGGTCTGTGGCGTTTCACAACCATGGTGTCTCTGAAATACAACATGAAAATATCGGAGACTCGCTCGAGTATACTCACACTCGATAACTCAACCCTACTTGCTCCTTAGTACCCTAAGTATTCTTACTTGGATTGCGCACTGATCCAGTGTCTTTAGTAGTTCGGGCCCTATACTACCATCCACACCGCATCAGTATTCACCCCAAGTCCTCTTCCTAGGATCCCAGATCACAAGTACTCTAATCTCGCTATGGGTAGGCTACTCTCCTGCAGACCTCTTGTAAGCTCCCAGTTGCTACCTACTCACTCTTAAGCATGTCATACTAGCATTAATCTCCTAGGCTAAGGCATCAGAAATCATGCCACTCAAGTCTTAATATGAATACTAATGTAAGGGTATTTTGGGAAATCACCGTTCGGGCGCTGGCTGATCGTACACACTGCTCTTGTCTTCTTGTTTCAAAACCTTTTACTCCTTTAGAAAACAAATTGTTTTATTGTCAAAATTTTTCTTAAATCCTCAGTTTGAATGCAGATACCCCCGAAGGTGCATCCGAATCCCTCAAACCAAGGCTCTGATACCAACTTGTAACAATGTAGATTTTCAAAACAATTTTTTTTTTCATTTTAAACACATAATTCATTCATAAAGAAATCCCAAAATTCAGTGTTCACATATTATCCAATAAAAACAAATCCCAAGATCTCAATACATAAAATCCCTCAGTGTGTATGACTCATGTCGGCGCCTTCCCGCAATCCTCGCTGGTACCTGAAACACATATTACATAAGATGGTAAGCATAAATGCTTAGTGAGTTCCCCAAAATACCACATGCAACACACGCCACTCGAGGCTACAGTATGACCCTTCAGTCAATGTGTCTCAGCGGGACCCTCCAGTCTCGTAGCTCGTTGGACCCTCTGGTCCGGTCATAGCTCGTTGGATCCTTCCTTCCGGTCTATATCGTTGGACCCTTCGGTTCGGTCTATAACATTGGACCCTCCGGTCCGGTCTATTCAACACATAGAATACGTATATTACAATGCACATAATCTTATACTTACACATAGCAGACAAGCCCTTCGGTCTACAAATAGTTACCACTCTAGGTAATGTATAGTGAGAAGACTCACGTTGGGTATCTCGGATAATCTCACACACGAATATACTGATCTAGCCCTGGCCTAATTACATAACAATATACTTAAATAAATAATGGCTCTCAAAGGCTAGATTAAATCCCTTCCTAGAATCCCAGAGAAGGGTAAAAGACCATTTTACCCCTCCTTGACCCAAAAGTCAAAATATTAACTAAAACCCTAAAAGTCAATGAAAGTCAATAGGGGGCAGTATATGGGGCGTACCAACTCCTGTACGCAAGGCGTACACCCACTAACCAGGATCGGGGGACTCGACCACCTACGCGGTGCGTACTCGGATTACGCCCAACGTAAGTCCCAGTTTCCCATCCTCAAAAGTTTTGGTCTGAATCGATTAAGACAACGGTTCATATCGCAGATCTAGGCACTCTACTGCCTGCTAAACCATAAATTCGAAACCTTTAGGCCTTTGCACGGCTAAAAAGGATGTAACTTCTTCCAACTTCTTATCCCCTTTACCCATTACGACCAAAACCCATACATGAATCCATAATGACGACCAAGTTTGGATTTGTATGCATTTACAACACATCCAAAGCTGAAATGGGGCAGATTAAGGCTTAGGGAGACCTTTTACTCAAAAAGTCTCCGTGTTGGGACAAAACCCTAAGAATTTGGACCATGAAACACAAAACAAAAATGAAGAGGAAAGTTATGAGATTTTTACGTCCAAGTGAAGCTCCTCCCTCTGTAGATCTCAGATCCAAGCTTATTCTCCAACTTCTAGCCTCCACAAGAACCTCCTCTTCTTCTTCACTAACACACAAAGACACTTTCTAGCTCAAGAACACTCACACACTAGCTTTAGAATGATAATATTGCTCTCCTAGGGTTTTTTCTGTGAAATGGTGGCTGGGAACAAGACCATATCATTCCTTTAATAGTCCACAAGCCAAAATTACGATTTGCATATGGGCTCGCTACACCCAACGTACCTAGGCAACTCCACGTCTAAACTAAGTGCATGAGTACGTGCAGTGTACTCTTCAGTACGCCAAGCATACTCAATGGCCATATTTTTCCTTTAGGGGCTAAACTAGATAACATGGAAAGGAAGAAGGGTTAAATAAATATAGCTGAATTTTGGGATGTTACAAACTGTTTGATGATTAAACATAATAATTAAATTATTGTGGGTTGAAAACACTGTGTACTCACCAGGTTTCCCAACCTGACCCACTCAGTTTATTTAAATCGCAGGTGTTGATATGAAGTCACATTACACTAAGAGATTAAGGAGATATAAATAAGTATGATAATGAATGTAAGTTCTGTTTATGCTTATGTTTATGTATTGACGTATTTATCATGTTTTACTGGGAATAAATTCCGCAACATTTTTATTAAAATAGGTACTCTGATTTTTATAAAGCATAAACAAAATCAGTCTTTTTTTGGCCATGAAAATGAGGATGTCACGGTTGGTATCATAATTAAATTATGAGGAGTGTGTCTAAAATTTAGGCAATACACCTGAGTAGACACAAGCACTAGCTTATTTAGGGAAAATGCCTAACATGCTTTTATGTGCTAAATGATTCATGATATGCATTATATGATCGTATCTATGGTCAGTTACCGATTGTATCTGGAAAACTTTATATGTTTAGGTTTCTAAACGTTTAATTATGGTATTAGAACTGGCATATAAATTTTCGGAGTAATATGGAGGATTACACATCTAAATCTTCTCTATCTATATTCTCATCTCGATGCAATGAATGCAAGCTTTGGTGAAAATAACATCATAGTGAAGAGTAAATAGAGGAAATGAAATGGCTTATGGTAGTGAATGACAACTATTAGAAGATATCGTAAGAGTTGTATCTTGCCTATAGAGTATGTCAGATGGTATGTTTAGAAGAGTACAGTATGTCCGAAGTACACCTTCAATTGACGAGATGATGGAACGATTAGCGTAATTCCTAAAGTTATCCTATCGTATGGCATTTCACCACCAACGTAGTTGAAGTAGAATTGCTGATTGAAGATACGCATGGAAGAAGTCCTAGTAGAATCTAGGGAAAATTATATGATTGTTTAGACACATTTGAATGTGTTAAAATTGGCTTTGTGATATTGACTTGGAGAACTACGAGACAATGCTTGGGACAAGTATGAGTAGGTTTGAATGGTACTAGAGGCCTATACTACCAGAAGCACAGGACTCGCGCTTGGATCAGGGAAAGTGACAAGGTTACCATGAAGCTATTAATTGATACCATTTTATTCAAATATATCATTACCATCATTTCAGTAATGACTAAGAAGATGGTTGTTATGCCGACCATAGTGGTCATATCGAATCGATTCCAACTATGATGAGTGTGTTACGTGGTTTAGAGAACCAAGTTTGATGTAACGTCTAACTTAAGCCGGAAGATTGAAATAAAGGATAATCAAAGCAATCGGTATACGTATCACGATAGTTGCTTGTAGCTAGAAATGCTACCTTTAAGATGTGATTAAAACATGAAGGAACATATAGTCTATTCTGGAATTTGACTCTAAAAGACCTAAGTCGAAGCAATGCATCATAAAAGGTTATTAGAACATGACCCATCATTGAAAGAAGAAACTCATATCAAGTTTTTTAAAGAATGAGTCGCCAATAAATATCCAGATCGTGACATAAAGATCATGATTGAACGTCTAACAGAGACAGAGATCGGGTCCAAGATCGGGCACCGCCTGCAGTTAGAAAATCTTAAAGTTAGATACTCGTTCGAAGAAAAAAATAAAAGTTACGATTATTACTTAGGATGAACAGATAATTTATGGAGTCATCATGTGAGCCTTGTTTCGTTGATGAATCCGAGATGTAATCATCCTAAGGGAGAGATAATTGTAAAGCCCATAGATATGGGCTAGTAAATTTAAAGATAATAGGGGTCAAAAATGAATTTTTGACAAAAGATTATTTAGAAGAAATAATCTTAACCAAGTTGTATAATATGTATGAAGGGTTCCGTACATATAAAGAACGCCAAAATCCGAGTTATAACGAAGACGTTATAACCCATCGATGTTTTACGGCAAAACCGACACAACACTGGGAGACGTAAATAGTAAATTTTTGATACATGAATTTTTAGTGTTATTGATCTAAATATAATTTGTAGTATACGTAAAACATAGAACATAGAAAAAAAAAAACAAAGAACGCCCAAATCTGACTTCGTATGAGGAAGTTATGAATTTTTTAAGATTTAGCATAACACTACACGGCCTGAAACTTGAATTTTAGTTCGAGCGGTTTTGTGCCTATACGACCTAAATGAGAGTCGAGGATCTCATTAATAGGAAATCAACGATAAAAAGACAGACAAAAACAGAGTCCGTATGTAGAAGTTATGAATTTTACGCGAACATTTAACAGTATAATATCCTACTACTGTTAAATTGATGATTGGTCGATAATTAGCCGACATAGTCAAAATGAAAGTTATAGATCTTATTTTTACCTAAGTGTAGATATAAAGAACGTCAAAAACAGAGCTCGTATGCAAATATTCGCACAGATATAAAGAACGTAAAAAATGTCATTAAGCATGTTGGTTCCGATCAAATTCCTATGCAAATATATGTCGATGACATTATATTCGGGTCAACGAGTCCATACCTATGCAAGGAGTTCGATGTTGTGATGAAATAGAGGTTTGAGATGAGCTCTCTGGGGGAAATGACCATGTTTTTTGGGCTTCAAATCAAACAAGATTAAACCGAAATCCTGCTCCATCAAGCCAAATATGTTGATGATCTGCTAGAGAAGTTCGGGTTCAGAGACGCAAAACCTTCCTTCATGACGATGGCCGAGCGACCCCTGTTCACTGCAGATCCTGATGGTGCATCCGTAGATCTGACTGAATACAGATCGATGATCGGATCACTGATATATCTGCCCGGGAGCACGCTACACATCGTGTTCACAGTCTGTCAGTGCGCACTTTATCAAGCTAATCCTAAACTCTAGCATTCAATTTTTGTCAAAACAATTTTTCGGTATCTCAAAGGCAGCCCAAAATTGGGTCTTTGGTACCTGAAAAATTCTAAATTTGATTTATATGCTTTTGCCCACAGTTCATGGAGGTTGTGAGCTTGACATGAAATCAACTTTTGGAGGATGTCAGTTTATGGGAGATCGACTAGTGTCTTGGCAGTGCAAGAAACAACATACAGTCTCAACCACAACGATGGAGGCGGAATATGTCCTTGCTTCTGCATGTTGTTCTCAAGTCATATGGATCCAACATGAGTTGTTGGACTATGGTTTGAACTTTCTAGAAACCCCTATTTTATGTGACAATGAAGCTGCAATTCAAATTGCTAAAAATCCAGTCCAACACTCAAAAACCAAGCACGTCGACATCAAAGCGCATTTTATCAGAGATCGTTATGAGAGTTCGCTCATTCGGTTGGAAGAGGTTCCCACTTCTAATAATGCGGCGCATCTATTCACAAAACCGTTATGAGAGTTCGCTCATTCGTTATGAGAGTTCGCTCATTCGGTTGGATTTTTGAAAATGATACGCTTTGAAGACTGATTTTTGTTTTTAGGTTAGTTTAAAGCTGTGCATTTACTTTTCATTATCCTCTATGCACAAATTTAGGGGAAGAAATAAACAAAAACCAAATAAAAAAACTATAAAATCTTAAAAATCCAAAAATACTGTTATTTCTGTTTTATTTTTTAAGAAAATTAGAAAAAACCTCAAAAATATGTTTTTGAAGGTGATCACTTGGGAAGTGATATCAATATGTGATAACAGGCTATTTGAATTTTTGTAAGGTACCAAAGTTAAATTGTCTAGGCTCTGTGTTTAATGCACTGGTAGGCACAAAAGATTTAATTGGACTTGACTAGGCATGGAGGAACTTAAGGAATCTAGAGACTTGACAAATCTTGACTTAGATAGTTTCGTTTAGCCTCGCAATACGATGCTTGGGTAGGTTGAGCAGGGAGATATACATGGGTATATGCGGATTACATTAAATAATCTATATCTAGAACCATGTTTTAACTTTTCCTCGATGTATGGACTTTATCCTTAATTCTGGTATTGACGGGGTGATCGTGGAATTTCGATAAACTTGGTGTGTAGAAGATTATTTTCTTTCTTTCTTAGTGTCAGTCATATGTTGCATCCTTTTTGTGACAGGAACATATCCTACCTGGATTGCAACATATGCCACTCTATTTCTTTGCATCTCCTATCTATGCAATTCTTTTTGTCTGTTGGCAATATGTTGTCTCCTCTGCATGATTGAAATAGATCCGATCTTGAACAAAGCATATGCACCATTCTAGTTCTCAATCCCTCTAAATCTAGTGAGTCATATGTTTCACCCTTTGCGTGATTGGAAAAGATCTGACCTGGGTGTACAACATATGCATTCTAAATCTGTCTTCTCCCATAATAATTATCTACTCATCTAATGTAAGGAGTATTTTGGAAGTCCTTGATTAATGGGGTATATCAGGAAGTGGGAAACATGTTCTAGTACATCTAAAATTGAACAATTAATAGGTCACCTGTAGATCTCGCTGCTCAATTTAGGTGGACAAGAATATCCTTATTCTTCGTCAGATGAATGGTCTTAGGAATTCTATTTAGGAACATAGGGTCAAATGTCTTGTCCTTTGTTGTATGTCCTAAATCTATCATAGTCTTTCGTGCTTTAGTGGACCACAATATCGGTGATTGGCCAGATCTACTCATGAAGGGGAAGGTACCGATAAACGGATTGAGATTGTCTAATAATTTTGATCCCAATAACACAAAAATATTATTAGCATTGGTAAAAGAGAAATTAGTGCTAATTCATTTAAATTTCAATATTACTATTTTTATTTTATTTTTTTATTTTTTATTTTGCTACAAAAATTAAAAGAAATTAAAAATATAGTTTAGTCTAAATTTTTTAGATTTTATTTTATTTTTATTGTATTTTATTTTTTAAGTCTTCAAATGTATTATTTTTAAATAAATTGTGGTATTAGGCTTGGATTTGAAGCTCTTTTGGTTTGTAGCGCACTAGACTTGGACCGGGTAGGGTCCAGATATTTAAACTGGAGTTGGTTACCGATCACCCTTTCACTCTCACTTTCAGTATATGGTTGTGAACACTTCACCGATTCTCTCTCTATCTCAGTTCTTGATTTATCAAATTTTCGTGAAATTGTTTGTTTATTTTTGGAGGAATGATCAAGGCGACCTCAAATACGCTAAATCCATCAAGAATCAACCGTGTATTAAGTATTAAATCGAAGAAATCAGTGTTTTCGGCGTTCACGGTTCCGTTGAAGCGTTCATGACGTGTAAATGGTTCACCGCCATGAACCTTCTTCGACCATGTACACATATTATAACCGTGACCAAATTTTTTTTTGACATGCACAAAAGTTTTTTTCACTTAAATTCTAATAAAAGCCTAATTAAATTGTTTAATGAGTAAAACCTACTCTTAATTTTTTAAATCATTTGGTTTTCTCACTTGGCTTGGTTAGTGCAGAACAAAAATATTTTCTTTGAAGATCTCCAAAAACCACAACGTAGTTGTTTTTCTTATGGATCCACCAACAGCTCACGGCGACTTCAAGTCCATGATTCATGGACTGAAGAAGTGTTTCTTGGCTTATGCTCTTACGAAAAGTCCAGTCATTTACCAAGAGCTGGTGAAGCAGTTTTGGAACACTACTGCAGTGCTCAAAGAAGATGGTGAAGTCGTCTCCGTGGATGCTACTATAAATGTAAGGAAAGTCTCAGTAACCGAGCAAGTCATTCGTGAAGTTCTCCAGATCAATGACCAGTCGGGTTTTCCAACTGAAATCACAATGGAATAGATCAATGAAATTGTCGTGCGCATGGGCTATGAAGTTGTATTTCGTCTAACTATCAAGAAATAACTGCCACCCTACTGGAGATTTTGGGTCCACGTCTTTGTGAGTTGCATTTCGGGAACAAGAGCTGGGGCTGACGAGGTCTCGTTGCACAACATAGGAGCAATTGCTTCTTTGGTTTTTGGTCTAGACTTCAACTTTTCAAAGTTCATCCTAAATGACATGGCAGGCAACATTGAAGGAAAAGCAAGACACAAGTTTCTCATGTACCCAAGATTTCTGCAACTGATCTTCAACAGCAAGCACCCGGAGATCGATAGAAGATGAGAAACACTCAATGTCAAATCTTTTGTCTCCAACACCTTCGACCTCATGAAACAGAACCAAAATGTAAAATTCATGTTTGAGGGAAAGTACCCGTTGGTGATGTTCGGAAATTTTGTTGAAGTTAGCGATGTATCAGTGACTGAAAGCTCCTCGGGTCATATGGAAACAAAAGATGATGTGATTACTGCTTCAGAGCACGAAAAAGAAAGAGTTCCTCCTGTTGCAATCATGGCAGAGTAACATGATCAAATGCCGAATATGGAGGTGCAAGGTGAATACCATGAGGGTGAAGATGCGAGTGATGATGGTGATGAGGGATCTGATAATGATGACGCAATTTTTGGTGGTGACTTGTTGGGTTTCAGTGAAGACTTCAATTTTGAGTTATAGAATTGTGATTATTGCCGAACAAATGAACACCTCGACTCCTTCTTCGATAATATCGATGATGTTGCACAATATGCACCAGGAATAGGGGAGTTGAAGATGTTTAAAAGGTGACGCCTCCTACTTTAGAACACATGGTCGATGCTAGAATTGATACGGATGCAACATCAAGGATTCCTCCCCTTCATGTTGCCGTTATAATATCTAGGCCATCTGTGAGTGATCCTCTAATGAATCAAACCCACCAACCTCGTTTGAAAAGGAGATGAAAAGATCCGAGGGCGGGAGTGTTTATTCGGGACCATGCCCCGCCAACACACCCTACAACAACAACATCAGCTGCTACACCAACCATACCGACCCAAGAAGGACCAAGCACCATATTTGAAACTGGGAGCTCTTTAGTTCCTGGAGGTTCCTCCCTCCCAAGGCATGCTCATGACATCACCTATGAGAGGCCTACAAGGATCTTGGATGAACAAGAAGCAACAGACCTTCCTCCTCGCGGAAAAGGCATATCAATTGAGGAAGGCATCTCAGGGGGAGTGGACCCATCTATCCAAATGCTCAAGGAAGAGGTCAGAGTATTAAAGCAAACACTTATTGAAAAAGATGTTTTGATAGGAAAACTCGGCATTCGAGTTTCCGATCTTAAAGAAGACAATAAATCAAAGTCAAAACAGATATCTGATCTCCAAGCCCCCCTTGGAGTATTGAACACATGTTACTTTGATTTGAAGAACAAGTTGGCAACAAAATTTGGAGACAAGTTCAAGACAACAATCGAAGAGCCCATCGCTACTAAAGGTTTTACCATTGACCCTACCCAAGCTTCACAGCAAGAACCCCTGTTGATACTCCCACTGTAAAAACAACTCGAGTAGTTGATCGATTTGAACATGAGCCAGTTGAAGCTCCTCACATAATTGCTTTGATGTGAGCTCAACAAGCATCATCTTCTAAGAAACAAAATTGGATGTTCAAAAAGAGCTTAGATTAGTACACTCTCGGAGGTCAACCCCAACTCACTTTAACAGAACTCAAGAAGAAACGATTTGGTTCCAAGTACAGATCGGTCAGGAATAGTGTCGTGGGGTTTTCATGACAAGTTTAATCTATGTCTTGTGAAGCGCAAAAGTTCAAATGTGGAGTATTACAAGGACAAACATGATTTTTGTTCATGGATGACAGTTGATTTGTCTGAACTTGCTAATGGTCCCTTTGCTAATCCATCCAATGATCCACGGGCAAAAGATTTCAAGTTTTTTCTAGAGAATCAAGTGAAAAAGGGTTTTACTTATATGAAGACTGTTGAATATTTCATCAAGAGCTTCATAGATGTGCTAGATCCAAAGACCAACAAGCCTTTCAAGACAGTGATGTAGCCTCCTACTAACCAAGTCAGATATATTCATATTGTGTAGAACTTCCACGATGGTTCACTAAGAAATATGCTTTACTAGGTCTATGATGAAACCACAGCTTCACTGTCATCAGATTTCCTGAAGGTGTATTTCAGATATATGACAAGAAGGATCTGCTTTAGTTTGGAAAATGGGATATACACTATCTGACTCAACATCAAATCCAGGTTGCTGAAGATATTTTTGAAGGTACTGCTAAGGAGTATACTCCGATGATTGTTGATATTATTGAGAGGAGATGTAGCTTGGTTAAATGGGGAGGTCTGATGTGCTCAAAATCAAGAAAGATTGAATCAATGCTAGCCCCACACCAAGGGGAGATTGTTAGGTCACATTTTATGGTTTGGGTTTGGTTTCTTTATGTATAACTCTTTGTAGAGTTTTGGTCGTTTGCTTTTTTGTTTGCGGCCTTATACGTGTCACAGCCGTGAACTCTGTTTGCGGTTGGTCTGTCTCTATATATAGGAGTCTATCAGAATGTTGTTAGTGATGATGCTGAGTGTTGTTCACGATGTTGTGTGTGTGCTCAAGGTGTACCTGACTTTTTATGCAATAAATGTGTGCATTGCTTGACTAATTCTTTTCTCTACTCCATTCTTGTTTGTTTGATTGATTACTTATTTGATCACTGGTTTGAATCCCTGGATTTGGGATTCTACAGAATCTCCCACTGCATCATGGCCTCTATCTTAGCCAAATGTACCAAAATACCCTTTTGGTTGATGAGTTGCCCAAGAAATTGCACCTCGTGCAACCAGAACTCACACTTAGAGAACTTCGTAAAAAGTATCTCCTTCCTCAGTGACTCCAGCACCTCTGTCAACTACTCCTCTTGTTGCTCCTGAGTCTTGGAGTAAACCAAGATGCCATTAATGATTACTATTACAAACCGATCCAACATCGGTCTACACACACGGTTCATGAGGTCCATGAACGTGGCTAGGGCATTGGTGAGACCAATCGGAATAACAACAAACCCATAATGACCATAGCGAGTCCTAAAAGTTTTCTTCTGCACATCATCATCCCTAACTCGCATCTGGTGATACCCTAACAGTAGATCAATCTTAGAGAACCAAGATGCTCTCTGAAGCTAGTCAAACAGATCATCTATCCTTGGAAGTGGGTAACAGTTCTTCATCGTTACCTTGTTCAGCTCCCGGTAGTCTATGTGCTTGTGATGTTACCCATCCTTCTTCTTCACAAATAGGATTGGGGCTCCCCATGGTGAACTGCTCAACCTGATAAAACCCTTGTCTAGCAGCTCCTGCAGCCACGTAGACAACGCATGCATCTCGGGAGGAGCCAACCAATATGGTGCCATGGCTATCGAAGCCGCACCAGGGACCAGGTCAATCCAAAACGCAACTTGTTTCTCCAGAGGTATCCCAGATAAATCCTCTGGGAGTATGTCCGGGTACTCTCTCACTACCGGTACATTATCAACTATCGCCTTACCCTTATCCCGGATATCCATGACATAGGCAACGTATCCTGCACCACCCTGCTGAAAGTGTTGCCTCACCCTCGCTGCATAATAGAACACCAATCCTTATTGTGTCCTGTTGCCCTAGATCACTAACTCTCCTCCACTATGAGTGAGAATCCTCACTAGTTGCTGCTCGCAGTCAATCACTTCCCAATTGGGACTCAACCAATACATACGAACTATAACCATATTCCCTCGCAGGGGAATAGGAACAAAATCCATTGAAAACTGTTCATCAAATAACCGAAGCATACATCCTCTATGAACCCTCGCGACCCTGAAGGTCCTGTCATCGACTCTCTCATTGTCAAGTGGACAATCTAGCTCCCCCGGAGCACTACTAAATCTCTTGCTACGTGTGAGTGACAGAAAAGATCGGTAGCCCCCGAATCAAACAGTAATATAGTTGATATGTTGTTCAGTGAGAAAATTCCTATAAAAAAACACACACACATGAGTAATAGTCAAGAATAATAAAGAGATAATGGAGAAGGTACATACCCATAACCACATCAGGGGATACACATGCCTTCTCTGCTGTCAACTGCAAGGTTCTGCTCTTTGCCACTGGCACCTTAGCCCGACCCTGACGGTCGTCTGTAATCGTTAAAGTGGTAGGAGCGGGTGCCACCACATGTCCTTCTAATGCTAGACTCAGACACTAGGATTTCTTGTGTCACCTTTGATTGCACTGACAACAAATCAGAGCAGAAGTTGTATTGGTAGTGGTAGTAGCAGTACAATCCCTACTGAAATGTCTAGTTCGGCCACACTTGAAGCAGCGTAAACTACCCGCTCTACATGGCTCGTCGTGTCCCCTGCCACACTTGCTGCAGCGGCCTCCACCCTGCTTGCCCTTCCTTCAGGAATCTGTCATGGGCTTTTTACCCAAACCCTTTAACGAGCCCTTGCTAGCATATCTTGAAGTTTCTTGCAGCAGGACCGGCTCACAAACTGTCTGATATCATTCCACGACATCTCATGGTATCGGGCCTTTTTTATCTCCTCGTCCGCCACATACTGCAAAACGAGAAGGTCCCTCTCCGTAAATTTGGCGGTAATCTCTGCCACTGTCTCTGTCATCTACTAGAGGTCCTGAAACTCCCTATAAAGCTGCTGCACCTTAATAACAGTTGTGAAATCAGCCCAAAACCTGGTCGTGAAATCACTCCAGGTCATCGCATCCAATACTATATCATCACCAATAGCTCTCCCAAGCTCCCCCCACCAGTCGCGTGCCCTGTCCTTCAGAAGATAGGACATAAGCCTAACCTTGTCCCCATCAGGACATCTACTGGTGCAGAATGCGATGGCGACATCCGCCAACCATCTAGTACTAGTAATGGGGTCTCGAGCCACATGGTATTCTGGAGCTCCATAAGCCCTTGACTCCCTAAAAGTCAGTGTGCGCGACCCCATCATGGCCGCCATCTCAGTGCGGAAAGCACTCAACCATTCATCTAAAAGCTCAAGCATGCCCTCCTTGATCGTGCCTAAGATAACAGGAGTCTAGTCTAGTATGTTGCACGTGATCTCTAAGGAGATGAACTCCTTGGTTTGCTCGTCTAGCTGCTCAGCTCTGGAGCCTGAGCCTGATCCCTCATCGGCACATGAATTGCCGACTGCTGGTCTAGGGAGTAACACCACCATTTTGAAAAACACATCATAAAAGCATCATAATACCTAACGTAACTATTGGGATCTCAAACACTACAAGTTTCCTGGATTCATCTCAGCCTTCCTTGATTAGAGTACGGATCCTCTGCTTTCAGTAGTACGGGCACATACTACCTTCCACATCAATCCGTTCTTTCCTCAAGAACTACCTTAACTCCATCAAGTCCCTTCTACTACTACTACTACTTCACGTGATACTCTCGTCCTAGGCTTTCATATGGTAATCTCCATCCCGCTCTCCGCCATCAGCTGTGTAAGAAGTCCCTGTTATCATCGCCTAACTAGCTCATGAATACTATTACATATTACTAAGACTAGATAATTTTTCGAATGAGAGGTTCTACCCTACAACGGTTAGACACAGACAAGAGCTCCGGAATAAGGCTAAACCTAACCTTCTAAAATTATTTAGTCCTTGCAATATGTAACTTAACATATTCTTTTAATAGTTAGTAAAAGATAGCCAGCACTCCTGAAAGAACAAAGCAATCAACATTCGAGCATTGAGTACACATAATAAAATAGTCTGACCAAGAGTTTATACTTTTAAATAATAAAATATTTAATAAAGTATACATACCTGCATTCATACTAAAATCAGTGTCACTAGGACCGAACAAAAGTATTACGATTGTTGAACAACACAATACGGCTTAGTGACATATAGTCAAATCTGGGAGTGATATAGCTTGATCAACTATATCTTCCGAGGAGTGACTAGAATGTGCCTAAGAATGGTTGTGAGGTTGTATCAAGTCTAAAAACTTACCGACACTACTACAAGGATAATATCAGAACAGAACATGAACCTAAAATACTATAGGAGTATTTTGTGTTCCCATAATTACTTATTTGAGAACTAAAAACATCTTTACTAGTAGTTCAATAGTTGCTAAGTGGGTACGCTAAGGCTACATGTGATTAAGGTGTCATAGAATTAGAATATGTGATGTTTGCATAACTTCCTGTTCCTTGTTTGGTTGTGGATTTGGAGTTAAGGTCACTTATTCGAAGATCTATCATGTTTTGATTTGATGTAACTGGTATGCACTATGCAGGTATTAAAGTAACTAGTAAGGATCATCTTAAATTATCATAAGTAGTACGCCTATTTATATTAGATTCTTATGCCCCTTTTCTCGCGTAGATATCATGGTTGGATTCCATCCTCCTAGCGACCCATAATTCCCAAACGAAGGCAATGCTAGATGGCTTGAAGTAGAGCCAGAAGAGGATCATCCAATCACTTTGGATGATCACCTCGCAGAAGGCTTTTCGGATGGTTCTGACTCCGAACTAGAAGTCAACAACCTACCTCAAGAAGTTCAATACCCAAATCACAACCCCGACCATCATTTTAATGCCCCACACCCTTGTGGGCGATAAACTTGAACCAATGAAGGCATGAACAGGGTCAATCTTTATCCTTCATTAGAGATCGAAGCTTTTACAATATCAGCGAGGGAGTCTTAGCTGACCGAGTCCTTCCCATCATGGTCCGCAGGATTTCTCGGAATGTTGAGCAAGTTCGGGCATCTATCAACCGAGTCATGGAAATTGATGCCAATTCGAGCGTTAGCACGGTCCGCGTTATCCATCTCGAAGAAGCTATGGAAAGGACTAGGAAAGATAATGAGGCTCTGCAACAGGAACTAGTTGCATCTCGAGCTGAAGTCTTAGATCTTTGAGTGCGTCAAAGAGCTCATGATCGACATCTTCAAGACATGGTTCGTCAACTGGCAGATCTGAGGGTTCGCCTAAGGAATACCTGTCGCCAGTAGAAGATGTCTGACTCCTCTTTTCCTTTGGGTTATGGAATAGCCTTTCTTATCTAAGCTCTAAGTAGCACTGTTCTGTAAAATATTCCTATCTTTCGAACACTATAACTAGACTTCTAAGTTATCAACATTTTCCCTTATGGTTTGATGCAAGACCTACTTTTAGGTCATTTTCCCAAACTTTTTACATCAATAATACCAGTAATATTGAAAGTGATCTAATCTGTTGGAAAAATCTTTACTCTTGTGTTTCCTACTCTACTCTTGTGTCTCTATTGCAATCATACATTCATTCAACTATTGGACTATGGCAATTTAGCCCGTGGATCACTCGTATTGTACTTACAATTGCGTCTTACTATCATCATAAATCTTTGTAATCTTTTAGTTAAGCAATGCCTCCTGGAAGAGTGACAAGGTGTAATCCTCTGATAACTCCTACGCAACCTCTACGTACTCCTCAATAGAACCCAGTAGCTATTCAAGTTGCTGTGAATGCAGTTGTTACTACAACTTTAGCACAATTTACCTCGACCGGTACTAGTGGCAGTGGAACTTATGTGCTTCCCACTGTTGTCGAAGCTCCAATGCGCTCTAGATGGTGCTCGTACACGGACCTCACCAACTTCAAACCTAGGTCCTTCAATGGTACTGGTGGAATCATTGCCAACTCGCAATGGTTCGAGAACACGGAATTGATCTTTGAGATATATTCCTGTCCGGAAAGGAGCAAAGTAAAATTTTCCAGCTACACCTTCGCAGACCGAGCGCTGTCATGGTGGAATAGCCATGTCAAATCATTATCTCTTATAGTGGCAAATGCTATCTGCTGGGAAGCTCTTAAGGAGCTCATGATCGAAGAATATTGCCCGAGGAGCAAAGTTCAAAAGTTGGAGCAAGAGCTCTGGAGCCTAACCATGAAGGGCTCCAACATAGTATCCTACACTGCTAGATTTAGCGATCTGTTAGCGCTATGTATGGGAATGGTCCCTTCTAAAGCAAAGAAGGTGGAGAGGTATATCTAGGGGCTGGTGCCTCCATTTAAGGGGAATATACTAGCTTCAAACCCCGCTACCTTCAATAGTTCCAAGCGATTGGCACAACGACTCATTGACTATAGGGTCCGTACCCCATCAACAACAAAAATCCTAGCCATCTCAAAACCCTCCAATGCCGTAGACAACAAGCGGATGTTCAGGGATGACAAGAAGAAGCAAAAAGGTACCAAAAAGCAGCAGGTCATGCCAGTTCATGTTGTGATAGCACCTGTCGTCGTTGCTCCAGTAAAGCAGTATGCTAGAAACTTGCCAAAGTGCAATAAATGCAACTTCCACCACACTGGAACCTGCCGGGAAATGCAGTGCTCTAACTGCAAGGGCACACTACCCGTTTCTGCGAATCGCCAGCAAGGCCAATCACCCAGATCCCTGGAGCTGGTGTGGGATAGTCTTGCTACGGATATGGAGAGGTGGGAAAGCACAAAAGAAACTGCCCTAAGGTATGGAATATTGGTGGAGTGAGAAGAGTTTTGGCCAGAGGCCACAAGGAAACAGTTTCCGACTCTACAGTGGTTACGGGTACGTTTCTCCTTGAAAACTATTATGCATGCATACTGTTTGATAGTGGAGCAGAGAGGAGTTTCGTAAATCATAAATTTGCTCACTTACTGAAACAACGACCACGTGCACTTAAGGAACCATTCACTATAGAAATGGATAACAAAAAAACTAAGAGGACTAGCAGTATATACATAGGATGTACTCTAACTATAGATAGCCATTCATTTCCAATTGACCTCATGCCGGTCTCAATCAAAAGTTTCGACATCATTATTGGCATGGATTGGTTGAGTCTTCATCGCGTCAACATCATGTGTTACGAGAAAGTTGTTCATCTTAACCTTCTATCTGTTGAAACTCTTATTATCTATGGTGACAAACCTGACTCGATCCTTCGTGTCATCTCGAGTATTCCACCCCATAAGTACTTGCGTAATGAATATCGTGCATTCCTTGCTCATGTTGTCGATACGAGCCAAGAAACGAAAGACCTGAAGAACATCCCAGTAGTACGCGACGTTCCCGACATCTTTCCAAAAGAACTACCAAGATTACCTTTGCAACGACAAGTCGAGTTCAGAATCAACTTAGTCCCAGGAGCCACCCCCATAGCCAAATCGCCCTATTGTCTAGCACTAGCTGAGATGAAGGAACTATCTAGTCAAATTAACGAACTTCTTAGCAAGGGCTTTATTAGACCAAGCTTCTCACCCCGGGGAGCACCGGCCTTTATCGTCAAGAAAAAAGATGGATCGTTCCGTATGTGCATCGACTACAAAGAATTCAACAAGCTTACGGTCAAGAATCGTTACCCTCTACCTTGCATAGATGATTTGTTTGACCAACTGAAAAGGCTGAATTACTTTTTGAAGATAGATCTGAGATCCGGGCATCACCAGTTACGAGTGCTAGAGGAGGACGTCCCGATGACAGCCTTTAGAACTCGTTACGAACACTAGGTGTCCGTAGTGATGCCATTCGGATTGACCAATGCGCCCGCAGTGTTCATCGACTTAATGAATAGGGTATGTCATCATTACTTGGATCAGCTCGCCATCGTAAGGAGGAGCATAGTGATCATCTCCGTTAGATCCTAGGAACCCTACAATCAGAGAAGATCTACCCGAAGTTCTCTAAATGCGAATTTTGGATCCGGTGAGTCGAATTCTTAGGGAACCAGGTTAGCAAAGAAGTAATCCACGTGGACCCTTCCAAAATTAAAGTCATTGAGAATTTGTCAGCACCGAAGACACCTACGGAGATCAATCAATTTCTAGGCCTCGCTGGCTACTATCGCAGATTTATACAGAACTTCTCACGGATTGCGAAACCTCTTACAACATTAACCCAGAAGGGTGTGGCCTTTGATTGTGAAGAGAAGCAAAAAAAGTGTTTCAAACTCTAAAGCAAGCCTTTTGCACTGCACCGATACTATCCCTCCCCGAATGGATAGTAGACTTCATAGTATACAACGATGCATCCAATAAAGGGCTCGGTTGTGCCCTGATGCAACGAAGTAAGGTCATCGCCTATGGCTCGAGACAGCTGAAGACACACAAGGTAAACTACACCACCCACAATCTTGAACTAGGAGCAGTTTTGTTTGCTCTGAAGATCTGGAGACACTACATGTATGGTACGAAAAACACTATCTTTATAGACCACAAAATCTTACTGTACATATTCGACCAGAAGGAGCTCAACATGAGACAACAACGGTGGGTCGAGCTACTCAGTGATTACGACTGCGAAATTCGTTATCATCCCGGAAAGGCCAACGTAGTAGCTAACGCCCTAAGTCGAAAACAATACTCTGGTCGAAGAGTCAAATCATTGACCATGATTATCTGTTCGAACCTATCCACGTAAATCAAAGAGGCTCAACTCGAAGCCTTGAAACCCGAAAACGTGGTGGGTGAATCCCTAAGAGGGATGGATAAGAACTTGGAAGTCAACGGTGGTAGATCCTTATATCTCATGGACCGGATCTGGACACCGAAACACGGTAGCCTCAGAGACTTGGTCATGACCGAAGCGCACGACAGTAGATATTCCATCCACCCAGGTTCAGATAAGATGTATCTAGATCTGAAAAAGTTATATAAGTGTCCTAACATGAATGCAGAAATTACTACCTTCGTTAGTAAATGCCTTACTTACACAAAGGTTAAGGTCGAATACCAGAAACCATCAGGTTTACTACAACAACCAAAGATACGAGAATGGAAGTGAAAGCGGATCACTATGGACTTCATAACCAAGTTTCCCAAGACAACGGGTGGTCTCGATACCGTATGGGTGATCTTCAGGGTCGGCCCAAGCCCAGGGCGAGCTGGACCATTGCCCAGGGCAGCAAATCGTGAAGGGGCATCAATAGCTCAAAGCTTGTTATAGGTATTCCTATTATTTGGATCATATTCAAGTCCAATCCATTTCAAAACGGGGCAGCCGCAAGCCTTTCTTAATATCGAGACCTAATTTGGTGCCAATTGGAATTTGATTTTGCACGCTTCCCACTTCTCGATCCAATCAACAGCAATGCTCCCACGCATAATAATTGAAGACGGTGATGACGAGGTATCTGGTTTTGTAGAAGGTCACAGACTATTCAAAATAAAAATCCTGATCTACTCTAATTCAAACCAACAGGTCTCCTCTCTCACTCTCGCTTAGTCGCTCCTCCTATTTTTGTTTTTTCTTGAATCATTTCTTTTACAGTCATATTATTCTTCTGAAGATTCATACAATCATTCACTCTTCTAATCATTCATATTAAAGTGATGTTTCAAATAGTAACTAATTGATTCGGTCCTCCTAATCGATCCAGGTAAGTTTTTCATGTATTTTAAATTGAGCTTACGGGTTGCTAAAAGTTCCCCTGATTTTATGAAAATTTAGTTTTCTTAAATAACTTACTGTTGAAATGAAGTTGTCGATCAAAGTTTTAATCTTCTTGATCTAGAGGGCGGTTATAGGGCAGTTAGAAGTTCCTTGATTTTTCGAGGTAATTTAATTTCTTAAATTTCTTGAATCTTTTATAAGGTTTTATGCTATAAGATTTTCTTAAATTTTTGATGTAATTGTTTTTCTTATTTCTGATTAATCATATGTATGCTAATTTCTAATTGAAAGTCTGATATGTGCATTCTGATTTTTAAAATCTGTTATAAGATTCTGAATTTTATAATTCTATATAATCTAATTTTGAAATTTTGATATTCAGATTGTGGTATTGAAAATCTGCAATGTGGAAATCTGATGTATATGAAATTCTTAAGTGAATTAAGCTGCTGAAATTTATTTTAAAAATCAAATGTATCTAAAAATTTTGACATTGAAATTATGATATTCAAATTTTGGTATTCAAATTTTGATCTAAAAATTTTGGTATTGAAATCCTTATATGTGAAAATCTGATATTGAAATTCCATTATGTGAATTTCAATTTTGAAAATCTGATGTATATGAAAATCTAAAAGGTTATCTGAATAATATGATATATCAGATTTCTGAAAATCTAATGTTAAAGTAATTTCTGAAAATTAGAAATGTTAACTCTGAACAAGTTTATGTTTTTTTTTTTTTCAGATTGTGGTTACAGATAGTTAACTATACCGGTTGTATTTTTCTTTGAAGTACCATGACTCAATAAAGATTCAACAGATTAACAATTTCAAGCATCAAATGTCAATATGTACAAAGTCTTTGATTCAAATAAAATAAGAGGTATTTGGCTTAAAAAATGCATGAAGACATTGTATTAAATGCATTTTTGTATGATTTTTTTTGTATAAACCTTGATTTAATTTGGCTATAAATTCTATTTCATTTTTGCTTTATAAATTGTTTTTTATATAAGGAAATTAATTTAGTATCTCACCCCGGGCATTGAAAATCAATGTACCGGACCTGGTGATCGTTGATAGGTTGACCAAATCCGCACACTTCCTACCTATAAAAGAGACAGACAAGATGGAGAAACTAACAAGAACCTATATTAGGGAGATCATATGATTGCATGGTGTTCCTATATCTATTATCTCTGATAGAGATAGTAGATTCTCTTCAAGGTTTTGGCAGTAGCTACAAGGTTCCCTAGGAACGAGGTTGGACATGAGTATAACCTACCATCCACTGACCAATAGACAAAGAGAAAGAACTATCCAAACCCTGGAAGATATGTTGCGATCCTGTGTCATCGACTTTGGGAAGGCATTGGATACTCATTTACCCCTTGTTGAGTTTTCTTACAAAAATAGTTATCATACAAGCATCAAGGCCGCTCCATTCGAAGCCCTCTATGGCTGGAAATGCAGATCCCCTTTATGATGGGCTGAGGTGGCTGACACACAGTTAGCTAAAGGACGAGTTCCTGAAAACACTCTCACAGGTCCGGTGATCATTCGTGAAATAACAAAGAAGATCGTTCAGATTCGTAAACGATTGAAAGCCTCTAAAGACCGACAGAAAAGCTACGCAGACAAACGAATGAAACCTTTGGAATTCCAGGTGGGATACCGCATTCTTTTGAAAGTCTCAACGTAAAAGGGCTTGATACTCTTCGGAAAGCATGGGAAGCTCAATCGAAGATACATAGGGTCTTTCGAGATTCTCGCTAGAATTGACCTTGTAGCTTACAAACTCAACCTACCTCATGAACTTAGTGACATACATTCTACTTTCCACATCTCTAACTTGAAAAAGTGTCTATCCAAAGAAACTCTTGTAATCCCACCCGACGAGATCAAGATTAACAACAGCCTCAACTTTGTGGAAGAACCTATAGAAATCATGGCCGAGAGGTCAAGCACACGAAGCAAAGTCGTATCCTGATAGTGAAGGTTCGTTGGAACGCCATGTGAGGACCTGAATTCGTTTGGGATTGCGAGGATCAAATGAAATTGAAATATCGCCATCTTTTCACTTAGTTATTTGTAATTACTTACTTGCTTAAACTCTAATTTCGGGATAGAATTCTCTCTAATGGGGGGATGATGTGACAACCCGAAATTTCTTTCTTTTACAAACCATTCAAATCAATCAACTTAGGGTTTAGAAAGGAGTCCCACAAATTCAACACTTCAAAAATAAGCCAAACACTCCAACTTAAGGAGTGTATGGCCGTACACATGGAGATTACTGTCGTACACCCCCTTCTAGCCGTACACTATCATGTATAAATGAGAGTGTTAGCCTCCTTTCACCTCTTTTCAGACCCTTAAGCCGAAAATCAACTTCTCTCTAAGGTATCATCCGTTTTGCTTCTAGATCTTGAAGTTGTAAGTGTTTTCTTCCTTCTATTTGATGATTTATTAGACTATCTAGTAAGGATCTAGCATTTCATCCATGAAATTACTCATTTTGTTTAGATCTTCAAGTGTTCTCCAAGAACACAAAGAACACTAAGCACACCTACTATGTTTTGGACCACAAACACCCCAAAAGGCTTCTCTATTGTAAGTACCACTCCTTGTTCTTGTTACTTACGTACTTTACTCCTTAGAAAACATCGAGAACATGATTAATAATGAGTGTACAGACGTACACACCCCATGTGGCCGTACACCCCTTTATTTGGTGCTAAAAGGTCTTAAAACTCAAGTTCTATGACTAGCACTTGATCAAGAACACTTAGGGGATGCAAGATAGAGACTTGTAATACACTTTTGACCATTTTTACATGATTATCAAGGGTGTATGGTCATACACTCCTTGTATGGCCATACACAACCTTTTTAGGGTCCAAAATGGCATTTAACTTTCAATAAGGTTAAGCATTTATCAAACTATTTTACATACTAAACTATTTATCAAACTTGTTCTTATATGCCAAACCTTTTCTTTTAACTCTTTTAAACTTGTATATTGTGAAAACCATGTCTAAGGCATATATAGTTATATAAGTAAGGTTGGAAGGACTTAGGACTGATAACTCACTTTAATTCTTGTTCCTTGTTTGGTTGTGGACTTAGAGTACCTTGTTTTTTGTCCGAGTGTCGTTTAATCCTTAATTATTATGCATATATGTAAAGACATAAAAGCTTTTATCTCAGTTAAATACCTTTGGATAGAAAAGGTGTACAAACATGTTCATTTATATAAAAAACTCTACTAGTAAACTATAATAGGTATAGTTTAGGAAGTCACTACTCATTGTTTCTAGTACAATGAAACATACAAAGAGTCATTTCATACATGAGTCAATACACACTATAAAAAGAAACAATACTCACTATAAAGAGAAATATATAGAGAATATTATAACGAGAAACAATACTCACTATAAAGAGAAACAGATAGAGAATACTATAACGAGAAAATATACATATTATACACTATACAAGAGAACATACTATGAGGAGAAACAAAGAGAACATACTACATACTAGACAGAGAGAACATACTATGATGAGAAACAAAGAGAACATACTGCATACTAGACAGAGAGAACATACACTACACTAGTACATACAATATACATACAAGAATAATATAACATAAATGTGAGTCGCTACTTTGGGGCATGACATCACTGCTATGGATCGTTTTCTAACCAGGGTCTCCTGGAGGGAGAGCATGAATTTCTGTATAGATCTATACGGGACTAACCATCCCACACCTTGCTGCTAGCTACAGTGGGACCTACAGGTCTACGGGTAACGAATGTCATACCATTTCGACTTCTTCAAGCGTCGTGTTTTACTAAAGTCGATCAAGTATGGTTACAATCATATCACATTATACCTTAATTAACAATTGGCTTGATGTAGTTAGTACAACAGTAGTCACTATAATACAACACTACAGTACTTTATTATTTTCCCATTGCATTCACATTGTGATCTTCTCACATAAACGGTAATGTAAAAAGTATATTTTGTTAATGATAGTCACACTTGGGAAAAATACACACTTTTACAAGAAAAAAACATACAGAACATTTGATGCCTTGGTAGAAGGCTACTTTTAGTAGAAAATATAGGATTTTCTAGGAGATACAAACATTTACTACAAACTTTTACAAACTTATACATCAAACACTTACAAACATTTTCATACAAACAATGAGACTAAAATGCTTATGAACTCACCAACTTTAAAGCTGATAAACTCTTTCAAAATAACTTGTATTCTCAGGTCATCAGTAGACAGGTACCGATGCTAATTTTTGAGAAGATGGTGCACATTCAAGACTCATCTCTTATTTTGATTCATATTTTTGGTGTCTTATTACTATACAAAACACACTTGTATTAAGTTATATTATTAATGCAATCGATGATGTTGTTTCTTGTTTACTATTATGATTTGTGGTCATACTGTACATGACGTCCTCCGCCCCATAATGTTTTCCGCCGTTCCGGTTTTGGGGTGTGACACAACAGTTGTCCCATGCACCAAGCATGCACACAATGTTTACCTATGATCCTTACTTTGTGAAATAGTTCAATTGAAAACATTTCCAATGATACTCAGTTCACAACTCCTAATCCTTATTGCAAGTGTAAGAATACAAATTTCTCGCCACTACTAGAATATGTTAGAATCTAACATTTTATGCAACGGTCCTTTCGTAATGTCACAACGCCAAAGTGATGAATACTTTTCCAATGTGATTACAAAGTGCTCTGTTGTGTATTTTTATAAGGAAATTCCATAGATATGATGTATAACATTCAAAGTAGATTCCTTTGAACATCATTCTTGCATTAACGTTTCTAATATACACTTAAATTCTTAACGACCAACTCCCAATATGGAATCATTTCCATATTTGACATATGACAACTCATTCTAAGTAGAGTCTTATCTATTCATAATAATGTCAATATGGTCCATCCATAACTATACTTTCCAACTATCCACCAGCGACCAATTTTTAGCGAACCTTAGATTGTCATTGATAGTTGTTTAACTATTTTAGTCAAATCCGATTCTAGTCATTTTTCCTTCTTAATGCCCTAGGCATTTGGAAAATTTTAGAACAGTCAAATATTACAGTAAATGCACTCGATCCTATATCTGAAGCGTATGAGATACGATTCATAATGAAAAACGTGATACTTTACAAGTTTCTTGCTAAAATATTCCCATAATATTTCTATTTGCCATGTTCTCACAATTCGAACTATGAAGATGCATGACGTCATCATAATCGAATTTTGAGAATGAAATTAATATACATATATATATATATATATATATATATATATATATACATATATATATCTTTGACTAGATTTGATTTGAATTTCTCGATCTAAGCTTTTGGATTGGAAACGTAGTATAACATTCTCTCCCTTAATTATAGCAAAAACAACTTTTCAACCCCTAAAACTTTGCAAAGTGAAACTTTCGTTTTCTATAATTAATATTGCTAACATGCAACACTTAGAATAATAATCATGCTCCCACTAACACGATGATTAAATCCATTCCAGCATAATATTTACACTCCCACTAGCTTTATCACGTATTTAGAAATCAGCTAAACTTCTAGAAAACAATACTTATTGACTTCCAAAGTTGATCATTTCTAATACAATATGCTTCAATAAGCCTTTATCTAAGCTTCTCAAAATCGTACACTTTTCCTTAGACAGCTCACATGTGTGTGTATGCTAATTCATAACTTATATTACTAAGTCCTGAATGTTCAGACTAATCGCCAAATGTCACAATTCGAACTATGAAGAGGGATGTCGTAATCATAATCAAATTTGAGAATTCAATTTACATAATCGCCATCTCCTTAAAATCTCTCTTAGTGAAAGCATTTCCTCACAATCATTTTCATGAAGGAGAGAAACCTTATGACACTTAGACTTTATGGTGTATGTATTCCTATCCATGTGAATTTATCATAACCACAATCATAAGATAATGTTTGCGACAAATCCAAACTCTGATGATTAGAACATGTTCATACTTGATATCCTGCCATCAAGTGTCCCACATATCTTCCAAGTTATTTAGCAACTCACCTATACTAGTCAATGTACTTTCATTGAAGAAGGTGATTGCCTTTATGCAGTCTATTGAGTACTCGTATAAGTCATATGCATAGTTTACTAAGCTGGAATGGCACAGAAACAAGAATACGTCAACATGATATTTACAAACCTCATGTCGTGTGCTAGTGTTTAAGAATAGGTTTACACTTGATTAGTTTCTGAAACTTTTCAAGATCTTTAGGACTCCTACTGACCTCTTGACTTATAAGATTGTCTTCTCAAGAAAACATTTCTTGACAAACAAATATTCAAGAGTTAGTGCGGATTCTTATAAAGACAAACAATACACACAATTGGTATTAGTTGGTCTTTGTCTTATCCAAGACATCACAATTTGCCAATTTCAAATGCGTAAGAGTAAGAAAAACAAGTTTTTACTTCACATTTGATGAGTGTGTTAGAACTTCTTAAGTGTCACACCCCCAAACCGGAACGGCAGAAACGTTCGGGGGCGGATGACTTCATGTGGTAACATAACAAATGAATACACAATAAAGAAAGTAATACAACCATCATATATATAATTGAAAGCTTACATTGTTAAAAGAGTACATGTTCAAAACCAATTACAATATGATGCCAAAAATATGAATTTAAACTGGCACCATAGCGTCCCTTCTTCAAAAAGTTGTTTGGTACCTGCAATTACTGAGTCCCTGGGACATAAAATTAGTTTTGAAAGAGTAGATCAGCTTTTAAGCTGATGAGTTTCATAAGTATTAAATGAAAATGTTGCATGAACTAAATTGAAATGGTATGTTTTTGTTCGTTGGTTCCTAGAAAATAACATATATTTTCTACTGGTATAAATGTTGCCTTAAGTAAAGACCAGTGTTTGTTTCTACAAAATTGATGTTTTCCTGTATGTGGGTAGTGGTTTAGAAGTTCCAAAATTGTATCACAATTAGGTTTTTCATGCCTAAAGTAGTTAATTTATGTACGTATAAAATCTCCAATATGTCTGAAAAACACCGTAAATCAATGTGTTTTTAATACTCCACGTGAGTTTTATAACCATATTATTGACTAGAAATGCCTATACACAACGTTCTTTAGGTATTGGAACGTTCTGATGTTTGTGACCCCAAAGGGTGTACTATAGCTAACAGTCAGGGCACGGGGTTGTCAATCCCGTATAGATCTGTACACAAACACCATGCTCCCCCTCCAAGGAATTCTGGTATATAACACAGGGCTTGAAATGTGTACTCGAGTGTACGTGAAGTTTAATGTCTCACAAAACTTAGTATAACACAGATTTACGTGTGAAAATGTTCGTTTCCTTTTGTATATGAAAGTAACTTCTTGAGATAGTATTTCTAGTACATAAAAGTTCGTAATGTTCTCGTAAAACTATACCTATTATAGTTTTTGTAAAAGTGTGTTACGTTTGTATAGTAATCCCTAGTGAAATGCTCACTTGTTATGAAAAGTATAATTTTTGTAATGCCAAAGATGGACACATATACCTACAGTATAAGCAGAGTGTTTTGATTTACATATATACATAAATCATTTCTTATTTCAAAGATAAGATGTTATCGTGGTATATTTTTCATACGAAAGATTTCCCTATAATAGTTATCAATCACATATGATTCCATTGATAAAAAGTCTATAATGAAACTTTATATAACACACGGTGATAATCGGGTGTTTTACTTGTATTCCCCACCCCCTTAAAAGCATATAAAAGTATTTATAAAACATTTGTGGATTGTTGGGGTATGAACTCATTTGAAAGATCGAAGAAGGCGAGATGAAAACCGAGTAGAATTTCGACTCGAGACCTTCGATTCTCATTTACGTCATTCCGGCCAAAAGTCGATCAATCTCCGTTTTGAGTTTTTAGTTGTCCGTTGCTAAGCCGAACATGGAAAATTCATAACTTCCATATACGAAGTTAGATTTGGGCATTCTTTTTACATACGATCACGGTTTAATGACATCTAGCATAGTAGGTAATTAATTAGAGAGTTTTGGACATTTTATTTTCAAAGTTAATTTCATTATAACAAAAGTGGTTACAATACTTTGACTATTTAGGTTGTTACATAGAGTTGAAATATCGGGTTGTCACATCATCCCCCCGTTAGAGGGAATTTCATCCCAAAATTTAAACTAGGAAAGACACTTGTGAATTAGAGAAAAAGATGTGGGTACTTTTGTTTCATCTGATCTTCGCTTTTCCATGTGAATTCAGGTCCTCTCTTTTCGTTCCAACGAACTTTCATGATGGGTATGCGACTTTGTTTCGTTTGTTTGACCTCTCGGTCCATGATTTCTACCGGTTCTTCCACGAAGTTGAGGATCTCGTTGATCTCGATCTCGTCAAGTGGGATAACAAGAGTCTCATCCGAGAGACACTTTTTCAAGTTCGATAGATGGAAGGTTGGATGTATGATACTAAGTTCACGTGGTAGATTAAGTTTGTAAGCTACAGGGCTGATTCTGGCGAGAATCTCAAAAGGCCCTACGTACCTTGGATTTAGCTTTCCACGCTTTCCAAAGTGTATTAAGCCTTTCCACGGTGTGGCCTTCAATAGAACACGGTCTCCTACTTGGAATTCCAAAGGTTTCCTCCTTTGGTCAGCATAGCTTTTCGGTTGGTCTCTAGATGCTTTCAACCGTTCACGAATCTGAACGATCTTCTCTGTCGTTTCTCGTATGATTTCCGGACTGGTGAGAGTGCTTTCAGGATCTCATCCTTTAGCTAGTTGTGTGTCACCAACTTCAGTCCACCATAAAGGGGACCTGCACTTACGGCCATAGAGGACTTCAAAAGGAGCAGCCTTTACGCTCGTATGATAACTATAGTTGTATAAACATTCGACAAGGGGTAAATGGATATCCCATGCCTTTCCAAAGTCAATCATACATGCTCTCAACATATCTTCCAAAGTTTGTATCGTTTCTCACTTTTCCCATCTGTTTGTGGATGGTAGGTTGTACTCATGTCTAGTCTAGTCCCCAGGGAACTTTGTAGTGACTGCCAGAACCTTGATGTAAATCTATTATCTCTATGGGAGATAATGGACATCAGACCACCATGCAGTCGCACTATTTCCCTTATGTAGGTTCTTCTAAGCCTTTCCATCTTGTCAGTCTCCTTGATTGGTAGAAAACGCGCGGATTTGGTCAATCTGTCGATGATGACCCATATGGTATCAAGTCCACCCGTTGTCTTGGGAAACTTAGTTATGAAATCCATAGTAATCCGTTTCCATTTCCATTCCGATATCTTCGGTTGTTGTAGTAATCCTGAAGGTTTCTGATACTCGACCTTAACCTTAGCGCAAGTAAGACATTTACCTACGAAGGTAGCAATTTCTGCTTTCATGTTACGCCACCAGTATAGTTTCTTAAGATGCAGATACATTTTATCTGAACCTGGGTGAATCGAATACCTCGTGTTGTGTGCTTCGGTCATGACCACGTCTCGAAAGCCACCATGTCTCAGTGTCCAGATATGGTCCATGAGATAATAGGCTCTGCCACCCTTGATTTCTAAATTCTTTTCCATTCCTCTAAGGGATTCACTTGTCACATATTCAGGTTGCAAAGCTTCCAGTTGAGCCTCCTTAATTTGTGTGGATAAGTAGGAATGGATAGTCATATTCATAGATTTGACACTCTGACCAGTGTATTCTTTTCGACTCAGGGCGTTAGCTACTACGTTGGCCTTGACAGGATGATAACGAATTTCGCATTCGTAGTCATTGAGTAGCTCGACCCATCGTCGTTGTTGCGTGTTGAGTTCCTATTGATTGAAAATGTGTTGGAGGCTCTTGTGGTCGGTGTAAATAGTACTCTTCATTCTGTACAGGTAGTGTCTCTAGATCTTCAGAGCAAATACCACAGCTCCTAACTCAAGATCGTGTGTAGTATAGTTTACTTCATGTATCTTAAGCTGACGGGAGGCATAGGCAATAACCTTCCCTCTTTGCATAAGAACACAACCAAGTCCTTGATTTGATGCATCGCAATACACTACAAAATCTTCTATCACTTCGGGGATGGATAGTATTAGTGCGGTGCACATGGCCTGTTTCAGTGTTTGCAACGCCTTCTCTTGTTTTGCTTCCCAGTCAAAGGCCACAAGGCCACGCCTTTCTAGGTTAATGTAGTAAGAGGTTTCGCAATGCCAGAGAAGTTCTTTATGAATCTGCGATAGTATCCAGCTAGACCTAGAAATTGACGAATCTCTATAGGTGTCTTCGGTGCCGACCAGTTCTCAATGGCCTTAATTTTGGAGAGGTCCACATGTATCCCCTTTTCGCTAACAACATGGCCCAAAAATTCGACTCTTTGAATCCAAAATTCGCATTTAGGGAACTTCGCATAGAGCTTCTCCGATCATAGTGTTTCTATGACTCTTCGTAGGTGCTGACTATGTTCTTCCTTACTTCAGGAGTAGATAAGTATATCATCGATGAAGACGGTCACGAACTGATCCAAGTAAGGATTGCACACTCTATTCATTAGGTCCATGAATACCGATGGTGCATTGGTTAATCCGAACGGCATCACTACAAATTCGTAGTGTCCATAACGCGTTCGGAAGGTTGTCTTGGGAATATCTTCCTTTAGCACTCGTAGTTGGTGATATCTGGATTGTAGATCTATCTTCGAGAAGTATTTCGCTCCTTGAAGTTGATCAAATAAGTCGTCAATGCGGGGCAGAGGGTAACGATTTTTGACAGTAAGTTTGTTCAGCTCTCTGTAATTGATGCACATATGGAACGATCCGGCTTGCTTCTTCACAAACAAGACCGGTGCTCCCTAAGGTGAGAAGCTTGGTCTAATGAATCCTATTTGGTGGAGTTTGTTAAGCTGACTGGAAAGTTCTTGCATCTCTGTTGGTGCCAGACGATAAGGCGATTTTGCTACTGGGGTAGCCCTTGGAACTATGTCGATTCTCAACTCGACTTGGTGTTGTGGTGGTAATCCTTGTAGTTCTTCTAGAAAGATATCAGGGAAGTCGTGTACTTCTGGAATGCTTTTAATATCCTTTACTTCCGGACTCATATCGACGATGTGTGCAAGAAATGCATGATAATCCTTCCGCAAACACTTTCGAGCTTCGATGCACGAAATGATGCAAAGGTTTGCACTTGATTTGTCACTGTAAATCACTAGTGTTTCATCGTTAGGCATATTAAGACGAACTGCTTTTTCAAAGAACATGATGTTGGTGCGAAGAAGACTTAACCAATCCATGCCAACTATGACGTCGAAACTTTTAATTTGGACCAGCATGAGGTTGATTGGGAAAGAGTGACCGTCTAAAGTTAATGTACAACTCATTTATATACAGTTAGTGTTTTCCGTTTTTCCATTTTCCATTTCTACAGTGATTGATTCTTCTAACATGCTAGGTTTATGTTTAAATAAGTGAATAAAGTTTTGGCTCACAAAAATTCTCTCTGCTCCACTATCGAATAGTATGCATGCATATAAATTATCGAGAAGAAAGGTACCAGCAACTACTATAGGATCAGCTACGGCTTCTTCGTGACCTATAGCCAAAACTCGTCCAACTCCGTCGGTATTCGTTGCCTTTGGGCAGTTTCTTTTGTAGTGGCCCACCTCACCACAACCGTAGCAAGGTTGGCCTACACCAGCATTGGGAACTTGAGTGATCGGCTTTACGGGGGCTTTGCAGAAACGGACAGTATGTCCCTTTCTATTGCAGTTTGTCACACCCCAAAACACAGAACGGCGGAAACGTTCTGGAGCGGGGGACGTCATATATAGTATCACAATAATGAAAAGTAGTAAACCAGCAACAACATCATCCATTGCATTAATAACATAATTTTAATACACGTGTTCTGACAAATTATGATAAACACTAAAGTATAATCAAAATGAAAGATAAGTCTTGAACGAGCTCCATCTTCTCAAACCTAACATCGGTACCTGTCTATTGATGACCTGAGGATACAAGTTATTTTGAAAGAGAGTATCAGGTTTAAAGTTGTTGAGATCATAAGTATTTTAGTGTCTTAATTTGTATGTAAGAAATTGTTTGTATACAAACTGTAAGTATGGAAAGTGTATAGGAACTATAAGTATGGAAAGTGTATATGAACTGTAAATATAAAAATGTTTGTAAAACAACTGTAAACATTTGAAAAAACCTAGAAAATTCCTACTATTATATAAGGGTGTCTTCTACCAAGACCTAACTGTTCTCAATGTAGTCTTCTACCAAGACTTAACTGTTCTAAATGTTCGTTTCTTGTAAAAGTCTGTAATTTTCCCAAGTGTAAGTATCATTAACAAAATATAGTTTGTACATTTAATGTTTAAGTGAAATGATCACTAAATATATGTAAAAGGGAAATTAATTTAGTACTGTAGTGTTTTATTATAGGAACTACTGCTATACTAACTACCTTAAACCGGATTTATATTAAGGTATCATGTGATTTATTGTACCATACTATCGACTACATAAACAACGACAAATGTACGTCGTAAAATGAAATGACGTTTGGCATCCGCAGAACTGAAAGTCCGGCTGTAGCTAGCAGCAAGGTGTAGAATAGTCAATACAGTATAGATCTATACGCAAACTCACGCTCTCCCTTCAAGAGACTCTGGCTACAACACGGGCCATGACATTCAAGTCACGCTCCGATTCAGATCACAATGGTTAACGTATTCATGTATATGTAATGTAATGTTACTCGTTCTAGTATCGTTGTATATGTTCTCTTTTTAAGATAGTTGTATATGTTCTCCTTCTAGTATAGTTGTATATGTTCTCTTTCTAGTATAGTTGTATATGTTCTCCTTCTAGTATATAGTTGTATATGTTCTCTTTCTAGTATAGTTGTATATGTTCTCATAGTAAGGTACTGTAATGTTCTAGCTGTAATGTATGATCCCTCTATCTAGTAAGTAGTGACTCATGAATGAACTGACCCAATGTATGATATCGCGTTCTAGTAATAGTTCTAGTATCTTCCTAAACTACCCATGTGGTAGTTTACTAGTAATCTAACTGGTACATAGGGAGATAGATGTATACCCTTGCTACCAAAGGGAATTGGATGAACTGGAAGGACCTTTATGTCTATATATGTACACATGATATATAACAAATATTTAAACGACCTTCGGACGGGTACCCGATATCCCACCAGACCAGATCTCAAGCGCGAAAAGGGAATAGGGTGGATAGCCTTCCTAAGTCTTTTGAACATTCCTTATATAAATATACATATATATAGGCATGCAATTTATAATATAAAAGCATAAAGTAAGTTTTGTAAAACCTTTGAACATAATTATTATCTAAGAAAAGATCGACGTGATGTCAATCTATAAAACGGTTTGAAGGCATGGATTTGATAAAATAGTTAAGTATAAAGAAACATTTGTTTGAAACACAATTGTAAATAAGTTTGAAATGTAACATACAGAGTAAAATGTACAGTGTAATAAGGAGTTTTAAACACATAAAGTGTTTATGAAAAACATTTGAAGGAAACTCTTTGGTAAAACGGCTAATGAGTAGCCAATCATTTAAATGTTGCTTGTTAATCACATGTGATTGATATAATAATTAGCGTAATTCTACTTGTATCCCCCCCCCATAAAACATTTAAAAACATTTAAAATGTTGATTAAGGGATATGAACTCACCTCTAGCAAGTGGATCGGTAGGAAGTGTTAGATGAGTGCTTGGTGTCAAGTGAAGACTTATACACGCACAAAGATCCTAATAACATATAAGGATATATGTATATGAACAATTAGTCTTTAAACAACTAATAAACAGAGTCAAGACACTCTAAGGCATGACAAACACTTTGTATAAATGTTATAAGTGCTAAGGAGTGCATCTAAGTGTCGTAGGGAAAGGCTAGTATGATTGGTGTTCAAGGAACACTCTTAAAATGAGTTTACTCCCTAAGGACAAACACCCCTTGAGTTTACGGTCGTAAACTCTTGAGTTTACGGTTGTGAACTCCTAACTTTTTGACCATTTGTTGGTTTGAAGTCTTCTAAGCTATTCCAAGTATTCCAACTTCATGATTTAGCCTTAGGATGTGTTGTGTGGCATCAAAACACTCCTAAATGGAGTTTACGGTCTAAGGACCATTTCTCCATGAGTTTACTACCTTAAACTCATTAGTTTACTTCCTTCAACTCATATGTTTGGTATTTGGTGGTTTTCAAGTCCTTAGCTCAAACATGGCAATAGTCTAGGTTAGATTTAGACATAAGGAACAACTATGGGACATTTATGGGACTTTTACACCTCGTTTGAGGTGTTTATGGTTTTGGCAGCTCCACAAACTATAAACACATAAAAATATATGATTTTGATGCTTTTTGTGTGATACACCCATCAAGGATGGATCTAGACAAGTCCCTAAGGCATTGTGAAGCATTTAGACACCCTAAAGCACCCTAAGGCACTATATTTGGGGTTTACGGTTTTAGGAGCCTCCCAAAACTATGAACACCTTGTTCTTGGTGTTCTTGGTACTTTTCCTTGGTATAAACATGTATAGAAAGCTTAAAATGACTCAAGGATAGAAGTACTTACGTAGAGGAAGCTTGAAATGAACTTTAAGTTCAAGAACACTTAGTGTGTGTTCTTGGTGTTTTTGGAAACTAATAAAAACACAAAAATGGATGGATTAAAGGATGTAGAATCACTAGATTAAGTGATATAGTAACTTGAAAGGGCTAGAAACACTTACTAGATTGAAGATTTTGAATAAAAACTTGGATGAGACTTAAGAGGATATTTTGGAGTTTACTCTTTTGACAATTAGGGAGTAAACACAAATGACTAACTTTTGGGGGAGTACACTCATACATAGGTATGATTTCACGGTTTTGGGTGATTTCTCAACCCAAAACATAAAAGTTTGGTCGGGAATTTCTACGACGTGAGGTGTTTGCGGTTTTTAAATTCAAAACCCGAGACGACACTTTCTTTCACCCGTTCGTTTAAAAATAATTTTAAAATAATCAAACAAACATTATATTTCTTAAAAATAAGAAATAATGACATTGACTTATGATACGAAGTGGTTGACTTTTAGGGTTTGACCGAATGGAAATTTCGGGTTGGCACATCATCCCCCTGTTAAAGGGAATTTCATCGCGAAATTAGAATTTAGATAAGGAAGTAGGTATGAATGATCGAGTCGAGAGGAGGAAACTTCCTAATCGAAATGTTCTAGCGCTTTTAAGTGAAATCGGGTCCTCGGTCGGTATCCCAACGAACCTTCACTAATGGGCAACTGCGTTGCTTCGTCCGCTTGGCCTCTCGGTCGAGGGTCACTACGGTTCTAATACGAAGGCGAGGATCTCGACGAGTGAACTTACAAGAGTCCTAAGGGAAAGGTGTGGTTTCACGATTGAGACGCGAAGGGAAAATGTACATTACTGAGTTCGCGGAGTAGGTCTAGTTTGCGAGGTACAGGACCGATTCTGGTAAGAATCTCGTAGGTCCTATTTACATTGGATTTAGCTTTCTACGCTGTACGAAGCGGAATAAGCCATTCCCAGAGTGAGATTCCCTAAATAATTTGGTCTCTCACTTGGAATTCCAAAGGTTCTTTCTCTTGCTAAAATTCCCAGTCAAGGGCCACCCCTTGTTGGGTCAAAGTCGAAAGGGTTTCTGTAATTTGTGAGGAGTTCTGAATGAACTATGACCGTAGGTCTGTAAGACCTCGAATTTGGCGAATGTTTGTCGGTGCCTCTGGTGTCGACAATTTCTCAACGGTTTTGATAATTTGACAGAGTACTCAAGAATTTCCACATCACTAACAGCGTGTCTTAGGAAATTTTGACTCTTAAATTCCAAAACTCGTGTTCAGAGAACGTTGCGAAAAGTATCTTTGAGGGTAATGTTTCCATGGGTTCCTTTGTACTACGAGGGTGGATAAGTAAGTCATTACATCGATTAATGATGAACTGATCCAAGTAAGACAGACGTACCCTACTCATTTGGCTCATGAATACTATGGGCATATTGGTCCTATCAGAGCGGAATCACTACGGACTCGTAGTGTCCACATCGAGTTCGGAAGGTAGTCTTCCGGACATCCTTCCCTAACATTCGAACTTGTACCTCCGTAGGTGTTTAGACTGTAGGGCAATCTGTTTGCAGAAGTCGTACTGGGTTCTAAGTTTGTTCACCTGACGTTGAGATTACTCGTAGTCTTGGGCAGTCTCCGTCCTGAAGTTCATATTTAGGATTCATACATGGTTCGACAATCACAATATCGTGTATACGAGTCGTGTATAATTAAGATTGAAAAGGTAGTCGAATAATTGATTCTTATTTAAGCACATATCCCATCGGGGAAAAAGAAGTTAAAGTGGAATCATAAATTCTAAACCTGTAGAACCTTTATTACATATTACCCTTATGTATACACTCCCTAGTGGTAGATCAACCGCATGTATCCTTGGATTAAACTTGACGTACTGCACGAGTGGTACTTCGGCGATTTCTTCGGAAAAAGAAAAGAACTATGAGGTACTCCATGCATGAGTACTTCGGTGTTCTGATATGACGGCTTCGCTAAAATGACGTTTACTGACAAAGAGATGTACGTATGAAGTTGGTTTTTGTGAGGATCAGATTGAATCGAGTCGTATGATAATGTCGGAATCATACAGAAACTTAAAGACATTAGATTTGAACATAAGGCGCTTAAAACACAACCATGCAACCATGAACAGAGTTACAGTACTTTAGACTTACTACAAGACTATTGCTGCGAATAAGGTATACTACAAAAGACAACTATATGCAGCATGAGCATCCTTATACTGATAGGATGCCGCAAAAGAGAACACTCTAGTTACACTAGTTCTGGATAGTTTATAAGTCTGTTACAATGAATCGCCTGAATTAAATTAACGAGGGTCCGTCGTAGTTTCTCCTGCAGATGTGATCCTGAGAATTCTGCCGTCTACACCAGAGTTCTTTGCTATAGGACAATCTTTCTTGAAGTGCCCTATCTCACCGCATCGGTGGCAGTGTTATGTGGACACGAGTGACGGAAGTGCGGTGTTTAGCCAGTGTTATGTGGACACGAGTGCCTTCCTCATTACTCCACCTTGAAAATTGCTTTTTAAAACGTTCTGCAGGAGTTACCCCTTGTGGTTGTGGCATGGCAAGTCTTTGGGCTCTCTTGCGCTCCTTTAGGGCTTTACAGTATCATCTCTTCCTTTTGGTCTTACGGCTTTGCAAGTCCATGACTGTTGCCATTTGTTGGTTTCCCGGTTTGATATTACCATCGGAACTCTCGACTCCTTTTTCATTCTTGCTTGTGTTGCCTGCGTTGATGTGCGTAAGGAAAGTTGTCACAGCAGCTGCTACTGCACCATATAATGTAGCATCGTCAACATGGAGGATAGGGGTTTCGTTGTTCGATTGATTGTTTCCGGATGACGACATGATTCTGTAACACGAAAGATAAGGATTTTGTGAGCGATTCTGGTTGACCATAGATGTACTTCGATTGTCTATGTAAAGAGCAAGACTATGTTCTCGAAAGTTTGACCTACACCCCTATGATGCAATCTTAGTACAGATTGGAAGTGTGTTCGCGAAGGTTTTACCTACATCCCTATGATGCAGTCCTAGTACTGAGTGGAAGTAAATTCGTAGAATGGTCTCAATACGTTAGTCGTTCAAGCCAATGTATCGATGGTTGGTGAATAACATGATCCAACCGCTAAAAGATACTTAGAAATGTCTCTGGAGTTAAATCACTATAATCCAATGACTTAACTAACGCATGTTTCAGATAGACTCTAATGAAAGTATGATCAAAGTACTTGAATAAAGAATGACATAGTAGTTAGCCGACTGTCAAAATCTTTGATATTCATGACGTAAAAGTTTGGGAAAATGACCTTGTAAAGATCTTACATCATATCCAGAGATGATAGTTCTTGACAGCATAAAGACATAACCGAAAGTACTTACAGTACAAGGTAATTTCATAGAAAATGCCACAACGGGCATAGACAAAAAACCCATTCCTTTTTAACAAGGAAAAATAAAGTAACGCGTCTACTACCGGCGATGGTCATCCCTCTGGTGAACTCTCAGTTCAGCCGGTTGATGTTCCATATCAAGCAGGTATCTTTCGTATACCCTATGACGTACTCGAAGCTCGATGACTTCCACTCAGGTTTCAGCTAGTGCTTGTAGCAGGGTTTCGTTGTTTCTCTTAGATCTCTCGCGAGCATGTTCAAGGCTGTTGGTGCGAAGGATATCCATCCCTCCTTTGGTGTCAACTTCCTCGATACAACGTAGGGCTGTCCTACCTTGAATTTTGTTTCGGGCAACTCGACGGATCAGGATTGGTAGAACTCTATCTGCTATGCTCCCTTCATTTATGTTGTAGAAGCTTCGGTCTCCATTAAACAACATAGGTTGATCTTGATCTTCGCTCCATGCTTCCAAACATTTTACCCATGGAGGCGTCGGGCCATGAAAAGTCGGACGAGGGTTAGGAATTTGTGACAACCCTATTTTTCCCAAAAGCATTGTAGACACTCGAAAGCTAAAAACAACGAAATTAACCTCGAAAATAAAGTGTTCAGGTATCTAAGTTGGGATGCATCGAATATTAGATATCATGCCCAGGTTTCCAAAAACATAAAGAACACTCAAAGCCGAGTTATATTGAAGAAATAATAACCACTCGTATAATTACGACACGACGTTAAAACATAATTTAACGTAAAAAGTGGAATCTCAATAAAATACATTTTAGCCTTAAAGTATCTAAACAAAAGTCGTAGATCTCGTTGAAAGATGAGCGTGCATAAAAAGATCGCCCAAATTGGACCTCGTATGAAGAAGTTACGAATTTTCAAAGTTTCGTGATAGTAGTAGAGGGCTAAAAACTCGGATTAAAGATCGAGTGTTATTTAGCTATCACCACCTAAACGGAACTTGAAGATCTCCTCGGTGGTAATAAAACAATCAAAAGACAAACGAAAACCGACGTCGAATAAAGAACCTATGAAATTTTAACGAACTTTAGGAGGCCCGGCCTATTAAAATTATATCATTAAAAATAGATTCAAAACTAGCCGACGGAGTCTAAATGAAAGTTGTAGAGAATAATCTCACCTACGCGTGGATATAAAGAACGCGAAAAACGGAGCTAGTACGCGAAAGTTACGGAATTTAGAAGAGGGCAGGCCAGATTACGCCCCGCGTACTCTAGGAGTACGCCCCGCGTACTAGACCCAGAGTCGGGTCTCATCGACCCGCCCAAGCTACGCTCGGCTAGACCAAGTAGTCCCATCGACCCGCCCAAGCTACGCTAGCTAGACCCGAGTCGTAAGCCATGACGCCACTTTACGCCCCGCGTACTCCGGAAGTACGCGCCGCGTACGGGGTTTTCCAGCCCTATAAATGGAAGGCATAAGCTTCGAGTTTAGGCACACCTTCACCATTTCTCAGCCATTCTCCCAGCTCCAGAGACCCTTTTCTTACCTTGGTTTCCGCACTCGAGCCCCCGACGAAGGATTTACGTTGCAGAGATCCCCGAAGAGCCCGACGATGCAACTATCCGCGATCGAAACTCTGCTCAACTCTAGCCCCTCTCTTCAAACTTAACGGGTGAGTTCATACCCCTACTTTTCAATTCTTTTTCATGTTTTAGGGGGGAAATACAAGTACATTACACGTTAAAGTATCGTTTTATAAACATAAATGAAATTTTTGTCTCCGAATATCGATACAAACATCTTATGTATACAAGAGTGATTATGTCACTAAGTGATTTCTACTAAAATGGAATATACTATTTGAAAAACTATAATGGGTATAGTTAACAAGTCAGTCCTACATTTTACATATACATCTTGAAAAACGAAACACTTTCAAAAGAAGTAAGGTCATTTCATTGTAAATCTACTTATACTAGGCAATGTGAGATATTCAAACTTCAAAGTACATTTTTGAATGCATTTCAAGTCTTGTATTATATACCATAATCTCTTGGAGGGAGAGCGTGATACTTGTGTATAGATCTATACGGGATTGACAATCCCGCACCTAAACTACTAGCTATAGTTAGACCAGCAGGTCTGGGGTGACAAATGTCATAACACTGCAACACTTGAAGAATGTTGTTACAGGCCGTCAGTGTCAATAGTATGGTTATAAAACTCACATAAAAAGTATAAAACAAGATTGATTTACGAGATTCATATGTGCATCGCAGTTTTCCTACATTATACTTCCATACTAAATTATTGTCATCATTTGTTTATGAAAGTTACTAACCCATTCCAACTTGGGAACCGTTTTCATTTTACAAGAAAATATTGGATTTTCTGAAAACCTCGTTTACCAAATTACTACCAAAAGGAATATACTTTTCAACTCGGAACACTCATGAACTCACCAACTTAATTGTTGACACTTTTCAAAACCACTTGTATTTCTCAGGGAATCAGTGATACAGGTAAACTACCAGCTTTTGGAAGAAGGAACACAAAGGATGTTTTTATCATTAAACATTTATCATCATATTGTAATATTCTTTTGATAACATGTATAACGCAACAATATACGTTTTCATTTTTATATATATGTTGGTTGTGTTACTTTCTTTACAATATTCAATCATTGTGATACTACGTGAAGTCATCCACCCCCGAATGTTTCCGCCATTCTGGTTTGGGGGTGTGACAGATTGGTATCAGAGCATTGTTTATAGTGAACTAAGTATATCAAACCACATAAGATATACAAACTATAAATACAACGGGAACCAAAAACACTCTGATAACAACATTTTCATAGAAATATATTTTCTTTTAAATATATACGTTTTTACCGCACGTATCAGTCTCGCGTCATGACAAGTTTTTCTAAAAAGTAGTATGGCAAGTTGCAATACCACGATCGAGCCTTGGGGTATGTAATCAAATCAAGAATAAATATAGCCTGATCAACTATATTTATCCTGGATCTGACCAATATACGTCGAGGAATGATCGTAGTAGTCAACAAGCCAAAAACTTATAAAATCTAAATTCGCTAAATTGAAATAATATAAGTCTATTATTAAACGATAAAACATTGCGCTCAGTAAAGATATAAATAGGCTTAGGAAGTCGTTAATTAGAAATTTCTTTTCTTATAAAAATCTCATACCTCTATCCCAGTACAGACAAATGGCCGGATTTCCTTTACCGGGAGACCCCTACTACCTAAATCAAGGTAACGGCGGCTGGATAGAAGAAGACCCGGAGGAAGACCCAGAGGAAATCGAAGAAGAATTCGAAATCGAAGTCGGAGAGGAATACGAAGTCGACGAGGAGATCGTGGAAATTTCTAGCGGAACAGATTCCGAACCGAAAATAATCGACCCTCCCATCCCCCATCCTCCAGTGATCAGGCCACATCAACCGGGACCCATTCCCATCTAGGGAAGCCACCTCTACTACTGGAGCCGTCAGCAAGGTGTACGCCCTCCATTTGGCATGTGTCGGGATTTTTACAATGTCAGTGGAGGAGGCTCAATTGATCGAGCACTTCCCGTTTTCGTGAACGCTATAGCTAACCAGAACTACCAGGCAGACCAACAAGCAACCAGAATTCGAGAGATCAATGCTGCTACCCAAGGTAACGCCTCCGACATCATCCGTTTGGAAGGACTACATGAGAATATCCAAATCTACACGGGGACACTACAGAACCAAATGATAACAGCTCTAGATGATATAAGAGAGATGAAAGAACAACAAGCAGAATTCGAGAGGCGACTGATGGGAGTCAAACGGTCAGATGTCGAATCCAGCTCCAAACGCCACAAGTAGAGTTTGTTCAAGCTCCAACAAATTTTGATATAGATAAGGACCGCGGATAAAGTTTTTTTCTCTTATTTTCTTTCGTATCTGTAAACGGAGGCCTCTTAGATAGGTCAAATTTTCCTAGAAGCATAATGAAACACACCTTAGGTGTGACATATATATATATATATATATATATATATATATATATATATATATATATATATATATATATATATATGCAATACCTCTTTATATACCTCTCGAAATTAATTAAATTGTTATATCTAATTTGAAACCAAAAACTAAAGTCAAAACAAATTACAAGATACGACTAACCCTCAACTACACGATTGTCAAAACATTAGAAACTTATAGTATTCATTCTTATTTTCTCTACCAGAACATGCCTCCTCGTAGAACAACACGCAGAAACTCAACTCCAGCACCACCTCCACCACCTCCTCCAACTATGGATGCAGCTATGTTCCAAACTGCTGTAACAGCCGCTGTAACCGCGGCGATGGCTCAAATGAGCAACAATGGGTCGGGAGGTGGGATAAATAGCTTTACCAACGGCCCAAGCCAAGGTCGTACTGGAGTCTGCACTTACAAAGACTTCACCAATGGAAAACCTATTCCCTTTTATGGAACTGGAGGAGTATTGGCTCTGTCCCAATGGATAGAGAAAACGGAAGCCGTATTTGAAATCTGCGCATGCCCGGAAGAAAGCAAAGTAAAATTTGTTGCCTGTACGTTCTCTGAACGCGCCTTGACATGGTGGAACGGCCACGTCAAGACACTAACCCTGGTGGTGGCAAACTCCATGGGTTGGGAGAATTTGAAGCGAATGCTCCTGCGGGAATACTGCCCAAGGGGTGAGATTCAGAAGCTAGAACAAGAATTGTGGAACCTTTCGATGAAAGGATTGGACATCGCAGGCTACACCAATAGGTTCAGCGATTTGATAACGCTTTGTCCTGGGATGTTGATTCTAGAAAGCCAAAAAGTGGAGAGGTACATCTGGGGATTATCACCCCAACTGCGAGGAAGTGTGCTAGCTTCCAAGCCCATGACCTTCGACTGTGCCAAAGAACTGGTGCAATCTCTTGTGGATAATGGCGTCTGCCAAGGAGTCACGACTATCGTAACTGAACCAACCAAAGGGAACAACGACAACAATAACAACAGCAAGAAGAAATTTTGGAACAAGAGGAAGGGACTAACCTCGCAAGAACCTTCAAAGAGACAAATGGTGGCGGTTCATGCTGCTACTACTCCCGGCACAACTCATACAACTTCGACGCCAACAAAACAATATGCAGGGAACTTGCCAAAGTGCAGCAAATGCAACTACCATCACCACGGTAATTGCCGCGAGATGTACTGTAAGAACTGCGACAAGAAAGGGCACACAGCCCGTTTCTGTAAGGCACCAGCGCGGCCATTCACTCAAGTTCCTGGTACTGGAGTAAGCCAAGCATGTTATGGATGTGGAGAAACCGGGCATTTCAAGAGGGACTGCCCCAAGACAAGGAATGTTGGTGGTATTGGGAGAGTACTGGCGATAGGTCAAAATGAAGCAATAACTGATCCAACAGTAGTTACGGGTACGTTTCTCCTCGACAGCATTTATGCATGCATACTCTTTGATTGTGGTGCGGAGAGAAGTTTTGTGAGCCATAAATTCAAACATCTACTTAACCAGAGACCCCAACCACTTAATAAAATATTCACTGTAGAAATGGCTAATGGAAAAACAGAAAGCACAAGTGATAGGTACGTCGGGTGCACATTAAATTTAAACGAACACTTATTTCAAATCGACCTTATGCCCATTTCGATAAGAAGTTTTGATATAATCATCGGTATGGACTGGTTGAGTCTTCACCATGCCGACATTCTGTGCCATGAAAAGGCCGTTCGTCTCAATCTTCCCAACGGTGAAAATCTCATCATATATGGAGACAAACCTAGTGCAAAATTACAAATCATCTCCTGTGTTAAAGCACGAAAATATCTTCGCAAGGAATACCATGCCTTTCTAGCCCACGTAGTAGACCAGAAGAAAGAACCAAAGAACATTAAAGATATTCGAGAAGTCTGCAACTTCCCAGACATTTTCCCCGAAGATCTCCCAGGAATCCCACTAGAACGTCAAGTCGAATTCAGAATCGACTTGATTCCCGGAGCCACCCCAGTAGCAAAGTCACCTTACCGTTTAGCTCCAGCCGAGATGCAGGAACTGTCCAGTCAAATGAACGAGCTGTTGAGCAAGGGATTCATCAGGCCAAGCTTCTCGCCATGGGGTGCACCAGTCCTCTTCGTGAAAAAGAAGGACGGATCTTTTCGCATGTGCATCGATTATCGAGAACTGAACAAACTGAAAATCAAGAACCGATATCCACTTCCACGTATAGACGATCTTTTCGACCAACTACAAGGAGCGAGCTACTTCTCAAAAATCGACCTAAGATCCGGTTATCACCAACTACGAGTACTGGAAGGAGACATCCCCAAAACGGCCTTCCGAACACGATATGGTCACTACGAGTTTGTAGTAATGCCCTTCGGATTGACAAACGCTCCAGCAGTGTTCATGGATTTGATGAACCGAGTATGTCGCCCTTTCCTGGACAAATTCGTGATCGTGTTCATAGATGATATACTCATCTATTCTAGAAACCAGGAAGAACACAGCCAACATCTCCGCCAGGTTCTGGAAACATTAAGGGCAGAGAAACTTTATGCAAAATTTTCCAAGTGCGAATTTTGGATTCGAGAAGTGGATTTTCTAGGACACGTAGTAAGCAAGGAAGGAATACACGTGGATCCCTCGAAGATCAAGGCAATAGAGAATTGGACGATTCCAAGAACCCCTACAGAGATCCGACAATTTTTAGGACTCGCCGGGTATTACCGAAGGTTCATAAAGATTTTTTCCAAGATTGCCAAGCCACTCACCACGCTAACTCAGAAAAATGTGACCTTCGACTGGGGAGAAAAACAAGATGCCGCATTTCAAACGCTAAAACGAGCATTATGTAGTGCGCCCATCCTAACCCTGCCAGAAGGGATGGAGGACTTCGTGGTCTATTGTGATGCATCAAACCAAGGACTCGGGTGTGTCCTGATGCAACGAGGGAAGGTCATCGCCTATGCCTCAAGACAACTAAAGACGCATGAAGTGAACTACACAACGCACGATCTTGAGCTAGGAGCAGTCATCTTCGCTCTAAAGATATGGAGACACTACCTCTACGGCACAAAATGCACGATCTTCACTGACCATAAAAGCCTTCAACATATTCTCAACCAGAAAGAACTCAACATGAGACAAAGATGGTGGGTAGAGCTACTAAGTGATTACGAATGCGAAATTCGATATCACCCCGGAAAGGCTAATGTAGTGGCGGATGCACTCAGTAGAAAGGAATACTCAGGTTGCCGAGTGAAGTCCCTAACTATGACGATCCATTCCCACCTGTCCACGCAAATCAAGGAAGCCCAAATAGAAGCCTTGAAATCTTAAAATGTGGCAGGAGAAACCCTAAGGGGAATGGATAAGAATCTTGAAACCAAGAACGACGGAGTTCGTTATTTCATGGATCGAATATGGACACCAAAGTTTGGTGGATTCAGAGAAATCGTCATGGACGAAGCCCATAAAACACGATACTCCATACATCCCGGCTCCAACAAGATGTATCTCGACCTCAAGAAGTTGTACTGGTGGTCGAACATGAAAGCCGAAATTGCTACCTACGTGAGTAAATGTCTGACGTGCGCTAAGGTCAAAATAGAATACCAAAAGCCTTCAGGTTTGTTACAACAACCAGAAATACCTGAATGGAAGTGGGAGCGGATAACTATGGATTTCATAACCAAGTTACCCAAAACGACAAACGGACTCGACACCATTTGGGTAATTGTCGACAGGTTAACTAAATCAGTGCATTTCCTACCGATCAAAGAGACGGATAAATTGGAGAAGTTAACAAGGACATACCTCAGGGAAATTGTATGACTGCACGGTGTGCCCGTATCCATTATCTCGGACCGAGATAGTAGATTCACCTCAAGATTTTGGCAGTCGCTACAAAAATCTTTGGGGACAAGACTAGACATGAGTACCGCCTATCACCCTCAAACCGACGGCCAGAGCGAGAGAACCATACAAACCCTAGAAGACATGCTGAGAGCCTGCGTAATCGATTTTGGCAAAGCATGGGACACACATCTACCCTTGGTCGAGTTCTCATACAACAATAGCTACCACACCAGTATCAAAGTTGCCCCGTTCGAAGCCCTCTATGGCCGCAAGTGCAGGTCACCTTTATGCTGGGCCGAAGTGGGAGACACCCAACTAGCAAAAGGACAAGCAACTGACAACACACTTACTGGGCCAGAAATCATACGGGAAACTACGGAGAAGATTGTTCAAATCCGAGAACGTCTAAAGGCATCAAGGGATAGACAAAAGAGTTATGCAGATAAGAGACGAAAACCCTTGGAATTCCAAGTTGGAGACCGTGTCCTACTAAAAGTCTCGCCTTGGAAAGGATTGATACGCTTCGGAAAACGTGGGAAACTGAACCCCAGATACATCGGACCATTCGAGATCCTTGCGAGGATCGGTCCAGTAGCTTACAAACTTAGACTACCTCAGGAACTCCACAACGTACACCCTACCTTTCATGTATCAAACCTAAAGAAATGCTTATCCGACGAGACCCTTGTCGTCCCTCTAGACGAAATTGCAATAAACGAAAACCTCCAATTTGTAGAGGAACCAGTAGAGATCATGGATCGGGAAGTCAAAAGGACTAAACAAAGCCGCATACCTATCGTAAAGGTCCGCTGGAACGCCAAGCGAGGACCTGAATACACCTGGGAACGAGAGGATCAAATGAAAAAAAAGTACCCGCATCTTTTTCCTAATTTGTAATATTGATCTTAGATTAAAATTTCGGGACGAAATTCCCTTAACAGGGGGATGATGTGACAACCCTATTTTTCACAAAAGCATTGAAAACACTCGAAAGCTAAAAACAACGAAATTAACCTCGAAAATAAAGTGTTCAGGTATCTAAGTTGGGATGCATCGAATATTAGATATCATGCCCAGGTTTCCAAAAACATAAAGAACACTCAAAGCCGAGTTATACTGAAGAAATAATAACCACTCGTATAATTACGACACGACGTTAAAACATAATTTGACGTAAAAAGTGGAATCTCAATAAAATACATTTTAGCCTTAAAGTATCTAAACAAAAGTCGTAGATCTCGTTGCAAGATGAGCGTGCATAAAAAGATCGCCCAAATTGGACCTCGTATGAAGAAGTTATGAATTTTCAAAGTTTCGTGACAGTAGTAGAGGGCTAAAAACTCGGATTAAAGATCGAGTGTTATTTAGCTATCGCCACCTAAACGGAAGTTGAAGATCTCCTCGGTGGTAATAAAACAATCAAAAGACAAACGAAAACCGACGTCGAATAAAGAACCTATGAAATTTTAACGAACTTTAGGAGGCCCGGCCTATTAAAATTATATCATTAAAAATAGAGTCAAAACTAGCCGACGGAGTCTAAATGAAAGTTGTAGAGCATAATCTCATACGCGTGGATATAAAGAACGCGAAAAACGGAGCTCGTACGCGAAAGTTACGGAATTTAGAAGAGGGCAGGCCAGATTACGCCTCGCGTACTCTGGGAGTACGCCCCGCGTACTAGACCTAGAGTCGGGTCTCATCGACCCGCCCAAGCTACGCTCGGCTAGACCCAGTAGTCCCATCGACCCGCCCAAGCTACGCTAGCTAGACCCGAGTCGTAGGCCATGACGCCACTTTACGCCCCGCCTACTCCGAAAGTACGCGCCGCGTACGGGGTTTTCCAGCCCTATAAATGGAAGGCATAAGCTTCGAGTTTAGGCACACCTTCACCATTTATCATCCATTCTCCCAGCTCCAGAGACCCTTTTCTTACCTTGGTTTCCGCACTCGAGCCCCCGACGAAAGATTTACGTTGCAGAGATCCCCGAAGAGCCCGACGACGCAACTATCCACGATCGAAACTCTGCTCAACTCTAGCCCCTCTCTTCAAACTTAACGGGTGAGTTCATACCCCTACTTTTCAATTCTTTTTCATGTTTTAGGGGGGAAATACAAGTACATTACACGTTAAAGTATCGTTTTATAAACATAAATGAAATTTCTGTCTCCGAATATCGATACAAACATCTTATGTATACAAGAGTGATTATGTCACTAAGTGATTTCTACTAAAATGGAATATACTATTTGAAAAACTATAATGGGTATAGTTAACAAGTCAGTCCTACATTTTACATATACATCTTGAAAAACAAAACACTTTCAAAAGAAGTAAGGTCATTTCATTGTAAATCTACTTATACTGGGCAATGTGAGATATTCAAACTTCAACGTACATTTTTGTATGCATTTCAAGTCCTGTATTATATACCATAATCTCTTGGAGGGAGAGCGTGATACTTGTGTATAGATCTATACGGGATTGACAATCCCGCACCTAAACTACTAGCTATAGTTAGACCGGCAGGTCTAGGGTGACAAATGTCATAACACTACAACACTTGAAGAATGTTGTTACAGGCCGTCAGTGTCAATAGTATGGTTATAAAACTCACATAAAAAGTATAAAACAAGATTGATTTACGAGATTCATATGTGCATCGCAGTTTTCCTACATTATACTTCCATACTAAATTATTGTCATCATTTGTTTATGAAAGTTACTAACCCATTCCAACTTGGGAACCTTTTTCATTTTACAAGAAAATATTGGATTTTCTGAAAACCTCGTTTACCAAATTACTACCAAAAGGAATATACTTTTCAACTCGGAACACTCATGAACTCACCAACTTAATTGTTGACACTTTTCAAAACCACTTGTATTTCTCAGGGAATCAGTGATACAGGTAAACTACCAGCTTTTGGAAGAAGGAACACAAAGGATGTTTTTATCATTAAACATTTATCATCATATTGTAATATTCTTTTGATAACATGTATAACGCAACAATATACGTTTTCATTTTTATATATATGTTGGTTGTGTTACTTTCTTTACAATATTCAATCGTTGTGATACTACGTGAAGTCATCCACCCCCGAATGTTTCCGCTATTCTGGTTTGGGGGTGTGACAGAATTGGAATGGGAGCTACCTGAGGTAGGTTCTCAACCTCGGGTTCAGAGTTAGCACCATCCAAAAGGACTTGATCATGGTGATCATTCAAAGGAATCGGATGATCATTCTCTGGTTCTTCTCTAAACCATCCAGCAATGACTTCGTTCGGAAGGTACTGGTTGCCGTGGGGATGGAGTCCAGCAATGTTATCTACGCGAGAATTGGGGGTAAGAAAATAATTATTAGATGAAACTATCTAGATAATTATTTAGAAAATCTTCATTAGTTACATCGCTATTTGTGAAGTGCGTACCAGTTATATGTAATCGAAACAGGATAGGCCTTCGAATAAGTGACATTAACTCCAAATTCACACAGAATAGGGGTAAAGTAAAAATTTTCACAAATTCGAAGTCTATAACATCCTAATTACATCTAGCCTTATTGTATCCACTTAGCAACTATCAACTTAGTAATGAAGATCCCGTTTTAGTTCTGAAGTATAAAGTACTTATAGTAACACTAAATACTCCTATAGTATTTTAAGTTTAATGTTATGTTCTACTGTTCTCATTGTGCTAGGGTTGGTAAGATTTTAGACTTGTTGCAACCACACAATTAAACTTAGGCACATGCTAGTCAACCCTCAAATAATATATGTGATCAGGCTATATCTTCCCAGTTTTGACCATATGTCTCTAAGCCCACCTGTGTTGCCCAACAATCGTAATTCTTTTGTAGTGTCCTAGTGATACTGATTTTAGTATGAATGCAGGCACGTATACTTAATTCAATATTTTATTATTTAAAGTATAAACTCTTGCTCAGAGTATTTTTTTTACCCTTACGTATTTATAGTTAGTATATCTTTTATGGGTTGATATACTTAATTCACTATAAACAACGCTCTGATACCAATCTGTCACACCCCAAAACCAAGAATGGCGAAAACGTTCTAGGGCGGAGGACGTTATGTACAGTATCACAACAATGAAAAGTAGTAAACCAACAAAAACATCATCCATTGCATTAATAGCATAATTTTAATACAAGTGTTTTGACAAATTACGATAAATACTAAAGTATAATCAAAATGAAAGATGAGTCTTGAACAAGCTCCGTCTTCTCTAAACCTTGCATCGGTACCTGTCTATTGATGACCTGAGGATACAAGTTATTTTGAGAGAGAGTATTAGCTTTAAAGTTGGTGAGATCATAAGTATGTTAGTGTCTTAATTTGTATGTAAGAAATTGTTTGTATATGAAATGTAAGTATGGAAAGTGCATTATGAACTGTAAGTATAAAAATGTTTCTAAAACAACTTTAAACGTTTGAAAAACCCTAGAAATCCCTATGATTCCTACTATTATATAAGGGTGTCTTCTACCAAGACCTAACTGTTCTCAATGTAGTCTTCTACCAAGACTTAACTGTTCTAAATGTTCGTTTCTTGTAAAAGTCTGTAATTTTCCCAAGTGTAAGTATCATTAACAAAATATCGTAGGTACATTTAATGTTTAAGTGAAATGATCAATAAATATATGTAAAGGGGAAATTAATTTAGTACTATAGTGTTGTATTATAGGAACTACTGCTATACTAACTACCTTAAACCAGATTTATATTAAGGTATCATGTGATTTATTGTACCATACTATCGACTACATAAACAACGACAAATGTACGTCGTAAAATGAAATGACGTTTGGCATCCGAAGACTTGAAGGTCCGGTTGTAGCTAGCAGCAAGGTGTAGGATAGTCAATCCAGTATAGATCTATACGCAAACTCACGCTCTCCCTTCAAGAGACTCTGGCTACAACACGGGCCATGACATTCAAGTCATGCTCCGATTCAGATCACAATGGTTAACGTATTCATGTATATGTAATGTAATGTTACTCGTTCTAGTATCGTTGTATATGTTCTCTTTCTATGATAGTTGTATATGTTCTCCTTCTAGTATAGTTGTATATGTTATCTTCCTAGTATAGTTTTATATGTTCTCCTTCTAGTATATAGTTGTATATGTTCTCTTTCTATTATAGTTGTACATGTTCTTAAAGTAAGGTACTCTAATGTTCTAGCTGTAATGTATGATCCCTCTATCTAGCAAGTAGTGACTCATGAATGAACTGACTCAATGTATGATATCACGTTCTAGTAATAGTTCTAGTATCTTCCTAAACTACCCATGTGGTAGTTTACTAGTAATCTAACTGCTACGTAGGGACATAGATGTATAACCTTGCTACCCAAGGGAATTGGATGAACTCGAAGGACCTTTATGTCTATATATGTACACATGATATATATATATATATATATATATACATATATATAGATATATATATATATATATATATATATATATATATATATATATATATATATATATATATATAAACGACCTTCGGATGGGTACCCGATATCCCACCAGACCCCATCTCAAGCGAGAAAAGGGAATAGGTGGATAGCCTTCCTAAGTCTTTTGAACATTCCTTATATAAATATACATATATAGGCATGCAATTTATAATATAAAAGCATAAAGTAAGTTTTGTAAAACATTTGAAAATAATTATTATCTAAGAAAAGATCGATGTGATGTCAATCTATAAAACGGTTTGAAGGCATGGATTTGATAAAACAGTTTAGTATAAAGAAACATTTTTTTGAAACGCAATTGTAAATAAGTTTGAAATGTAACATATAGTGTAAAATGTACAGTGTAATAAGGAGTTTTAAACACAAAAAGTGTTTATGAAAAACATTTGAAGGATACTGTTTGGTAAAACGGCTAATGAGTAGCCAATCATTTAAATGTTTCTTGTTAATCACATGTGATTCATATAATAATTAGCATAATTCTACTTGTATCCCCCCCCCCCCATAAAACATTTAAAAATAGTTAAAACATTTATTAAGGGGTATGAACTCACCTATAGCAAGTGGATCGGAAGGAAGTTTCGGATGAGTGCTTGGTGTTAAGTGAAGACTTAGACACGCACAAAGATCCTAATAACATATAAGGATATATGTATATGAACAATTAGTCTTTAAATAACTAATAAACAAAGTCAAGACACTCTAAGTCATGACAAACACTTTGTACAAATGTTATAAGTGCTAAGGAGTGCATCTAAGTGTTGTAGGGAAAGGCTAGTATGATTGGGGTTCAAGGAACACTCTTAAATGAGTTTAGTCCCTAAGAACCAACACCCCTTGAGTTTACGGTCGGAAACTCTTGATTTTACGGTCGTAAACTCCTAACTTTTTGACCATTTGTTGGTTTGAAGTCTTCTAAGCTATTCTAAGCATTCCTACTTCATGATTTAGCCTTAGGATGTGTTGTGTGGCATTAAAACACTCCTAAATGGAGTTTACGGTCTAAGGAACATTTCTCCATGAGTTTACTACCTTAAACTCATGAGTTTACTACCTTCAACTCATAAGTTTGGTATTTGGTGGTTTTCAAGTCCTTAGCTCAAACATGGCAATAGTCTAGGTTAGATTTAGACATAAGGAACAACTATGGGACATTTATGGGACTTTTACACCTCGTTTGAGGTGTTTATGGTTTTGGCAGCTCCACAAACCGTAAACACATAAAAATATATGATTTTGATGCTTTTTGTGTGATACACCCATCAAGGATGGATCTAGACAAGTCCCTAAGGCATTGTGAAGCATTTAGACACCCTAAAGCACTCTAAGGCACTATATTTGGTGTTTACGGTTTTGGGAGCCTCCCAAAACCTTGAATACCTTGTTCTTGGTGTTCATGGGACTTTTCCTTGGTATAAACATGTATAGCAATCTTGCAATGATTCTAGGATAGAAGTACTTACATAGAGGAAGCTCGAAATGAACTTTAAGTCCAAGAACACTTAGTGTGTTTTCTTGGTGTTCTTGGTGTTTTTGGAAAGTAATAAAAACATAAAAATGGATGGATTAAAGGATGTACAATCACTAGATTAAGTGATATACTAACTTGAAAGGCTTATAAACACTTACTAGATTGAAAATTTTGAATAAAAACTTGGATGATACTTGAGAGGATATTTTGGAGTTTACTCTTTTGACAATTGGGGAGTAAACACAAATGACTAACTTTTTTGGGAGTAAACTCATACATAGGTATGAGTTCACGGTTTTGGGTGATTTCTCAACCCAAAACATAAAAGTTTGGTCGGGAATTTCTAAGATGTGAGGTGTTTGCGGTTTTTAAAATTCAAAACCCGAGACAACACTTTCTTTCACCCGTTCGTTTAAAAATAATATTAAAATAATCAAACGAACATTATATTTCTTAAAAATAAGAAATAATGACATTGACTTAGGATATGAAGTGGTTAACTTTTAGGCTTTGACCGAATGGAAATTTCGGGTTGTCACATCATCTCCCTGTTAAAGGGAATTTCATCCCGAAATTACAATTTAGATAAGGAAGTAGGTATGAATGATCGAGTCGAGAGGAGGAGACTTCCTAATCGATTGGTTCTAGCACTCCTAAGTCAAATTTGGTCCTCGGTCAGTATCCCAACGAACCTTCACTAACGGGCGACTGCGTTGCTTCGTCCGCTTGACCTCTCGATCGAGGGTCACTACGGTTCTAATACAAAGGTAAGGATCTCGACGAGTGAACTTACAAGATTCCTAATGGAAAGGTACAGTTTCACGATTGAGACGCGAAGGGAAAATGTACGTTACTGAGTTCACGTAGTAGGTCTAGTTTGAGAGGTACAGGACCGATTCTGGTAAGAATCTCGGAGGTCCTATTTACATTGGATTTAGTTTTCTATGCTGTACGAAGCGTAATAAGCCATTCCCAGAGTGAGATTCCCTAAAGAATTTGGTCTCTCACTTGGAATTCCAAAGGTTCTTTCTCTTGATAAACTTCCCAGTCAAGGACCACCCCTTGCTGGGTCAAAGTCAAAAGGGTTTTTGTAATTTGCGAGGAGTTCTTAATGAACTATGACCATAGGTCTGTAAGTCCTAGAATTTGGGGAATGTTTGTCGGCGCCTCTGGTGTCGACAAATTCTCAACATTTTTGATAATATGACAGAGTACTTAAGAGCAATCATATATGGGCGACAGTCCCCAAATTTATCTCTCTATTTTCTTGCTCTCAGGAGTAATCATATATGGGCAAAGGATTGCCAGATCGCAGAATATGTTGGTATACGTTGCTATGTCAGTACCAATGATTCCAAGAGTCCAGAGTTCATGCTCGAGTTTTTGAACCTCTCCTCGTGGACAGTACTCTCTCATCAGCATGATTTTTAAGCTCTCCCAGCTTATTGAATTCGCCACTATCAGAGTAAGTACCTTAACATGGCCATTCCACCAAGTTAAAGCTCTACTAGTAAGTGTGTAAGTTACAAACTTGACTTTGCTGTGTTCGGGACAGGAGCTGATTTCAAAGACTGATTATGTCCTTTTAATTCACTGTCTTAAAATCATCACACCACCAGTTCCATTAAACATTCGGGGTTTAGCATTCGTAAAGTCTTTATAGTTGAACTCTCGGGGTTGCCCATGAATCTCTCCATGGTTGGAAGGATGTGTGCCAATTCCTGAACCAGTAGTAACAGGGGTATTGATCTGTGACATGACAGCCGCCATAGCTGCGGTGACTGCTGCTTGGAACATGAAAGCATCAAATTGAGGAGGTGGACGTGGTGGTGGTATCGGTGATTCCCCGTCGTTGTTTCGTCTTAGATTTCTACGCAGAGGCATCCTTCAACTATAGATTGAAAAGACAAGGGTAAGAATTCCATAGTATAGAAAATGAATGTGTCTCATGAACTAAATCGCTATAGTTCAACAACAGATGATAGTATGAGTCTCAAAGATAGAAGAATGAAAGTTATTCGTAAATCCGAATATATGAAACAAGTGTATGGTTTTTCTATAATATTTTAAATATTGAACGAAATACTCAACGTAGTAATTATAGCGTGCCAATTATATTAATATAATATATGATACAACAATCACGAATATTTTACCCCTAGAAGGGTCTTTGGTTACAAGGTTTAAGAAAATATAAACTTTTAGGCGAGGTCCTAACTTATAACAAAATTTGGGATTTTGGCAAGCACTACTTGTGACGTGTGTTGCGCTTGGAGCTTGACTCTGCATCCGATTGCTTTGATTCCATAAGACGCCTATCGAAGGCTGCTTGTTGTTCCCTCAACTCTACGAGGGCTACAATCATTTGTGTTTGGAATGCGTCGGCGCGGAGGTGGGTGTCATCCTGCAACATATCCAGACGACGGATGTCGAAATTGTGAACTTGTACTTCCACGTTGACTTCACGAATTCGATTTGCTTGGACCCTCGATTGATAGGACTGGTTGGCCAATTTACCTACCATGACCGGAAGTGCTCGGTCGGATGAACTTCCATCCCTGTTGTCGTAGAAGTTCCGACACATACCGTAGGGAGAGCGTATCCCTTGTTGTTGGCTCCAATGGTGGAGGTGACTTCCCCAAACAGGAGTTGGTCCCTGGAAGTTCCTCCTAATGGCTGGAAGGTCAACTATTTCTGGTTCTGAGTCCGTACCAAAGTTATCCCCTTCTTCCAACTCGATAGGTTCATCATCCTCTTCAGGATCCTCCTCTACCCATCCTCCATTGCCCTGGTTTGGGTAGTAGGGGTCCCCTGGTTGGTGGAATCCATCCATTTGACTATATGAGAATAGGGTTATAAGATTTGAAGAAAATTTGAAAACATGTAACAATAAACATGTCGATTAAACTATTGTATGCACCAAATAATCCTGTGGTATTTAAATTTGTATGTTTGATACTAGTGTCTATTTTGGTAAGTTTTGACTTGTTGCTCACTATGCTCATTCCTCGACATACGTTAGTCCAATCTCGGATAAATATAGTTGATTAGGCTATATTCGTCCCAAATTCGATTACATATATTGAGAACCAATCGTAGTGTCCAACTCGTCGTAATACTTTTTATATAGCTCTAACCATGAAAATATATCATTGCATGCATGTATTTTGTATTTTTATGACCCAAAATAATCTATTTAAATCAAACAAGGTTTTAGATGTAAAAATGTTCTGTTAGAGACTTTGAGTCCCTAAGCATTTATAGCTTGTATATCTTATGAGGTTCAATATACTTAGTTCACTATACATATTGCTCTGATACCAATCTGTCACACCCCTAAACCGGAACGGCGGAAACGTTTGGGGCGGATGACTTCATGTGGTAACGTAACAAATGAATATATAGTAAAGAAACCAATACCACCATCATATATATAATTGAAAGTTTACATTGTTAAAAGAGTACATGTTCAAAACCAATTACAATATGATGCCAAAAATATGAATTTAAACTGGCGCTGCAGCATCCCTTCTTCAAAAAGTTGTTTGGTACCTGCAATTACTGAGTCCCTGCGATATACAAGTAGTTTTGAAAGAGTAGATCAGCATTTAAGCTAGTGATTTTCATAAGTATTAAATGAAAATGTTGCATGAACTAAATTGAAATGGTATGTTTTTGTTCGTTGTTTCCTAGAATATCACATATTTTCTACATGTATAAATGTTGCCTTAAATCAAGACCAATGTTTGTTTCTAAAAAATTGATGTTTTCCTGTATGTGGGTAGTGGTTTAGAAGTTCCAAAATTGTATCACAATTAGGTTTTTCATGCCTAAAGTAGATAATTTATGTACATATAAAATCTCCAATACGTATGAAAAACCCCGTAAATCAATGTGTTTTTAATACACTATGTGAGTTTTATAACCATACTATTGACTAGAAATGCCTATACGCAACGTTCTTCAGGCGTTGGAATGTTCTGACGTTTGTCACCCCAAATGGTGTATTGTAGCTAACAGTCAGTGCGTGGGGTTGTCAATTCCGTATAGTTCTATACACAACCACCATGCTCCCCCTCCAAGGGATTCTGGTATATAATACAGGACTTGAAATGTGTACTCGAGCTTACGTGAAGTTTAATGTCTCACAAAACTTAGTATAAAACAGATTTACGTGTGAAAATGTTCATTTGTTCTTGTATATGAAAGTAACTTCTTGAGATAGTATTTCTAGTATGTAAAATTTCGTAATGTTCTCGTAAAACTATACCTATTATAGTTTTTCTAAAAGTGTGTTCCATTTGTATAGCAATCCCTAGTGAAATGCTCACTTGTTATGAAAAGTATAATTTTTGTAATGCCAAAGATGTACACATATACCTACAGTATAAGCAGAGTGTTTTGATTTATATATATACATGAATAATTTCTTATTTCAAAGATAAGATGTTACCGTGGTATATTTTGCATACGAAAGATTTCCCTATAATAGTTATAAATCACATATGATTCCATTGATAAAAAAAAGTGTATAATGAAACTTTATATAACACACGGTAATAATCGGGTGTTTTACTTGTATTTCCCCCCCATTAAAAGCATATTAAACTATTTATAAAACATTTAAAAGTGTGGATTATAAGGGTATGAACTAACTTGAAAGATCGAAGAAGGCGAGATGAAAACCGAGTAGAATTTCGACTCGAGAAAGCGGATTTTCTCGGGATTCTAGGGAATCTCGGGAGAACAAACGACCTTCAGAACTTGAGCAAGGAAACCGGAACTTCGGGATAGCACATGCACGGAAAACGAGGCAAAATGCAAGAAAGATGAGAGGAATTTGGCCTTTTCTTCGGAACCCTTGCATCCCATTTATAGGGGGTGGGAACCGCCTCGGTACGCTAGGCGTACGCGGGTACGTTGGGCGTACTCGTGCGTCATGCGTGACCGCTTCCCAGACTGCCTTGGACCTTCGGATGGGACGGGGCATAGCCTCATATAGGGGCGATGTGAACGATCTGAGGCCTAGGCCTTGAGTACGTTTGGCGTACGAGTGTACGTTGGACGTAACTCGGATCGGCCTGGTGACTCACCCTTCGGATGAAATTAAATATAAAATTTATATTTTTATTAATAAACTTCAAAAATTTCATATCTTCTTCATACGAACTCCGTTTTCGACGTTCTTTATATCCACGCGTAGGTGAGACTATACTCTACAACTTTCGTTTATATTCCGTCGGAAAATTTTGAAATTATTTTTATTATTTATTTTTAAAAGGTCATGTTAACAAAATTTCGTTATAAATTCATAACTTCATTATCTGACGTCTCTTTTTGCGGACTTTTTACCGTTGAAAAACAATTGTCAAGACCTTCGTTTCTCATTTAGGTCATTCCAGCCAAAAGTCTCTCAATCTCCGTTTCGAATTTTTAGTTGTCCGTTGCTAGGCCGAACTTGGAAAATTCATAACTTCCTTATACGAAGTTAGATTTGAGCATTCTTTTTACGTACGATCACGATTTAATGACATCTAGCATAGTAGGTAATTAATTTTAGACTTTTGGACATTTTATTTTTGAAGTTAATTTCATTATAACAAAAGTGGTTACAATACTTTGACTTTTTAGGTCGTTACATAGAGTTGAAATATCGTGTGGAATATTATTCCTTTTATATATCAGCTCAGATACCGATTTGTTGGAAATATAACAATCTGATTACCACAACAAAAGGCTCGGTTACCAGTTACTGTGTGACAGATATATTAGTTTAAGATATAAGATAGATATATATATATAAAGAATAATAATTGCGAAATAAGTATAAATATGAAAGCTGTAAATGACTGAAAGCTATAATAATATAAATAACTGTATTTAAATGACGTAAAGCTATAAATAATATAAATGACTATATTTAAATGACATAAAGCTATAAATAATATAAATGACTATATTTAAATGACATAAACCTATAATAAAGTATATAAATATATAAATATATATCAAGTAGGTTCGTCAATAAATTGATTGAACTGGACTTATGGAGTGACTGGTTGATATTTGTTCTTTGAATGGACTGGTCGATATTTGTTCTTTGAATGGACTGGTCGATATTGGGACTCTTGGAGCGACTGGTCGATATTTGTTCTTTGACCGGAAGTGCTCGGTCGGATGAACTTCCATCCCTGTTGTCGTAGAAGTTCCGACACATATCGTAGGGAGAGCGTATCCCTTGTTGTTGGCTCCAATGGTGGAGGTGACTTCCCCAAACAGGAGTCGGTCCCTGGAAGTTCCTCCTAATGGCTGGAGGGTCAACTATTTCTGGTTCTGAGTCCGTACCAAAGTTATCCCCTTCTTCCAACTCGATAGGTTCATCATCCTCTTCAGGATCCTCCTCTACCCATCCTCCATTGCCCTGGTTTGGGTAGTAGGGGTCCCCTGGTTGGTGGAATCCATCCATTTGACTATATGAGAATAGGGTTATAAGATTTGAACAAAATTTGAAAACATGTAACAATAAACATGTCGATTAAACTATTGTATGCACCAAATAATCCTGTGGTATTTAAATTTGTATGTTTGATACTAGTGTCTATTTTGGTAAGTTTTGACTTGTTGCTCACTATGATCATTCCTCGACATACGTTAGTCCAATCTCGGATAAATATAGTTGATCAGGCTATATTCGTCCCAAATTCGATTACATATATTGAGAACTAATCGTAGTGTCCAACTCGTCTTAATACTTTTTATATAGCTCTAACCATGAAAATATATCGTTGCATGCATGTATTTTGTATTTTTATGACCCAAAATAATCTATTTAAATCAAACAAGGTTTTAGATGTAAAAATGTTCTGTTAGAGACTTTGAGTCCCTAAGCATTTATAGCTTGTATATCTTATGAGGTTCAATATACTTAGTTCACTATACATATTGCTCTGATACCAATCTGTCACACCCCCAAACCGGAACGGCGGAAACGTTTGGGGCGGATGACTTCATGTGGTAACGTAACAAATGAATATATAGTAAAGAAACCAATACCACCATCATATATATAATTGAAAGTTTACATTGTTAAAAGAGTACATGTTCAAAACCAATTACAATATGATGCCAAAAATATGAATTTAAACTGGCGCTGCAGCATCCCTTCTTCAAAAAGTTGTTTGGTACCTGCAATTACTGAGTCCGTGGGATATACAAGTAGTTTTGAAAGAGTAGATCATCATTTAAGCTAGTGATTTTCATAAGTATTAAATGAAAATGTTGCATGAACTAAATTGAAATGGTATGTTTTTGTTCGTTGGGTCCTAGAATATCACATATTTTCTACATGTATAAATGTTGCCTTAAATCAAGACCAATGTTTGTTTCTAGAAAATTGATGTTTTCCTGTATGTGGGTAGTGGTTTAGAAGTTCCAAAATTGTATCACAATTAGGTTTTTCATGCCTAAAGTAGTTAATTTATGTACATATAAAATCTCCAATACGTATCAAAAACCCCGTAAATCAATGTCTTTTTAATACACTATGTGAGTTTTATAACCATACTATTGACTAGAAATGCCTATACGCAACGTTCTTCAAGCATTGGAATGTTCTGACGTTTGTCACCCCAAATGGTGTATTGTAGCTAACAGTCAGTGCGTGGGGTTGTCAATTCCGTATAGTTCTATACACAACCACCATGCTCCCCCTCCAAGGGATTCTGGTATATAATACAGGACTTGAAATGTGTACTCGAGCTTACGTGAAGTTTAATGTCTCACAAAACTTAGTATAAAACAGATTTACGTGTGAAAATGTTCATTTGTTCTTGTATATGAAAGTAACTTC